>NC_139218.1:401660286-402376537 GCF_055691185.1 Crinia signifera | reverse complement strand
TAGTTTGGATTAGGCACTAGGGGATGTTAGGCACTGTGGTGAGGTTAGGGTTAGGTACTGTGGTGACTTTTGGGTTAGGCAATGAGGGATGTTAGGCACTTTGGTGAGGTTAGGGTTAGGCACTGTGGTGAGGTTTGGGTTAGGCACTGTGGTGAGGTTAGGGTTAGTCACTGGGGGAGGTTACTCACTGGGGGATGTTAGGCACTGTGGTGAGGTTAGGGTTAGTCACTGGGGGAGGTTAGGCACTGGGGGATGTTAGGCACTGTGGTGAGGTTAGGGTTAGTCACTGGGGGAGGTTAGGCACTGGGGGATGTTAGGCACTGTGGTGAGGTTAGGGTTAGTCACTGGGGGAGGTTAGGCACTGTGGTGAGGTTAGGGTTAGTCACTGGGGGATGTTAGGCACTGTGGTGAGGTTAGGGTTAGTCACTGGGGGATGTTAGGCACTGTGGTGAGGTTAGGGTTAGGTACTGTGGTGAGGTTTGGGTTAGGCACTGTGGTGAGGTTAGGGTTAGGCACTGGGGGATGTTAGGCACTGTGGTGAGGTTAGGGTTAGGTACTGTGGTGAGGTTTGGGTTAGGCACTGTGGTGAGGTTAGGGTTAGTCACTGGGGGAGGTTAGGCACTGGGGGATGTTAGGCACTGTGGTGAGGTTAGGGTTAGGCACTGGGGGATGTTAGGCACTGTGGTGAGGTTAGGGTTAGGTACTGTGGTGAGGTTTGAGTTAGGCACTGTGGTGAGGTTAGGGTTAGTCACTGGGGGAGGTTAGGCACTGGGGGATGTTAGGCACTGTGGTGAGGTTAGGGTTAGGCACTGGGGGATGTTAGGCACTGTGGTGAGGTTAGGGTTAGTCACTGTGGTGAGGTTAGTCACTGTGGGAGGTTAGGCACTGTGGTGAGGTTAGGGTTAGGCACTGTGGTGAGGTTAGGGTTAGTCACTGGGGGAGGTTAGGCACTGTGGTGAGGTTAGGGTTAGTCACTGTGGTGAGGTTAGGGTTAGTCACTGGGGGAGGTTAGGCACTGTGGTGAGGTTAGGGTTAGGCACTGGGGGATGTTAGGCACTGTGGTGAGGTTAGGGTTAGGCACTGTGGTGAGGTTAGGGTTAGTCACTGTGGTGAGGTTAGGGTTAGTCACTGTGGGAGGTTAGGCAATGTGGTGAGGTTAGGGTTAGGCACTGTGGTGAGGTTAGGGTTAGTCACTGGGGGAGGTTAGGCACTGTGGTGAGGTTAGGGTTAGGCACTGGGGGATGTTAGGCACTGTGGTGAGGTTAGGGTTAGGCACTGTGGTGAGGTTAGGGTTAGTCACTGGGGGAGGTTAGGCACTGTGGTGAGGTTAGGGTTAGGCACTGGGGGAGGTTAGGCACTGGGGGGAGGTTAGGCACTGGGGGAGGTTAGGCACTGGGGGGAGGTTAGGCACTGGGGGGAGGTTAGGCACTGGGGGGAGGTTAGGCACTGGGGGAGGTTAGGCACTGGGGGGAGGTTAGGCACTGGGGGGAGGTTAGGCACTGGGGGGAGGTTAGGCACTGGGGGAGGTTAGGCACTGGGGGGAGGTTAGGCACTGGGGGAGGTTAGGCACTGGGGGGAGGTTAGGCACTGGGGGGAGGTTAGGCACTGGGGGGAGGTTAGGCACTGTGGTGAGGTTAGGGTTAGTCACTGGGGGAGGTTAGGCACTGGGGGGAGGTTAGGCACTGGGGGAGGTTAGGCACTGTGGTGAGGTTAGGGTTAGTCACTGGGGGAGGTTAGGCACTGGGGGATGTTAGGCACTGTGGTGAGGTTAGGGTTAGGCACTGGGGGATGTTAGGCACTGTGGTGAGGTTAGGGTTAGTCACTGTGGTGAGGTTAGGGTTAGTCACTGTGGGAGGTTAGGCACTGTGGTGAGGTTAGGGTTAGGCACTGTGGTGAGGTTAGGGTTAGTCACTGGGGGAGGTTAGGCACTGTGGTGAGGTTAGGGTTAGTCACTGTGGTGAGGTTAGGGTTAGTCACTGGGGGAGGTTAGGCACTGTGGTGAGGTTAGGGTTAGGCACTGGGGGATGTTAGGCACTGTGGTGAGGTTAGGGTTAGGCACTGTGGTGAGGTTAGGGTTAGTCACTGTGGTGAGGTTAGGGTTAGTCACTGTGGGAGGTTAGGCACTGTGGTGAGGTTAGGGTTAGGCACTGTGGTGAGGTTTGGGTTAGTCACTGGGGGAGGTTAGGCACTGTGGTGAGGTTAGGGTTAGGCACTGGGGGATGTTAGGCACTGTGGTGAGGTTAGGGTTAGGCACTGTGGTGAGGTTAGGGTTAGTCACTGGGGGAGGTTAGGCACTGTGGTGAGGTTAGGGTTAGGCACTGGGGGAGGTTAGGCACTGGGGGGAGGTTAGGCACTGGGGGAGGTTAGGCACTGGGGGGAGGTTAGGCACTGGGGGGAGGTTAGGCACTGGGGGGAGGTTAGGCACTGGGGGAGGTTAGGCACTGGGGGAGGTTAGGCACTGGGGGGAGGTTAGGCACTGGGGGGAGGTTAGGCACTGGGGGAGGTTAGGCACTGGGGGGAGGTTAGGCACTGGGGGGGAGGTTAGGCACTGGGGGGAGGTTAGGCACTGGGGGAGGTTAGGCACTGGGGGGAGGTTAGGCACTGGGGGGAGGTTAGGCACTGGGGGGAGGTTAGGCACTGTGGTGAGGTTAGGGTTAGTCACTGTGGGATGTTAGGCACTGTGGTGAGGTTAGGCACTGGGGGAGGTTAGGCACTGTGGTGAGGTTAGGCACAGGGGGAGGTTAGGGTTAGTCACTGGGGGAGGTTAGGCACTGTGGTGAGGTTAGGGTTAGCACAGGCAGGCAGGATGAGCATGGCCATATCTGTACATCACTGCCTCTCTGGGTACACCAGTTGTGTAGCTGTGTACACAGCGCAGTACTGTACGTCTGTATAACTGTAACGTACCAGATGTCATCCCTGTGCACACAAAGTAATATCTACCACTGGCACAAGCAGCGTTCTTCTGTTCTGTGCCAGGTGACGTCCTCACAGAGAGGTTACTTATCTGAAGCTGGAGGTTGGGCAGAGGCCAACGTGTGCCAAGGGACTGATCACTCAGCTTCTCTGCTGCCCTTATATGTCAGTAAATTCCCAAATGACAGGTACAGGGCTCTCCCGAGGGTGCAGAGGAGTCTCCTAATTCCATTCATTATACTGTTCGGTCTTGTCATTGTTAGTGGGGGAGATAATTAGTGATATTCAGGGCTCCTCAGATATAGCAGGGACAGCCCCTCTCTCTGGCTTCTGTGCTGCACAGAGGGGTCATCACCATTACTGCTGTGTAGCTGCAGACAGTTCAGTGGGGTCCCAGCCTGCGGTCACTAGGTAACGTGGGTGGGGTACAGGATCACAGTGCTCGGGGTGCCGGGGGTCAGAACAGTGACAGCGGCATTCCCATGCACAGAATACAGACACCTCTATTGGTGACACCTGGACATGACAGTATCCCGGCACAGGTCACAGCGTTCGGCTGCCAGTGACATAGGGAATACCCTTCCCGATGTGCAGGGGGTACAGTATGGCACAACCTCAGGGGCAAACGCAGGATTTTCAGAAGGGGGTTTCCAGAGGGGCGGAGCAAAGCACGGAGATGGACACTTAGGTAACCCAGTATATGCCGGGTCAGTTAAAGTATTATAGATAGACCAAATGTATATTAATAATAATAATTAAAAAAAAAATATATATATATATATACACATACATACATACAGACACACACACACACACACACACACACACACACACACACAGTACATACAGGGGTGTCAACAGCAGTGTATTGGGGTCCCTACCTATCCTCCAACGGTAGGGATGGGGGGTGCTATGAGCGGAAGCTTTGATGTCCCACGGGTGGTAGGGGGTATTATATCAACCGCTCAGCATGTAGGGCCTGGATCAGTAATTTCCACTAATTACCCCTTTACAGCACAGATGGTGGGAGAAGGGGGCATTGGGCTGAATGAAGGGGCCCTGATACATAACTTCCAGGGTGGTAGAGGATGTTTAATACGCAGAGGATAGGTGTATAGTGGAGTGGGCTTATTATTCATAATTTTCTGGTGGGAAGACAGCTTGCTTGACTGCAGATATCTCCAGTTCCCAGAAATAGATTTCTTAGATTTGAATGGAATTAAAAACTAGAGAATTCCACCTACCAAATTGTATTGGAAACTAGGGGATGAGAGTTCAGGAGGCAGAGCAATTTGCCAACGAGTATATAAAACTACATTCCAGGTGTGTGGAGCTGGAGCAGTAACAAGCTGCTGGAAGGCTGATATCTCTGGTTCTGGGAAGAGTAGAGACACGATGCTAGTGTCCATCAAAGGGGGAGAGTCCCAGCTTTTGGAATATACCCTCTGAAAAACTCAGAAAGAACCTAATGGGTGACATTCTATGCTTTGAGATAAATGCGCATGTTTTTTTAGCGCACCACATCGCCGCAAATCGCACTTTTTCAAATCGCACTTTTCAGTCAAAATTCGCATATATAATGTGATGCGTTTTGGAGGCTGAAAAGTGCAAAGTGGTGCGATTTGCGGCGAATTGGTGCGCTGTCTTTAGTCCTGAAAATGTGTGATTTTCATGTCTGAAAATCGCACGTTTGCAGGAAAGCGCAAAGTAAAAAAAAAAAACGCGCGCGGGGTCCCCCGCCAGAGCATAACCAGCCCCGGGCTCATTAAGCCGGTGCTGGTGACTTAAAATCAGGGTCCCCGGCAAATAGGGGTCCCCTTGATTTCATGAAACCAGCACCAGGCTCAAGGTCCGGCGCTGGTTCCCAAAATACTTGGAGAACCACAAGTCCCAGCATGCGGGGCATTAAAGGGCCCGCTGGCACTTGTAGTTCTACAGTACAAAAAATAGTTAAAGAAAACACACTGACACCCTAAAAAATTAAAGTTTAATACACACAGAACACACACACACACACACACACACACTGATACTTACCTACCTTGAGCCCGTAGGTCGGTCCCTGGATCCTGGGTCCGGGCTCCGGGGCTCCAGGGCAGAAGAGTCCGGTTCCGGGGCCTTGGTCCTGGTTCCGGGGCTGGTCCGGGGTTCCAAGGCTCCTGGCCTGAAGAATCCGGGGTCCGGGATCCGAGGTAGTCCCCAGGGGTACCTAAGGAAGGAAATCCTACTCACCTGGTCCCCGGCGACGACCTCGGCGACGACCTCGGCATCCTCTCCGGCAGAAGCGCTGCTCCCATCTGGTACCCGGCTTACAGGACTTCACCGGCGCAGAGATGTTTCCTCCTCGGCGTCTCTAGTCAGAATGATTTCTGGAGTTATCCCCCACTACCACACCAAAGAGTTATCCCCCACTACCACACCAAAGAGAGTCATCCCCCGCTATCACACCAAAGAGAGTCATCCCCCGCTATCACACCAAACAGAGTCATTCCCCACTACCACACCAGACAGAGTCATTCCCCACTACCACACCAAAGAGAGTCATTCTCCACTACCACACCAAAGAGTTATCCCCCACTACCACACCAAAGAGAGTCATCCCCCGCTATCACACCAAAGAGAGTCATCCCCCGCTATCACACCAAACAGAGTCATTCCCCACTACCACACCAGACAGAGTCATTCCCCACTACCACACCAAAGAGAGTCATTCTCCACTACCACACCAAAGAGTTATCCCCCACTACCACACCAAAGAGAGTCATCCCCCGCTATCACACCAAAGAGAGTCATCCCCCACTACCACACCAAACAGAGTTATTCCCCACTACCACACCAGACAGAGTCATTCCCCACTACCACACCAAAGAGAGTCATTCTCCACTACCACACCAAAGAGTTATCCCCCACTACCACACCAAAGAGAGTCATCCCCCGCTATCACACCAAAGAGAGTCATCCCCCACTACCACACCACAGAGAGTCATCCCCCACTACCACACCAAAGAGAGTCATCCCCCGCTATCACACCAAACAGAGTCATTCCCCACTACCACACCAGACAGAGTCATTCCCCACTACCACACCAAAGAGAGTCATTCTCCACTACCACACCAAAGAGAGTCATCCCCCACTACCACACCAAACAGAGTCATTCTCCACTACCACACCAAAGAGAGTCATCCCCCACTACCACACCAGAGAGTCATCCCCCACTACCACACCAAACAGAGTCATTCCCCACTACCACACCAAAGAGAGTCATCCCCCACTACCACACCAGAGAGTCATCCCCCACTACCACACCAAAGAGAGTCATCCCCCACTATCCTGATAGACATTCCCTACCATCCCCCACAGCGAGATTCATTCCCCACTACCACACCTAAGATAGTTATTCACCATCGTCAGAACAGTCCGCCCTGGGAGGTATTCCAGCTGCGATGGTGGTGATACATATTAAGGATGTATAATTCCCAATAACAATGTACAGACAGTTCATGCCGAATCCTTTCTTTGCTGCATGTAACATTGAAATGAATCAGATTCCCTGGAGTTATCGCTGGGGCTGCCTGCTGCTGCTCTGTCATGCCTAGGAGATAGGTTATAACATAGAAAATGTGCTTTGCGATTGAGTCTGAATTAGGCCCAACGTGTGACCCTGTGTAGCAGCAGCACGCTGAGTATTCTACCCCCACTGTGAGTATTTGGCTTTTTCCATGGAGTCTGGTCCTCAGCGCAGGGACCCAGCCAGTGTAACAGGAGCCGCCGTCACAAAGTCTCAGCTCAAACAGGATCCATCCCGCAAGGCCATGCTGTGCGCTGTGGGTGTTACAGGGTGAGCAGCAGGTCGCACTGGTTAATCTCTGTGCTGGCTGAAGGACAACCTGGGGCAGTGACAATGTCTCCTCCGCCTGATATGGATTTATCAGGACAGAAACACGACGTTCTCCCAGCAGCACTGTCAGTGTTATATGTACACGGCGTCTGCTGGTCACTGCTTTGTGCAGGAGATAGTACAGGATCTCCCAGCAGCACTGTCAGTGTTATATGTACACGGCGTCTGCTGGTCACTGCTTTGTACAGGAGATAGTACAGGATCTCCCAGCAGCACTGTCAGTGTTATATGTACACAGCGTCTGCTGGTCACTGCTTTGTACAGGAGATAGTACAGGATCTCCCAGCAGCACTGTCAGTGTTATATGTACACAGTGTCTGCTGGTCACTGCTTTGTGCAGGAAATAGTACAGGATCTCCCAGCAGCACTGTCAGTGTTATATGTACACAGCGTCTGCTGGTCACTGCTTTCCTTACAGGAGATAGTACAGGATCTCCCAGCAGCACTGTCAGTGTTATATGTACACGGCGTCTGCTGGTCACTGCTTTGTGCAGGAGATAGTACAGGATCTCCCTGCAGCACTGTCAGTGTTATATGTACACAGCGTCTGCTGGTCACTGCTTTCCTTACAGGAGATAGTACAGGATCTCCCAGCAGCACTGTCAGTGTTATATGTACACTGCGTCTGCTGGTCACTGCTTTGTGCAGTAGATAGTACAGGATCTCCCAGCAGCACTGTCAGTGTTATATGTACACGGCGTCTGCCGGTCACTGCTTTCCTTACAGGAGATAGTACAGGATCTCCCAGCAGCACTGTCAGTGTTATATGTACACAGCGTCTGCTGGTCACTGCTTTCCTTACAGGAGATAGTACAGGATCTCCCAGCAGCACTGTCAGTGTTATATGTACACGGCGTCTGCTGGTCACAGCTTTGTACAGGAGATAGTACAGGATCTCCCTGCAGCACTGTCAGTGTTATATGTACACAGCGTCTGCTGGTCACTGCTTTCCTTACAGGAGATAGTACAGGATCTCCCAGCAGCACTGTCAGTGTTTTATGTACACAGCGTCTGCTGGTCACTGCTTTCCTTACAGGAGATAGTACAGGATCTCCCAGCAGCACTGTCAGTGTTATATGTACACAGCGTCTGCTGGTCACTGCTTTCCTTACAGGAGATAGTACAGGATCTCCCAGCAGCACTGTCAGTGTTATATGTACACAGCGTCTGCTGGTCACTGCTTTGTACAGGAGATAGTACAGGATCTCCCTGCAGCACTGTCAGTGTTATATGTACACAGCGTCTGCTGGTCACTGCTGTCCTTACAGGAGATAGTACAGGATCTCCCAGCAGCACTGTCAGTGTTATATGTACACAGCGTCTGCTGGTCACTGCTTTGTGCAGTAGATAGTACAGGATCTCCCAGCAGCACTGTCAGTGTTATATGTACACGGCGTCTGCTGGTCACAGCTTTGTACAGGAGATAGTACAGGATCTCCCTGCAGCACTGTCAGTGTTATATGTACACAGCGTCTGCTGGTCACTGCTTTCCTTACAGGAGATAGTACAGGATCTCCCAGCAGCACTGTCAGTGTTATATGTACACAGCGTCTGCTGGTCACTGCTTTCCTTACAGGAGATAGTACAGGATCTCCCAGCAGCACTGTCAGTGTTATATGTACACAGCGTCTGCTGGTCACTGCTTTCCTTACAGGAGATAGTACAGGATCTCCCAGCAGCACTGTCAGTGTTATATGTACACAGCGTCTGCTGGTCACTGCTTTCCTTACAGGAGATAGTACAGGATCTCCCAGCAGCACTGTCAGTGTTATATGTACACGGCGTCTGCTGGTCACTGCTTTGTGCAGGAGATAGTACAGGATCTCCCTGCAGCACTGTCAGTGTTATATGTACACGGCGTCTGCTGGTCACTGCTTTGTGCAGGAGATAGTACAGGATCTCCCAGCAGCACTGTCAGTGTTATATGTACACGGCGTCTGCTGGTCACTGCTTTCCTTACAGGAGATAGTACAGGATCTCCCTGCAGCACTGTCAGTGTTATATGTACACAGCGTCTGTTGGTCACTGCTTTGTGCAGGAGATAGTACAGGTTCTCCCAGCAGCACTGTCAGTGTTATATGTACACAGCGTCTGCTGGTCACTGCTTTCCTTACAGGAGATAGTACAGGATCTCCCAGCAGCACTGTCAGTGTTATATGTACACAGCGTCTGCTGGTCACTGCTTTCCTTACAGGAGATAGTACAGGATCTCCCAGCAGCACTGTCAGTGTTATATGTACACAGCGTCTGCTGGTCACTGCTTTCCTTACAGGAGATAGTACAGGATCTCCCAGCAGCACTGTCAGTGTTATATGTACACAGCGTCTGCTGGTCACTGCTTTCCTTACAGGAGATAGTACAGGATCTCCCAGCAGCACTGTCAGTGTTATATGTACACGGCGTCTGCTGGTCACTGCTTTGTGCAGGAGATAGTACAGGATCTCCCTGCAGCACTGTCAGTGTTATATGTACACGGCGTCTGCTGGTCACTGCTTTGTGCAGGAGATAGTACAGGATCTCCCAGCAGCACTGTCAGTGTTATATGTACACGGCGTCTGCTGGTCACTGCTTTCCTTACAGGAGATAGTACAGGATCTCCCTGCAGCACTGTCAGTGTTATATGTACACAGCGTCTGTTGGTCACTGCTTTGTGCAGGAGATAGTACAGGTTCTCCCAGCAGCACTGTCAGTGTTATATGTACACAGCGTCTGCTGGTCACTGCTTTCCTTACAGGAGATAGTACAGGATCTCCCAGCAGCACTGTCAGTATTATATGTACACAGCGTCTGCTGGTCACTGCTTTGTGCAGGAGATAGTACAGGATCTCCCAGCAGCACTGTCAGTGTTATATGTACACAGCGTCTGCTGGTCACTGCTTTGTACAGGAGATAGTACAGGATCTCCCTGCAGCACTGTCATTCTCCCCTTATGTCCTCGGGATAAATGATGAAAAACTCACGTCAAACTTTATCCATATCAATCTCTCTCCATGTCGACCTTCTGACTGTCTACCTACACCCCGTAGAGCCTAATGACCGCGTCCCACTTACACACACTCCCGGAAGGTGCGAGAGACTCGACTTTTGGGTAGTAACCGGACCCCCAGAATACAGATAATTCCAGGAATCGCTGGTTGGAAAGGTGAGTGGGGGGGGGGGGGTCTAAAATAAAAATGGAACTCATCATTTCACCCCAAAATCCTCCACGAGGACACAACCTTCACACATGACACTGCTCTGTACCGATAATGGCTACATTCTCCGCGACATGTTACCCTGCGCAGTCATACATGGCCGACCTGGGGTCACTGCCCCCCCCCCCAGATTACACTGGCTCAGTGCTTCCTGGCATACTCTGTGCTGCTGTTTACATTCTCCCCTATTGCACAGATTACAGTCTCAGAACTGGTTATATATAGAAGTTTAGGAGATGGACGTATCTAACATGTCTGGTCCAGGAATCAGATGTGGCCCCCCTCAAAAAAAGAGAGGGTGAAGGGGTGTGGCTACATGGTGTTGTGGGCTTGGCTTTACCCCTGGGGGCGTGTCTAGTAAGAAAAATAATTATTCGGAATCATGTTTCGCGGTAATACAGGTTTTATTTTGGTACTTGTGTACTAGCACGGCGCCCACGATATTAGGTCGCACGACATATAATCGCATCGCATGGCATGCACCCGATGCACTGCAATGCGATTTTAAATTGTATAAGCCCCCTATACGATGTTTAAGTGTATAGGCACCTTAATGGGGGCTTACAATGTTAAATGCACCCCCACTATGAACGTCAACCCGAAGCGCGGTGGCGGTACGCGTCCTCCGACCTTTTCATACCCCACTATCCACGTCGATGTGGAGTTGATCCTATCTAGTGTGGCGAGCGCAGCGAGCCACCGAGCCCGAAGCGTGGCGAGCGCAGCGGTACGCATCCTACGACCTTTTCATACCTCCACTATCCACGTTGGCATGGAGTTGACTTTGTAAAGTGTGGCGAGCGCAGCGAGCCACCGAGCCCGAAGCGTGGCGAGCGCACGCGTATTACTTTACATGTATTCCGCGTGCGCTCGCCATGCTTTGGGCTCGGTATATAAAGTCAACTCCACGCCAACGTGGATAGTGGGGGTATGAAAAGGTCGTAGGAGGCGTACCGCTGCGCTCGCCATGCTTCGGGTTGGCGTTGATAGTGGGGGTGCCGTTGGGGGTGCTTTTAACATAGTAAGCACCCCAACATGTTTCATTAACTAATAGGGGCCACTTTTAACATTGGAAAACCATTTAGGGTGCTTATACAATTTTAAATCGCATACCATTGTATATACGATAGAATGCCATAAAATGCCATACAATTCAATGGTATACAATTTTAAATTGTATAACATCGGCTGCCATCGCATTGCATGCCTTATGGTCTGCGATGTGATGGGCGCCGTGCTAGTACACTAGTACCTTTTTTTTTTTTATTGTGAGAAGCATTAATGTATGTACACACTAGACGGACATCATGAAGGAGATGGCGCTAGGTACACACCGTCTGATGCATACCCGGCTTTAGACTGTAAGCTCTGCTGATCACGGACACACGCATCTAGGAAATAGCACACGGTGCATATTATAAGATACAGAGTGAGACCATTAAGGACAGAGTGCGGATGATCAGCCATGCGTGTGACGCGTCTCGCCTCCTGCCCAGGTCTCTGATATCAGGGGGATATCGTTAGTATAAAATATGAGCGTATTCAATGATAAATTATTCACGACGACTAGTGAAATATTTATTGCGGAGAATAAGGAACAGCCGGAATGCAGGCGCTCGGTGAACCAAACACTTACCAACAGGACACGGAGCCAGCAATCCCTAACACAAAACTGTATATACACAACACCAAGTACACAACCTATATACAAAGGTCCTCCTATTAGTCAGGAGCCAACTCCAGAATCGCACCGACTGGCGGCTGTTTGCATCGGATTGATCAATGTAAACCACACGTGGACGCAACAGAACGATCGGAACATGCAATAACTGTGGCTGAGTACAGTCCAGGACACTGTTCTGTTTGTTCTATGGAGAGGGGTGTCACACCCCGTGTCTACCTACGGAACGGAACCCGGCACAGTCCTGGTTTTGGCCCAGGTTAATAAATAAAATTAAATAAAAAAATAAAAATCCACATTTCTTTTTTTTACTTCAAATTTTTACATCATTGAAATTCCTTCCAGTGGTCCATCCACGTTGGCTGCATTTGGCACTGAAGGTGGAAGGAGCCACGTCACATGTACGGGGAGAGCGCCACGTCTGGCTATATAATCTATGGCTGTGTCTCCAGTCTATATTACACTACAGGACAGGCGATGGAGAAACTGGCGGATCCTTAGTGGCTGTGCGACGTGGTGAGACGTGGTCCTATGAGAATGGAATGAGCGTGGTACAGGAAAGGTGGCATCTGTAAGGCTTTCAGGGAACTCACAGTTCTGGGGAAGTGTCCGTGGTCCTGAAAGCAGAAGCGTGTCCCCCCGACACCAGTCATGGTTTGGCGTGAGGCCAGAGGCATAACTAAATATTCATAGGCACCATAGCAAAAGTTTGTAAGGGCCCCTATTTAGCAACTGATGGTGATAAATGTATGTAAAACAGATTACTTAGACAGCAAAGATGGGCCCCTGCAGCTCTAGGCCCCACAGCAGCTGCACCCCATGCACCTATGGTAGTTACGCCCTTGCGTGAGGCCACAAAGACTTGGACCTGACCGGTGGCCTTAGTGGTGGCTGTCCTGAGAGCAGATCCTCTGCAGGGGTAGAGCGGCCCTCAGGGGGGACCCAAGCTGCTGACAGTGGTATAGCTGAATTTGGAGAGGGACGCCCCAGTGGCGCCTATATCCTCCTCTGGCTCCCGAAAACGCCGGCACGGCTTGATGCAAAAGGCGAAGGTTCCCAGAAAGGCCTTGCGGAAACGCTTGTTCATGAAGCAGTAGATGATGGGGTTGACGCACGCGGACGTGTAAGACAGCAGGTGAATGAAGGAGATGGGGGCTCCGGATAACAGGTCGAAGGCGGACTTCTCGTCAAAGGCCTTCCAGGTGTTGGCGACGTAGATGGGCATCCAGCAGATGAAGAACATGGCCACGATGACAATCAGCATTCGGATGACGCGTTTCTTGGCCATCAGCTTGGTCTCGGAGTTGTTGATGCGCGCGCGGTCGATCTTGGAGCAGCTGGCGGGGGTCAGAGTAGACATCTCCATGGTGTTACGCCGTTTGTTGACTTGGATGTAGCAGCCGTCACCCTCGTCACAGATGGCGGTAGATGATGTCGCTGCATTCACCCCGTTCTTATGAGCTGCAGGAGACCAAGCAACACGGTTATTTCTGCATGTTACATACGTGTTAGCTATAGCTGCGGCTGACGCGTGACTATGGGAACTGCACGGCTGTATGCTGCATGTTACATACGTGTTATCTATAGCTGCGGCTGACGTGTGACTGTGGGAACTGCATGGCTGTATGCTGCATGTTACATACGTGTTAGCTATAGCTGCGGCTGACGCGTGACTATGGGAACTGCACGGCTGTATGCTGCATGTTACATACGTGTTATCTATAGCTGCGGCTGACGTGTGACTGTGGGAACTGCATGGCTGTAGGCTGCATGTTACATACGTGTTATCTATAGCTTCGGCTGACGTGTGACTGTGGGAACTGCCTGGCTGTATGCTGCATGTTACATACGTGTTAGCTATAGCTGCGGCTGACGTGTGACTGTGGGAACTGCCTGGCTGTATGCTGCATGTTACATACGTGTTAGCTATAGCTGCGGCTGACGTGTGACTGTGGGAACTGCCTGGCTGTATGCTGCATGTTACATACGTGTTAGCTATAGCTGCAGCTGACATGTGACTGTGGGAACTGCTTGGCTGTATGCTGCATGTTACATACGTGTTAGCTATAGCTGCGGCTGACGCGTGACTGTGGGAACTGCATGGCTGTATGCTGCATGTTACATACGTGTTAGCTATAGCTGCGGCTGACGTTTGACTACTGGAACTGCATGGCCGTATGCTGCATGTTACATACGTGTTAGCTATAGCTGCGGCTGACGTGTGACTGTGGGAACTGCATGGCCGTATGCTGCATGTTACATATGTGTTAGCTATAGCTGCGGCTGACGTGTGACTGTGGGAACTGCATGGCCGTATGCTGCATGTTACCTACGTGTTAGCTATAGCTGCGGCTGACGCGTGACTGTGGGAACTGCATGGCCGTATGCTGCATGTTACATACGTGTTAGCTATAGCTGCAGCTGACGTGTGACTGTGGGAACTGCATGGCCGTATGCTGCATGTTACCTACGTGTTAGCTATAGCTGCAGCTGACGTGTGACTGTGGGAACTGCTTGGCTGTATGCTGCATGTTACATACGTGTTAGCTATAGCTGCGGCTGACGTGTGACTGTGGGAACTGCATGGCTGTATGCTGCATGTTACATATGTGTTAGCTATAGCTGCGGCTGACGTGTGACTGTGGGAACTGCATGGCCGTATGCTGCATGTTACCTACGTGTTAGCTATAGCTGCGGCTGACGTGTGACTGTGGGAACTGCATGGCTGTATGCTGCATGTTATATATGTGTTAGCTATAGCTGCGGCTGACGTGTGACTGTGGGAACTGCATGGCCGTATGCTGCATGTTACCTACGTGTTAGCTATAGCTGCGGCTGACGCGTGACTGTGGGAACTGCATGACTGTATGCTGCATGTTACATACGTGTTAGCTATAGCTGCGGCTGACGTGTGACTGTGGGAACTGCACGGCTGTATGCTGCATGTTACATATGTGTTAGCTATAGCTGCGGCTGACGTGTGACTATGGGAACTGCACGGCTGTATGCTGCATGTTACATATGTGTTAGCTATAGCTGCAGCTGACGTGTGACTGTGGAAACTGCATGGCTGTATGCTGCATGTTACATATGTGTTAGCTATAGCTGCAGCTGACGTGTGACTGTGGGAACTGCACGGCTGTATGCTGCATGTTACATATGTGTTAGCTATAGCTGCAGCTGATGTGTGACTGTGGGAACTGCATGGCTGTATGCTGCATGTTACATACGTGTTAGCTATAGCTGCGGCTGACGTGTGACTGTGGGAACTGCTTGGCTGTATGCTGCATGTTACATACGAGTTAGCTATAGCTGCGGCTGATGTGTGACTATGGGAACTGCACGGCTGTATGCTGCATGTTACATACGTGTTAGCTATAGCTGCGGCTGACGTGTGACTATGGGAACTGCACGGCTGTATGCTCCATGTTACATACGTGTTAGCTATAGCTGCAGCTGACGTGTGACTGTGGGAACTGCATAGCTGTATGCTGCATGTTACATACATGTTAGCTATAGCTGCAGCTGACGTGTGACTGTGGGAACTGCCCGGCTGTATGCTGCATGTTACATACGTGTAAGCTATAGCTGCGGCTGACGTGTGCCTACTGGAACTGCATGGCTGTATGCTGCATGTTACATACGTGTAAGCTATAGCTGCGGCTGACGTGTGACTATGGGAACTGCACGGCTGTATGCTGCATGTTACATACGTGTTAGCTATAGCTGCAGCTGACGTGTGACTGTGGGAACTGCATGGCTGTATGCTGCATGTTACATACGTGTTAGCTATAGCTCTGGCTGACCTGTGACTGTGGGAACTGCCTGGCTGTATGCTGCATGTTACATACGTGTTAGCTATAGCTCTGGCTGATGTGTGATAGTGGGAACTGCATGGCTGTATGTTACATACGTGTTAGCTATAGCTGTGGTGTACAAGTCACGTTATTACCCAGGTTAGTAGATATCCAGGTGAGTAACCCTGATAGTGTGACGGTCGCTGCCTCATACAAGTCATTATCCCTTTGCCCCATACCGGATCTCCAGGTATTAGCAGGTGCCGATAGGCTCTGATCTGCTGTTACACAGAGGGGTCACTACAATAATAACCCCCAGGTGTGTGGCGGGTGCACCGAAACCCTGTGCTGCGGCTACTCCACTGCTGAATAGGGGCGTGTTCTCCTGAGCCCCGGGTGCAGTGTACCGGAACCACAGTCGGCCCAGTGCTGTATAGGGGCGTGTTCTCCTGAGCCCCGGGTGCAGTGTACCGGAACCACAGTCGGCCCAGTGCTGTATACAGGCATGTTCTCCTGAGCCCTGGGTGCAGTGTGCCGGAACCACAGTCGGCCCAGTGCTGTATACGGGCGTGTTCTCCTGAGCCCCCGGTGCAGTGTGCCGGAACCACAGTCGGCCCACTGCTGTATACGGGCGTGTTCTCCTGAGCCCCGGGTGCAGTGTGCCGGAACCACAGTCGGCCCACTGCTGTATACGGGCGTGTTCTCCTGAGCCCCGGGTGCAGTGTGCCGGAACCACAATCGGCCCACTGCTGTATACGGGCGTGTTCTCCTGAGCCCTGGGTGCAGTGTGCCGGAACCACAGTCGGCCCACTGCTGTATACGGGCGTGTTCTTCTGAGCCCCGGGTGCAGTGTGCCGGAACCAAAGTCGGACCATTGCTGTATACGTGCGTGTTCTCCTGAGCCCCAGGTGCAGTGTGCCGGAACCACAGTCAGCCCACTGCTGTATAGGGGCGTGTTCTCCTGAGCCCTGGGTGCAGTGTGCCGGAACCACAGTCGGCCCAGTGCTGTATACAGGCGTGTTCTCCTGAGCCCCGGGTGCAGTGTGCCGGAACGACAGTCGGCCCACTGCTGTATACGGGCGTGTTCTCCTGAGCCCCGGGTGCAGTGTGCCGGAACCACAGTCGGCCCACTGCTGTATAGGGATGTGTTCTCCTGAGCCCTGGGTGCAGTGTGCCGGAACCACAGTCAGCCCACTGCTGTATAGGGGCGTGTTCTCCTGAGCCCTGGGTGCAGTGTGCCGGAACCACAGTCGGCCCAGTGCTGTATACAGGCGTGTTCTCCTGAGCCCCGGGTGCAGTGTGCCGGAACCACAGTCGGCCCAGTGCTGCCTTTCATGTAAATGCTCTATAGGGGCTGACAGCACGCCTATATGTACTGGATAAAGCACTTTCTATCTCTGTACAGGTTTATTGCTAAATAAGTGGTTATATAAAGCCATGCGACTGTGGTTGCCATGGTATTCTAGAATATTAAATTATCAATAGGAGCTTAAAGAAACAAGCCAAGGAAAATAATAACATTCTTTCTGTAGATTTATGTAAAAAAGCAAACAAGTAATTGCTGATTGGTTCTCTGTACTAATACTCTCGGTGTAATTGCGGATTGGTTCTCTGTACTTTTACCCTTACAGTGTAATTGCTGATTGGTTCTCTGTACTAATACTCTCGGTGTAATTGCTGATTGGTTCTCTGTACTAATACTCTCGGTGTAATTGCTGATTGGTTCTCTGTACTAATACTCTCGGTGTAATTGCTGATTGGTTCTCTGTACTAATACTCTCGGTGTAATTGCTGATTGGTTCTCTGTACTGATACTCTCGGTGTAATTGCTGATTGGTTCTCTGTACTAATACTCTCGGTGTAATTGCTGATTGGTTCTCTGTACTAATACTCTCAGTGTAATTGCTGATTAGTTCTCTGTACTAATACTCTCGGTGTAATTGCTGATTGGTTCTCTGTACTAATACTCTCAGTGTAATTGCTGATTAGTTCTCTGTACTAATACTCTCGGTGTAATTGCTGATTAGTTCTCTGTACTAATACTCTCGGTGTAATTGCTGATTGGTTCTCTGTACTAATACTCTCGGTGTAATTGCTGATTGGTTCTCTGTACTAATACTCTCAGTGTAATTGCTGATTAGTTCTCTGTACTAATACTCTCGGTGTAATTGCTGATTGGTTCTCTGTACTAATACTCTCGGTGTAATTGCTGATTGGTTCTCTGTACTAATACTCTCGGTGTAATTGCTGATTGGTTCTCTGTACTAATACTCTCGGTGTAATTGCTGATTAGTTCTCTGTACTAATACTCTCGGTGTAATTGCTGATTGGTTCTCTGTACTAATACTCTCGGTGTAATTGCTGATTGGTTCTCTGTACTAATACTCTCAGTGTAATTGCTGATTAGTTCTCTGTACTAATACTCTCGGTGTAATTGCTGATTGGTTCTCTGTACTAATACTCTCGGTGTAATTGCTGATTGGTTCTCTGTACTAATACTCTCGGTGTAATTGCTGATTGGTTCTCTGTACTAATACTCTCGGTGTAATTGCTGATTAGTTCTCTGTACTAATACTCTCGGTGTAATTGCTGATTGGTTCTCTGTACTAATACTCTCGGTGTAATTGCTGATTGGTTCTATGTACTAATACTCTCGGTGTAATTGCTGATTGGTTCTCTGTACTAATACTCTCGGTGTAATTGCTGATTGGTTCTCTGTACTAATACTCTCGGTGTAATTGCTGATTGGTTCTCTGTACTAATACTCTCGGTGTAATTGCTGATTGGTTCTCTGTACTAATACTCTCGGTGTAATTGCTGATTATTTTCTGTTCAAATACTCTCGGTGTAATTGCTGATTGGTTCTCTGTACTAATACTCTCAGTGTAATTGCTGATTAGTTCTCTGTACTAATACTCTCAGTGTAATTGCTGATTAGTTCTCTGTACTAATACTCTCGGTGTAATTGCTGATTAGTTCTCTGTACTAATACTCTCGGTGTAATTGCTGATTGGTTCTCTGTACTAATACGCTTGGTGTAATTGCTGATTGGTTCTCTGTACTAATATTCTCGGTGTAATTGCTGATTGGTTCTCTGTACTAATACTCTCGGTGTAATTGCTGATTGGTTCTATGTACTAATACTCTTGGTGTAATTGCTGATTGGTTCTCTGTACTAATACTCTCAGTGTAATTGCTGATTGGTTCTCTGTACTTTTACTCTCACTGTATTACCTTTTGCTTCTTTGTTTAAATCCATCTCAAACTGAATCCCCCGGTACAGCTCGTGTGAGATGAGCCCATACGCCACAATCATCACCACCCCAGGGATGAAGAAGAGCATGGTCAGGAGGATGACGTACCTGGGTGCAGAAGACAAAGCGAACAGGTTAGGTTATAGAGAAGCGCCCCCGGGAGCAACAGGTTCCTACAGTACACACAACATGGCACCCGACACGCGCAGACCCCTCACAACATGGCACCCGACACGCGCAGACACCACACAACATGGCACCCGACACGCACAGACCCCACACTACAAGTCACCCGACACGCGCAGACCCCAAACTACAAGTCACCCGACACGCGCAGACCCCACACTACAAGTCACCCGACACGCGCAGACCCCACACTACAAGTCACCCGACACGCACAGACCCCACACTACAAGTCACCTGACACGCGCAGACCCCACACTACAAGTCACCTGACACGCGCAGACCCCACACTACAAGTCACCCGACACGCGCAGACCCCACACTACAAGTCACCCGACACGCGCAGACCCCACATTTACAAGGCACCTGACACGCGCAGACACCACACTACAAGTCACCTGACACGCGCTGACCCCACACTACAAGTCACCTGACACGCGCAGACCCCACACTACAAGTCACCCGACACGCGCAGACCCCACACTACAAGTCACCCGACACGCGCAGACCCCACACTACAAGTCACCCGACACCCGCAGACCCCACACTACAAGTCACCCGACACGCGCAGACCCCACACTACAAGTCACCCGACACGCGCAGACCCCACATTTACAAGGCACCTGACACGCGCAGACACCACACTACAAGTCACCTGACACGCGCTGACCCCACACTACAAGTCACCTGACACGCGCAGACCCCACACTACAAGTCACCCGACACGCGCAGACCCCACACTACAAGTCACCCGACACGCGCAGACCCCACACTACAAGTCACCCGACACGCACAGACCCCACACTACAAGTCACCTGACACGCGCAGACCCCACACTACAAGTCACCTGACACGCGCAGACCCCACACTACAAGTCACCCGACACGCGCAGACCCCACACTACAAGTCACCCGACACGCGCAGACCCCACATTTACAAGGCACCTGACACGCGCAGACACCACACTACAAGTCACCTGACACGCGCTGACCCCACACTACAAGTCACCTGACACGCGCAGACCCCACACTACAAGTCACCCGACACGCGCAGACCCCACACTACAAGTCACCCGACACGCGCAGACCCCACACTACACGTCACCCGACACGCGCAGACCCCACACTACAAGTCACCCGACACGCGCAGACCCCACACTACAAGTCACCCGACACGCGCAGACCCCACACTACAAGTCACCCGACACGCGCAGACCCCACATTTACAAGGCACCTGACACGCGCAGACCCCACACTACAAGTCACCCGACACGCGCAGACCCCACACTACAAGTCACCCGACACGCGCAGACCCCACATTTACAAGGCACCTGACACGCGCAGACACCACACTACAAGTCACCTGACACGCGCTGACCCCACACTACAAGTCACCTGACACGCGCAGACCCCACACTACAAGTCACCCGACACGCGCAGACCCCACACTACAAGTCACCCGACACGCGCAGACCCCACACTACACGTCACCCGACACGCGCAGACCCCACACTACAAGTCACCCGACACGCGCAGACCCCACACTACAAGTCACCCGACACGCGCAGACCCCACATTTACAAGGCACCTGACACGCGCAGACACCACACTACAAGTCACCTGACACGCGCTGACCCCACACTACAAGTCACCTGACACGCGCAGACCCCACACTACAAGTCACCCGACACGCGCAGACCCCACACTACAAGTCACCCGACACGCGCAGACCCCACACTACACGTCACCCGACACGCGCAGACCCCACACTACAAGTCACCCGACACGCAAAGACCCCACACTACAAGTCACCCGACACGCGCAGACCCCACACTACAAGTCACCCGACACGCGCAGACCCCACACTACAAGTCACCCGAAACGCGCAGACCCCACACTACAAGTCACCAGACACGCGCAGACCCCACACTACAAGTCACCAGACACGTGCAGACCCCACACTACAAGTCACGCACAGACCCCACACTACAAGTCACCTGACACGCACAGACCCCACACTACAAGTCACCCGAAACGCGCAGACCCCACACTACATGTCACCCACAGACCCCACACTACAAGTCACCAGACACGCACAGACCCCACACTACAAGTCACCAGACACGCGCAGACCCCACACTACAAGTCACCAGACACGCGCAGACCCCACACTACAAGTCACCAGACACGCGCAGACCCCACACTACAAGTCACCCACAGACCCCACACTACAAGTCACCAGACACGCACAGACCCCACACTACAAGTCACCCACAGACCCCACACTACAAGTCACCAGACACGCACAGACCCCACACTTCAAGTCACCTGACACGCACAGACCCCACACTACAAGTCACCCGACACGCGCAGACCCCACACTACGTCACCCTACACGCGCAGAGCCCACACTACAAGTCACCCTACACGCGCGGACCTCACACTACAAGTCACCAGACACGCACAGACCCCACACTACAAGTCACCCGACACGCGCAGACCCCACACTACAAGTCACCCGACACGCGCAGACCCCACACTACAGGTCACCCGACACGCGCAGACCCCACACTACAAGTCACCCGACACGCACAGACCCCACACTACAAGTCATCTGACACGCACAGACCCCACACTACAAGTCACCCGACACGCGCAGACCCCACACTACGTCACCCGACACGCTCAGACCCCACACTACAAGTCACCCGACACGCGCAGACCCCACACTACAAGTCACCCGACACGCGCAGACCCCACACTACAAGTCACCCGACACGCGCAGACCCCACACTACAAGTCACCCGACACGCACAGACCCCGCACTACAAGTCACCCGACACGCGCAGACCCCACACTACAAGTCACCCGACACGCGCAGACCCCACACTACAAGTCACCCGACACGCGCAGACCCCACACTACAAGTCACCCGACACGCGCAGACCCCACACTACAAGTCACCCGACACGCGCAGACACCACACTACAAGTCACCCGACACGCGCAGACCCCACACTACAAGTCACCCGACACGCACAGACCCCACACTACAAGTCACCCGACACGCACAGACCCCGCACTACACGTCACCCGACACGCGCAGACCCCACACTACAAGTCACCAGACACGCGCAGACCCCACACTACAAGTCACCCGACACGCGCAGACACCACACTACAAGTCACCCGACACGCACAGACCCCACACTACAAGTCACCAGACACGCGCAGACCCCACACTACAAGTCACCAGACACGCGCAGACCCCACACTACAAGTCACCCGACACGCGCAGACCCCACACTACAAGTCACCCGACACGCACAGACCCCACACTACAAGTCACCCGACACGCACAGACCCCGCACTACACGTCACCCGACACGCGCAGACCCCACACTACAAGTCACCAGACACGCGCAGACCCCACACTACAAGTCACCCGACACGCGCAGACACCACACTACAAGTCACCCGACACGCACAGACCCCACACTACAAGTCACCCGACACGCACAGACCCCACACTACAAGTCACCCGACACGCACAGACCCCGCACTACACGTCACCCGACACGCGCAGACCCCACACTACAAGTCACCCTACACGCGCAGACCCCACACTACAAGTCACCCAACGCGCGCAGACCCCACACTACAAGTCACACGATGCGCACAGACCCCACACAACATATTGAGCAGCGCAGCAGAGATTTCCCAGGCTACTCAGCTCCTTATCTGCCGCTGTGACCTTCCCTCCTGTTACATATCAGTCACAGGCGTTAGTACATAGCCCCGGCCTGCAGACTGCGGAGGTGTTACTGGAACATTGCTGCCATTCCTCAGATCTGATAACGGACGTAGTGTAAATAGGACACTTAATGCCCTTGTGCAGTTATGTAACTCTCTCCTGAGGCCTGTTATCTGCTGCCAGTATACACAGTAGTTGTAGGCCAGGGGTGCGGGGGCATGCTCCTTCCTGCCCTCTATATACAATGCCCACACACATAGGCCGCAGGTACGGGCGCACGCTCCTTCCTGCCCTCTATATACACTGCCCACACACATAGGCCGGGGGTGCGGGCGCATGCTCCTTCCTGCCCTCTATATACAATGCCCACACACATAGGCCGGGGGTACGGGCGCACGCTCCTTCCTGCCCTCTATATACACTGCCCACACACATAGGCCGGGGGTGCGGGCGCATGCTCCTTCCTGCCCTCTATATACAATGCCCACACACATAGGCCGGGGGTACGGGCGCATGCTCCTTCCTGCCCTCTATATACAAAGCCCACACACATAGGCCGGGGCTGCGGGCGCACGCTCCTTCCTGCCCTCTATATACACTGCCCACACACATAGGCCGGGGGTACGGGCGCACGCTCCTTCCTGCCCTCTATATACACTGCCCACACACATAGGCCGGGGGTGCGGGCGCATGCTCCTTCCTGCCCTCTATATACAATGCCCACACACATAGGCCGGGGGTACGGGCGCATGCTCCTTCCTGCCCTCTATATACAACGCCCACACACATAGGCCGGGGGTACGGGCGCACGCTCCTTCCTGCCCTCTATACACAATGCCCACACACATAGGCCGGGGGTACGGGCGCATGCTCCTTCCTGCCCTCTATATACAATGCCCACACACATAGGCCGGGGGTACGGGCGCACGCTCCTTCCTGCCCTCTATATACACTGCCCACACACATAGGCCGGGGGTGCGGGCGCATGCTCCTTCCTGCCCTCTATATACAATGCCCACACACATAGGCCGGGGGTACGGGCGCATGCTCCTTCCTGCCCTCTATATACAACGCCCACACACATAGTCCGGGGGTACGGGCGCACGCTCCTTCCTGCCCTCTATACACAATGCCCACACACATAGGCCGGGGGTACGGGCGCATGCTCCTTCCTGCCCTCTATATACAATGCCCACACACATAGGCCGCGGGTACGGGCGCACGCTCCTTCCTGCCCTCTATATACACTGCCCACACACATAGGCCGGGGGTACGGGCGCATGCTCCTTCCTGCCCTCTATATACAATGCCCACACACATAGGCCGGGGATGCAGGGGCATGCTCCTTCCTGCCCTCTATATACAATGCCCACACACATAGGCCGGGGGTACGGGCGCATGCTCCTTCCTGCCCCCTCTCTCTCTCTCTCTCTCTCTCTCTATATATATATATATATACTAGGTGATTCATCGCGCCCTACGGGCGCTCTTCACACCGTCGTAAGGGGCTGCGCCCCCTTAATTTGTGAACGTTTGTATATGAGAAATATGGTTAGAATTGTATGAAAGATGCCCTGTATTGCAACTTAGGTGTCCGCGAATCGCGGGAGGGGGGGTCGCGGAGGGTGCCGCGAATTGCAGGAGGGGGGGTCGCGGGGGGTGCCGCGAATTGCAGGAGGGGGGATTGTGGGGGGGGTGGATGCTGCGAATCGCGGGAGGGGAGGGATTGCAGAGAATCGCGGGAGGGGGGTCGCGGGGTGGGATGCCGCAAATCACGGGAGGGGGGTTACGGGGGCGGGGGTTGCGGCGAATCATGGTAGGGGGGGTCGCGGGGGGTGTGCCGTGAATCAGGGGAGGGGGGGTCACGGGGTGGGGTGCCGAGAATCGCGGGGGTGTGTGTGTGTGCCGTGAATCGCGGGAGTGGGGGTTGCGGAGGGGGTGGGGGGGGGTGTGACGCGAATCGCCACAAGAAAAAATCAACACAGAAAGGTCAACACATGTAAATGTTGACATAAGTGTGGCACTTCATTGGTGTCCATGTCGACACATGAGAATGAATATGAAAACATTCAAAAAATGAAAAAAAAAAACTTCAAAAACTCATGTCAACCTTTTTCATTGTCGACCATAGCCATGTCAGTGTTTTCCATGTGCAATTTAATTCTGGAGCTGCCGCGAATCGTGGGGGGGTGCCGCGAATTGCGGGAGGGGGGGTCGCGGGGGTGGGTGCCGCGAATCGCGGGAGGGGGGGTTACGGGGCGGGGGTTGCTGCGAATCATGGGAGGGGGGGTCGCGGGGGTGTGCCATGAATCACGGGAGGGGGGGTCACGGGGTGGGGTGCTGAGAATCGCGGGGGAGGTGTGTGTGTGTGTGCCGTGAATCGCGGGAGTGGGGGTTGTGGGGGGGGTGGTGGTGGTGGGGGGGGTGACGCAAATCGCCACAAGAAAAAATCAACACAGAAAGGTCAACACATGTAAATGTTGACATAAGTGTGGCACTTCATTGGTGTCCATGTCGACACATGAGAATGAATATGAAAATATTCAAAAAATGAAAAAAAAACCTTCAAAAACTCATGTCAACCTTTTTCATTGTCGACCATAGCCATGCCAGTGTTTTCCATGTGCAATTTAATTCTGGAGCTGCCGCGAATCACGGGGGGTGCCGCGAATTGCAGGAGGGGGGGGTCGCGGGGTTGGGTGCCGCGAATCGCGGGAGGGCGGGGTTCACAGGGGTTCCGGTGGGGGGTTGCTGCGAATTGCGGGAGGTGGGGGGTCACGGGGGGTGCCGCGAATCGCGGGAGGGGGGGTTGCGGGGGGTGTGACGCGAATCGCCACAAGAAAAAATCAACACAGAAAGGTCAACACATGTAAATGTTGACATAAGTGTGCCACTTCATTGGTGTCCATGTTGACACATGACAATGAATATGAAAACATTCAAAAAATGAAATAAATCTTCAAAAACTCATGTCAACCTTTTTCATTGTCGACCATAGCCATGTCAGTGTTTTGCATGTGCCATTTAATCCTGGGGCTGCCGCGAATCGCGGGGGGTGCCGCGATTTGCGGGAGGGGGGGGGTTGCGGGGGGTGGGTGCCGCGAATCGCGGGAGAGCGGGGTTCATGTGGGTTCCGGTGGGGGGTTGCCGCGAATTGCGGGAGGGGGGGGTCGCGGGGGGGTGCCGCGAATCGCCGGAGGGGGGTTGCGGGGGGTGTGACGTGAATCGCCACAAGAAAAAAATCAACACAGAAAGGTCAACACATGTAAATGTTGACATAAGTGTGCCACTTCATTGGTGTCCATGTCGACACATGACAATGAATATGAAAAAATTAAAAAAATTAAAAATAAATCTTCAAAAACTCATGTCTCATGTCAACCTTTTTCATTGTCGACCATAGCCGTGCCAGTGTTTTGCATGTGCCATTTAATCCTGGGGCTGCTGCGAATTGCGGGGGGGGGGGGGGGGTGCCGCAAATCGCGGGAGGGGGGTCGCAGGGGGGGTGCCGCCAATCGTGCAAGGGGGGGTCGCGGGGGGGTTCTTTTTGCCGCGAATCGCGGGAGGGAGGTCGCGGGGGGGGGGGGGTTTTCCGCGAATCGGGGGGGGGGGTCACGGGGGAGGGTTTGCCGCGATTCGCGGGAGGGGGGGTCGCGGGGTGGTGGTTATGCCGCGAATTGCGGGAGGGGTCGTGGGGGGTTCTTTTTGCAGCGAATCGCGGGAGGGGGGGGTCGCGGGGGTGTTTTTGCTGCGAATCGCGGTAGAGGGGGTCGCGGGGGAGCGGGTGTTTTTGCCGCGAATCGCGGGAGGGGGGGGCGCGCGGGGGGGGAGGTTTTGCCGCAAATCGCGGGAGGGGGGCGCTCACCTGGTGGCTGTGGAGTAGCAGTGCTGGGCAACATGGGAAGGCAGTGGGTGTCTGGCACTGTCTGTGGGCTCACTGGGCTGGTTCTCTGTCACATACCTCCCAACATGACCCTCTCCAGGAGGGACACAATGCTCTGTTTCTAGACTTCCCCTTAATGTATGATTGCCATCACCTGTTTTAAACAGGTTAATTTCTCAGAAAGGTGTTCAGCACAGATGAAGGCAATCACACATTAAGAGGAAAGTCCAGGAACAGAGCGTTATAGACACAGACACACACTTTGAGTGACAGATGTAGCCAAATATATAGGAGATATATATATATATATATATATATATACATACACATACACACACATACATACACACACACACACACACACATATATACATATATATATACGGGATGCAGTCAATTTGCCGGCGGCCGGGATCCCGGCGGTCGGAATCCCGACACTGGAATCCCGACAGCCGAAATCCCGAAACTTTCTCCCTCCGTGGGTGTCCACGACACCCATAGAGGGAGAATAAAATAGCGTGCCGAGCGTAGCGAGGCACCGGGCCCGCTGCGTGGCGAGCGCAGCGAGCCCGCAAGGGGGGGCACTCCACGTCCCCCCCATGTCGGGATTTCGGCGGACGGTATATAAAACTACATACCAGGTGTGTGGAGCTGGAGCAGCAACCAGCTGCTGGAAAGCTGATATCTCTGGTTCTGGGAACAGTAGAGACAAGCTACTAGTGTCCATCAAAGGGGGAGAGTCCCAGATTTTGGAATAAACCCTCAGAAAAACTCTAAGTCAGACAGAACCTGAAATATTTGACTGGGAAAAGCAACTTACAGACTTGGATGGGGACCACTGCTTTGAAGTCAGATCTCTCCGGTTCCCAAGGGCCGATTTTTAAAATTATTGTACCCATGGACAGAGGGGTCCCTCAGCTTTCAGCCTAGTCCCCTAAAGCTGTGTAAACATGCTTAGATTTTCCCCTGTTTTCGATTCGATTTTGCTTATAGAAGCAAAATCGAATCCACATCGAATGGTTTTTAGGACACTTTCGATCTGCATTCGATTCGCTCCCGTTTTCTCAAAATCGAATAGAAAAATCTACTGTGCAGCCAAGGAAATCTCAAATTCGATCCAGTAAATCGAATGAGTACATTGTGCCTACATTGTGAAATCGAAATTGAATTGAATGCAAAAGTACAGATCTAATGCCAAATCTAATGGGAAGATCTAATGCCAGATCTAATAGAAAATCAAATCTAACATCAAATCTAAAGCAAATCTAAGCGTGTGTACAGGGCTTAAGTTTTTCTGCATCGTGACAGAGAGCGGGGAATGAGGGAGCGGGGAATGAGGGAACGGGGAATGAGAGAGCGGGGAATGAGGGAACGGGGAATGAGAGAGCGGGGAATGAGAGAGCGGGGAATGAGAGAGCGGGGAATGAGAGAGAGGGGAATGAGGGAGCGGGGAATGAGGGAGCGGGGAATGAGGGAGCGGGGAATGAGGGAACGGGGAATGAGAGAGCGGGGAATGAGAGAGCGGGGAATGAGAGAGAGGGGAATGAGGGAGCGGGGAATGAGGGAGCGGGGAATGAGGGAGCGGGGAATGAGGGAGCGGGGAATGAGGGAGCGGGGAATGAGGGAGCGGGGAATGGGAGAGCGGGGAATGGGAGAGCGGGGAATGAGAGAGCGGGGAATGAGGGAGCGGAGAATGAGGGAGCGGGGAATGAGGGAGCGGGGAATGGGAGAGCGGGGAATGAGGGAGCGGAGAATGAGGGAGCGGGGAATGAGGGAGCGGCGAATGAGGTAGCGGGGAATGAGGGAGCGGGGAATGAGAGAGCGGGGAATGAGGGAGCGGAGAATGAGGAAGCGGGGAATGAGGGAGCGGGGAATGAGGGAGCGGGGAATGGGAGAGCGGGGAATGGGAGAGCGGGGAATGAGGGAGCGGAGAATGAGGGAGCGGGGAATGAGGGAGCGGGGAATGAGAGAGCGGGGAATGGGAGAGCGGGGAATGAGGGAGCGGAGAATGAGGGAGCGGGGAATGAGGTAGCGGGGGAATGAGGGAGCGGGGAATGAGAGAGCGGGGAATGAGAGAGCGGGGAATGAGAGAGCGGGGAATGAGGAGCGGAGAATGAGGGAGCGGGGAATGAGGGAGCGGGGAATGAGGGAGCGGGGAATGAGGTAGCGGGGGAATGAGGGAGCGGGGAATGAGAGAGCGGGGAATGAGGGAGCGGAGAATGAGGGAGCGGGGAATGAGGGAGCGGGGAATGAGGTAGCGGGGAATGAGGGAGCGGGGAATGAGAGAGCGGGGAATGAGGAAGCGGGGAATGAGGGAGCGGGGAATGAGGAAGCGGGGAATGAGAGAGAGGGAATGAGGTAGCGGGGAATGAGGGAGCGGGGAATGAGGGAGCGGGGAATGAGGTAGCGGGGAATGAGGGAGCGGGGAATGAGGGAGCGGGGAATGAGGAAGCGGGGAATGAGGGAGCGGGGAATGAGGGAGCGGGGAATGAGGGAGCGGGGAATGAGGGAGCGGGGAATGAGGAAGCGGGGAATGAGGAAGCGGGGAATGAGGGAGCGGGGAATGAGGGAGCGGGGAATGGGAGAGCGGGGAATGGGAGAGCGGGGAATGAGAGAGCGGAGAATGAGGGAGCGGGGAATGAGGGAGCGGGGAATGGGAGAGCGGGGAATGAGGGAGCGGAGAATGAGGGAGCGGGGAATGAGGGAGCGGGGAATGAGGTAGCGGGGAATGAGAGAGCGGGGAATGAGGGAGCGGAGAATGAGGAAGCGGGGAATGAGGGAGCGGGGAATGAGGGAGCGGGGAATGAGGGAGCGGGGAATGAGAGAGCGGGGAATGAGAGAGCGGGGAATGAGAGAGCGGGGAATGAGGAGCGGAGAATGAGGGAGCGGGGAATGAGGGAGCGGAGAATGAGGGAGCGGGGAATGAGGTAGCGGGGGAATGAGGGAGCGGGGAATGAGAGAGCGGGGAATGAGGGAGCGGAGAATGAGGGAGCGGGGAATGAGGGAGCGGGGAATGAGGTAGCGGGGAATGAGGGAGCGGGGAATGAGGGAGCGGGGAATGAGGGAGCGGGGAATGAGAGAGCGGGGAATGAGGGAGCGGGGAATGAGGGAGCGGGGAATGAGGGAGCGGGGAATGAGAGAGAGGGGAATGAGGTAGCGGGGAATGAGGGAGCGGGGAATGAGGGAGCGGGGAATGAGGTAGCGGGGAATGAGGTAGCGGGGAATGAGGGAGCGGGGAATGAGGGAGCGGGGAATGAGGAAGCGGGGAATGAGGGAGCGGGGAATGAGGGAGCGGGGAATGAGGGAGCGGGGAATGAGGAAGCGGGGAATGAGGAAGCGGGGAATGAGGGAGCGGGAGCGGGGAATGAGGGAGCGGGGAATGAGGGAGCGGGGAATGAGGGAGCGGGGAATGAGGGAGCGGGGAATGAGAGAGCGGGGAATGAGGGAGCGGAGAATGAGGAAGCGGGGAATGAGGGAGCGGGGAATGAGAGAGAGGGGAATGAGGTAGCGGGGAATGAGGGAGCGGGGAATGAGGGAGCGGGGAATGAGGGAGCGGGGAATGAGGGAGCGGGGAATGAGGGAGCGGGGAATGAGGAAGCGGGGAATGAGGAAGCGGGGAATGAGGGAGCGGGGAATGAGGGAGCGGGGAATGAGGGAGCGGGGAATGAGAGAGCGGGGAATGAGGGAGCGGGGAATGAGGAAGCGGGGAATGAGGGAGCGGGGAATGAGGGAGCGGGGAATGAGGGAGCGGGGAATGAGGGAGCGGGGAATGGGAGAGCGGGGAATGGGAGAGCGGGGAATGAGGGAGCGGAGAATGAGGGAGCGGAGAATGAGGGAGCGGGGAATGAGGGAGCGGGGAATGAGGTAGCGGGGAATGAGGGAGCGGGGAATGAGGGAGCGGGGAATGAGAGAGCGGGGAATGAGGGAGCGGAGAATGAGGAAGCGGGGAATGAGGGAGCGGGGAATGAGGGAGCGGGGAATGAGAGAGCGGGGAATGAGAGAGCGGGGAATGAGGGTACCCTGGAACGAGCCTCCAGTTGGTCACACACAGACAGACCGCAGTGAGCATCTTACCAGGCCTGCTGCACCTCTTCATTGGGCCACTTCAGTCTGCACTGGTAGCCCTGTCGGCTTCCGGCTTTCATGCTGAAGACCACCAGCTTATTGTAAACCAGATACGGGATCATTATCACAATGGACAAGATCCAGGTGGCAGCGATGACCTTATAGGCATGGGACCGCGTCTGCCAGACACGAGATTTCAAGGGATTGCAGATGGCGCTGTAGCGTTCAATGGCGATGGCCACCAGATTGAAGGTGGAGACACTGACAGAGATACCTGTAAAAGGACGACATTGGCTGTGAGCATTGAGAAACATGTATGGGTATTAAAGCAACATCGCAGTGAGACAGTAGCAGTTAGACAATCGCAGTGAGACAGTAGCAGTTAGACAATAGCAGTGAGACAGTAGCAGTTAGACAATAGCAGTGAGACAGTAGCAGTTAGAAAATCGCAGTGAGACAGTAGCAGTTAGACAATAGCAGTGAGACAGTAGCAGTTAGACAATAGCAGTGCTTCGTATCATACATTGTGCACAGTGTCATGCAACACCCATAGTAATTACAGGCACACATGGGGCATGATTCTGGTTCACTTGCAAAAGCAATTTCTCTAATGGACAAAACCATGTGCACTGCAGGTGGGGCAGATGTAACATGTGCAGAGAGAGTTAGAGGTGGAGGGGGTTTGTTCTTCAAATTGATCATCTGTATAGCAGTGTTAAATAAAGCAGCCAGTATTTACCCTGCACAGAAACAAAATAACACCCAAGTCTATCTCTCTGCACATGTTACATCTGTCCCACCTGCAGTGCACATGGTTTTGTCCATTAGAGAGATAATTTGCTTTTGCAAGTAAACCAAAATCAGACCCCATGGTGCGCAATGTAGTGAGCAGAGAGCCTTGGAAATGTCCCCCTGAGCTCTGCTTTAGCAGAGAGGCTTGGAAATGTCCCCCTGAGCTCTGCTTTTCTGTGCACGGTGACCTTATGACCTTCATTCCTTCTCATTGCTATCACATGACATGTTGAGAGGTGTGTGTGTGTATATGTGTGCCCCTCTGGCAGGCATCCAGGATGCCCCTCCAGAGAGGTTTTGAAAGGAGAAAATGGTTTGTTGGAAGATAGCGAAGACACCTGAAATGAAAAATTAAACTTCGGGCCTAATTCAGCCTCAGTTGTAGTTTTGTGAGGATTCGTAAAACTACAACTTTCGGTGGTAGTATGTGGGCGGCACATGGCAAGGCCATCCTACATCCCGGGTCCCACCCCGCGCCTCAATCTGACATTTTGTGATTACATCACTATTATGCACAGCCGAACTGTGACCCTCACAAACGCACCACTGCCATGCCGATTTGACACCCCATAATCTGCCATCACTACAGTTTAAGAGGTCGCGTGTTTGTCTGCACAAATGTTCTATCACTGACCAATTGCAGTTTCAGCACTTCTGCGATCTATGCTATCGGGATCTTAGGTCAGTATGCAATTGCCGGCGGTAATTTACCTAACGACAGAAACAGGTTATAATAGCCGGATAGTACAGTATATGGGACTATCCAATTCCAGCCCATTATTATCATGCAGTAAATGACCTCTCTCTGGGTGATTCCCCATATTCTCCACATGGGAGCTGGACCCTGGGTTATCACACAGAAACGGGTCTCCGGTGGCTGCTTATAGCGGGATTATACTTCGTGCGCCTGAGGCCCCCAAAGCACAATACTCAATAAATGCTGCGCATCAGGAGTACATTGGATAGCCCTGCAGTAAAGTACCGCAGCTAATTACATACCTTACGCTGTAGGAAGGTTTCTTCATTTAATATGTAACAAGAACCATAAACGTGAGTGGGATTTCTGGACTTCATATGTTCTGTGATACATGTATGGAAGAAATGCGTTCGCGACCGAAAAGCGTACACTGGTTTAATGAAATAATGGTCACCTGAGATGGCTACTTATCCCCAAATGTATTTATTTATTTATTATTTATTTATCAACAGATTCTTATATAGCGCACACATATTCCGCAGCGCTGTACAGAGACTATTATTACCAGTTATTATATAGCGCACACATATTCCACAGCGCTGTACAGAGACTATTATTACCAGTTATTATATAGCACACACATATTCCGCAGCGCTGTACAGAGACTATTATTACCAGTTATTATATAATGCACACATATTCCGCAGCACTGTACAGAGAATATTATTACCAGTTATTTATATAGCGCACACATATTCCACAGCGCTGTACAGAGACTATTATTACCAGTTATTTATATAGCGCACACATATTCCGCAGCGCTTTACAGAGAATATTATTACCAGTTATTATATAATGCACACATATTCCACAGCGCTGTACAGAGAATATTACCAGTTATTATATAGAGCACACATATTCCGCAGCGCTGTACAGAGACTATTATTACCAGTTATTATATAGCGCACACATATTCCACAGCGCTGTACAGAGACTATTATTACCAGTTATTATATAGCGCACACATATTCCGCAGCACTGTACAGAGAATATTATTACCAGTTATTATATAGCGCACACATATTCCACAGCGCTGTACAGAGACTATTATTACCAGTTATTATATAGCGCACACATATTCCGCAGCGCTTTACAGAGAATATTATTACCAGTTATTATATAATGCACACATATTCCGCAGCGCTGTACAGAGACTATTATTACCAGTTATTATATAGCGCACACATATTCCGCAGCGCTGTACAGAGACTATTATTACCAGTTATTATATAGCGCACACATATTCCGCAGCGCTGTACAGAGAATAGTATTACCAGTTATTTATATAGTGCACACATATTCCACAGCGCTGTACAGAGACTATTATTACCAGTTATTTATATAGCGCACACATATTCCACAGCGCTGTACAGAGACTATTATTACCAGTTATTATATAGCGCACACATATTCCACAGCGCTGTACAGAGAATATTATTACCAGTTATTATATAGCGCACACATATTCCGCAGCGCTGTACAGAGACTATTATTACCAGTTATTATATAGCGCACACATATTTCACAGCGCTGTACAGAGACTATTATTACCAGTTATTATATAGCGCACACATATTCCGCAGCGCTTTACAGAGAATATTATTACCAGTTATTATATAATGCACACATATTCCGCAGCGCTGTACAGAGACTATTATTACCAGTTATTATATAGCGCACACATATTCCGCAGCGCTGTACAGAGACTATTATTACCAGTTATTATATAGCGCACACATATTCCGCAACACTGTACAGAGAGTATTATTACCAGTTATTATATAGCGCACACATATTGCGCAGCGCTGTACAGAGACTATTATTACCAGTTATTTATATAGCGCACACATATTCCACAGCGCTGTACAGAGAGTATTATTACCAGTTATTATATAGCGCACACATATTGCGCAGCGCTGTACAGAGACTATTATTACCAGTTATTATATAGCGCACACATATTCCACAGCGCTTTACAGAGAATATTATTACCAGTTATTATATAGTGCACACATATTCCGCAGCGCTGTACAGAGACTATTATTACCAGTTATTATATAGCGCACACATATTCCGCAGCGCTGTACAGAGACTATTATTACCAGTTATTATATAGCGCACACATATTCCGCAGCGCTGTACAGAGAATATTATTACCAGTTATTATATAGCGCACACATATTCCACAGCGCTTTACAGAGAATATTATTACCAGTTATTATATAGTGCACACATATTCTGCAGCACTGTACAGAGAATATTATTACCAGTTATTATATAGCGCACACATATTCCGCAGCGCTTTACAGAGAATATTATTACCAGTTATTATATAGCGCACACATATTCCGCAGCGCTGTACAGAGACTATTATTACCAGTTATTATATAGCACACATATTCCACAGCGCTGTACAGAGACCATTATTACCAGTTATTATATAGCGCACACATATTCCGCAGCGCTTTACAGAGAATATTATTACCAGTTATTATATAGCGCACACATATTCCACAGCGCTGTACAGAGACTATTATTACCAGTTATTATATAGCGCACACATATTCCACAGCGCTGTACAGAGACTATTATTACCAGTTATTATATAGCGCACACATATTCTGCAGCACTGTACAGAGAATATTATTACCAGTTATTATATAGCGCACACATATTCCACAGCGCTGTACAGAGACTATTATTACCAGTTATTATATAGCGCACACATATTCCGCAGCACTGTACAGAGACTATTATTACCAGTTATTATATAGCGCACACATATTCCACAGCGCTGTACAGAGATTATTATTACCAGTTATTATATAGCGCACACATATTCCGCAGCGCTGTACAGAGAATATTATTACCAGTTATTATATAGCGCACACATATTCCGCAGCGCTGTACAGAGAATATTAGAACATTCACATCAGTCCCTCCCCCAGTGGAATTTACAATCTATATTCCCTACCACATGTACACACATACAGACATTCTAGGGTTAATTTTTGTTAGGAGCCAATTAACCTACCAGTATATTTTTGGATTGTGGGAGAAAACGAAGTACTCAGAGGAAACCCACGCAAGTACAGGGAGAATATACAAACTCCGCACAGTTATGGCCATGGTGGGGATAGAACCCATGACCTCAGTGCTGTGAGGCAGTAATGCTAACCATTACACCGTCCGTACTGCACCGTATATATAACACATGGTGGGGATAGAAACCATGACCTCAGCGCTGTGAGGCAGTAATGTAACCATTACACCGTCCGTACTACCCCGTATATATAACACATGGTGGGGATAGAACCCATGACCTCAGCGCTGTGAGGCAGTAATGTAACCATTACACCGTCCGTACTGCCCTGTATATATAACACATGGTGGGGATAGAACCCATGACCTCAGTGCTGTGAGGCAGTAATGTAACCATTACACCATCCGTACTGCCCCGTATATATAACACATGGTGGGGATAGAACCCATGACCTCAGTGCTGTGAGGCAGTAATGTAACCATTACACCATCCGTACTGCCCCGTATATATAACACATGGTGGGGATAGAACCCATGACCTCAGTGCTGTGAGGCAGTAATGTAACCATTACACCATCCGTACTGCCCCGTATATATAACACATGGTGGGGATAGAACCCATGACCTCAGTGCTGTGAGGCAGTAATGTAACCATTACACCATCCGTACTGCCCCGTATATATAACACATGGTGGGGATAGAACCCATGACCTCAGTGCTGTGAGGCAGTAATGTAACCATTACACCATCCGTACTGCCCCGTATATATAACACATGGTGGGGATAGAACCCATGACCTCAGCGCTGTGAGGCAGTAATGTAACCATTACACCATCCGTACTGCCCCGTATATATAACACATGGTGGGGATAGAACCCATGACCTCAGCGCTGTGAGGCAGTAATATAACCATTACACCATCCGTGCTGCCCCGTATATATAACACATGGTGGGGATAGAACCCATGACCTCAGTGCTGTGAGGCCGTAATGTAACCATTACACCATCCGTACTGCCCCGTATATATAACACATGGTGGGGATAGAACCCATGACCTCAGCGCTGTGAGGCAGTAATGTAACCATTACAACATCCGTGCTGCCCCGTAAATATAACACATGGTGGGAATCGAACCCATGACCTCAGTGCTGTGAGGCAGTAATGCTAACCATTACACCGTCCGTACTGCCCTGTATATATAACACATGGTGGGAATAGAACCCATGACCTCAGTGCTGTGAGGCAGTAATGCTAACCATTACACCGTCCGTACTGCCCCGTGTATATAACACATGGTGGGAATAGAACCCATGACCTCAGCGCTGTGAGGCAGTAATGTAACCATTACACCATCCGTACTGCCCCGTATATATAACACATGGTGGGGATTGAACCCATGACCTCAGAGCTGTGAGGCAGTAACGCTAACCATTACACTGTCCGTACTGCCCCGTATATATAACACATGGTGGGAATAGAACCCATGACCTCAGTGCTGTGAGGCAGTAATGCTAACTATTACACCGTCCGTACTGCCCCGTATATATATCACATGGTGGGAATAGAACCCATGACCTCAGCACTGTGAGGCAGTAATGTAACCATTACACCATCCGTACTGCCCCGCATATATAACAAATGGTGGATCCTATGACCTCAGCGCTGTGAGGCAGTAATGCTAACCATTACACCATCCGTACTGCCCCGTATATATAACACATGGTGGGGATAGAACCCATGACCTCAGCGCTGTGAGGCAGTAATGCTAACCATTACACCGTCCGTGCTGCCCCATATATATAACACATGGTGGGGATAGAACCCATAACCTCAGCGCTGTGAGGCAGTAATGCTAACCATTACACCATCCGTACTGCCCCGTATATATAACACATGGTGGGGATAGAACCCATGACCTCAGCGCTGTGAGGCAGTAATGCTAACCATTACACCGTCCGTGCTGCCCCATATATATAACACATGGTGGGGATAGAACCCATGACCTCAGCGCTGTGAGGCAGTAATGCTAACCATCCGTACTGCCCCGTATATATAACACATGGTGGGGATAGAACCCATAACCTCAGCGCTGTGAGGCAGTAATGCTAACCATTACACCGTCCGTACTGCCCCGTATATATAACACATGGTGGGGATAGAACCCATGACCTCAGCGCTGTGAGGCAGTAATGCTAACCATTACACCATCCGTACTGCCCCGTATATATAACACATGGTGGGGATAGAACCCATGTCCTCAGTGCTGTGAGGCAGTAATGCTAACCATTACACCATCCGTACTGCCCCGTATATATAACACATGGTGGGGATAGAACCCATGACCTCAGCGCTGTGAGGCAGTAATGTAACCATTACACCATCCGTACTGCCCCGTATATATAACACATGGTGGGGATAGAACCCATTACCTCAGTGCTGTGAGGCAGTAATGCTAACCATTACACCGTCCGTACTGCCCCGTATATATAACACATGGTGGGGATAGAACCCATGACCTCAGCGCTGTGAGGCAGTAATGCTAACCATTACACCGTCCGTACTGCCCCGTATGTATAACACATGGGGCGGTATTCAATGAGCCTGATTCGCCATGTTTTTATGGCGAATTTGTGCTGTTTGGCGAAATTCTGACTAAAACGGTGAATCACCCTATTTAATGACCACATGGCGAATACATTTGAAGGTTTTTTTCGCCATGATTCACCGAGTAGCAATCACTATCTTTTTATGGTGAAGTGGAATGTGAACTTTTAAAATAAAGTGTTTTGTTTTTTACATTTGGTGTCAAAAAATCAGGAATTTTATTCTAAAGAAGGGCATGCTATTTTTTATTCATGTGCTGTAAGCACATGAATATATATTTAATTTAAAAAATATATATTTATTTTTTTTACACAGCAGCCAGCAGGGGGCGCCGGAGCGGAGCCGCTCATTACATATTCATATATTCACTGCACCCGATCGTTACGATCGGGTATAGTGAATATAGGTCCCCTGCTGGCACCCCCGGGGGGCAGGCTGTGCTGCCTGGCACCCGGGGAGCCCACCTAACCCCCACAAACGCTCTGGGCCAGGCAGAGAGACTTCCATCTCTCTGCCTGGCACCGTCCTCAGGCTCCCTGCGGCAATCGCCGCAGGAGCTCATATTCGCCAGTCAGGGGCAGCGAGCCCCTGACACGTTGAATACCGGAGCCCGCCGGCTCCGGAACGTGGCGAATGTGCAGCGAATCCTAAAAAGGATTCGCTGCACCTCGCAGGTATTCTCATTGAATACCGCCCATGGTGGGAATAGAACCCATGACCTCAGCGCTGTGAGGCAGTAATGTAACCATTACACCATCCGTACTGCCCCGTATATATAACACATGGTGGGGATAGATCCCATGTCCTCAGTGCTGTGAGGCAGTATTGCTAACCATTACACCATCCGTACTGCCCCGTATATATAACACATGGTGGGGATAGAACCCATGACCTCAGCGCTGTGAGGCAGTAATGCTAACCATTACACCATCCGTACTGCCCCGTATATATAACACATGGTGGGGATAGAACCCATGACCTCAGTGCTGTGAGGCAGTAATGTAACCATTACACCATCCGTACTGCCCCGTATATATAACACATGGTGGGGATAGAACCCATGACCTCAGCGCTGTGAGGCAGTAATGCTAACCATTACACCGTCCGTACTGCCCAGTATATATAACACATGGTGGGGATAGAACCCATGACCTCAGCGCTGTGAGGCAGTAATACTAACCATTACACCATCCGTACTGCCCCGTATATATAACACATGGTGGGGATAGAACCCATGACCTCAGTGCTGTGAGGCAGTAATGTAACCATTACACCATCCGTACTGCCCCGTATATATAACACATGGTGGGGATAGAACCCATGACCTCAGCGCTGTGAGGCAGTAATGCTAACCATTACACCGTCCGTACTGCCCAGTATATATAACACATGGTGGGGATAGAACCCATGACCTCAGCGCTGTGAGGCAGTAATACTAACCATTACACCATCCGTGCTGCCCCGTATATATAACACATGGTGGGGATAGAAACCATGAGGTAGTAATGCTAACCATTACACCGTCCGTACTGCCCAGTATATATAACACATGGTGGGGATAGAACCCATGACCTCAGTGCTGTGAGGTAGTAATGCTAACCATTACACCATCCGTACTGCCTGTATATATAACACATGGTGGGGATTGAAACCATGAGGTAGTAATGCTAACCATTACACCACCCGTACTGCCCCGTATATATAACACATGGTGGGATAGAATCCATGACATCAGTGCTGTGAGGCAGTAATGTAACCATAACACCATCCGTACTGCCCGTATATATAACACATGGTGGGGATAGAACCCATGACCTCAGCGCTGTGAGGCAGTAATGTAACCATTACACCATCCGTACTGCCCCGTATATATAACACATGGTGGGGATAGAACCCATGACCTCTGCGCTGTGAGGCAGTAATGTAACCATTACACCATCCGTACTGCCCCGTATATATAACACATGGTGGGGATAGAACCCATGACCTCAGCGCTGTGAGGCAGTAATGCTAACCATTACACCGTCCGTACTGCCCAGTATATATAACACATGGTGGGGATAGAACCCATGACCTCAGCGCTGTGAGGCAGTAATACTAACCATTACACCATCCGTGCTGCCCCGTATATATAACACATGGTGGGGATAGAAACCATGAGGTAGTAATGCTAACCATTACACCGTCCGTACTGCCCCGTATATATAACACATGGTGGGGATAGAACCCATGACCTCAGTGCTGTGAGGCAGTAATGTAACCATTACACAGCCCGTACTGCCCCGTATATATAACACATGGTGGGAATAGAACCCATGACCTCAGCGCTGTGAGGCAGTAATACTAACCACTACACCACCCAAACTGCCCTGTATATATAACACATGGTCGGGATAGAACCCATGACCTCAGCGCTGTGAGGCAGTAATTTAACCATTACACCGTCTGTACTGCCCCGTATATATAACACATGGTGGGGATAGAACCCATGACCTCAGTGCTGTGAGGCAGTAATGTAACCATTACACCATCCGTACTGCCCCGTATATATAACACATGGTGGGGATAGAACCCATGACCTCAGCGCTGTGAGGCAGTAATTTAACCATTACACCGTCTGTACTGCCCCGTATATATAACACATGGTGGGGATAGAACCCATGACCTCAGTGCTGTGAGGCAGTAATGTAACCATTACACCATCCGTACTGCCCCGTATATATAACACATGGTGGGGATAGAACCCATGACCTCTGTGCTGTGAGGCAGTAATGCTATTACCATTACACCGCCCGTACTGCCCTGTATATATAACACATGGTGGGGATAGAACCCATGACCTCAGTGCTGTGAGGCAGTAATGTAACCATTACACCATCCGTACTGCCCGTATATATAACACATGGTGGGGATAGAACCCATGACCTCAGTGCTGTGAGGCAGTAATGCTATAACCATTACACCATCCGTACTGCCCCGTATATATAACACATGGTGGGGATAGAACCCATGACCTCAGTGCTGTGAGGCAGTAATACTAACCACTACACCACCCATACTGCCCTGTATATATAACACATGGTGGGGATAGAACCCATGACCTCAGCACTGTGAGGCAGTAATGTAACCATTACACCGTCCGTACTGCCCCGTATATATAACACATGGTGGGGATAGAACCCATGACCTCAGTGCTGTGAGGCAGTAATGTAACCATTAACACCATCCGTACTGCCCCGTATATATAACACATGGTGGGGATAGAACCCATGACCTCTGTGCTGTGAGGCAGTAATGCTATAACCATTACACCGTCCGTACTGCCCTGTATATATAACACATGGTGGGGATAGAACCCATGACCTCAGTGCTGTGAGGCAGTAATGTAACCATTACACCATCCGTACAGCCCGTATATATAACACATGGTGGGGATAGAACCCATGACCTCAGTGCTGTGAGGCAGTAATGCTATAACCATTACACCATCCGTACTGCCCCGTATATATAACCCATGGTGGGGATAGAACCCATGACCTCAGTGCTGTGAGGCAGTAATGCTATAACCATTACACCATCCGTACTGCCCCGTATATATAACACATGGTGGGGATAGAACCCATGACCTCAGCGCTGTGAGGCAGTAATGTAACCATTACACCATCCGTACTGCCCCATATATATATAACACATGGTGGGGATAGAACCCATGACCTCAGTGCTGTGAGGCAGTAATGTAACCATTACACCGTCCGTACTGCCCCGTATATATAACACATGGTGGGGATAGAACCCATGACCTCAGCGCTGTGAGGCAGTAATGCTATAACCATTACACCATCCGTACTGCTCCATATATATAACACATGGTGGGGATAGAACCCATGACCTCAGCGCTGTGAGGCAGTAATGTAACCATTACACCATCCGTACTGCCCCGTGTATATATAACACATGGTGGGGATAGAACCCGTGACCTCAGTGCTATGAGGCAGTAATGCTAACCATTACACCATCCGTTCTGCCCCATATATATATATATATATATATATATATATAACACATGGTGGGGATAGAACCCATGACCTCAGTGCTGTGAGGCAGTAATGTAACCATTACACCGTCCGTACTGCCCCGTATATATAACACATGGTGGGGATAGAACCCATGACCTCAGTGCTGTGAGGCAGTAATACTGACCATTACACCGTCCACACTGCCCCGTATATATAACACATGGTGGGGATAGAACACATGACCTCAGTGCTGAGAGGCAGTAATGCTAACCATTACACCGCCCGTGCTGCCCCGTATATATAACACATGGTGGGGATAGAACCCATGACCTCAGCGCTGTGAGGCAGTAATGCTATAACCATTACACCATCTGTACTGCCCCGTATATTTAACACATGGTGGGGAAAGAACCCATGACCTCAGCGCTTTGAGGCAATAATGCTAACCATTACACCATCCATACTGCCCCGTATATATAACACATGGTGGTGATAGAACCCATGACCTCAGCGCTGTGGGGCAGTAATGTAACCATTACACCATCCGTACTTTCCCGTATATATAACACATGGTGGGGATAGAACCCATGACCTCAGTGCTGTGAGGCAGTAATGCTAACCATTACACCATCCGTACTGCCCTGTATATATAACACATGGTGGGGATAGAACCCATGACCTCAGTGCTGTGAGGCAGTAATGCTAACCATTACACCGTCCGTACTGCCCCGTATATATAACACATGGTGGGGATAGAACCCATGACCTCAGTGCTGTGAGGCAGTAATGCTAACCATTACACCGTCCGTACTGCCCCGTATATATAACACACGGTGGGGATAGAACCCATGATCTTAGCGCTGTGAGGCAGTAATGCTAACCATTACACCGTCCGTACTGCCCTGTATATATAACACATGGTGGGGATAGAACCCATGACCTCAGCGCTGTGAGGCAGTAATGTAACCATTACACCATCCGTACTGCCCCATATATATAACACATGGTGGGGATAGAACCCATGACCTCAGCGCTGTGAGGCAGTAATGCTAACCATTACACCATCCGTACTACCCATATATATAACACATGGTGGGGATAGAACCCATGACCTCAGTGCTGTGAGACAGTAATGTAACCATTACACCATCTGTACTGCCCCGTATATATAACACATGGTGGGGATAGAACCCATGACCTCAGCGCTGTGACTGTGAGGCAGTAATGTAACCATTACACCGTCCGTACTGCCCCATATATATAACACATGGTGGGGATAGAACCCATGACCTCAGTGCTGTGAGGCAGTAATGCTAACCATTACACCATCCGAACTGCCCCGTATATATAACACATGGTGGGAATAGAACCCATGACCTCAGCACTGTGAGGCAGTAATGCTAACCATTACACCATCCGTACTACCCATATATATAACACATGGTGGGGATAGAACCCATGACCTCAGCGCTGTGAGGCAGTAATGCTAACCATTACACCATCCGTACTACCCATATATATAACACATGGTGGGGATAGAACCCATGACCTCAGCACTGTGTAACCATTACACCGTCCGTACTGCCCCGTATATATAACACATGGTGGGGATAGAACCCATGACCTCAGTGCTGTGAGACAGTAATGTAACCATTACACCATCTGTACTGCCCCGTATATATAACACATGGTGAGGATAGAACCCATGACCTCAGCGCTGTGAGGCAGTAATGCTAACCATTACACCATCCGTGCTGCCCCGTATATATAACACATGGTGGGGATAGAACCCATGACCTCAGCGCTGTGACTGTTAGGCAGTAATGTAACCATTACACCGTCCGTACTGCCCCATATATATAACACATGGTGGGGATAGAACCCATGACCTCAGTGCTGTGAGGCAGTAATGCTAACTATTACACCACCCGTACTGCCCTGTATATATAACACATGGTGAGGATAGAACCCATGACCTCAGCGCTGTGAGGCAGTAATGTAACCATTACACCATCCGAACTGCCCCGTATATATAACACATGGTGGGAATAGAACCCATGACCTCAGCGCTGTGAGGCAGTAATGCTAACCATTACACCATCCGTACTACCCATATATATAACACATGGTGGGGATAGAACCCATGACCTCAGCGCTGTGAGGCAGTAATGCTAACCATTACACAATCCGTACTGCCCGTATATATAACACATGGTGGGGATAGAACCCATGACCTCAGTGCTGTGAGGCAGTAATGCTAACCATTACACCGTCCGTACTGCCCCGTATATATAACACATGGTGGGGATAGAACCCATAACCTCAGCGCTGTGAGGCAGTAATGCTATAACCATTACACCGTCCATACTGCCCTGTATATATAACACATGGTGGGAATAGAACCCATGACCTCAGCGCTGTGAGGCAGTAATGCTAACCATTACACCATCCGTACTGCCCCGTATATATAACACATGGTGGGGATAGAACCCATAACCTCAGCGCTGTGAGGCAGTAATGTAACCATTACACCATCCGTACTGCCCCATATATATATAACACATGGTGGGGATAGAACCCATGTCCTCAGCGCTGTGAGGCAGTAATGCTATAACCATTACACCATCCGTACTGCTCCATATATATAACACATGGTGGGGATAGAACCCATGACCTCAGCGCTGTGAGGCAGTAATGTAACCATTACACCATCCGTACTGCCCCGTGTATATATAACACATGGTGGGGATAGAACCCGTGACCTCAGTGCTATGAGGCAGTAATGCTAACCATTACACCATCCGTTCTGCCCCATATATATATATATATATATATATATATATATATATATATATAACACATGGTGGGGATAGAACCCATGACCTCAGTGCTGTGAGGCAGTAATGTAACCATTACACCGTCCGTACTGCCCCGTATATATAACACATGGTGGGGATAGAACCCATGACCTCAGTGCTGTGAGGCAGTAATACTAACCATTACACCGTCCACACTGCCCCGTATATATAACACATGGTGGGGATAGAACACATGACCTCAGTGCTGAGAGGCAGTAATGCTAACCATTACACCGCCCGTGCTGCCCCGTATATATAACACATGGTGGGGATAGAACCCATGACCTCAGCGCTGTGAGGCAGTAATGCTATAACCATTACACCATCTGTACTGCCCCGTATATTTAACACATGGTGGGGAAAGAACCCATGACCTCAGCGCTTTGAGGCAATAATGCTAACCATTACACCATCCATACTGCCCCGTATATATAACACATGGTGGTGATAGAACCCATGACCTCAGCGCTGTGGGGCAGTAATGTAACCATTACACCGTCCATACTTTCCCGTATATATAACACATGGTGGGGATAGAACCCATGACCTCAGTGCTGTGAGGCAGTAATGCTAACCATTACACCATCCGTACTGCCCTGTATATATAACACATGGTGGGGATAGAACCCATGACCTCAGTGCTGTGAGGCAGTAATGCTAACCATTACACCGTCCGTACTGCCCCGTATATATAACACATGGTGGGGATAGAACCCATGACCTCAGTGCTGTGAGGCAGTAATGCTAACCATTACACCGTCCGTACTGCCCCGTATATATAACACACGGTGGGGATAGAACCCATGATCTTAGCGCTGTGAGGCAGTAATGCTAACCATTACACCGTCCGTACTGCCCTGTATATATAACACATGGTGGGGATAGAACCCATGACCTCAGCGCTGTGAGGCAGTAATGTAACCATTACACCATCCGTACTGCCCCATATATATAACACATGGTGGGGATAGAACCCATGACCTCAGCGCTGTGAGGCAGTAATGCTAACCATTACACCATCCGTACTACCCATATATATAACACATGGTGGGGATAGAACCCATGACCTCAGTGCTGTGAGACAGTAATGTAACCATTACACCATCTGTACTGCCCCGTATATATAACACATGGTGGGGATAGAACCCATGACCTCAGCGCTGTGACTGTGAGGCAGTAATGTAACCATTACACCGTCCGTACTGCCCCATATATATAACACATGGTGGGGATAGAACCCATGACCTCAGTGCTGTGAGGCAGTAATGCTAACCATTACACCATCCGAACTGCCCCGTATATATAACACATGGTGGGAATAGAACCCATGACCTCAGCGCTGTGAGGCAGTAATGCTAACAATTACACCATCCGTACTACCCATATATATAACACATGGTGGGGATAGAACCCATGACCTCAGCGCTGTGAGGCAGTAATGCTAACCATTACACCATCCGTACTACCCATATATATAACACATGGTGGGGATAGAACCCATGACCTCAGCACTGTGTAACCATTACACCGCCCGTACTGCCCCGTATATATAACACATGGTGGGGATAGAACCCATGACCTCAGTGCTGTGAGACAGTAATGTAACCATTACACCATCTGTACTGCCCCGTATATATAACACATGGTGAGGATAGAACCCATGACCTCAGCGCTGTGAGGCAGTAATGCTAACCATTACACCATCCGTGCTGCCCCGTATATATAACACATGGTGGGGATAGAACCCATGACCTCAGCGCTGTGACTGTGAGGCAGTAATGTAACCATTACACCGTCCGTACTGCCCCATATATATAACACATGGTGGGGATAGAACCCATGACCTCAGTGCTGTGAGGCAGTAATGCTAACTATTACACCACCCGTACTGCCCTGTATATATAACACATGGTGAGGATAGAACCCATGACCTCAGCGCTGTGAGGCAGTAATGTAACCATTACACCATCCGAACTGCCCCGTATATATAACACATGGTGGGAATAGAACCCATGACCTCAGCGCTGTGAGGCAGTAATGCTAACCATTACACCATCCGTACTACCCATATATATAACACATGGTGGGGATAGAACCCATGACCTCAGCGCTGTGAGGCAGTAATGCTAACCATTACACCATCCGTACTACCCATATATATAACACATGGTGGGGATAGAACCCATGACCTCAGTGCTGTGAGACAGTAATGTAACCATTACACCATCTGTACTGCCCCGTATATATAACACATGGTGGGGATAGAACCCATGACCTCAGCGCTGTGACTGTGAGGCAGTAATGTAACCATTACACCGTCCGTACTGCCCCATATATATAACACATGGTGGGGATAGAACCCATGACCTCAGTGCTGTGAGGCAGTAATGCTAACCATTACACCATCCGAACTGCCCCGTATATATAACACATGGTGGGAATAGAACCCATGACCTCAGCGCTGTGAGGCAGTAATGCTAACAATTACACCATCCGTACTACCCATATATATAACACATGGTGGGGATAGAACCCATGACCTCAGCGCTGTGAGGCAGTAATGCTAACCATTACACCATCCGTACTACCCATATATATAACACATGGTGGGGATAGAACCCATGACCTCAGCACTGTGTAACCATTACACCGCCCGTACTGCCCCGTATATATAACACATGGTGGGGATAGAACCCATGACCTCAGTGCTGTGAGACAGTAATGTAACCATTACACCATCTGTACTGCCCCGTATATATAACACATGGTGAGGATAGAACCCATGACCTCAGCGCTGTGAGGCAGTAATGCTAACCATTACACCATCCGTGCTGCCCCGTATATATAACACATGGTGGGGATAGAACCCATGACCTCAGCGCTGTGACTGTGAGGCAGTAATGTAACCATTACACCGTCCGTACTGCCCCATATATATAACACATGGTGGGGATAGAACCCATGACCTCAGTGCTGTGAGGCAGTAATGCTAACTATTACACCACCCGTACTGCCCTGTATATATAACACATGGTGAGGATAGAACCCATGACCTCAGCGCTGTGAGGCAGTAATGTAACCATTACACCATCCGAACTGCCCCGTATATATAACACATGGTGGGAATAGAACCCATGACCTCAGCGCTGTGAGGCAGTAATGCTAACCATTACACCATCCGTACTACCCATATATATAACACATGGTGGGGATAGAACCCATGACCTCAGCGCTGTGAGGCAGTAATGCTAACCATTACACAATCCGTACTGCCCGTATATATAACACATGGTGGGGATAGAACCCATGACCTCAGTGCTGTGAGGCAGTAATGCTAACCATTACACCGTCCGTACTGCCCCGTATATATAACACATGGTGGGGATAGAACCCATAACCTCAGCGCTGTGAGGCAGTAATGCTATAACCATTTTACCGTCCATACTGCCCTGTATATATAACACATGGTGGGAATAGAACCCATGACCTCAGCGCTGTGAGGCAGTAATGCTAACCATTACACCATCCGTACTGCCCCGTATATATAACACATGGTGGGGATAGAACCCATAACCTCAGCGCTGTGAGGCAGTAATGCTATAACCATTACACCGTCCATACTGCCCTGTATATATAACACATGGTGGGAATAGAACCCCTGACCTCAGCGCTGTGAGGCAGTAATGCTAACCATTACACCGTCCGTACTGCCCCGTATATATAACACATGGTAGGGATAGAACCCATGACCTCAGTACTGTGAGGCAGTAATGTAACCATTACACCAACCGTACTGCCCCGTATATATAACACATGGTGGGGATAGATGCCATGACCTCAGTGCTGTGAGGCAGTAATGTAACCATTACACCGTCCGTACTGCCCCGTATATATAACACATGGTGGGGATAGAACCCATGACCTCAGTGCTGTGAGGCAGTAATGTAACCATTACACCATCCGTACTGCCCCGTATATATAACACATGGTGGGGATAGAACCCATGACCTCAGCGCTGTGAGGCAGTAATGTACCCATTACACCATCCGTACTACCCATATATATAACACATGGTGGGGATAGAACCCATAACCTCAGCGCTGTGAGGCAGTAATGTAACCATTACACTGTCCGTACTGCCCCGTATATATAACACATGGTGGGGATAGAACCCATGACCTCAGCGCTGTGAGGCAGTAATGTACCCATTACACCATCCGTACTACCCCGTATATATAACACATGGTGGGGATAGAACCCATGACCTCAGTGCTGTGAGGCAGTAATGCTATAACCATTACACCGTCCGTACTGCCCCGTATATATAACACATGGTGGGGATAGAACCCATGACCTCAGCGCTGTGAGGCAGTAATGTACCCATTACACCATCCGTACTGCCCAGTATATATAACACATGGTGGTGATAGAACCCATGACCTCAGCGCTGTGGGGCAGTAATGTAACCATTACACCATCCGTACTTTCCCGTATATATAACACATGGTGGGGATAGAACCCATGACCTCAGCGCTGTGAGGCAGTAATGTACCCATTACACCATCCGTACTACCCATATATATAACACATGGTGGGGATAGAACCCATAACCTCAGCGCTGTGAGGCAGTAATGCTATAACCATTACACCGTCCGTACTGCCTGTATAATTTCCCATTGGCATGATGAGTGACAATAAGAAATTGCAATTATAGTCGTCAAGTCCCAACGATTAGTAAATAAGCCGCATAGTGGGCGGTGGGGCCTCACCCATGAAGTAAGCCGCCGTCTTGCAGATGACCTCTCCGAAGATGAAATTCTCCATGATGTTGGGGATGAGGGTGAAGGGCATGCAGAAGAGAGACAGCATGATGTCACTGACGGCCAGGGACAGCAGGAAGGAGTTGGTGATGGTTCGGAGACGTTTGTTCATCACCAGGACGATGATGATGAGGGTGTTTCCAAAGACGCTGAGCAGGAATATGATGCAGTACAGCAGGATCCGCACCCAGTTAAAGTCTGAAAAAAGAAGATGTTTCTGTCAGCTCTAAAAATCTGCCACAGCGCCATCACTATCAAACCCACCAACAACCCTCCCCTGGTGCTGCCCCCACAATGTCCCTCACCCAAAGCTGGTGCAGAGGCAAAAAGGTGCTGCACCCCATTACCCTCCAGGCATCCACTATCATATAACCTGCTGGGTAAGGGTCACTAGGGGTTACACCACCTCTGTCCTGTGCACCAGGCATCCACTATCATATAACCTGCTGGGTAAGGGTCACTAGGGGATACACCACCTCTGTCCTGTGCACCAGGCATCCACTATCATATAACCTGCTGGGTAAGGGTCACTAGGGGTTACACCACCTCTGTCCTGTGCACCAGGCATCCACTATCATATAACCTGCTGGGTAAGGGTCACTAGGGGTTACACCACCTCTGTCCTGTGCACCAGGCATCCACTATCATATAACCTGCTGGGTAAGGGTCACTAGGGGATACACCACCTCTGTCCTGTGCACCAGGCATCCACTATCATATAACCTGCTGGGTAAGGGTCACTAGGGGTTACACCACCTCTGTCCTGTGCACCAGGCATCCACTATCATATAACCTGCTGGGTAAGGGTCACTAGGGGTTACACCACCTCTGTCCTGTGCACCAGGCATCCACTATCATATAACCTGCTGGGTAAGGGTCACTAGGGGTTACACCACCTCTGTCCTGTGCACCAGGCATCCACTATCATATAACCTGCTGGGTAAGGGTCACTAGGGGTTACACCACCTCTGTCCTGTGCACCAGGCATCCACTATCATATAACCTGCTGGGTAAGGGTCACTAGGGGTTACACCACCTCTGTCCTGTGCACCAGGCATCCACTATCATATAACCTGCTGGATAAGGGTCACTAGGGGTTACACCACCTCTGTCCTGTGCACCAGGCATCCACTATCATATAACCTGCTGGATAAGGGTCACTAGGGGTTACACCACCTCTGTCCTGTGCACCAGGCATCCACTATCATATAACCTGCTGGATAAGGGTCACTAGGGGTTACACCACCTCTGTCCTGTGCACCAGGCATCCACTAACTATCATATAACCTGCTGGGTAAGGGTCACTAGGGGTTACACCACCTCTGTCCTGTGCACCAGGCATCCACTAACTATCATATATCCTGCTGGGTAAGGGTCACTAGGGGTTACACCACCTCTGTCCTGTGCACCAGGCATCCACTATCATATAACCTGCTGGGTAAGGGTCACACCACCTCTGTCCTGTGCACCAGGCATCCACTATCATATAACCTGCTGGGTAAGGGTCACTAGGGGTTACACCACCTCTGTCCTGTGCACCAGGCATCCACTAACTATCATATAACCTGCTGGGTAAGGGTCACTAGGGGTTACACCACCTCTGTCCTGTGCACCAGGCATCCACTATCATATAACCTGCTGGATAAGGGTCACTAGGGGTTACACCACCTCTGTCCTGCGCACCAGGCATCCACTATCATATAACCTGCTGGGTAATGGTCACTAGGGGTTACACCACCTCTGTCCTGCGCACCAGGCATCCACTAACTATCATATAACCTGCTGGGTAAGGGTCACTAGGGGTTACACCACCTCTGTCCTGTGCACCAGGCATCCACTATCATATAACCTGCTGGGTAAGGGTCACTAGGGGTTACACCACCTCTGTCCTGTGCACCAGGCATCCACTATCATATAACCTGCTGGGTAAGGGTCACTAGGGGTTACACCACCTCTGTCCTGTGCACCAGGCATCCACTAACTATCATATAACCTGCTGGATAAGGGTCACTAGGGGTTACACCACCTCTGTCCTGTGCACCAGGCATCCACTATCATATAACCTGCTGGGTAAGGGTCACTAGGGGTTACACCACCTCTGTCCTGTGCACCAGGCATCCACTAACTATCATATAACCTGCTGGATAAGGGTCACTAGGGGTTACACCACCTCTGTCCTGTGCACCAGGCATCCACTAACTATCATATAACCTGCTGGATAAGGGTCACTAGGGGTTACACCACCTCTGTCCTGTGCACCAGGCATCCACTATCATATAACCTGCTGGGTAAGGGTCACTAGGGGTTACACCACCTCTGTCCTGTGCACCAGGCATCCACTATCATATAACCTGCTGGGTAAGGGTCACTAGGGGTTACACCACCTCTGTCCTGTGCACCAGGCATCCACTATCATATAACCTGCTGGATAAGGGTCACTAGGGGTTACACCACCTCTGTCCTGTGCACCAGGCATCCACTAACTATCATATAACCTGCTGGGTAAGGGTCACTAGGGGTTACACCACCTCTGTCCTGCGCACCAGGCATCCACTAACTATCATATAACCTGCTGGGTAAGGGTCACTAGGGGTTACACCACCTCTGTCCTGTGCACCAGGCATCCACTATCAAATAACCTGCTGGGTAAGGGTCACTAGGGGTTACACCACCTCTGTCCTGTGCACCAGGCATCCACTAACTATCATATAACCTGCTGGATAAGGGTCACTAGGGGTTACACCACCTCTGTCCTGTGCACCAGGCATCCACTATCATATAACCTGCTGGGTAAGGGTCACTAGGGGTTACACCACCTCTGTCCTGCGCACCAGGCATCCACTATCATATAACCTGCTGGGTAAGGGTCACTAGGGGTTACACCACCTCTGTCCTGTGCACCAGGCATCCACTAACTATCATATAACCTGCTGGATAAGGGTCACTAGGAGTTACACCACCTCTGTCCTGTGCACCAGGCATCCACTATCATATAACCTGCTGGGTAAGGGTCACTAGGGGTTACACCACCTCTGTCCTGTGCACCAGGCATCCACTAACTATCATATAACCTGCTGGATAAGGGTCACTAGGGGTTACACCACCTCTGTCCTGTGCACCAGGCATCCACTATCATATAACCTGCTGGATAAGGGTCACTAGGGGTTACACCACCTCTGTCCTGTGCACCAGGCATCCACTATCATATAACCTGCTGGGTAAGGGTCACTAGGGGTTACACCACCTCTGTCCTGTGCACCAGGCATCCACTAACTATCATATAACCTGCTGGGTAAGGGTCACTAGGGGTTACACCACCTCTGTCCTGTGCACCAGGCATCCACTATCATATAACCTGCTGGATAAGGGTCACTAGGGGTTACACCACCTCTGTCCTGTGCACCAGGCATCCACTATCATATAACCTGCTGGGTAAGGGTCACTAGGGGTTACACCACCTCTGTCCTGTGCACCAGGCATCCACTAACTATCATATAACCTGCTGGGTAAGGGTCACTAGGGGTTACACCACCTCTGTCCTGTGCACCAGGCATCCACTATCATATAACCTGCTGGGTAAGGGTCACTAGGGGTTACACCACCTCTGTCCTGTGCACCAGGCATCCACTATCATATAACCTGCTGGATAAGGGTCACTAGGGGTTACACCACCTCTGTCCTGTGCACCAGGCATCCACTATCATATAACCTGCTGGATAAGGGTCACTAGGGGTTACACCACCTCTGTCCTGTGCACCAGGCATCCACTAACTATCATATAACCTGCTGGGTAAGGGTCACTAGGGGTTACACCACCTCTGTCCTGTGCACCAGGCATCCACTATCATATAACCTGCTGGGTAAGGGTCACTAGGGGTTACACCACCTCTGTCCTGTGCACCAGGCATCCACTATCATATAACCTGCTGGATAAGGGTCACTAGGGGTTACACCACCTCTGTCCTGTGCACCAGGCATCCACTATCATATAACCTGCTGGGTAAGGGTCACTAGGGGTTACACCACCTCTGTCCTGCGCACCAGGCATCCACTAACTATCATATAACCTGCTGGGTAAGGGTCACTAGGGGTTACACCACCTCTGTCCTGCGCACCAGGCATCCACTAACTATCATATAACCTGCTGGGTAAGGGTCACTAGGGGTTACACCACCTCTGTCCTGTGCACCAGGCATCCACTAACTATCATATAACCTGCTGGGTAAGGGTCACTAGGGGTTACACCACCTCTGTCCTGTGCACCAGGCATCCACTATCATATAACCTGCTGGATAAGGGTCACTAGGGGTTACACCACCTCTGTCCTGTGCACCAGGCATCCACTATCATATAACCTGCTGGGTAAGGGTCACTAGGGGTTACACCACCTCTGTCCTGTGCACCAGGCACCCACTATCATATAACCTGCTGGATAAGGGTCACTAGGGGTTACACCACCTCTGTCCTGTGCACCAGGCATCCACTATCATATAACCTGCTGGATAAGGGTCACTAGGGGTTACACCACCTCTGTCCTGTGCACCAGGCATCCACTATCATATAACCTGCTGGGTAAGGGTCACTAGGGGTTACACCACCTCTGTCCTGTGCACCAGGCATCCACTATCATATAACCTGCTGGGTAAGGGTCACTAGGGGTTACACCACCTCTGTCCTGTGCACCAGGCATCCACTATCATATAACCTGCTGGGTAAGGGTCACTAGGGGTTACACCACCTCTGTCCTGCGCACCAGGCATCCACTATCATATAACCTGCTGGGTAAGGGTCACTAGGGGTTACACCACCTCTGTCCTGCGCACCAGGCATCCACTATCATATAACCTGCTGGGTAAGGGTCACTAGGGGTTACACCACCTCTGTCCTGTGCACCAGGCATCCACTATCATATAACCTGCTGGGTAAGGGTCACTAGGGGTTACACCACCTCTGTCCTGCGCACCAGGCATCCACTATCATATAACCTGCTGGGTAAGGGTCACTAGGGGTTACACCACCTCTGTCCTGTGCACCAGGCATCCACTATCATATAACCTGCTGGATAAGGGTCACTAGGGGTTACACCACCTCTGTCCTGTGCACCAGGCACCACACATCTCCCCTAATATTATTGTGGCTTAAAGATGTGTTATCCCCATCTGTGCGAGCAGGTGGTGTAAGAGGTGCTGCCATGACAAGTCTACAGAGCGAGGTCACCACTGCTGGGAGACGCGGGATCGGCAGGGAACGTGCTCAGAGAGGATCACAGGCGAATGCTCAGGACATAAATATGGGGAATACATGGGACGCAAACATCAAATAGCCCTCACATGCCATCAGGTCTGAATTAGCCCCACAGTCTTACACACACACACATACAAACACACACATTGTCACAAGGTTCAAGGTTTGTGAATATTTGGTGCGGTGACAAGTTTTGGATGATAAAGTGCATGTAGAGAAGGGAGTAAAGGCTTATGAGTGTTCAGAAGAGGGGAGTGAATAATGGAAGCAGAGATGTGCACAGAGGGGACAGTTGTAGGGGTAGTGTACGATGAGTAGATTTGACATGACATTTACTATCCCGAAAATATGGCAATTCGTGCTATCAATACGAATTGCCGTATTTTCGGGATAGTAAATGTCAAAAATGAGTGTATTTCTGATTTTCTGGGTACAAATACACCTATTTTTTACAAATTTCCTTTAGTAAATTTCCCCCGATATGTAAATGAGTAGTTTGGCGAGCATGCTGTCAGTTATAAAGCTAAAGTTATTATCATAGGGCAAAAGTAATAGTTCTTTACCTCTCCATAATGTTGTCTACAGCAAAATGACTTGCGGGTATTATGTGCAATGAAAGGTTTCTACAGAATAAATACCAACAATTGCAGGACACGTAGAAAGTTACTGATGGATCAGATCTACATTTGTACAAGTCATTATAAAAGATTCCTCTCAGATGTAGCAGTACACACCCACCAGTGGCGGCTCCTTCTATTGAGCTGCAGAACTGCAGCCCCTCCAGTTAAAATCACAACACACAGAAAGACAGCACCAGAGCTCAGGTGATGCGGGCTACCTCCAGAGCTCTGGTACTGGCTGTCTGCGTCTCGGACACGCTGGTAACGTCTTCTCACCAGACTCCATGAAGCAGTAGGACAGACACAGCAACAGCCCAACCCTGCATGTGGTAGCTTCCTATTGGAAGCTGCTACTGCTCATCATACACAGAGCTGGAAACTCCTCCCCCTCTTGGGCTGCCAGTACATGGAGTGATGACAGCAATAGCTTCCAGCAGGAAGCCGTTCTGTGCACATCACCAGAGCTACAGTACTTCTATGGGCTGCAGTCTGTGCAGCCCAGAAGCAATCCTCTGCAGTGAGCATGCCCAGACTCAGTGAGTCAGTGTGATGCAGCTGAAGGAAGGTATGCAGTGCACCAGAGAGGTGCATTGAAGTTTATTTTATTTGAATAATATTTGTGTGTAGATCTTTATTAAGAGTATTATTTTGTGTACTTTAATTAATATTAAAGTTATTAAGAGTGTGTATTTTGACTTCTGCTTCCGGCTGTATCCGGGCAGCAGCGTGATAGACACTGCTCCGCACACGGACTAACCCACCCGCAGATAGGGCTTCCTCTCAGCCCTCCAAATCACCGCCAGCCCTTCCAGAAATGCCGCTCCCGACAATGGAGAAATTTCTATCTCCGCCAGGCACCTTAAAAGCGCCTCAGCAGAGAAACGAAAAGCGCCCAGCCGAATCCAAGATGGCGCCCGGACCGGACTCTGCTCCCCACAACCCTGCCTTAAAGCATCAGAATCACAGGGACCTCAGGCTGCATCTAGTGTGTCCGCCCCAGTCACATATAGTGACATTATCACTGCAATAAATACAGCCATGGCACCTTTACTAAACAAAGCAGTGGCCGACATCACACTGCAGCTGCAGCACCTTAACGCGAGGGTTACAGACAATGAAAACAAAATAGGAGCGATATCCCGTGATATGCATCTGGTCCAGCGTGACACCATCAGGCTCCAAAAGGACAATTTACACATCAGGAACAAATTAGACGACATGGAGAACCGCTCCAGACGTAATAATGTCAGAGTGGTTGGGTTACCTGAATCTCCTAAAGGGCCAGTGTTAGTTTCCTTTGTCACGGAAACGCTGCCGTCTTTGCTGGAGATCTCAACTGAGTGCAAGGACTTAATCATAGAGAGAGTCCACAGGGTAGGACCCCCACCCAGACCCACAGACAAACGTCCCAGAGCAATATTATTTCGATACATGAACTACCCTCACAAAATGGCGTTCTGGAGATCATCCCGCAAATTTCAAAATCTGATGTGGGAGGGCCACAAGATAAGACTGTTTCAAGTCTACTCAGTGGAACTTTCCAGGCAACGCAAAGCTTTTTCCCCAATTTGCACCGCATTGGTTACACAAAAAAACAAGTTTGCCCTGATGTACCCAGCAAAGCTGCGTATCTTTACTGAGGACTCCCAATACAATTTCTCCACTCCGGAAGATGCCCAAGAATTCCTTAAGGAGAGCCAAATCCCATGACCTCTCTGACCCACCAACCTGAAATTACCGTCCCCTACTGCGTTCCTATTTGACACCCTTCTGTCACTTACTCCCGTGGAACTATTGCTACTGCTTCCCCATCCTGAGGACACCGGTCATATAATATATAAGCTGTTTGATATTAAGGTAGCCATTCTGCATGTACCAGAAGAAAGCTGGTCTACCAAATGACTGTCTGATGACTATCACTTATGTGTCTTTCACAAAAACTTTACCAAGAATTATAAGGTTGATTGCAAAAAAAAAAAAAAAATATGTGCTCCTTGTTCCTCCCCCCCCCCCCCCCCCCTAATCTCTATTGGGTACTTCTTTACTTTCACGGCGCCATTAGATTAGGAAAGATAGGATATCGCGGTCATCGCGGGCATTGAATGCACTAAAAAATCGGGTGCGACGCGATGCCCGCGATTTCCCATAGGGACCAATGTTAAATTTCTCAATTGACACGATTTTTCTGTTCAATGCCTCAATTGACACGATTTTTCCATAGGAATCAATGTTAAATGGCCCACAGAGGCCAAATAGACACCCTGAAGTGTGAAATGGCCCCCACAATTGTTAACGCCACCCCACGATCAACGTGAACCCGAAGCGTGGCGAGCGGCGGCGGTACGCGTCCTACGACCTTTTCATACCCCCACTATCCACGTCGGCGTGGAGTTGAGAATAGAATAGTGTGGCGAGCGCAGCGAGCCACCGAGCCCGAAGCGTGGCGAGCGCAGCGAGCCCCGCGAGGGGACGAGGATACCTGTGAAGCCCGCGAAGGGACGCGTTTACCTGTGAAGGTATCCGCGTCCCCTCGCCACACTATTCTATTCTCAACTCCACGCCGACGTGGATAGTGGGGGTATGAAAAGGTCGTAGGACGCGTACCGCCGCCCCTCGCGGGCTCGCTACGCTCGCCACGCTTCGGGTTCACGTTGATCGTGGGGTGGCGTTAACAATTGTGGGGGCCATTTCACACTTCAGGGTGGCTATTTGGCCTCTGTGGGCCATTTAACATTGTTTCCTATGGGAAGAGAGGCATAAACATACATCACATACATTTCACATGTATCTAGAAAAGTTCGAGTTAGTATTTGGTATGTTCAATACGGTTTAGTTGGTGGACAGCTATTGGGAAGAAGCCTTTTGTAGTTCTTGTCGTCTTTGCTGGGATGGATTTAAAACGTCTAAACGTCTAAAACGTAAATAGTGTGGCGAGCGCAGCGAGCCACCGAGCCCGAAGCGTGGCGAGCGCAGCGAGCCCCGCGAGGGGACGAGGATACCTGTGAAGCCCGCGAAGGGGACGAGGATACCTGTGAAGCCCGCGAAGGGACGCGTTTACCTGTGAAGTTATCCGCGTCCCCTCGCGGGGCTCGCTGCGCTCGCCACGCTTCGGGCTCGGTGGCTCGCCACGCTTCGGGCTCGGTGGCTCGCCACACTATTCTATTCTCAACTCCACGCCGACGTGGATAGTGGGGGTATGAAAAGGTCGGAGGACGCGTACCGCCGCCCCACGCGGGCTCGCTGCGCTCGCCACGCTTTGGGTTGACGTTGATCGTGGGGTGGCGTTAACAATTGTGGGGGCCATTTCACACTTCAGGGTGCCTATTTGGCCTCTGTGGGCCATTTAACATTGTTTCCTATGGAAAAATCGGGTCAATTGAGAAATTTAACATTGTTCCCTATGGGAAATCGCGGGCATCGCGTCGCACCCGATTTTTAGTGCATTCAATGGCCGCGATGCCCGCGATTTCTAGTGGCGCCGTGAAAGTAAAGAAGTACCCAGATTTCTATGCCTCCATTTACTCTCCCCAACTACCAGGAAGTTCTACCTCCCCTCCCTTACCTCAGGAACAACCCACACAGGAATCTGACCAATCCTATTGGGAAGACCTTTTATATCCCCAAATTTCCACAGTACACTCAGAATTACTTACCAAACCAATTTCCATGGATGAAGTTAATAAAGCCATAAAACATATGAAACCAGCTAAAGCCCCAGGACCTGATGGTTTCTCAGGTGATTTTTATTGCACAAATCTAGATAGATTAACTCCGATCTTAGTATCAGTATTTAATCACATACTATCCACTAATCAACTACCACCCCACTTCAACTCCGCCATAATAAAAGTCCTCCCTAAACCGGGCAGGGACCTCTCTAACCCTGGATCCTACCGTCCCATATCCCTTCTTAATCTCTTATATATTTGGCTACATCTGTCACTCAAAGTGTGTGAGTGTGTCTGTAACGCTGGGTGGAGCCTCTGACTCACATGACAGAGAACCAGCCCAGTGAGCCCACAGTGCCAGACACCCTCTGCCTCCCCATGCTGCCCAGGAACCTACTCCACAGCCACCAGGTGAGCATCCCCCGCCCCCCCCCCCCTCCCGCTATTCGCGTAAAAAAAAAACCCTACCGCGATTCGTGGCACCCCCACCCCCCCCCCCGCGACACCCCCTCCTGCGACACCCCCTCCCGCGATTCGCTGCAAAACACGCTTCCACCCCCCCTCCCGCGATTTGCGGCACCCCCCCCCCCCGCTACCCAGCTCTCGCAATTCGCGGCACCCCCCCCCCACAATTCGCGGCAAGCCCCGCGAGCCCCTCCCTCCCATGATTCGCGGCACCCCCCCAGCAACCCCCCCCCCCCCACGCAACCCCCCCCTCCCACGATTCGCAGCAACCCTGCCCCCGCAACCTCCCGTGATTCGCGGCACCCACCCCCCGAGACCCCCCCTCCCGCAATTCGCGGCACCCCCCCTGCGAACCCCCCTCCCGGGATTTGCGGACACCGCCCACCCCCCCCCCCCCCACGAATCACAGCAACCCCAGGATTAAATGGCACATGCAAAACACTGACATGGCTATGGTCGACAATGAAAAAGGTTGACGTGTTTTTGAAGATTTATTTTTAAATTTTTTAATGTTTTCATATACATTCTCATGTGTCGACATGGACACCAATGAAGTGCCACCCCCCCTCCAGTGATTTGCGGCACACCCCCGTTTCGCGACCCCCCCTCCCCGACCCAGTGATCAGCTGTGTGTGTCTGATGGACCCGGCCAGTGTGATCAGCTCTGTGTGTGTCTGATGAACCTGGCCAGTGTGATCAGCTCTGTGTGATTCGCGGAACCCACCCCCCGCGACCCACCCTCCCGCAATTCACTGCAAACCCCCCCCCAACCCCCCCTCCCGCGATTCGTAGCCCCCCCAACTCCCCCTCCCTCCTGTGATTCACGGCACCCATCCCCCGCGACCCCCCTCCCGCAATTCGCTGCACCACCGACCCACCCTCCCGCGATTCACGGACCCCCCCAACCACCAACTCCCCCCCCCCCCCCCCGCGATTCACAGCAACCCCAGGATTAAATGGCACAAGCAAAACACTGACATGGATATGGTCGACAATGAAAAAGGTTGACATGAGTTTTTGAAGATTTATTTTCATATATATATTTCATATATATTTGTTTTCATATTCATTCTCATGTGTCGACATGGACACCAATGAAGTGCCACACTTATGTCAACATTTACTTGTTTCTGTGTTAATTTTTTCTTGTGGCGATTTGCGGCACCCCCCACCCCCCGCGCCCCCCCCTCCCGCAATTTGCAGCACCCCCCACCCCGTGACGCCCCTCCCACAATTCGCGGCACCCCGCACCCCCTCCCACGATTCGCGGCAACCCCAGCGACCCCCGCCACCCGCGATTTGCGGCAGCCCACCGCCCCCCCCCCCCCCCGCGATTCCCTGCACGCACCCCCCCCCCCCCCCCCGAATGCCCACACACCCTTATCACTACCCAGCTTCCTGCTCTCCTGAACCGTAACTTCCACCACTGTGGAGTCGCTGACGCTGTGTTGCCCACATACCCCTATCATGCCTCATAGCCCAGCCTCCTGCTCTCATGCACCCTAACTCCCACCCAGTAGGAGGAGACACTGACTCAGGGCCACCGTCCTGTACTCCTGTGCTGCCACGCTGGACCCTCACCCACTGGCAGAAGCTGCACAGTGTCCCCCACCCTCCTCTTTAGTCCCCCGTATGCCCACACACCCCTATCACTACCCAGCCTCCTGTTTTCCTGTGTCGTGACCTCCGCCAGTGGGGAGCCGCTGACTCAAAAACACCCTACTATACTATTGCACACACACCTAAACAAAACGCACCCCCCCCACACACAAATGTCACTGTACCCTCCACACTATCAATGTACATCTTACTCTGTAACCGCTTTTTAATTAAACAAAACAATACACACCCCCTTCCACATCATATGCTCTCTATTTAACACATTTCACCTATAACTCAAGTTGCAATACAGGGCATCTTTCATACAATTCTAACCATATTTCTCATATACAAACGTTCACAAATTAAGGGGGCGCAGCCCCTTACGACGGTGTGAAGAGCGCCCGTAGGGCGCGATGAATCACCTAGTTGTGATTATAAAATCCTCACAAAAATCCTAGCGGACAGATTAAACCCAATATTACCACACATCATTCACCCGCATCAGACGGGATTTATAACCGGCAGACATTCGGTCCGAAATATAAGAAAAGTACTAGCTGCCACCCAACATCTATATTCCACTAAAAGTTCAGACAATCCAAACCTAATTTTAACAATAGACGCTGAGAAAGCCTTTGACCTAGTCTTATGGCCCCTCCTTTTTTCCTCCATGACCAAGTTTGGTGTCCCTTCCACTTATATCTCCTCCATAGAAACCATATATACCAACTCATCATCCCAAGTCGCCTGTAATGGGTTACTCTCTCCTCCTTTCCCAATACAAAGAGGAACGAGACAGGGATGTCCCTTACCCCCCTTGCTTTTTGCCATAGCCATAGAACCCCTAGCCATAGCTTTAAGATCTTCCCCTAATTTTACTGTTATATCCATCAGAAACATTGAACTGAAATTGGCCCTATTTGCGGATGATATGCTTCTCTTTATCTCAAATCCGTTATCATCAATCCCTGCAATAATGGGAATAATAGAAGCATATGGTCCCAAATCCGGTTATAAAATGAATGTCACTAAATCTGAGATCCTCCCCATATCCTCCCCATCAGCAAGGATTCTCAATCATCCCAGTAAGACCCAATTTACAATACAACAAACACACATTAATATTTAGGAATCTCCATTACCAGAGACCCACATCGTATCTACAAAGCTAACTTTACTCCAATAATAACCAAAATCACATCCCAACTAGATTGCTGGAATAAACTTCCACTATCATTATTGGGGAGAGCTTCGCTGTTGAAAAGTATCATATTCCCTAAAACATTTTATTGCCTTTAACTACTGCCATGCATCCTTCCCAACTCGGATTTCCTTCTTCTTAACAAACTCATGTCTAAATTCCTATGGAGTGGAAAAAAACCAAGAATGTCCATCTCTAAATTGATGAGGGGACAGGCGGATGGTGGACTCAGACTCCCAAATATTCAATTTTACTCTTGGTCAGTACAATTTAAATGTATTAATGACTGGTTTCATAACACGTCCATATACACGGACAACTTACTTGACAAGGCAATATTCCACCCTGTATCCCCTAGTGCCCTTCTCCACACACCGCTTTACAAGATTCCTACACAAGTGTCACGATCTGGATAAAACAGACATTATTTTACCTTCTAGTGCCTCTCCACAGTCTCTTCAGTAACTCCTTAATGCTGCAGCTGTGAAGCAAAGCCTGCAGTCTGACCTGATGCATCAGCTCACTACAGCTGCACTCGTTAATGCTCCTGGCCACAAGCATGGCTTGTACAAACACTCTTTCCCGCCATAGCAGACATGGGGGCTGCCATGTTTTTCCCAGTCACATGTTTGCACTTTCCTATCCTGATGGTTCTGATCTCCCTGTCATACCTGCCCGGCCAATCCTGGCCACCCAGTGGGTATAAGTATGCTGGGAGCTCTCAGAATCATTGCTAGTGCTTCAGTTGTCTCCAGTGTGTGTTCAGCTGTCCTTGTCTCCATACAAGTGTTTTCCTGCTGGTGTTGTTATCTCCTATTCTGCAGTGTACTCCAGGCATTCCATCTCCTGCGATCCTGCTTCAACATCCCAGCACTCAAGCCTAGCTCCAGGACTCTGGTCCTTCCGATGTTCCGCCATTGTCTACCATCGATGTTCCCTCATCACTAAGTCCGATATTCCGGATTCATCACTTCCAGTTTCCGTCTGTCATTCCGGACCCACAGTCTACTACTCCATATCCGATATTCCGGATCCGATGTTCCACCATCGATACCACATCATCATCCAGCTGTAAAGTATTGCTATCTACATAGACTGTACTATTTCATCTGCATACTTTACTGCTTGTGTATTACAACCATCTGCTAATAAAACTCGGTTGTATTTTACCACTGACTGTTTACTGGCTCTGGGTGCACTGTCTCGCATCACATGCGAAAGGGTCCTCTGCAACCTCCCCGGTTCAGGTACCGGTCCAGGTCCCCACGACTCAGACCCCTGGTGTGACAGTAAGTAATGAGTCACATATTATTCCAAGGCACATATAATGCATCAACAGAAAGATAAAAAGGGATCCTACCATAACACCTTTCATCCCCCTGTGGGGAAACCCCGGATTCGCACCATCACTATCCAACTCTTGCTTTCAGGGATGGAAACTAAAGCCTTGCCACTAAACTCTTCGACCCAGGAGGAGGGATAATCCCTTTCTCTACCATAAAGGACACATATGACATCCCTAATGCACATTTTTATATGTATTTACAGGCGAGACATTATGGTGTTTCCACTTATCCTAAACATAACCAACCCCCCAAAACCAGATCCTCTCCTTCATTTGTTCAATGTCCTAGCCAACACCAAATGTAAAACCAGCTTTATATATGATACACTCCTTACATATGACAACCTCCCTCCACTCGCCTCCTTAGTCCAGTCCTGGTCATCAGACATCCCAGATGTTATAGATCAGGACGTTCTCTTTGGTAACTTCACACAAACTATGAACTTCTGCATTCAGCGTACCTACAAGAAGTGCACTTCAAGTCCTTACATAGATTGTATATTGCGCCATATGGCGACTGGAGAGTGTTTGAAGTGCAGAATGAGTAACGCAAAATACTTTCACGGTTTCTGGGATCCTGAGATTTTGTCGAAAGTTAATGGCATATATTAACAAAATATATTCAGCAGACTTCCCTCTGGATCCTCTGACATGTATTTGTATTAATTTTAAAAAGTGGTCTATTCCCCCTCCAGTCTCGGCTACCATACCCTTCCTCACAATGGCTAAGAAACTAATTCTGACCCATTGGACAGTGAGAACAGCGCCAACTCTGAACGAACTACAAGATGGATTATATCAAATTCTCCTCTTTGATAAGAGAGCAACCACCCAATTTCCTCCTTATTCAATGGATAAGCTGATGCAGAAATGGGGAATATTCATTGAATCCCTACCTTTGACCCAAAAGCTACAGATATTATCCCCCATACCTCATACCAGTACGCCTTAACACCACAGCATCCATAGCGTTTAACTTCAAAAGCTCGTAATATAACATTGCTCCAGTCACCCCCTCAACCTACTCAGATCTTGTGACTTTTATTCGCATAATTGCCTCTCACGGAGACCAGTGTGACTGGGACCTTCTCTCATTCATGTGTACCAGAAGACGAAAGGAAAACAGAAGATCTTAAACCTCTCAACGCCCCCATAACATTCATGACTGTCCCTCCTTTTGGAAATACTAACTCCCCCCCCCAACTACAATTTTCTGCTTACCCCTTTCCTGATGTGTCTTGTCTTGTATGTTTTATAGTTATTAAGGTTACTGAGAAAAGTTATAAAGGTGATAATACTGTTGAAGTAACGGTCCAGTTGCAAGTTTAAAGTGATACGTTTTGCACTTCTCCATAGACCACTGTACAACTCAATAATCATTGTGACTTTGCCTTAAATGTTATGCTAAATGTTTACATGATCAAAAGCCATTGTGAGAAGATCTCTAACCCTTATACTTTATATACACAATTTTTATATGTAACATGTCGCAGCTTCGACTGTTGTTTAAAAATGACAAAAGAGAAATAAAAATTTTGAAACAAAAAAAAAAGTGTGTATTTCTCTGTACCTGCGTTTGTGTGCATAGGAGTACATCATTTATTTACAGTAATTGCACACAAACACTGGTACAGCGCAAATCAAACTAATAACCTGCAAATAATTAATGACTGTTTGCAACGAGCAGTAGCCAGGAAATTGCAGCTCCATTAAGTCTAAAGGCAGGAGCCGCCACTGACACCCAGGCTTCACAATCACTCCATATATGGAACTAGCCACGCCCTATGGATGGAGCATAACACGCCCCCTCAATGGGGCGTTGTGCAAAATTCTACTACCAACTATAATCTCCCAGAAACTAGTTTTCAAAAGTAGGCAAGTACAGTATAACACAGAGGGGAGCATACAAAACAGCTTGCCCTGGCTAATGTATAAGTCTGCCAGGCTGATGGGAAGATGGCAGGGAAAGACGAGGGGTCCTGACTATTTTATTAGTCCCAGGCCTCATTCGGAGTCACAATAATAACATTGCAGCACAATATAATGTAGGCTTCTGTGGCTGTATATAATGCAGTAAACAGACCTATCGGCTGGTGCAGCGGACAGATCTGGCTGCATCCCTGGGACGCCGCGTCCTCAGCAGAACACAGCTACACAGCCCCAGGCACCAGGAGGAAGACGTGACTGAGCGGAGACTGGTCCTGCGAGGCTTCGGGAACTGACGGAGGAATTAGATCTCCCTCATGAATGCTGACACCTATAATCGTACATAGAATGTATTTCACTGATGTCAGTCCCTGCCCCCTGGAGATTATATAGCGCTGTACATAGAATATATGTCACTGATATCAGTCCCTGCCCCCTGGAGATTATATAGCGCTGTACATAGAATGTATGTCACTGATGTCAGTCCCTGCCCCCTGGAGATTATATAGCGCTGTACATAGGATATATCTCACTGATATCAGTCCCTGCCCCCTGGAGATTATATAGTGCTGTACATAGAATATATCTCACTGATATCAGTCCCTGCCCCCTGGAGATTATATAGTGCTGTACATAGAATATATCTCACTGATATCAGTCCCTGCCCCCTGGAGATTATATAGTGCTGTACATAGAATGTATGTCACTGATGTCAGTCCCTGCCCCCTGGAGATTATATAGCGCTGAACATAGAATGTATGTCACTGATGTCAGTCCCTGCCCCCTGGAGATTATATAGCGCTGTACATAGAATATATGTCACTGATATCAGTCCCTGCCCCCTGGAGATTATATAGCGCTGTACATAGAATGTATGTCACTGATGTCAGTCCCTGCCCCCTGGAGATTATATAGCGCTGTACATAGGATATATCTCACTGATATCAGTCCCTGCCCCCTGGAGATTATATAGCGCTGTACATAGAATATATCTCACTGATATCAGTCCCTGCCCCCTGGAGATTATATAGTGCTGTACATAGAATATATCTCACTGATATCAGTCCCTGCCCCCTGGAGATTATATAGTGCTGTACATAGAATATATCTCACTGATATCAGTCCCTGCCCCCTGGAGATTATATAGTGCTGTACATAGAATGTATGTCACTGATGTCAGTCCCTGCCCCCTGGAGATTATATAGCGCTGAACATAGAATGTATGTCACTGATGTCAGTCCCTGCCCCCTGGAGACTATATAGCGCAGTACATAGAATATATGTCACTGATGTCAGTCCCTGCCCCCTGGAGATTATATAGCGCTGTACATAGAATATATGTCACTGATGTCAGTCCCTGCCCCCTGGAGACTATATAGCGCAGTACATAGAATGTATGTCACTGATGTCAGTCCCTGCCCCCCGGAGATTATATAGCGCTGTACATAGAATGTATGTCACTGATATCAGTCCCTGCCCCCTGGAGATTATATAGTGCTGTACATAGAATGTATGTCACTGATGTCAGTCCCTGCCCCCTGGAGATTATATAGCGCTGTACATAGAATGTATGTCACTGATATCAGTCCCTGCCCCCTGGAGATTATATAGCGCTGTACATAGAATGTATGTCACTGATATCAGTCCCTGCCCCCTGGAGATTATATAGCGCTGTACATAGAATGTATGTCACTGATATCAGTCCCTGCCCCCTGGAGATTATATAGCGCTGTACATAGAATGTATGTCACTGATGTCAGTCCCTGCCCCCTGGAGATTATATAGCGCTGTACATAGAATGTATGTCACTGATATCAGTCCCTGCCCCCTGGAGATTATATAGTGCTGTACATAGAATGTATGTCACTGATATCAGTCCCTGCCCCCTGGAGATTATATAGCGCTGTACATAGAATATATGTCACTGATATCAGTCCCTGCCCCCTGGAGATTATATAGCGCTGTACATAGAATGTATATCACTGATATCAGTCCCTGCCCCCTGGAGATTATATAGCGCTGTACATAGAATATATGTCACTGATATCAGTCCCTGCCCCCTGGAGATTATATAGCGCTGTACATAGAATGTATGTCACTGATATCAGTCCCTGCCACCTGGAGATTATATAGCGCTGTACATAGAATATATGTCACTGATATCAGTCCCTGCCCCCTGGAGATTATATAGCGCTGTACATAGAATGTATGTCACTGATATCAGTCCCTGCCACCTGGAGATTATATAGTGCTGTACATAGAATGTATGTCACTGATATCAGTCCCTGCCCCCTGGAGATTATATAGCGCTGTACATAGAATGTATGTCACTGATATCAGTCCCTGCCACCTGGAGATTATATAGTGCTGTACATAGAATGTATGTCACTGATATCAGTCCCTGCCCCCTGGAGATTATATAGCGCTGTACATAGAATGTATGTCACTGATATCAGTCCCTGCCACCTGGAGATTATATAGTGCTGTACATAGAATGTATCTCACTGATATCAGTCCCTGCCCCCGGAGATTATATAGCGCTGTACATAGAATGTATGTCACTGATGTCAGTCCCTGCATCCTGGAGATTATATAGTGCTGTACATAGAATGTATCTCACTGATATCAGTCCCTGCCCCCTGGAGATTATAAAGAGCTGTACATAGAATGTATGTCAGTGATATCAGTCCCTGCCCCCGGAGATTATATAGTGATGTACATAGAATGTATGTCAGTGATATCAGTCCCTGCCCCCTGGAGATTATATAGTGCAGGCAGAGGAGCACGGTTATGGTATAAAACAGTGGTTCCCAAACTTTTTTGCATCACGGCACCCTAGATTATCAGAATATTTGTCACAAAACCCCTAGGTGCAAAGTTTGCTACCAAGAATTTCAGAAAACAATATTAAATTAAATAAATTGTGCGTATATATCATCCTTAGGTCCAGTTATGTGGTTAGGGACAGGATTCACTTCGGTTTATCCACATATATTAAAACTGGAAGCCACAAGCACTGGTTTTGCCTATTACATTGACCATAAATAATAATTTAATTTAAGGTCGACAGACAAACGGTCGACATGGAATAAGGTTGAAATGAGTTTTTAATGTTTTTAGGGTGTCTATGTACTGCGTCCCCTCGCATGGCTCACTGCGCTCGGCACACTATTATAGTCTCCCTCCACACCCTAGTGGATGGTAGGGCATGAAATACCGCCTGTCGGCACATGTCGGCTGAAAATTTTGTAAACAAAACACGTCTAAATTTCTCATGTCACCCTTTTCCATGTTGACATTTTGACCATGTCGACCTTTAGACCCTGTTAACCTATTGTGTGTCTACCTTTTAACCCTGTCAACCTTCTGACTGTCTACCTTTTGACCCTGTCGACCTTGTGACTGTCCACCATTAGTGGTGGACCATATGACGGCCAACAGCGCAGGATTTATGTGACGGTCACACTTTATATAATACGGATAACGTAACTGGATAGGAAACAGGTGCAAGGGTCGGAGCTGGCGGCGCAGAGATGTAGTAAATATTGGAGATGCATCATATACTGTAATAGCGCTGTGCAGATAACCGATAACAAGCATTGTACTGCAGATAACCGATAACAAGCATTGTACTGCAGATAACCGATAACCAGCATTGTACTGCAGATAACCGATAACCAGCATTGTACTGCAGATAACCGATAACCAGCATTGTACTGCAGATAACCGATAACCAGCATTGTACTGCAGATAACCGATAACCAGCATTGTACTGCAGATAACCGATAACCAGCATTGTACTGCAGATAACCGATAACCAGCATTGTACTGCAGATAACCGATAACCAGCATTGTACTGCAGATAACCGATAACCAGCATTGTACTGCAGATAACCGATAACCAGCATTGTACTGCAGATAACCGATAACCAGCATTGTACTGCAGATAACCGATAACCAGCATTGTACTGCAGATAACCGATAACAAGCATTGTACTGCAGATAACCGATAACCAGCATTGTACTGCAGATAACGATAACCAGCATTGTACTGCAGATAACCGATAACCAGCATTGTACTGCAGATAACCGATAACCAGCATTGTACTGCAGATAACCGATAACCAGCATTGTACTGCAGATAACCGATAACCAGCATTGTACTGCAGATAACCGATAACAAGCATTGTACTGCAGATAACCGATAACCAGCATTGTACTGCAGATAACGATAACCAGCATTGTACTGCAGATAACCGATAACCAGCATTGTACTGCAGATAACCGATAACAAGCATTGTACTGCAGATAACCGATAACCAGCATTGTACTGCAGATAACCGATAACCAGCATTGTACTGCAGATAACGATAACCAGCATTGTACTGCAGATAACCTATAACCAGCATTGTACTGCAGATAACCGATAACCAGCATTGTACTGCAGATAACGATAACCAGCATTGTACTGCAGATAACCGATAACCAGCATTGTACTGCAGATAACCGATAACAAGCATTGTACTGCAGATAACCGATAACCAGCATTGTACTGCAGATAACCGATAACCAGCATTGTACTGCAGATAACCGATAACCAGCATTGTACTGCAGATAACCGATAACCAGCATTGTACTGCAGATAACGATAACCAGCATTGTACTGCAGATAACCGATAACAAGCATTGTACTGCAGATAACCGATAACCAGCATTGTACTGCAGATAACCGATAACCAGCATTGTACTGCAGATAACCGATAACAAGCATTGTACTGCAGATAACCGATAACAAGCATTGTACTGCAGATAACGATAACCAGCATTGTATTGCAGATAACCGATAACCAGCATTGTACTGCAGATAACGATAACCAGCATTGTACTGCAGATAACCGATAACCAGCATTGTACTGCAGATAACCGATAACAAGCATTGTACTGCAGATAACCGATAACCAGCATTGTACTGCAGATAACGATAACCAGCATTGTACTGCAGATAACCGATAACCAGCATTGTACTGCAGATAACCGATAACAAGCATTGTACTGCAGATAACCGATAACCAGCATTGTACTGCAGATAACCGATAACCAGCATTGTACTGCAGATAACCGATAACCAGCATTGTACTGCAGATAACGATAACCAGCATTGTACTGCAGATAACCGATAACCAGCATTGTACTGCAGATAACCGATAACAAGCATTGTACTGCAGATAACCGATAACCAGCATTGTACTGCAGATAACCGATAACCAGCATTGTACTGCAGATAACCGATAACAAGCATTGTACTGCAGATAACCGATAACCAGCATTGTACTGCAGATAACGATAACCAGCATTGTACTGCAGATAACCGATAACAAGCATTGTACTGCAGATAACCGATAACCAGCATTGTACTGCAGATAACCGATAACCAGCATTGTACTGCAGATAACCGATAACCAGCATTGTACTGCAGATAACCGATAACAAGCATTGTACTGCAGATAACCGATAACAAGCATTGTACTGCAGATAACCGATAACCAGCATTGTACTGCAGATAACCGATAACCAGCATTGTACTGCAGATAACCGATAACAAGCATTGTACTGCAGATAACCGATAACCAGCATTGTACTGCAGATAACCGATAACCAGCATTGTACTGCAGATAACCGATAACAAGCATTGTACTGCAGATAACCGATAACAAGCATTGTACTGCAGATAACCGATAACCAGCATTGTACTGCAGATAACCGATAACAAGCATTGTACTGCAGATAACCGATAACCAGCATTGTACTGTAGATAACCGATAACAAGCATTGTACTGCAGATAACCGATAACCAGCATTGTACTGCAGATAACGATAACCAGCATTGTACTGCAGATAACCGATAACCAGCATTGTACTGCAGATAACCGATAACAAGCATTGTACTGCAGATAACCGATAACCAGCATTGTACTGCAGATAACCGATAACCAGCATTGTACTGCAGATAACCGATAACAAGCATTGTACTGCAGATAACCGATAACAAGCATTGTACTGCAGATAACCGATAACCAGCATTGTACTGCAGATAACCGATAACCAGCATTGTACTGCAGATAACCGATAACCAGCATTGTACTGCAGATAACCGATAACCAAACCAGCATTGTACTGCAGATAACCGATAACCAAACCAGCATTGTACTGCAGATAACCGATAACCAGCATTGTACTGCAGATAACCGATAACCAGCATTGTACTGCAGATAACCGATAACCAGCATTGTACTGCAGATAACCGATAACCAGCATTGTACTGCAGATAACCGATAACAAGCATTGTACTGCAGATAATCGATAACAAGCATTGTACTGCAGATAACCGATAACCAGCATTGTACTGCAGATAACCGATAACCAGCATTGTACTGCAGATAACCGATAACCAAACCAGCATTGTACTGCAGATAACCGATAACCAGCATTGTACTGCAGATAACCGATAACCAAACCAGCATTGTACTGCAGATAACCGATAACCAGCATTGTACTGCAGATAACCGATAACCAGCATTGTACTGCAGATAACCGATAACCAGCATTGTACTGCAGATAACCGATAACCAGCATTGTACTGCAGATAACCGATAACCAGCATTGTACTGCAGATAACCGATAACAAGCATTGTACTGCAGATAACCGATAACCAGCATTGTACTGCAGATAACCGATAACCAGCATTGTACTGCAGATAACCGATAACCAGCATTGTACTGCAGATAACCGATAACCAGCATTGTACTGCAGATAACCGATAACCAGCATTGTACTGCAGATAACCGATAACCAGCATTGTACTGCAGATAACCGATAACCAGCATTGTACTGCAGATAACCGATAACAAGCATTGTACTGCAGATAACCGATAACAAGCATTGTACTGCAGATAACCGATAACCAGCATTGTACTGCAGATAACCGATAACCAGCATTGTACTGCAGATAACCGATAACCAGCATTGTACTGCAGATAACCGATAACCAGCATTGTACTGCAGATAACCAATAACAAGCATTGTACTGCAGATAATCGATAACAAGCATTGTACTGCAGATAACCGATAACCAGCATTGTACTGCAGATAACCGATAACCAGCATTGTACTGCAGATAACCGATAACCAAACCAGCATTGTACTGCAGATAACCGATAACCAGCATTGTACTGCAGATAACCGATAACCAAACCAGCATTGTACTGCAGATAACCGATAACCAGCATTGTACTGCAGATAACCGATAACCAGCATTGTACTGCAGATAACCGATAACCAGCATTGTACTGCAGATAACGATAACCAGCATTGTACTGCAGATAACCGATAACCAGCATTGTACTGCAGATAACCGATAACAAGCATTGTACTGCAGATAACCGATAACCAGCATTGTACTGCAGATAACCGATAACCAGCATTGTACTGCAGATAACCGATAACCAGCATTGTACTGCAGATAACCGATAACCAGCATTGTACTGCAGATAACCGATAACCAGCATTGTACTGCAGATAACCGATAACCAGCATTGTACTGCAGATAACCGATAACCAGCATTGTACTGCAGATAACCGATAACAAGCATTGTACTGCAGATAACCGATAACCAGCATTGTACTGCAGATAACCGATAACCAGCATTGTACTGCAGATAACCGATAACCAGCATTGTACTGCAGATAACCGATAACCAGCATTGTACTGCAGATAACCGATAACCAGCATTGTACTGCAGATAACCGATAACCAGCATTGTACTGCAGATAACCGATAACCAGCATTGTACTGCAGATAACCGATAACCAGCATTGTACTGCAGATAACCGATAACCAGCATTGTACTGCAGATAACCGATAACCAGCATTGTACTGCAGATAACCGATAACCTGCATTGTACTGCAGATAACCGATAACCTGCATTGTACTGCAGATAACCGATAACCAGCATTGTACTGCAGATAACCGATAACCAGCATTGTACTGCAGATAACCGATAACCAGCATTGTACTGCAGATAACCGATAACCAGCATTGTACTGCAGATAACCGATAACAAGCATTGTACTGCAGATAACCGATAACCAGCATTGTACTGCAGATAACCGATAACCAGCATTGTACTGCAGATAACCGATAACCAGCATTGTACTGCAGATAACCGATAACCAGCATTGTACTGCAGATAACCGATAACCAGCATTGTACTGCAGATAACCGATAACCAGCATTGTACTGCAGATAACCGATAACCAGCATTGTACTGCAGATAACCGATAACCAGCATTGTACTGCAGATAACCGATAACCAGCATTGTACTGCAGATAACCGATAACCAGCATTGTACTGCAGATAACCGATAACCAGCATTGTACTGCAGATAACCGATAACCAGCATTGTACTGCAGATAACCGATAACCAGCATTGTACTGCAGATAACCGATAACCAGCATTGTACTGCAGATAAACGATAACCAGTATTGTACTGCAGATAAACGATAACCAGCATTGTACTGCAGATAAACGATAACCAGCATTGTACTGCAGATAACCGATAACCAGCATTGTACTGCAGATAAACGATAACCAGCATTGTACTGCAGATAAACGATAACCAGCATTGTACTGCAGATAAACGATAACCAGCATTGTACTGCAGATAACCGATAACCAGCATTGTACTGCAGATAACGATAACCAGCATTGTACTGCAGATAACGATAACCAGCATTGTACTGCAGATAACCGATAACCAGCATTGTACTGCAGATAACCGATAACCAGCATTGTACTGCAGATAACCGATAACCAGCATTGTACTGCAGATAACGATAACCAGCATTGTACTGCAGATAACCGATAACCAGCATTGTACTGCAGATAACCGATAACCAGCATTGTACTGCAGATAACCGTTAACCAGCATTGTACTGCAGATAACCGATAACCAGCATTGTACTGCAGATAACCGATAACCAGCATTGTACTGCAGATAACCGATAACCCGCATTGTACTGCAGATAACCGATAACCAGCATTGTACTGCAGATAACCGATAACCAGCATTGTACTGCAGATAACCGATAACCAGCATTGTACTGCAGATAACCGATAACCAGCATTGTACTGCAGATAACCGATAACCAGCATTGTACTGCAGATAACCGATAACCAGCATTGTACTGCAGATAACCGATAACCAGCATTGTACTGCAGATAACCGATAACCAGCATTGTACTGCAGATAACCGATAACCAGCATTGTACTGCAGATAACCGATAACCAGCATTGTACTGCAGATAACCGATAACCAGCATTGTACTGCAGATAACCGATAACCAGCATTGTACTGCAGATAACCGATAACCAGCATTGTACTGCAGATAACCGATAACCAGCATTGTACTGCAGATAACCGATAACCAGCATTGTACTGCAGATAACCGATAACCAGCATTGTACTGCAGATAACCGATAACCAGCATTGTACTGCAGATAACGATAACCAGCATTGTACTGCAGATAACCGATAACCAGCATTGTACTGCAGATAAACGATAACCAGCATTGTACTGCAGATAACCGATAACCAGCATTGTACTGCAGATAAACGATAACCAGCATTGTACTGCAGATAAACGATAACCAGCATTGTACTGCAGATAAACGATAACCAGCATTGTACTGCAGATAAACGATAACCAGCATTGTACTGCAGATAAACGATAACCAGCATTGTACTGCAGATAACCGATAACCAGCATTGTACTGCAGATAACCGATAACCAGCATTGTACTGCAGATAACCGATAACCAGCATTGTACTGCAGATAACCGATAACCAGCATTGTACTGCAGATAACCGATAACCAGCATTGTACTGCAGATAACCGATAACCAGCATTGTACTGCAGATAACGATAACCAGCATTGTACTGCAGATAACCGATAACCAGCATTGTACTGCAGATAACCGATAACCAGCATTGTACTGCAGATAACCGATAACCAGCATTGTACTGCAGATAACCGATAACCAGCATTGTACTGCAGATAACCGATAACCAGCATTGTACTGCAGATAACCGATAACCAGCATTGTACTGCAGATAACCGATAACCAGCATTGTACTGCAGATAACCGATAACCAGCATTGTACTGCAGATAACCGATAACCAGCATTGTACTGCAGATAACCGATAACCAGCATTGTACTGCAGATAACCGATAACCAGCATTGTACTGCAGATAACCGATAACCAGCATTGTACTGCAGATAACCGATAACCAGCATTGTACTGCAGATAACCGATAACCAGCATTGTACTGCAGATAACCGATAACCAGCATTGTACTGCAGATAACCGATAACCAGCATTGTACTGCAGATAACCGATAACCAGCATTGTACTGCAGATAACCGATAACCAGCATTGTACTGCAGATAACCGATAACCAGCATTGTACTGCAGATAACCGATAACCAGCATTGTACTGCAGATAACCGATAACCAGCATTGTACTGCAGATAACCGATAACCAGCATTGTACTGCAGATAACCGATAACCAGCATTGTACTGCAGATAACCGATAACCAGCATCGTACTGCAGATAACCGATAACCAGCATCGTACTGCAGATAACCGATAACAAGCATCGTACTGCAGATAACCGATAACCAGCATCGTACTGCAGATAACCGATAACCAGCATCGTACTGCAGATAACCGATAACCAGCATCGTACTGCAGATAACCGATAACCAGCATCGTACTGCAGATAACCGATAACCAGCATCGTACTGCAGATAACCGATAACCAGCATCGTACTGCAGATAACCGATAACCAGCATTGTACTGCAGATAACCGATAACAAGCATTGTACTGCAGATAACCGATAACAAGCATTGTACTGCAGATAACCGATAACCAGCATTGTACTGCAGATAACCGATAACCAGCATTGTACTGCAGATAACTGATAACCAGCATTGTACTGAAGGGATATCTATGTAACTAGTGAATTCTGGCTGCATATCACCTTCTGAGCGCAACACGGCAGAGGGATTATACATTGTCTGCTGTCAGGAGAGGAACTGAAGAGAGGCGTTAATTAAATATCTTATACTCCAGGGAGATCATTAATCAGAAATGTCTCCAACAAGTCAGCCAGAAGCAGCTGTCAAAGGGCAACATCTGCCCCTCATCACTTGTAGCAACAGCTCAGATACAGGGCTACTGTATAACTACAGCAGCAGCTCAGATACAGGGTTACTGTCCAACTACAGCAACAGCTCAGATACAGGGCTACTGTCCAACTACAGCAACAGCTCAGATACAGGGTTACTGTATAACTACAGCAACACTGTATAACTACAGGACTACTGTCCAACTACAGCAACAGCTCAGATACAGGGTTACTGTCCAACTACAGCAGCAGCTCAGATACAGGGTTACTGTCCAACTACAGCAGCAGCTCAGATACAGGGTTACTGTCCAACTACAGCAGCAGCTCATATACAGGACTACTGTCCAACTACAGCAACACTGTATAACTATTGTATAACTACAGGACTACTGTCCAACTACAGCAGCAGCTCAGATACACGGCTACTGTCCAACTACAGCAGCAGCTCAGACACAGGGCTACTGTCCAACTACAGCAACATCTCAGATACAGGACTACTGTCCAACTACAGCAACAGCTCAGATACAGGGTTACTGTCCAACTACAGCAACACTGTATAACTACTGTATAACTACAGGACTACTGTCCAACTACAGCAGCAGCTCAGATACAGGACTACTGTCCACCTATAGCAACAGCTCATTAGAGGGGAATAACATATTAGAGGCGAAGGAGAGTGGGAAACAATAGAGGGGCAGGAAGAAGGGAAGAGAGGAGGAGCAGTAGATAGGGGATGGAGAAGGGGAGAATGGTGCGGAGAACGGTAGGTGGGTAGAGAGGGGTAGAAGAGAAGACAGAAGAGGAGAATGTGTGGAAGAGAACCTTAGAGGGGAGGGAAGAGTGCATTAGAGAGGGGTTGAGAAGGGGAGAGTGGGCAAGAGAAAGAATTAGAGGGGGAGGGGGAATGGGAGAGTTGGGGGGAGAGAGCCTAAGAGGGTGGAGGGAGTAGTGGAGAGTGAGGAAGAGAAAGCACCAAAGAGGGAGGAGGAGAGAGGGGGGGCTTTAGAGGGGTGGGAGAAGGGTAGAGTGGGTGGAAAGAATATTAGAGAAGGGAAGGGACTAGGGTCGAGAGGGGAGAAGAGGAGAGTCAGGGGTGAGAGCACTAGAGAGAGGGAAGGGGAGAGTGAGGAAGAGAATCTATTAGAGTGGCAAGAAGGAGAGAGTCAGGGGAACATTAGAGGGGTGGTAGAGTGCATCAGAGAGGGTAAGGGAGAAGAGGAGAGTGGGAAAGAGAAATCATTAAGGAGGGGAGGGAGAATGGGAGGAAGAGAGCGTTATAGAGAGGAAAGGGAGAAGGGGAGAGAGAGAATTAGATAGTGAAATGGGAGAATGGGTGGAAGAGCACCTTAGAGAGAGGGAATGAGAAAGGGATATAGGGCAAAGAGAGAATTAGATGAGAGGGAGAAGGGGAAAGTGGGGAAGAGAAAGCATTAGAAAAGAGGGAGAAGGGGAGAGTGGGGGAGGAAGCGCATAGAGAGAGAGGGTGACAAAGGGAGAGAGTGGGGGGATAGCCTTGGAGGGGTAGGGGGAGTGGGGGAAGAGAGCACTAGAGTGGGGGTAGGGAGAAGAGTAGATTGAGGGGGGAAAGCATTAGAGGGGAGAAGAGGAGTGCAGGGAAGAGAAGGCATTAGAGGGGAGGGAGAAGGGGAAAGTGGGGGGGATAGCCTTGTAGGGGGAATGGGTGGAGAAAGCATTAGAGGGAGAATGGAGAAGGGAAAAGTGTGCAGAAGAGATCATTACAGACTGGGAGGGAGAATGAGGGGAAGAGAACCTTAGACAGGGTGAGAGTGCTTTAGAGAGGGGGATTGAGAAGGGGAGATTGCGAAAGAGAAACCATTAGAGAGGGAGGGAAAAGGGAGAGTGGGGGGAATAGAGCCTTAGAGCGGGAGGGGAGAGTGGGGGGAGAGAGTACTAGAAAGTGGGATGGAGAAAGTGAGAGTAAAGAAAATAAAGAATTAAATGGGGGAGGAGAGAGTATGAGGGGTGGGAGAAAGTATTAGAGAGGGATAGTGAGAAGGGCAGACTGGGGGAGAGCAGTAGAGGGGGGTGAAAGAGCATTAGAGGAGAAGGAGAGAAGGAAACAATAGAGGGGAAGGAAGAAGGGAAGAGAAGGGGAGCAGTATATAGGGGAAGGAGAAGGGGAGTGTGACCGGACGCCTGCCCTTACGCTCTGGCTACACCCTTCCTGTCCACAGATTCCTGGTCTCACAGGACCAGGCCAATAGGGGATTCCCTGTTACCGCCTGTTACTGACTCCGCCCACTTTGCAGTGGGCGGGGATATCGCTGCCACCACCAGGCTCCTACTTAGGTGATGCTTGGAATCACCGTTACCTCCTCAGGCCCAAACACTGGCACCTGAGTACTACCTGCTGGAGCGTGTGACACACGGACCAGACCTCTGCTTCGGTAGCTGGCAGGGCGGAGACTGGGAGGACGCTGGATACTGGTACCCAGAACAGCCGGAGAACGGAATTATTGCAGTAATTCTGTTGGTCACAAGATGAAAGTAGTCGTCTTGAGGCAAGATGGTTTATTTGCTCAAATATAAGCTCTAAGAAGACCCCTCTCCTACTGTAGGTCCCTAGCAGGCACAGAATACAGATGATGTTACAGCATTGAAGTCAGGCAGAAGTACAATTTTACACAGGGCAGCAGCCCTCCTTTTATGCTTCTCCAATACACATTACTACAGGGGGTAAGCCCACCATGTGGTCTCCAACCAATCAGCTTAAATTCCAGAGACGTGCATGCGCTGGGCACATGCACACTCTACATTGGTCTTGATGGACAGAGGGGAGTGGTTACTCCTCTGAGTCACAGCCTAACTGGGGGGCCAGGTACCACCCAGGTGCCGGTCTGTCTGGCTAGGGGGAAGGTTTCCCTCCAAAACAAACTTCCAGGTGCCAGCCAGGGGACCAGCTGAACACCTCTAGCCCAGACTGCACAGGCTCCACAACCAAACAACACAATTTAAATACATTTACAATATATTTGTTTTACACTGTGCCTAGTGCTCAGCACTGGGTTCCCTTAACCCCTGCTGGCTGCAGGGGCTTGCAGTGGGCACAGTCCCCCCCCAGTGCCCATGGCTTTGGCGGCACATCCGCTTTCCCCTAGCCCCTGGGCTCTAGGGGTTAATCCTTTATTCTGCCTGCCGTGTCCAGACACCCAGCGGCAGCGCCGGTCAGCTTCCCGGGCTCTGACCCACCACAGCTCTCGGTGGGACCTGCGGGGTACACACAGAGGGTGTCCGTGGCCGCCGGATGGGGACTGGTGCCACGGCGCCCATGAAAAAAAACACAATACTATCCACATTTGAATTTGGCGCCAAGCGCCCTTTGTCTATGGTGGCGCCGCGGCACAGATGGTTAACCCCTTCAGTGCCATGGTGGCCATTAACCATGTGTGCCGGGCTCTCCGGCCACAGGGAGAGTCGTGGGGAGAAAGTGTGGGGAGAGGAGACAGAAGAGTAGAGTGTGTGGAAGAGAACCTTAGAGGGGGAGGGGAGAGTGCATTAGAGAGGGGGTTTGAGAAGGGGAGAGTGGGCAAGAGAAAGAATTAGAAGGGGAGGGAGAAGGGGAGAGGGGTGGAATGAGCATTAGAGGAGGTGAGAGAAGGGGAGGGGAAAGGGGAGAGAGCAGTAGATGGGGAGAAAGGAGGGGAGAGAGCAGTAGATGGGGAGAAAGGAGGGGAGAGAGCAGTAGATGGGGAGAAAGGAGGGGAGAGAGCAGTGGATGGGGAGAGAGAAGGGGAGAGAGCAGAAGAGGGGGAAGAAGAGGAGAGTGGGGGAGGGAGAATGGGAGAGTAGGGGGAGAGAACAATTGAGGGGGAGGGAGAAGAGGAGAGAGCAGTAGAGTGGGGAGGGAGAAAGGGAGAGAGCAGAAGAGGGGGGAGAAGAGGATAGTGGGGGGGAGAAGGGGAGGGGGAGGGAGCAGTAGAGGGGGAGGGAGAAGGGGAGAGAACATTTGAGGGAGAAGGGGAGAGTGGGGGGAGAGAGCAGTAGAGAGGTAGGGAGAGTGGGGGGGAGAGAACATTTGAGGGGGAGGGAGAAGGGGAGAGTGGGGGGAGAGGGCAGTAGAGTGGGGAGGGAGAAGGGGAGAGAGCAGAAGAGGGGGGAGTGGGGAGGGAGAAGGGGAGAGAGTAGAAGAGGGGGGAGAAGAGGAGAGTGGGGGAGGGAGGGAGAAGGGAAGAGTGGGGGAGAGCAGTAGAGGGGGAGGGAGAAGGGGAGAGTGGGGGGAGAGAACATTTGAGGGGGAGTGTAAAGGGGAGAGTGGGGGAGAGCAGTAGAGGGGGAGGGAGAAGGGGAGAGTGGAGGGAGACAGCAGTGGAGGGGGAGGGAGAAGGGGATAGCAGAGGAGATGAGTTTACTCACTCTCCGTCTTTATGTTCAGACCTCATTTCCACAGAAGTAAGGCTAGAAGAATATTACTCCCCAGAGGAATCCTGCTCACACAATGCTGCAACCTAAGGCATAGAGAGTTAAGCTGGGAAATGTAAGTGCTGCAGTGTGAGAGAAGCTGGTCCCTGGAGTATATGGGAAGCCTCATGCAAAGATGTGAGACTCATGCGGCTGCAGCACATTTGTCACTGTGGTATAAAGCGTAACCCCATGTATACGGTCACAGATCTCCTGTATACGGAGAGTCTCCCAGACTCCCCCTGCTGGAGCCAAGTGGAAGGTCTCATGCTTTAATACAATGTAATGTACAGTAGATGCCTGTCTGCGACTACACAGCCCTTCCCTGCCGTACATCTGTACGTTTGTATGTGCGAGGACTGAGCTGCCCATTGCAAGCGCTGTATACACGCCCATACACACGTAGCGATGTGTGCTGAGCTATCTAGGCAGATCACTCCGCACATCGCCGGTAGATCGCCCATACACACGTAGCGATGTGTGCTGAGCTATCTAGGCTAGGCAGATCACTCTGCACATCGCCGGTAGATCGCCCATACACACGTAGCGATGTGTGCTGAGCTATCTAGGCTAGGCAGATCACTCTGCACATCGCCGGTAGATCGCCCATACACACGTAGCGATGTGTGCTGAGCTATCTAGGCTAGGCAGATCACTCCGCACATCGCCGGTAGATCGCCCATACACACGTAGCGATGTGTGCTGAGCTATCTAGGCTAGGCAGATCACTCCGCACATCGCCAGTAGATCGCCCATACACACGTAGCGATGTGTGCTGAGCTATCTAGGCAAATCACTCCACACATCGCCGGTAGATCGCCCATACACACGTAGCGATGTGTGCTGAGCTATCTAGGCTAGGCAGATCACTCCGCACATCACTGGTAGATCGCCCATACACACGTAGCGATGTGTGCTGAGCTATCTAGGCTAGGCAGATCACTCCGCACATCACCGGTAGATCGCCCATACACACGTAGCGATGTGTGCTGAGCTATCTAGGCTAGGCAGATTACTCCGCACATCGCCGGTAGATCGCCCATACACACGTAGCGATGTGTGCTGAGCTATCTAGGCTAGGCAGATCACTCCGCACATCGCCGGTAGATCGCCCATACACACGTAGCGATGTGTGCTGAGCTATCTAGGCTAGGAAGATCACTCCGCACATCGCCGGTAGATCGCCCATACACACGTAGCGATGTGTGCTGAGCTATCTAGGCTAGGCAGATCACTCCGCACATCACCGGTAGATCGCCCATACACACGTAGCGATGTGTGCTGAGCTATCTAGGCAAATCACTCCACACATCGCCGGTAGATCGCCCATACACACGTAGCGATGTGTGCTGAGCTATCTAGGCAGATCACTCCGCACATCACCGGTAGATCGCCCATACACTCGTAGCGATGTGTGCTGAGCTATCTAGGCAGATCACTCCGCACATTGCCAGTAGATCGCCCATACACACGTAGCGATGTGTGCTGAGCTATCTAGGCTAGGTAGGTCACTCCGCACATCGCTGGTAGATCGCCCATAATCACGTAGCGATGTGTGCAGAGCTATCTAGGCAGATCACTCCGCACATCGCTGGTAGATCACCCATACACACGTAGCGATGTGTGCTGAGCTATCTAGGCAGATCACTCCGCACATCGCCTGTAGATCGCCCATACACACGTAGCGATGTGTGCTGAGCTATCTAGGCTAGGCAGATCATTCCGCACATCGCCGGTAGATCGCCCATACACATGTAGCGATGTGTGCTGAGCTATCTAGGCTAGGCAGATCACTCCGCGCATCGCTGGTAGATCGTCCATACACAGGTAGCGATGTCTGTTGAGCTATCTAGGCTAGGCAGATCACTCCGCACATCGCCGGTAGATCGCCCATACACACGTAGCGATGTGTGCTGAGATATCTAGGCTAGGCAGATCACTCCCCACATCGCCGGTAGATCACCCATACACACGTAGCGATGTGTGCTGAGCTATCTAGGCAGATCACTCCGCACATCGCCGGTAGATCGCCCATACACTCGTAGCGATGTGTGCTGAGCTATCTAGGCTAGGCAGATCACTCTGCACATCGCCGGTAGATCGCCCATACACACGTAGCGATGTGTGCTGAGATATCTAGGCTAGGCAGATCACTTCGCACATCGCCGGTAGATCGCCCATACACACGTAGCGATGTGTGCTGAGCTATCTAGGCAGATCACTCCGCACATCGCCGGTAGATCGCCCATACACACGTAGCGATGTGTGCTGAGCTATCTAGGCAGATCACTTCGCACATCGCCGGTAGATCGCCCATACACATGTAGCGATGTGTGCTGAGCTATCTAGGCTAGGCAGATCACTCCGCGCATCGCTGGTAGATCGTCCATACACAGGTAGCGATGTCTGTTGAGCTATCTAGGCTAGGCAGATCACTCCGCACATCGCCGGTAGATCGCCCATACACACGTAGCGATGTGTGCTGAGCTATCTAGGCAGATCACTCTGCACATCGCCGGTAGATCGCCCATACACACGTAGCGATGTGTGCTGAGCTATCTAGGCTAGGCAGATCACTCCGCGCATCGCCGGTAGATCACCCATACACGTAGCGATGTGTGCAGAGCTATCTAGGCTAGGCAGATCACTCTGCATATCGCCGGTAGATCGCCCATACACACGTAGCGATGTGTGCTGAGCTATCTAGGCTAGGCAGATCACTCCGCATATCGCCGGTAGATCGCCCATACACACGTAGCGATGTGTGCTTAGCTATCTAGGCTAGGCAGATCACTCCGCACATCGCCGGTAGATCGCCAATACACACGTAGCGATGTGTGCTGAGCAATCTAGGCTAGGCAGATCACTCTGCACATCGCTGGTAGATCGCCCATACACACGTAGCGATGTGTGCTGAGCTATCTAGGCTAGGCAGATCACTCCGCACATCGCCGGTAGATCGCCAATACACACGTAGCGATGTATGCTAAGCTATCTAGGCTAGGCAGATCACTCTGCACATCGCTGGTAGATCGCCCATACACACGTAGCGATGTGTGCTGAGCTATCTAGGCAGATCACTCCACACATCGCCGGTAGATCGCCCATACACACGTAGCGATGTGTGCTGAGCTATCTAGGCTAGGCAGATCACTCTGCACATCGCTGGTAGATCGCTCATACACACGTAGCGATGTGTGCTGAGCTATCTAGGCTAGGCAGATCACTCCGCACATCACCGGTAGATCACCCATACACACGTAACGATGTGTGCTGAGCTATCTAGGCAGATCACTCCGCACATCGCCGGTAGATCACCCATACACTCGTAGCGATGTGTGCTGAGCTATCTAGGCTAGGCAGATCACTCCGCACATCACCGGTAGATCGCCCATACACACGTAGCGATGTGTGCTGAGCTATCTAGGCTAGGCAGATCACTCCGCACATCACCGGTAGATCACTCATACACACGTAGCGATGTGTGCTGAGCTATCTAGGCAGATCACTCTGCACATCGCCGGTAGATCGCCCATACACACGAAGCGATGTGTGCTGAGCTATCTAGGCAGATCACTCCACACATCGCCGGTAGATCGCCCATACACACGCAGCGATGTGTGCTGAGCTATCTAGGCAGATCACTCCGCACATCACCGGTAGATCACCCATACACTCGTAGCGATGTGTGCTGAGCTATCTAGGCAGATCACTCCGCACATTGCCAGTAGATCGCCCATACACACGAAGCGATGTGTGCTGAGCTATCTAGGCAGATCACTCCACACATCGCCGGTAGATCGCCCATACACACGCAGCGATGTGTGCTGAGCTATCTAGGCAGATCACTCCGCACATCACCGGTAGATCACCCATACACTCGTAGCGATGTGTGCTGAGCTATCTAGGCAGATCACTCCGCACATTGCCAGTAGATCGCCCATACACACGTAGCGATGTGTGCTGAGCTATCTAGGCTAGGCAGATCACTCCGCACATCGCCGGTAGATCGCCCATACACACGTAGCGATGTGTGCTGAGATATCTAGGCAAATCACTCCACACATCGCCGGTAGATCGCCCATACACACGTAGCGATGTGTGCTGAGCTATCTAGGCTAGGCAGATCACTCCGCACTTCACTGGTAGATCGCCCATACACTCGTAGCGATGTGTGCTGAGCTATCTAGGCTAGGCAGATTACTCCACACATCGCCGGTAGATCGCCCATACACACGTAGCTATGTCTGTTGAGCTATCTAGGCTAGGCAGATCACTCCGCACATCGCCGGTAGATCGCCCATACACACGTAGCGATGTGTGCTGAGATATCTAGGCTAGGCAGATCACTTCGCACATCGCCGGTAGATCGCCCATACACACGTAGCGATGTGTGCTGAGCTATCTAGGCAGATCACTCCGCACATCGCCGGTATATCGCCCATACACACGTAGCGATGTGTGCTGAGCTATCTAGGCAGATCACTCCGCACATCGCCGGTAGATCGCCCATACACACGTAGCGATGTGTGCTGAGCTATCTAGGCAGATCACTCCGCACATCGCCGGTAGATCGCCCATACACACGTAGCGATGTGTGCTGAGCTATCGAGGCTAGGCAGATCACTCCGCACATCTCTGGTAGATCGCCCATACACACGTAGCGATGTGTGCTGAGCTATCTAGGCAGATCACTCCGCACATCGCCGGTAGATCGCCCATACACACGTAGCGATGTGTGCTGAGCTATCTAGGCTAGGCAGATCACTCCGCACATCGCCGGTAGATCGCCCATACACACGTAGCGATGTGTGTTGAGCTATCTAGGCTAGGCAGATCACTCCGCACATCGCCGGTAGATCGCCCATACACACGTAGCGATGTGTGCTGAGCTATCTAGGCAGATCACTCCGCACATCGCCGGTAGATCGCCCATACACACGTAGCGATGTGTGCTGAGATATCTAGGCTAGGCAGATCACTTCGCACATCGCCGGTAGATCGCCCATACACACGTAGCGATGTGTGCTGAGCTATCTAGGCAGATCACTCCGCACATCGCCGGTATATCGCCCATACACACGTAGCGATGTGTGCTGAGCTATCTAGGCAGATCACTCCGCACATCGCCGGTAGATCGCCCATACACACGTAGCGATGTGTGCTGAGCTATCTAGGCAGATCACTCCGCACATCGCCGGTAGATCGCCCATACACACGTAGCGATGTGTGCTGAGCTATCTAGGCTAGGCAGATCACTCCGCACATCGCCGGTAAATCGCCCATACACACGCAGCGATGTGTTTGAGCTATCTAGGCTAGGCAGATCACTCCGCACATCGCCGGTAGATCGCCCATACACACGTAGCGATGTGTGCTGAGCTATCGAGGCTAGGCAGATCACTCCGCACATCTCTGGTAGATCGCCCATACACATGTAGCGATGTGTGCTGAGCTATCTAGGCAGATCACTCCGCACATCGCCGGTAGATCGCCCATACACACGTAGCGATGTGTGCTGAGCTATCTAGGCTAGGCAGATCACTCCGCACATCGCCGGTAGATCGCCCATACACACGTAGCGATGTGTGTTGAGCTATCTAGGCTAGGCAGATCACTCCGCACATCGCCGGTAGATCGCCCATACACACGTAGCGATGTGTGCTGAGCTATCTAGGCAGATCACTCCGCACATCTCTGGTAGATCGCCCATACACACGTAGCGATGTGTGCTGAGCTATCTAGGCAGATCACTCCGCACATCGCCGGCAGATCGCCCATACACACGCAGCGATGTGTGCTGAGCTATCTAGGCAGATCACTCCGCACATCTCTGGTAGATCGCCCATACACACGTAGCGATGTGTGCTGAGCTATCTAGGCAGATCACTCCGCACATCGCCGGTAGATCGCCCATACACACGCAGCGATGTGTGCTGAGCTATCTAGGCTAGTCAGATCACGCCCCACATCGCCTGTAGATCACCCATACACACGTAGCGATGTGTGCTGAGATATCTAGGCTAGGCAGATCACTCCGCTCATTGCCGGTAGATCGCCCATACACACGTAGCGATGTGTGTTGAGCTATCTAGGCTAGGCAGATCACTCTGCACATCGCCGGTAGATCGCCCATACACACGTAGCGATGTGTGCTGAGCTATCTAGGCTAGGCAGATCACTCCGCACATCGCCGGTAGATCGCCCATACACACGTAGCGATGTGTGCTGAGATATCTAGGCTAGGCAGATCACTTCGCACATCGCCGGTAGATCGCCCATACACACGTAGCGATGTGTGCTGAGCTATCTAGGCTAAGCAGATCACTCCGCACATCGCCGGTAGATCGCCCATACACACGTAGCGATGTGTGCTGAGCTATCTAGGCTAGGCAGATCACTCCGCACATCGCCGGTAGATCGCCCATACACACGTAGCGATGTGTGCTGAGCTATCTAGGCTAGGCAGATCACTCCGCACATCGCCGGTAGATCGCCCATACACACGTAGCGATGTGTGCTGAGCTATCTAGGCAGATCACTCCGCACATCGCCGGTAGATCGCCCATACACACGTAGCGATGTGTGCTGAGCTATCTAGGCAGATCACTCCGCACATCGCCGGTAGATCGCCCATACACACGTAGCGATGTGTGCTGAGCTATCTAGGCTAGGCAGATCACTCCGCACATCGCCGGTAAATCGCCCATACACACGTAGCGATGTATGTTGAGCTATCTAGGCTAGGCAGATCACTCCGCACATCGGCGGTAGATCGCCCATACACACGTAGCGATGTGTGCTGAGCTATCGAGGCTAGGCAGATCACTCCGCACATCTCTGGTAGATCGCCCATACACACGTAGCGATGTGTGCTGAGCTATCTAGGCAGATCACTCCGCACATCGCCGGTAGATCGCCCATACACACGTAGCGATGTGTGCTGAGCTATCTAGGCTAGGCAGATCACTCCGCACATCGCCGGTAGATCGCCCATACACACGTAGCGATGTGTGCTGAGCTATCTAGGCAGATCACTCCGCACATCGCCGGTAGATCGCCCATACACATGTAGCGATGTGTGTTGAGCTATCTAGGCTAGGCAGATCACTCCGCACATCGCCGGTAGATCGTCCATACACACGTAGCGATGTGTGCTGAGCTATCTAGGCAGATCACTCCGCACATCTCTGGTAGATCGCCCATACACACGTAGCGATGTGTGCTGAGCTATCTAGGCAGATCACTCCGCACATCGCCGGCAGATCGCCCATACACACGCAGCGATGTGTGCTGAGCTATCTAGGCAGATCACTCCGCACATCGCCGGCAGATCGCCCATACACACGCAGCGATGTGTGCTGAGCTATCTAGGCAGATCACTCCGCACATCTCTGGTAGATCGCCCATACACACGTAGCGATGTGTGCTGAGCTATCTAGGCAGATCACTCCGCACATCGCCGGTAGATCGCCCATACACACGCAGTGATGTGTGCTGAGCTATCTAGGCTAGTCAGATCACGCCCCACATCGCCTGTAGATCACCCATACACACGTAGCGATGTGTGCTGAGATATCTAGGCTAGGCAGATCACTCCGCTCATCGCCGGTAGATCGCCCATACACACGTAGCGATGTGTGTTGAGCTATCTAGGCTAGGCAGATCACTCTGCACATCGCCGGTAGATCGCCCATACACACGTAGCGATGTGTGCTGAGCTATCTAGGCTAGGCAGATCACTCCGCATATCGCCGGTAGATCGCCCCCCTACACACGTAGCGATGTGTGCTGAGCTATCTAGGCTAGGCAGATCACTCCGCACATCGCCGGTAGATCACCCATACACACGTAGCGATGTGTGCTGAGCTATCTAGGCAGATCACTCCACACATCGCCGGTAGATCGCCCATACACACGTAGCGATGTGTGCTGAGCTATCTAGGCTAGGCAGATCATTCCGCACATCGCCGGTAGATCGCCCATACACACGTAGCGATGTGTGCTGAGCTATCTAGGCAGATCACTCCACACATCGCCGGTAGATCGCCCATACACACGTAGCGATGTGTGCTGAGCTATCTAGGCTAGGCAGATCACTCCGCACATCACCGGTAGATCGCCCATACACACGTAGCGATGTGTGCTGAGCTATCTAGGCAGATCACTCCACACATCACCGGTAGATCGCCCATACACACGTAGCGATGTGTGCTGAGCTATCTAGGCTAGGCAGATCACTCTGCACATCGCCGGTAGATCGCCCATACACACGTAGCGATGTGTGCTGAGCTATCTAGGCTAGGCAGATCACTCCGCACATCACCGGTAAATCGCCCATACACACGTAGCGATAGGCTAGGCAGATCACTCCGCACATCGCCGGTAGATCGCCCATACACACGTAGCGATGTGTGCTGAGCTATCTAGGCAGATCACTCCGCACATTGCCAGTAGATCGCCCATACACACGTAGCGATGTGTGCTAAACTATCTAGGCAGGTCACTCCGCACATCGCCGGTAGATCGCCCATACACACGAAGCGATGTGTGCTGAGCTATCTAGGTTAGGCAGATCACTCCGCACATCGCTGGTAGATCGCCCATACACACGTAGCGATATGTGCTGAGCTATCTAGGCTAGGCAGATCACTCCGCACATCGCCGGTAGATCACCCATACACACGTAGCGATGTGTGCTGAGCTATCTAGGCAGATCACTCCGCACATCGCCGGTAGATCGCCCATACACACGTAGCGATATGTGCTGAGCTATCTAGGCTAGGCAGATCACTCCGCACATCGCCGGTAGATCACCCATACACACGTAGCGATGTGTGCTGAGCTATCTAGGCAGATCACTCCGCACATCGCCGGTAGATCGCCCATACACACGAAGCGATGTGTGCTGAGCTATCTAGGCAGGTCACTCCGCACATCGCCGGTAGATCGCCCATACACACGAAGCGATGTGTGCTGAGCTATCTAGGCAGATCACTCCGCACATCGCTGGTAGATCGCCCATACACACGTAGCGATATGTGCTGAGCTATCTAGGCTAGGCAGATCACTCCGCACATCGCCGGTAGATCGCCCATACACACAAAGCGATGTGTGCTAAGCTATCTAGGCAGGTCACTCCGCACATCGCCGGTAGATCGCCCATACACACGAAGCGATGTGTGCTGAGCTATCTAGGCAGATCACTCCACACATCGCCGGTAGATCGCCATTACAGTCTCTTATCTGTACACAAAGTGCTACAAAGTAGCAGCTGCAGCTTTTTTCTGTCACGCTCCATATACAGACTCAGTCGCAGACAGTATACAGGTGGCACATCACATTACACAGTAAGAGGTGTGCGGCACCTGGTGGCTCAGTGAAGCGGCACCTGGTGGCTCACTTGCACCTGGCATCTCGGGCACAGCTATCGAGGACACACCGTTGTGTGGTCAGTCTGTGTTGAGGGGGCAGACTGGGTTGCCGGAAATGGGGGTGTTTTCTGTGAAGAGGCTTGGCTTGCAATCCGCCCTGCAATGGGCAGCCTAAGAAAGTCTGACGCAGTCACAGTGGAGCAACATCCCAAAAATATTCAGCAATCATTAATGCAGGCAGGAGGTGGTGTGCAGGCAGCGGGTGGTGTGCAGGCAGGGGGCAGTGTGCAGGCAGGGGGCGGTGTGCAGGCAGGGGGCGGTATATGTGTACTCTGAGCACGCTGAGTGTGTATTGTGCATGTGATCTCTGCGTGTTCTCCATGTGTAAAAGGTGTGTGGCTGTGTTACTCTGCGTGTTCTCCATGTGTAATAGGTGTGTGGCTGTGTTACTCTGCGTGTTCTCCATATGTAATAGGTGTGTGGCTGTGTTACTCTGCGTGTTCTCCATGTGTAATAGGTGTGTGGCTGTGTTACTCTGCGTGTTCTCCATGTGTAATAGGCGTGCGACTGTGTTACTCTGCGTGTTCTCCATGTGTAATAGGCATGTGGCTGTGTTACTCTGCGTGTTCTCCATGTGTAAAAGGTGTGTGGCTGTGTTACTCTGCGTGTTCTCCATGTGTAATAGGTGTGTGGCTGTGTTACTCTGCGTGTTCTCCATGTGTAATAGGTGTGTGGCTGTGTTACTCTGCGTGTTCTCCATGTGTAATAGGCATGTGGCTGTGTTACTCTGCGTGTTCTCCATGTGTAAAAGGCGTGTGGCTGTGTTACTCTGCGTGTTCTCCATGTGTAAAAGGCGTGTGGCTGTGTTACTCTGTGTGTTCTCCATGTGTAATAGGCGTGTGGCTGTGTTACTCTGCGTGTTCTCCATGTGTAATAGGTGTGTGGCTGTGTTACTCTGCGTGTTCTCCATGTGTAATAGGTGTGTGGCTGTGTTACTCTGCGTGTTCTACATGTGTAATAGGTGTGTGGCTGTGTTACTCTGCGTGTTCTCCATGTGTAATAGGCGTGTGGCTGTGTTACTCTGCGTGTTCTCCATGTGTAAAAGGCGTGTGGCTGTGTTACTCTGCGTGTTCTCCATGTGTAATAGGTGTGTGGCTGTGTTACTCTGCGTGTTCTACATGTGTAATAGGTGTGTGGCTGTGTTACTCTGCGTGTTCTCCATGTGTAATAGGCGTGTGGCTGTGTTACTCTGCGTGTTCTCCATATGTAAAAGGCGTGTGGCTGTGTTACTCTGCGTGTTCTCCATATGTAATAGGTGTGTGGCTGTGTTACTCTGCGTGTTCTCCATGTGTAATAGGCGTGTGGCTGTGTTACTCTGCGTGTTCTCCATGTGTAAAAGGCGTGTGGCTGTGTTACTCTGCGTGTTCTCCATATGTAATAGGTGTGTGGCTGTGTTACTCTGCGTGTTCTCCATGTGTAATAGGTGTGTGGCTGTGTTACTCTGCGTGTTCTCCATGTGTAATAGGCGTGTGGCTGTGTTACTCTGCGTGTTCTCCATGTGTAATAGGTGCGTGGTTGTGTTACTCTGCGTGTTCTCCATGTGTAATAGGTGTGTGGCTGTGTTACTCTGCGTGTTCTCCATGTGTAATAGGTGTGTGGCTGTGTTACTCTGCGCGTTCTCCATGTGTAATAGGTGTGTGGCTGTGTTACTCTGCGTGTTCTCCATGTGTAATAGGCGTGTGGCTGTGTTACTCTGCGTGTTCTCCATATGTAATAGGTGTGTGGCTGTGTTACTCTGCGTGTTCTCCATGTGTAATAGGCGTGTGGCTGTGTTACTCTGCGTGTTCTCCATGTGTAAAAGGTGTGGCTGTGTTACTCTGCGTGTTCTCCATGTGTAATAGGTGTGTGGCTGTGTTACTCTGCGTGTTCTCCATGTGTAATAGGTGTGTGGCTGTGTTACTCTGCGTGTTCTCCATATGTAATAGGTGTGTGGCTGTGTTACTCTGCGTGTTCTCCATATGTAATAGGTGTGTGGCTGTGTTACTCTGCGTGTTCTCCATGTGTAAAAGGCGTGTGGCTGTGTTACTCTGCGTGTTCTCCATGTGTAATAGGTGTGTGGCTGTGTTACTCTGCGTGTTCTCCATGTGTAATAGGCGTGTGGCTGTGTTACTCTGCGTGTTCTCCATGTGTAATAGGTGTGTGGCTGTGTTACTCTGCGTGTTCTCCATGTGTAATAGGCGTGTGGCTGTGTTACTCTGCGTGTTCTCCATGTGTAATAGGTGTGTGGCTGTGTTACTCTGCGTGTTCTCCATGTGTAATAGGTGTGTGGCTGTGTTACTCTGCGTGTTCTCCATGTGTAATAGGTGTGTGGCTGTGTTACTCTGCGTGTTCTCCATGTGTAATAGGTGTGTGGCTGTGTTACTCTGCGCGTTCTCCATGTGTAATAGGTGTGTGGCTGTGTTACTCTGCGTGTTCTCCATGTGTAATAGGCGTGTGGCTGTGTTACTCTGCGTGTTCTCCATGTGTAATAGGCGTGTGGCTGTGTTACTCTGCGTGTTCTCCATGTGTAATAGGTGTGTGGCTGTGTTACTCTGCGTGTTCTCCATGTGTAATAGGCGTGTGGCTGTGTTACTCTGCGTGTTCTCCATGTGTAATAGGCGTGTGGCTGTGTTACTCTGCGTGTTCTCCATGTGTAATAGGTGTGTGGCTGTGTTACTCTGCGTGTTCTCCATGTGTAATAGGTGTGTGGCTGTGTTACTCTGCGTGTTCTCCATGTGTAAAAGGCGTGTGGCTGTGTTACTCTGCGTGTTCTCCATATGTAATAGGTGTGTGGCTGTGTTACTCTGTGTGTTCTCCATGTGTAATAGGTGTGTGGCTGTGTTACTCTGCGTGTTCTCCATATGTAAAAGGCGTGTGGCTGTGTTACTCTGCGTGTTCTCCATGTGTAATAGGTGTGTGGCTGTGTTACTCTGCGTGTTCTCCATATGTAATAGGTGTGTGGCTGTGATACTCTGCGTGTTCTCCATGTGTAATAGGTGTGTGGCTGTGTTACTCTGCGTGTTCTCCATGTGTAAAAGGCGTGTGGCTGTGTTACTCTGCGTGTTCTCCATGTGTAATAGGTGTGTGGCTGTGTTACTCTGCGTGTTCTCCATGTGTAATAGGTGTGTGGCTGTGTTACTCTGCGTGTTCTCCATGTGTAATAGGCGTGTGGCTGTGTTACTCTGCGTGTTCTACATGTGTAATAGGTGTGTGGCTGTGTTACTCTGCGTGTTCTCCATGTGTAATAGGTGTGTGGCTGTGTTACTCTGCGTGTTCTCCATGTGTAATAGGCGTGTGGCTGTGTTACTCTGCGTATTCTCCATGTGTAATAGGTGTGTGGCTGTGTTACTCTGCGTGTTCTCCATGTGTAATAGGTGTGTGGCTGTGTTACTCTGCGTGTTCTCCATGTGTAATAGGTGTGTGGCTGTGTTACTCTGCGTGTTCTCCATGTGTAATAGGTGTGTGGCTGTGTTACTCTGCGTGTTCTCCATGTGTAATAGGTGTGTGGCTGTGTTACTCTGCGTGTTCTCCATGTGTAATAGGTGTGTGGCTGTGTTACTCTGCGTGTTCTCCATGTGTAATAGGTGTGTGGCTGTGTTACTCTGCGTGTTCTCCATGTGTAATAGGTGTGTGGCTGTGTTACTCTGCGTGTTCTCCATGTGTAATAGGTGTGTGGCTGTGTTACTCTGCGTGTTCTCCATGTGTAATAGGTGTGTGGCTGTGTTACTCTGCGTGTTCTCCATGTGTAATAGGTGTGTGGCTGTGTTACTCTGCGTGTTCTCCATGTGTAATAGGCGTGTGGCTGTGTTACTCTGCGTGTTCTCCATGTGTAAAAGGCGTGTGGCTGTGTTACTCTGCGTGTTCTCCATGTGTAATAGGTGTGTGGCTGTGTTACTCTGCGTGTTCTCCATGTGTAATAGGTGTGTGGCTGTGTTACTCTGCGTGTTCTCCATGTGTAATAGGTGTGTGGCTGTGTTACTCTGCGTGTTCTCCATGTGTAATAGGTGTGTGGCTGTGTTACTCTGCGTGTTCTCCATGTGTAATAGGTGTGTGGCTGTGTTACTCTGCGCGTTCTCCATGTGTAATAGGTGTGTGGCTGTGTTACTCTGCGTGTTCTCCATGTGTAATAGGTGTGTGGCTGTGTTACTCTGCGTGTTCTCCATGTGTAATAGGTGTGTGGCTGTGTTACTCTGGGTCAGAATGATGTATTTTATTAATCCTGAAATGGAAATAAATCCCCTGTCTATACCGTGGCCATGCCGTGTAATCCTGTATTATCCCTGCTAGTCACTGCCGTCATATTACAGCTGTATTACACATATAGGTCTGCACCCAACACATGTACAGTAACATACACACTGTGGGGGTAATTCAGATCTGATTGCACAGCCAAGTCATCGCAGGCTCAGCGTAGCCCAGGACGTACTCGGCGCTGCCATGGAAAAAGACACTCCCAGCGTTATCCCCGGACACTCCCAGAGTTATCCCCGGACACTCCCAGCGTTATCCCCGGACACTCCCAGCATTATCCCCGGACACTCCCAGCGTTATCCCCGGACACTCCCAGCGTTATCCCCGGACTCTCCCAGCGTTATCCCCGGACTCTCCCAGCGTTATCCCCGGATTCTCCCAGCGTTATCCCCGGACACTCTCAGCATTATCCCCGGACACCCCCTATTATAACAACATTATAATAATAATAATAATAATAATTTATTGTCACATACAACATTAAAAATGCGTAAGTGAAATTCAAATGGAAAAAAGAAGAGAGATAAGGAAATACTCATCATAATTCACATACTAACACAAAATAACAGATGGGAAAAAACTGTTCCGCAACCGACTAGTACGGCAACTCAAGCACCTGGAACGTTTCCCAGAGGGCAACAGGGAGAAAAGAGAATAGCAGGGATGACTAGGGTCTAAAATAAATTTTTTAGCCTTCGCTTTTCCACTTATCTGCCATCCTAGGCTGGGGTTGGCCAATGACTTTTTCTGCAGCCGTAACTATCCTGTCTAGGGATCTACGATCAGAGCACTTTGAATTCCCATACCATACCGCAATGGCATAAGTCAACAGACTCTCGATTACGCAGCAGTAAATGTTCATAAGCATAGGCCTAGATAAACCGGCTGCCCGTAATCTTCCCAGAAAAAAAAGGCGTTGCTGAGCCTTTCCCATTGTCATGGCGGTGTGTGTGTGTGGACCAGGACAGATCTTCAGAGAACGTAATACCCAAAAATGTAGTATTAGTAACCCTCTCCACCTCTTCACTATTTAAACCCAGCAGACAGATGATTGAGCTTCTGGATCTTCTAAAGTCAATAACCACCTCCTTGGTCTTTTTACCATTTAGGAGAATCCTATGAAGGACAGCAAGAGCAGCATCCTCGTGGATCGATTTCACCTATACGCAAACTGATAACTGTCAAATTCTGCCGGGATGACACCCTTTAGGTGATTCAAAAACACTCTCTCAAAACACTTCATAACTAAGGAAGAGAGGGCAATCGGGCAGTAATCGTTCAAGCAAGATACCCCCGCCGACTTAGGGACAGGAATAATTGTAGTGACTAAAACATTGTGGAACAACAATATATGCTAACGAGAAGTTAAAAATCTTTGTAAAGATTCCTGCTAATTGGTCAGCACAGGCACGAAAGACCCTACCTGGGATACCGTCTGGGCCTGGGGCTTTCCTAACATTAGTTTGCCGAAGAAACACCCTAACTTCTGACTCTGATAATTCCAGTGGGGAATCTGACCGCTTATGGATTTTAACTGCAGGGTTCAAATTCTCCTCCTCAAACCTGGCATACAATTGATTAAACTCTTTGGCAGAAGGCCCATTAGTTTTACATAAACCAGAATTGGAACCACTGCGGTTCGTAATATGTTTAATCCCCTGCCACACTGATCTCTATACAAAATTTTAGGTACATCAAAACCATGGAGGCCAATGAGTCTACATTGTTGCTGGAACCACGGATTGCCTCCTCAACAACAGCAAGCCAGCCTCTGCTTCTTCAGACCTGGAAGCAGCATAGGTCCCTGCGTCACCGATGACCGTATCAGCCCCAACGTCGCCACACAGGGACCCAACAGGGAAGCCGCTGGAGAAGCCCAACACTCCCGGCGTTATCCCCGGCGTTATCCCCGGATGGTCACCTCATTGATCTTAGAGGAACTAAGATCAATGAGGTGACCATCAACAAAAATAATTTCAAAATAAGGGACTTCGTCACTTGCAATAGCAGCAATGTAGTATATGCCATTGGCTGCAAATGCGACCTGTGGTATATAGGTCGGACATCGAGACCACTTAAAACTCGGATCAGCGAACACCTTAGAAATATAAGGAAAGGTGTAACAACACATGCGCTGTCCGAACATTTTAGGGTTAAACACAACAGTTGCCCCTCTGGGATCAAATGTTTCTGTGGCCTTAGGCAAATAAAAGCAAATTGGAGACAGCGGGACCTGGCTAGTAGATTAGCCAAAGCAGAAATGCAGACTATTTACGATCTAAACACACTGAGTCCCGCTGGTCTCAATACGGACTTCGAAATCAAATGATTTCTATGAAATAAATGCCCCATGGTGATTTGTGTATGTTCGGAGTCCCATTACTAACTTTGCTCTGTTTTCACTTATTGTGTAATAGGTATGAATACCAGACATAAGATTCCGGCAGGCGTTACCTAGCAACAGATGTTTACACTATATGCGGCTAGAAGGTGACGAAATGCCGATCAATACCACCTTCAATATAACTGGAAGACGGGGAAACCGGTAGTGACGTTTCGGCACCCTGGACCCTATGAGAAACGACATACACGAGATGCCGCAGAGTAAGCACAGAGACACGCCTGGCCGGATGTGACAGAACGGCTCCCAATGTGCTGCTGCGTCAGATGCTGTGGCAGCTATGGAAACCCTGGAAGCCGGAGACGGCTAGACAGGAAGTCCTACGCCGCAGCAGGGGACTATGGGACTTGTAGGCATACGATTCTGATTAGGAGTCCAGCTGCGGCGCGGGAATTTTGTGGTATTTAAAGGGCTCATGTGCATTCAGACAGGACACCTTGAAAAAGACCCCATAAGGGGAAGAAACGCGTTGGTGATCTGCACAAGAGCTATCCTGAAGCAAGGAGGGACCAGAAGAAATTCATGGTGATGAGCCCAGCAGCTGTTTACGTTGGATTGTGACTCTCACATGCTTTTGTGGAACTGCTTAACAGCAAGTTCCCCCTGGATCCGGTAATTACCTTCCCTATTGCATTCAAGGATTGAATTACTTTTAAAGTTGAAGCACTTGTTTATGTGCTTACATCGTTTTATTATGGGCATATGTCTTTCATGAATGTTTTTATATGTATTAAATGAAGTTGTCTAAACGTACTTCACTATCATATATCATTTCTTATTCTCATATGCCACCCGTTGCATGGGAGAGAACCTGTGACCACCTGGGAATATTCCAAGCGTCGGCTAAGTCATATTCCATAATGCTTGAAGTGTCCGGGGATAATGCTTGGAGTGTCCGGGGATAATGATGGGAGTGTCCGGGGATAATGCTGGGAGTGTCCGGGGATAATGCTGGGAGTGTCCGGGGATAATGCTGGGAGTGTCCGGGGATAATGCTGGGAGTGTCCGGGGATAATGCTGGGAGTGTCCGGGGATAATGCTGGGAGTGCCCGGGGATAATGATGGGAGTGTCCGGGGATAATGCTGGGAGTGTCCGGGGATAATGCTGGGAGTGTCCGGGGATAATGCTGGGAGTGTCCGGGGATAATGCTGGGAGTGTCCGGGGATAATGCTGGGAGTGTCCGGGGATAATGCATGTGATGTTGCTATGGGCAACCAATCAGACCCTGTCTACTATCTTCTAGAGGGTGCTAAATAACTAAGAAGTAGATTCTGATTGGTTGCCCACAGCAACATCACATGTGAAGTAGAATACACGTCTTAGTACATTTACCCCTATGAAGAGCCCCTACTAGAAGCCCCAGTGGACTTTGCAAGGTCTGTCCATTGGGAATGCGACTGCCATCTACTACTGTCAGGAAGAGGGGTTGGTCCAATGGTTGCACAGGCAGGGAGAGCTGAGTAACAATTTTGGAAGAGAGGAAGTTGCTGGCTGCTCCGGAGTCTAATAATGCCTTAACCCTAGTCTTCTTCTGGGATATGATGAGGGTGAAAAAGATGAAGGATTCGACTGGAGTGGGAGATTAGAACAGAACTCCTAATCTAACCGCTCCCTTGGAGATTAATAGAGGTCGTTTTCCGGACGATGGGAACATGCAGATACTAAGTGAGAGGAGTATCCGCAGTACATACATACATTCTCCTTCCTTCACGGAGTCTTCTCCTCCTGAGAGAGGCAGAAATAACTGACCTCCACTGATTCTTCTGGTGGTAGAATCAAGGAAGGACTAGGTCTAAGCGCAGAAGTAGGACTGGGAGGAGGCCGGAATCTGAGAAGATCTGCTCTACTTCTCTCCAACGGACACCCTGAAACCGTAGATCCGCTTTATTCCATAGGGATATCAGCTCATCTAAAGTGGAAGGCATGTCACGTGTAGTGAGCTAATCTTACAGGTGATACCATTCCAGAAGGCAGACACCAAAGCCTCTTCATTCCAACTTAATTTGTAAGATAAAGTCTTAAATTGTACAATATATTAGCCCACTGGTCGTCCACCTTGACGGATTTTCAGGATTTCCGTAGCCGCAGAAGAAACTCTCCCCGGCTCGTCGAAGATCCGTCGAAAGGTGGTAATGTAAGCAGCAATGGGTCAGATCATTCCCATAATGGAGAGACCCATTCCAGGGCTGGACCAGTGAGGAGTGAGACTTTGGTGTCAGAAAGTTGGACTTCTGCAAAGTGAAGTTCACATTGCACTGGTTAAGGAACCCACAACAATCCTTAGGAGACCCGTCGTATTTATTTGGCGTGGGTAAGTGTAGGTGACCTGGAACTGGCTGGAGCAGATACGGAGGCTGATGAAGAAGCAATTTAAGATACCAATGGAGGAGCAGGTGCAACAGAGGTATTAGAGTTTGAAGATATTGAACCACTTACTACTGGGACGCCGCTAATTGTTCCAGGTGGCTGACTATCCCTTGCAGAAAGACTTTGGAACTTGACTGGAGGTGGATCAGGAACCGGAGCAGAAGAGCACTGTCAAAACCACAGGAGGCCAGTTGGACTGGACCCGAGGACATGGACTGGGACAGGCTGTGAATAATGCAATGGGATCAGGCCAGCAGAAGAGAACTGACAGGTTAGGCTGGGAGCAGCAACAGGCACTAGGAGAGTCAGGAATCTTCCCAAACGATGCAACCGGCTCAGAAGTCTTTTTGCACTGACCCAGATCAGCCTAGGCAGATCCCCTTTATACCTAGTAGATGACTGCCATTGGCGGACAGGGCAAACCCCCGATACAGGCACCGGTTCTCCTCTCCTATTTGGACTAACCACTGAAGGTGGTGGATGTGCCTCAGCTGGGCTCCGTTCTGAGGTGAATTCCTACCTAGCATTATACATGGAATTGGGGGGCCTGCAATATCATTGACTACTTGGGGATTACAGCACTCTATAGCTACAACTGCAACTGAAGCCTGCAAAGGAGCTGCGAGGAAAATCTGAGAAACAGGGAGCTTGTCCCCGCACCAGCAAGGTTGCGGCCTACCTTGGTACGGAAGCCGGGGCCTCGATTTGGCATAGGCCCGGCCTGGAGCTCCAGCTCACACCTGTGGATGTAGCACGGCCTCCGTGCACTCCAGAGCGGCCTGTATCGGGGGTTCTCCTCTGCGTAGTCAAGGTGCTGCAGGGATGCACGGACGAGCTGGGAGCTAGCAGAGGCTCCAGTCAAGTTTGCGGCCTACTTCAGTCCGGAAGCCGGGGCCTCGATTTGGCATAGGCCTAGTCTGGAGCTCCAGCACTCACCCGTGGAAGCTGCTCGGCCTCAGGACACGCCGGACCTGCCACAACAACAGTGCCTGTATAGGGGGTCCTCCTCTATACAAACAAGGTGCTGCGGGGACGCACGGAGGAGTTGGGAGCTAGCATAGGCCTCAGAAAGATCACGGCCTATCACTGAACGGAGTCGGGACCTTGATTTTGTCTCTGCCCGGCCTGGAGCTCCAGGACTCAGCTGCAGCCATCACGCTGTCCCCAGTCACTCCTGAGCTGCAGGTACTAACTTAGGTTTCCTGCAGACCTGCTGGTAGATAAGATGAGCCATTGGTGAGGCTCAGACTGTTTTTTATGTTTTGCTTGGTACTGTTTCCCCAGCCAGTTAATGCCTGTATATGAGGTGGTGGCCTTCTTGGTATCCCTCTGTGCTTTGCTGAAGCACTGATCTCACCACTACAGTGGTCCCAGCTGGCGCTGCGAGAGTGGCTGCCTGTTACAGCATATCTTATTCTATTTACTCTGTGTAGTTTTTCTGTCTATTTCTATTTTTCTATCTATTCCAGTCCACATTTATTTTAATTTACTTATTTTATTTTATTTGTTGTTGTAATGTTTGTGGTGGGAGGTGTGGGAGGGAACCAGAACTGTATTGCGTACACCAGAGATCAACTGCTGGCTCTCCGGAGGGTGGAGACGCTAACTGCAGATAGACCAGTAGTTCCCTGCGAATTGAGGAGGAGAATGGGATGCCGTGCAGGGGTGAAGCGGAGGGATAGAAGAAGGAGATATAGACCTGTCCTTCCAACCGTCATTATGGGGAACCTTCGATCTCTCCCCAATAAAATGGAGGAGCTAACAGCGCTGACCTGGCACCAGCAGGTGTATCGGGAATGCAGTATCATGTTATTTACAGAAACGTGGCTAACTGAGATAATACCAGACACGAATGCTTCTTTGGATGGCTTTTACTTGCTGAGGGCGGATAGGTCAAAAGAGAGTGGTAAGAGGAAGGGAGGAGGGCTACCTGTGTTTGTGAATAATAGATGGTGTAACCCTGGGCACATCACTATTAAGGATCAGATCTGCAGTAAGGATATTGAGCTATTAGCCGTTGGCATGAGGCCGTTCTATCTGCCGTGGGAATTCTCGCATGTTATTACAGTAGCTGTGTACATCCCCCCCTCTGCTAATGCTGATGAGGCATGTGATGTGATTAATACTTCTGTAAGCAAGATGCAGTCTCAGCACCCCAATGCCCTTCTTCTGATCTCGGGAGACTTTAATCATGCCTCTCTGGCCACCACTTTGCCAACATTTATTCAGTACGTCACTTGTAACACCAGGGACAATAAAATACTGGACTTACTATATGCCAACATTAAGGAGGCATATAGTTCATCATCTCTTCCTCCCCTGGGAAGATCGGACCACAACTTGGTACACATCCAACTGGTAAATGTGCCTATTGTAAACAGGCTGCCAGTGTCAACTCGTACTGTGAAAAGATGGTCTGAGGAGTCAGAGGAGGCCCTGAAGGACTGTTTTGATTCTACTGTGTGGGATGTGTTCATAGACTCCCATGGGGAGGACATCGATGGTCTAACGGATTGTGTTACGGACTATATCAACTTTTGTGTGGAGAACACTGTGCCTGTAAAAACAGTACGGTGCTTCTCAAACAATAAACCCTGGATTAATTCTGGTATAAAGGCTCTTCTCAAAGATAAAAAGAGGGCTTTTAAGTCAGGCAACAAGGAGGAGTTAAGGTCTGTGCAGAGGAAATTGAGGGTGAAGATTAGGGAGGGTAAATTGAGCTATAGAAGGAGGATGGAGGAACAGCTCCAGCGTAAGAATGTTAGGGGAGTCTGGAGATATCTAAAAACTATTTCCGGGTTCAAAGATGCGGTATCCCAGCCTAAGGAGGATTTTGAGTGGGTGAATAATTTGAATGTTTTCTTCAACAGATTTGATCAGACTGTCACCTCACCCCCGGTAAACTGTCACCACCAACAGCGGGGCCCTCTATCACCAAAGCCTGGGCATAGTTCCACCTCCACCCTGTCCTTGACAACAAATCAGGTGAGGGGAGAATTAAGTAGGTGTAATGTAAGGAAGGCTGAGGGCCCAGATGGTATCAGTTCACGTGTCCTTAAGTCCTGTGCTGGTCAGCTGTGTGGGATAGTAGCGGCCATCTTCAATCTAAGCTTGGAGCAAGGGAGGGTTCCGATGCTGTGGAAAAACTTGTGTGTGGTACCTGTGCCAAAGTCATCACGTCCTAAGGACTTCAATGACTACAGGCCGGTGGCGTTGACATCTCAGCTGATGAAGTCCCTGGAGAGGCTGGTCCTTGGCTATCTTCGACCTCTAGTGAGAACTTCTATGGACCCATTGCAGTTTGCTTATCAGCCTGGAATTGGTGTGGATGATGCTGTCATACATCTGATGCAGAGGGCCCTACCTCATCTGGAGGGAGCTGGGGCCACCGTGAGAATAATGTTCTTTGACTTCTCCAGTGCTTTTAATACCATTCAGCCCATGCTCCTGGGGGAGAAACTGGTTGACTCGGGGGTGGATCATCATCTAATCACCTGGATCCTGGATTACCTTACAAACCGTCCACAGTATGTGAGGACCAAGGAGTGCCAGTGCGATACTATTATCTGTAGTACAGGGGCGCCGCAGGGAACGGTTATGGCACCATTTCTCTTTACTCTCTATACTGCAGATTTCACATACAATTCATCAACCTGTCATCTACAGGAGTGCTCTGATGACTCTGCTATTGTGGGCCTTATCGTAGATGGGGACGATAGGGAGTACAGAGAACTTGTGCAGAACTTTGCTACCTGGTGTGTGGGGAACCATCTTCAACTCAATACGAGGAAAACTGGGGAGCTGGTAGTTGATTTCAGGAAACGTCAGCATACCCCCCCAACTCCTGTGAGCATTCAGGGAATGGATATTGAGATCGTAAGAACTTACAAGTATCTGGGTTTTCACCTTAACAATAAACTGGACTGGTCTGATAATTCTGCTGCTCTGTATAGGAAGGGGCAGAGTAGACTATCTGCTGAGGAGACTGAGGTACTGTGGAGTGCAGGGAGCGCTCCTGAAGACCTTCTTCAACTGTGTAGTGGCATCAGCCATATTCTATGGAGTGGTCTGCTGGGGCAGCAGTGTTTCAACAGCCGACAATAAGAGACTAAACAGACTGGTAAGGAAGGCCAGTGCTGTCCTAGGAATGCCTTTGGATTCTGTAGAGGTTGTGGGTGAGAGGAGAATGATCAGCAAGGTGACATCATTATTGGATAATGCTTCACACCCGCTCAAAAACGTTTTGACAGATCTGTGTAGCACTTTCAGTGATAGGTTGCTTCACCCTCGATGCTCAACGGAGAGATATCGCAGATCGTTCCTTCCGGCTGCAATTAGAATGTACAACTGTCATGGTCTGAAGAAGACCTGCATGGTCCTAGATTCTTGAGTTATATTGTTTGGATCTTATCTTATTATGTGTGTTCTTATTATTATGCTACTACTCTTATCTGTACTTGAACCTTGCTGTAACACTGAAATTTCTCCATTGTGAGACGAATAAAGGAATTCTATTCTATTCAAACATTCAGGAAAGACCCTGACTTGGCCCAATAATCACTTGCCCTAAGTCGAGATGGCAGCACCGGCGTCACAGCGCCACCAAGCAAAGTCAGACTCACGACCACCTTCCCTCTGCCGCCGCTCACAGGCCCGCAGACCCCGGTGGACACATGCTAGCCGACGGCGGACAAGGACAGGTGAGTAGCATGCCCGCAGTGTACTACTGTGGTGGCATGTGACAGATGGGAGTGTCTGAGGATAATGCTGGGAGCATCCAGGGATAATGCCGTGAGTGTCCGGGGATAATGCCAGGGGTGCTCGGGGATAACGCCGGGAGCGTCCGGGAATAACGCTGGGGTCATCTAAGGAAACGGTAAGCGTGCCTGAGTGTGTTAGGGGAGGGTGTGTGGCATCAGCTCCAGGCCGGATACATCTTTTTCCATCGCACCGCCGAGTATGTCCTGGGCTATTCTGAGTCTGCGATAATTTGTGCCAAGTATACTAATCATTAGAAAGCGAGTCCGTTATAATGCGGTTTGGATGTATTTGCACAGTTCCATACACATCCACAGTGATCACATTAATTACATTTCACTCTATCAGGGCGGAGGTTTATCTGAACCCCAAGCCTTTTTGTCCCCTATATTTATGAAACAAGACTGGTCCAATAGCCTGTTGCTAGTTTCTTAAATACGGGGGGATTCTGACGATTTTTTCTCTGTATTTGGGGAACCAGGATCGGTTCAATGAGCCCGTAGCTGGTTATGCTTTTTTTTTTTACAGAACCAGGCTGTATCTCACTGATCTGTACCCGGATCTCACCAGTCCCTGTACCATTATCCCTCCACCAGCCCCCATGCCATTATACCCCCTCCACCAGCACCCGGACCATTATCCCTCTGCCAGCCCCCGTACCATTATTCCCCCTCCGCCAGCCCCCGTACCATTATCCCTCCTCACCCAGCCCCTGTACCATTATCCCTCCACCACCAGCCCCTGTACCATTATCCCTCCACCAGCCCCTGTACCATTATCCCTCCTCCACCAGCCCCTGTACCATTATCCCTCCTCCACCAGCCCCTGTACCATTATCCCTCCTCACCCAGCCCCTGTACCATTATCCCTCCACCAGCCCCTGTACCATTATCCCTCCTCACCCAGCCCCTGTACCATTATCCCTCCTCACCCAGCCCCTGTACCATTATCCCTCCTCCACCAGCCCCTGTACCATTATCCCTCCTCACCCAGCCCCTGTACCATTATCCCTCCACCACCAGCCCCTGTACCATTATCCCTCCACCAGCCCCTGTACCATTATCCCTCCTCACCCAGCCCCTGTACCATTATCCCTCCACCACCAGCCCCTGTACCATTATCCCTCCTCCACCAGCCCCTGTACCATTATCCCTCCTCACCCAGCCCCTGTACCATTATCCCTCCACCACCAGCCCCTGTACCATTATCCCTCCTCCACCAGCCCCTGTACCATTATCCCTCCTCCACCAGCCCCTGTACCATTATCCCTCCTCACCCAGCCCCTGTACCATTATCCCTCCACCACCAGCCCCTGTACCATTATCCCTCCACCAGCCCCTGTACCATTATCCCTCCTCCACCAGCCCCTGTACCATTATCCCTCCTCCACCAGCCCCTGTACCATTATCCCTCCTCACCCAGCCCCTGTACCATTATCCCTCCACCACCAGCCCCTGTACCATTATCCCTCCACCAGCCCCTGTACCATTATCCCTCCTCACCCAGCCCCTGTACCATTATCCCTTCACCACCAGTCCCTGTACCATTATCCCTCCTCCACCAGCCCCTGTACCATTATCCCTCCTCACCCAGCCCCTGTACCATTATCCCTCCACCACCAGCCCCTGTACCATTATCCCTCCTCCACCAGCCCCTGTACCATTATCCCTCCTCCACCAGCCCCTGTACCATTATCCCTCCTCACCCAGCCCCTGTACCATTATCCCTCCACCACCAGCCCCTGTATCATTATCCCTCCTCCACCAGCCCCTGTACCATTATCCCTCCTCCACCACCAGCCCCTGTACCATTATCCCTCCTCCACCAGCCCCTGTACCATTATCCCTCCTCCACCAGCCCCTGTACCATTATCCCTCCTCCACCAGCCCCTGTACCATTATCCCTCCTCCACCAGCCCCTGTACCATTATCCCTCCTCCACCAGCCCCTGTACCATTATCCCTCCTCCACCAGCCCCTGTACCATTATACCTCCTCACCCAGCCCCTGTACCATTATCCCTCCACCACCAGCCCCTGTACCATTATCCCTCCACCACCAGCCCCTGTACCATTATCCCTCCTCCACCACCAGCCCCTGTACTATTATCTCTCCTCCACCAGCCCCTGTACCATTATCCCTCCTCCGCCAGCCCCTGTACCATTATCCCTCCTCCGCCAGCCCCTGTACCATTATCCCTCCTCCACCAGCCCATGTACCATTATCCCTCCTCCACCAGCCCAGTACCATTATCCCTCCTCCACCAGCCCCATACCATTATCCCTCCTCCACCACCACCCCCTGTACCATTATCCCTCCTCCACCACCAGCCCCTGTACTATTATCTCTCCTCCACCAGCCCCTGTACCATTATCCCTCCTCCGCCAGCCCCTGTACCATTATCCCTCCTCCGCCAGCCCCTGTACCATTATCCCTCCTCCACCAGCCCATGTACCATTATCCCTCCTCCACCAGCCCAGTACCATTATCCCTCCTCCACCAGCCCCATACCATTATCCCTCCTCCACCACCACCCCCTGTACCATTATCCCTCCTCCACCAGCCCCTGTACCATTATCCCTCCTCCACCAGCCCCTGTACCATTATCCCTCCTCCACCAGCCCCTGTACCATTATCCCTCCTCCACCAGCCCCTGTACCATTATCCCTCCTCCACCAGCCCCTGTACCATTATCCCTCCTCCACCAGCCCCTGAACCATTATCCCTCCTCCACCAGCCCCTGTACCATTATCCCTCCTCCACCAGCCCCCGTGCCATTATCCCTCCTCCACCAGCCCCTGTACCATTATCCCTCCTCCACCAGTCCCCAGTACCATTATCCCTCCTCCACCAGCCCCCGTGCCATTATCCCTCCTCCACCAGTCCCCAGTACCATTATCCCTCCTCCACCAGCCCCCATGCCATTATCCCTCCTCCACCAGCCCCTGTACCATTATCCCTCCTCCACCAGCCCCTGTACCATTATCCCTCCTCCACCAGCCCCCATACCATTATCCCTCCTCCACCAGCCCCCATGCCATTATACCCCCTCCACCAGCCCCTGTACCATTATCCCTCCTCCACCAGCACCCGGACCATTATCCCTCTGCCAGCCCCCGTACCATTATTCCCCCTCCGCCAGCCCCCAAACTATTCCTGCCCCCGCTAGCCCCCGTACCATTATCCCTCCTAGCCAGCCCCGTACCATCAGAGTACCACGTAACAGCAGCATCCTATCAGAGTACCATGTAATGGTGGCTTCCTATTAGAGTACCACGTAATGGCGGCATCCTATCAGAGTTCAACGTAATGGTGGCATCCTATCAGAGTACCACATAACGGCAGCATCCTATCAGAGTACCACGTAGTGGTGGCATCCTATCAGAGTACCACGTAAAGGCGGCATCGTATCAGAGTACCACATGAAGGCAGCATCCTATCAAAGTACCACATAAAGGCAGCATCCTATTAAAGTACCAACAAAAGGCGGCATCCTATCAAAGTACCACGTAATGGTGGCATCCTATCAGAGTACCACATAACGGCAGCATACTATCAGAGTACCACGTAATGGCGGCAGCATCCTATCAAAGTACCACGTAACGGCAGCATCCTATCAGAGTACCACATAACGGCAGCATCCTATAAGATTACCACATAATGGCGGCATCCTATCAGAGTATCACGTAAAGGCAGCATCCTATCAGAGTACCACGTAATGGCGGCATCCTATCAGATTACCACATAACGGCGGCATCCTATCAGATTACCACATAACGGCGGCATCCTATCAGATTACCACATAACGGCAGCATCCTATCAGATTACCACGTAATGGCGGCATCCTATCAGAGTACCACATAAAGGCAGCATACTATCAGAGTACCACGTAATGGCGGCATCCTATCAGAGTACCACGTAATAGTGGCATCCTATCAGAGTACCACGTAATGGCGGCATCCTATCAGAGTACCACATAACGGCGGCATCCTATCAGATTACCACATAACAGCAGCATCCTATCAGATTACCACATAATGGCGGCATCCTATCAGAGCATCACGTAAAGGCGGCATCCTATCAGAGCATCACGTAAAGGCAGCATCCTATCAGAGTACCACGTAACGGCAGCATCCTATCAGAGTACCAAGTAATGGTGGCATCCTATCAGAGTACCACGTAATGGCGGAATCCTATCAGAGTACCACGTAATGGCGGCATCCTATCAGAGTACCACATAATGGCGACATCCTATCAGAGTACCATGTAATGGCGGCATCCTATCAGAGTACCACGTAATGGCGGCATCCTATCAGAGTACCACGTAATGGCGACATCTATCAGAGTATCACGTAATGGCGACATCTATCAGAGTATCACGTAAAGGAGGCATCCTATCACCGAACCACGTAAAGACTTTAACCACTTGAGTGGTATGCGGTGAAATTTTCTAGGCTCAGCTGCGCTGCCGTAGCGGGCTGTCTCGGAAAATTTCCGGGTATACCACTATGTAGTAGGTGCGCACCAATGGTGCCTCAATCGGAGCACCACTGGCGCACTACCTTTAGGGGTCGGTTCCCCCCTCCATCACTCCCCCACCCCTCATGTCGGTCCCTCCGCTCCGGTGTACCCGGCGTACGACCTCCCCCGCCGCCAATCACCATACTGTAGTGACGTAGGCTGCAGGCTCTGGGATTTTCGGGGTGGCTCAGGGGGACTCGGGAGAGTTCAGGCCCCCGAGTCCTCCCGAGCCGCCGCAAAACATCCCCGAGCCTGCCGCCTGTGTGGGCAGGGGAGCTCCGGCGTACTAACGAGGCGGCTTCCTACGATCTGTGATGGGTTTTGCTGGGGCAGGACAAACCCTGGTAGGTTTGTCCTGCCCCAGCAAAACCCACCACTCAAGGGGTTAAGGGAGAGATGTACTAAAGGGAAAATGCGGTAAAACCCCCGTTTTACCGCATTTTCCTATGTACTATTACCCGACCGCACCGTCACCGCAGTGTAGGGTATCGCCACCTTTGGGTGGCGATACCCTATAGAAGCCTATGGGCTTCTTTTCGCCGCCCGACGCCTCCGCCGAAAAACCCGCTGACCCCCCTCTCCCCCTCCCTCTCTTACCAGATCCAGGTCCTCCTGGACCCGGAAGGTAACACCTTCCTCCCCCTAGTGACGCAGCCGGACGTCCTTCCGGCTGCAGGGGGGAGGAAGAGGCGCCGGGGACAGCTTGCATAGCTGTCCCCGGCGTGAGGGATGCAGAAGGGGGCAGAGAGGTGACGGAGACCCCCCGCACACCACATTCCAGGTATCGCGGGGGGCCTCCGTCACCGCATCGCGATGCCAGCCGCATATGTTAGTACATATGCGGCGGCATCGCGGCGGGGGGGCCGCGATGGGCGGCGATGTATTTTAATACATCCCGCCCTTTAGCAGCACAGAGGAATACAGGAGTCAGTAGCACAGGACAGGATAAGGGGACGTCGAGTATGAGGGGTTACAGCAGCACAGAGGAATACAGGAGTCAGTAGCACAGGACAGGATAAGGGGACACTGAGTATAAGGGGCTACAGCAGCACAGAGGAATACAGGTGTCAGTAGCACAGGACAGGACAAGGGGACGCTGAGTATGAGGGATTACAGCAGCACAGAGGAATACAGGTGTCAGTAGCACAGGACAGGATAAGGGGACCCTGAGTATGAGGGGTTACAGCAGCACAGAGGAATATAGGGGTCAGCAGGACAGGATAAGGGGACACTGAGTATGAGGGTTACAGCAGCACAGAGGAATACAGGGGTCAGCAGCACAGGACAGGATAAGGGGACACTGAGTATGAGGGGTTACAGCAGCACAGAGGAATACAGGAGCCAGTAGCACAGGACAGGATAAGGGGACGTTGAGTATGAGGGGTTACAGCAGCACAGAGGAATACAGGAGCCATTAGCATAGGACAGGATACGGGGACGCAGAGTATGAGGGGTTACAGCAGCACAGAGGAATACAGGAGTCAGTAGCACAGGACAGGATAAGGGGACACTGAGTATGAGGGGTTACAGCAGCACAGAGGAATACAGGAGTCATTAGCACAGGACAGGATAAGGGGACGCTGAGTATGAGGGGTTACAGCAGCACAGAGGAATACAGGAGTCAGTAGCACAGGACAGGATAAGGGGACACTGAGTATAAGGGGCTACAGCAGCACAGAGGAATACAGGTGTCAGTAGCACAGGACAGGACAAGGGGACGCTGAGTATGAGGGATTACAGCAGCACAGAGGAATACAGGTGTCAGTAGCACAGGACAGGATAAGGGGACCCTGAGTATGAGGGGTTACAGCAGCACAGAGGAATATAGGGGTCAGCAGGACAGGATAAGGGGACACTGAGTATGAGGGTTACAGCAGCACAGAGGAATACAGGGGTCAGCAGCACAGGACAGGATAAGGGGACACTGAGTATGAGGGGTTACAGCAGCACAGAGGAATACAGGAGCCAGTAGCACAGGACAGGATAAGGGGACGCTGAGTATGAGGGGTTACAGCAGCACAGAGGAATACAGGAGCCATTAGCACAGGACAGGATAAGGGGACGCAGAGTATGAGGGGTTACAGCAGCACAGAGGAATACAGGAGTCAGTAGCACAGGACAGGATAAGGGGACACTGAGTATGAGGGGTTACAGCAGCACAGAGGAATACAGGAGTCATTAGCACAGGACAGGATAAGGGGACGCTGAGTATGAGGGGTTACAGCAGCACAGAGGAATACAGGTGTCAGTAGCACAGGATAAGGGGACGCTGAGTATGAGAGGTTACAGCAGCACAGAGGAATACAGGTGTCAGTAGCACAGGACAGGATAAGAAGACGCTGAGTATGAGGTGTTACAGCAGCACAGAGGAATACAGGTGTCAGTAGCACAGGACAGGCTAAGGGGACGCTGAGTATGAGGGGTTACAGCAGCACAGAGGAATACAGGTGTCAGTAGCACAGGACAGGATAAGGGGACGCTGAGTATGAGAGGTTACAGCAGCACAGAGGAATCCAGGTGTCAGTAGCACAGGACAGGATACGGGGAAGCTGAGTATGAGGGGTTAAAGCAGCACAGAGGAATACAGGATTCAGTAGCACAGGACAGGATAAGGGGACGCTGAGTATGAGGGGTTACAGCAGCACAGAGGAATACAGGAGCCATTAGCACAGGACAGGATAAGGGGACGCAGAGTATGAGGGGTTACAGAAGCACAGAGGAATACAGGAGTCAGTAGCACAGGACAGGATAAGGGGACACTGAGTATGAGGGGTTACAGCAGCACAGAGGAATACAGGAGTTATTAGCACAGGACAGGATAAGAAGACGCTGAGTATGAGGTGTTACAGCAGCACAGAGGAATACAGGTGTCAGTAGCACAGGGCAGGATAAGGGGACGCTGAGTATGAGGGGATACAGCAGCACAGAGGAATACAGGTGTCAGTAGCACAGGACAGGATAAGGGGACGCCAAATATGAGAGGTTACAGCAGCACAGAGGAATACAGGAGTCTGTAGCACAGGACAGGATAAGGGGACGCCGAGTATGAGGGGTTACAGCAGCACAGAGGAATACAGGTGTCAGTAGCGCAGGACAGGATAAGGGGACGCCGAGTATGAGGGGTTACAGCAGCACAGAGGAATACAGGACTCAGGAGCACAGGACATGATAAGGGAGCGCTGAGTATGAGGGATTACAGCAGCACAGAGGAATACAGGAGTCAGTAGCACAGGACAGGATAAGGGGACACCAAGTATGAGGGGTTACAGCAGCACAGAGGAATACAGGTGTAAGTAGCGCAGGACAGGATAAGGGGACGCCGAGTATGAGGGGTTACAGCAGCACAGAGGAATACAGGTGTCAGTAGCGCAGGACAGGATAAGGGGACGCTGAGTATGAGGGGTTACAGCAGCACAGAGGAATACAGGTGTCAGTAGCACAGGGCAGGATAAGGGGACGCTGAGTATGAGGGGTTACAGCAGCACAGAGGAATACAGGAGTCAATAGCACAGGACAGGATAAGGGGACACCGAGTATGAGGGGTTACAGCAGCACAGAGGAATACAGGAGTCAGTAGCACAGGACAGGATAAGGGGACGCCGAGTATGAGGGGTTAGAGCAGCACAGAGGAATACAGGTGTTAGTAGCGCAGGACAGGATAAGGGGACGCCGAGTATGAGGGGTTACAGCAGCACAGAGGAATACAGGAGTCTGTAGCACAGGACAGGATAAGGGGGAGCTGAGTATGAGGGGTTACAGCAGCACAGAGGAATACCGGAGTCAGTAGCACAGGACAGGATAAGGGGACGCTGAGTATGAGGGGTTACAGCAGCACAGAGGAATACCGGAGTCAGTAGCACAGGACAGGATAAGGGGACACTGAGTATGAGGGGTTTCAGCAGCAGAGAGGAATACAGGTGTGAGTATGAGGGGTTACAGCAGCACAGAGGAATACAGGTGTCAGTAGCGCAGGACAGAATAAGGGGATGCCGAGTATGAGGGGTTACAGCAGCACAGAGGAATACAGGAGTCAGGAGCACAGGACAGGATAAGGGGACACTGAGTATGAGGGGTTACAGCAGCACAGAGGAATACAGGTGTTAGTAGCGCAGGACAGGATAAGGGGACGCTGAGTATGAGGGGTTACAGCAGCACAGAGGAATACAGGTGTCAGTAGCGCAGGACAGAATAAGGGGATGCCGAGTATGAGGGGTTACAGCAGCACAGAGGAATACAGGAGTCAGGAGCACAGGACAGGATAAGGGGACACTGAGTATGAGGGGTTACAGCAGCACAGAGGAATACAGGAATCAGTAACGCAGGACAGGATAAGGGGATGCTGAGTATGAGGTGTTACAGCAGCACAGAGGAATACAGGTGTCAGTAGCACAGGACAGGATAAGGGGAAGCCGAGTATGAGGGGTTACAGCAGCACAGAGGAATACAGGAGCCAGTAGCACAGGACAGGATAAGGGGACACTGAGTATGAGGGGTTACAGCAGCACAGAGGAATAGGTGTCAGTAGCACAGGGCAGGATAAGGGGACGCTGAGTATGAGGGGTTACAGCAGCACAGAGGAATACAGGAGTCAGTAGCACAGGACAGGATAAGGGGGACGCTGAGTATGAGGTGTTACAGCAGCACAGAGGAATACAGGTGTCAGTAGCACAGGACAGGATAAGGGGAAGCCGAGTATGAGGGGTTACAGCAGCACAGAGGAATACAGGTGTCAGTAGCGCAGGACAGAATAAGGGGACGCCGAGTATGAGGGGTTACAGCAGCACGTAGGAATACAGGAGTCAGTAGCACAGGACAGGATAAGGGGACGCTGAGTATGAGGGGTTACAGCAGCACAGATGAATACAGGTGTCAGTAGCACAGGACAGGATAAGGGAACGCTGAGTATGAGGGGTTACAGCAGCACAGAGGAATACAGGTGTCAGTAGCGCAGGACAGGATAAGGGGATGCCGAGTATGAGGTGTTACAGCAGCACAGAGGAATACAGGTGTCAGTAGCTGAGGACAAGATAAGGGGACACCGAGTATGAGGGGTTACAGCAGCACAGAGGAATACAGGAGTCAGTAACGCAGGACAGGATAAGGGGACGCTGAGTATGAGGGGTTACAGCAGCACAGAGGAATACAGGTGTCAGTACCAAAGGGCAGGATAAGGGGACGCTGAGTATGAGGGGTTACAGCAGCACAGAGGAATACAGGAGTCAGTAGCACAGGACAGGATAAGGGGACGCTGAGTATGAGGTGTTACAGCAGCACAGAGGAATACAGGTGTCAGCAGCGCAGGACAGGATAAGGGGACGCCGAGTATGAGGGGTTACAGCAGCACAGAGGAATACAGGTGTTAGTAGCGCAGGACAGGATAAGGGGACGCCGAGTATGAGGGGTTACAGCAGCACAGAGGAATATAGGTGTCTGTAGCACAGGACAGGATAAGGTGACGCTGAGTATGAGGGGTTACAGCAGCACAGAGGAATACAGGTGATAGTAGCACAGGACAGGATAAGGGGACGCTGAGTATGAGGGGTTACAGCAGCACAGAGGAATAGAGGAGTCAGAAGCACAGGACAGGATAAGGGGACGCTGAGTATGAGGGGTTACAGCAGCACAGAGGAATACAGGTGTCAGTAGCACAGGGCAGGATAAGTGGACGCTGAGTATGAGGGGTTACAGCAGCACAGAGGAATACAGGAGTCAGAAGCACAGGACAGGATAAGGGGACGCTGAGTATGAGGGGTTACAGCAGCACAGAGGAATACAGAAGTCGGTAGCACAGAACAGGACAAGGGGACGCTGAGTATGAGGGGTTACAGCAGCACAGAGGAATACAGGTGTCAGTAGCACAGGGCAGGATAAGTGGACGCTGAGTATGAGGGGTTACAGCAGCACAGAGGAATACAGGAGTCAGAAGCACAGGACAGGATAAGGGGACGCTGAGTATGAGGGGTTACAGCAGCACAGAGGAATACAGAAGTCGGTAGCACAGAACAGGACAAGGGGACGCTGAGTATGATGGGTTACAGCAGCACAGAGGAATACAGGGAATAATAGCACAGATTAGATTATGTATGTAGTTAGTGGGCGCTGGACAAGACTGAAGGGTAGATTTATTAGGTCCGGTGAAGTGATAAAGTGTCTGGTTTTTATCACCGGCCAATCAGCTCCTACCTGTCTTTTTTCAAACCAAGCCTGTAACTTCACAGGTAGGAGCTGATTGGCCGGTGATAAAAACCAGACACTTTATCACTTCACCAAGCTTAATAAATCTGCCCCTGACTCCCTGCAGCAAGCTCCGCTTTTCTGGAACTTGTAGTGCACCTCCCCATCGGTCACTGTCTGGGAGTTTCCTGTGCCAGCTAACACAGGGGAAGCGTGTAATAGTAACAATAGCGGGTAGGGAGAGATGACAGCACCTCCATATGGTGCGGACCGCTCCGGTTATTACCCCATCCCTGGGCCCTACGTGAGGCTGTAATCTCTACTCAGTAACATGTCACAGACACCCAGACGCATGTACACAAGCACTACAAGGTCCAGAATGGCAGAGTTTTCTGCAAGGACTTAGTCTGGTCCGGCGTCCCGGCGGCGTTCCCCTGCTGTTGGGTCTGTAATTCTCTTGTTTCCACTGATATACAGTACATCCTGAAAACATGACCTGTTGGTGGTACTTGAGGACTGGATGCCTATAATATTTATTGGGCACAGGAGAGACCCAGGACTACGGGTCCCACCAGGTACCCCATGACCCCCCTCCTCCTTACCGGTGGGGTTCTGGGTTTTCCTCGGCCACAGGGACTCGCAGCTGAGGTTTAAGCCCTGGAGGCCAGCTGTCAGGTTCCCGGTGGCATTGGTGGTCAGGTTGTGCCAGCTGGAGCTGCTGAGCCTGTGGAGAAGGCTTTGTCTGCACAGAAGCTCCTGGTAAGTGATGTTCCCTGGCAGCCGCAGGTTGTCCATCTTCTCCCCTTGGTCCAGGTTATGTGAGGGCTCCTTGTGTCATCTCCTATATCCCCAGAGCCAGGTGTGCTCTCATGGTGACTTCCCTGTCACTTTGTGTCTCTCCTGCCTCTTCCCATGCTTGTGCCTCCTGTAGAGTAGTAGCAGGTTGCTCCTGTGCTGGCAGTCAGAGACTGGGACCAGTCAGCGTGTGTGCTGGGGATAAGCTCACATTCCCACCACTGCCTCCTGCTCTGTACTGTGTGTACAGTGCTCGGGCTCCCTCCTCTGGCTGTCTGATAGTACTGCAACTATCAGCTGTCACTGAGGAACACAATGAGATGGCTAATTCACAGCAACATCAATGGGACTCCTGGCCAACTCCTGGCAGCTGTGGTGATTGACATGTGTAATTAGATGTCCTGGGTCAGAACTCTGCTCTCTCCTGTAAGACAGTGTGAAACAGATAGCACTGTCTCATCCTCTCCCCCAGTGGCACCCAGCACTTCAGCGGCTTTACTGATTGATAGATAGATAGATAGATAGATAGACACACACATGAGAGAGAGACAGACAGAGAGAGAGAGAGAGAGAGAGAGAGAAAGAGAGAGAGAAATGAGGATAAAAAGGCAAAGAGGTGGGGAAGAGGGAAAAAAAGAAAAGAAGTGGGAGACTGCAGAGAGAGACATAATTGAAAGAGAGAGAGGATTAAAGAGAGCAGGAGTAAGAGAGAGACTGATGGAGAGAGGGGGAGAGAGAATAACAGGGGGACAGAAAAAGGAAAAAAGTGGAGAGAGGAAAGAAAAAGAGAAGAGACGGGAGGGTCAGAGAGAAAGGATGAGAGGAGGGAGAGAGGTTATGAAGAGAGAGAAGGGGAGACAGAGGATAAGAGAAAGGATAGGAAGAGAGAGCAGGGTGAGAGGATAGGAAGAGATGGAGGGATAGAGGATAGGAAGAGATGGAGGGATAGAGGATAGGGGGAGAGAGAGAGAGAGGGGGGAGAGAATAGGAAGAGAGAGAGGGAGAGTATAGGAAGATATAGAGGGAGAGGATAAGGAGAGGGAGAAAGGATAGGAAGGGAGGATAGGGACAGAGAGGGGGAGATGATAAGAAGATGGAGAGGGGGAGAGGATAGGAGGAGATAGAGGGAGAGAGGATAGGGAGAGAGGGGGTCGAGGATAGGAGGAGATAGAGGGAGAGAGGATAGGGAGAGATAGATGGAGAAAGGATAGGAATATAGAGAGGGGAGAGGATAGGATGAGAGAGGGGGGAGAGGATAGGGACAGAGAGGGGGAGATGATAGGAAGAGATAGAGGTGGAGAGGATAGGAAAAGATAGAGGAACAGAGGACAGGGAGAGAAAGGGGGAGAGGATAAGAGGAGATAGAGGGAGAGAGGATAGGGAGAGAGAGGGGGGCAATGATATAGAGAGAGGGGAGATAATGGAAGAGGAGAGAGAGGAGGGCATATACAGTAGGAAGAAAGAGGGGGACAAGGGATGTGAGATTAAGGATAGAGAGTTAGAGGGAATAGAGAGGAGGGAGAAGAGGATATGTAAAGAGAGACAGCAAGAAATATAGAGAGTAGGAAGAGCGAAGGGGAGACAGGTAGAGAGAAAGGATAGAAAGTGTGAGAGAGGTAAGAGGAAATGAAGACCGGTAGGAAGAAAAAGGTAAGAATACGAGGAGAGCGCGAGGAGGGCATATAGGAAGAGAGAGAAAGGAAAATGAGATGTGACAGCTAAGAGAGAGACTAAAGGATAAGGAAAGAGAGAGAGAGGGATTAGAGATATGGGGGAGAGGTGGGGAGAGAATAGGTAAAGAGAGGTAGATAGAGGGTAGAGAGAATAAGGAGAGGATAGGGAGAGATAGCGAGGAGACTGAGGGAGAGGATTAGCAGAGAGATAGAGAGATGAGAGGTGCTGAGAGAGGATACAGAGAGAGAGAGAGAGAGAGGGGGGGGAGAATAGAGAGATTGGGGTGGAAGATAGGGAGAGAGGACAGGGAAAGGGAGAAAGATAGAGTTGAGAAAGAGGGGAGAGAGAATAGGGTGATAGAGAGGGGGAGAAGATAGTGAGAGATAGAGAGGGAGAATGAGAACAATAGATGGGATAGAGAGGGAGATAGAGAGGAGAGAAGTGGAGGTAGAGGAAAGGGACATAGGATAGAAAGGAAAAATAGGGGAGAGGATAGGGAGATATAGAGGGAAGAGGATAGGATGAGAGAGAAAAGGAGGGACAGAGAGGAGAAAGGGAAAGAGGGGAGAGAGAATAGGGTGATAAGGAGAAATGGTGAGTAAGAGAGAGAGATAGAAAGAGGGAGGTAGAAATATAGAGTTAAAGGAGATAGAATAGGAAGAGACAGATAGGGAGAAGAAAGGGAGATAGAGGGCATAGAGAGGGGGGGAATATTGAGAGAGATGGAGGGAGAGAGATATAGGCGGGAGAGGATAGAGAGAGAAAGGGCAGGGAGAGATAGACAGGGAGGAATAGATAGAGGGGAAAGAGAGGGGGTGAAGATAGGAGAGGATAGGGAGAGAGGGGGACAGGGGATATTAAGAGATAGACAAGGAGAGAGAGGGTGTGATAGGATTGAGAGAGAGAGAGACAGGGAAGATAGGGAGAGAGAGCAGAGAGAGGTGGAAAGTGAGATAAACAGGGTGTGAGATAGAGAGGGGGAGATAGGGATAGAAAGAGATGGAGGGAGGGTTAGATAGGAGAGATGAGGAGAGGATATGGAGAAAGGTGGACAGAGGATAGGGAGATATAGACAGGCATGATAAGAGAGGGGTTTGGGAGGAGAGGGAGAGATAGACCGGAAGGGATAGAGGAGAGAGGGGGAGAAAAAAAGATGGGAAGAGAGAGTATAGGACGGGAGTTCGTAGGGGAGAGAGAAGCGAAAGAGGGGAGAGTATAGGGAGAAATAGAGAGGGAGGAACAGAGATAGAGAGGAGATAGAGAGGGAGTTAAGAGAGGGGGAGAAGATAGGGAGAGACAAGGAGGATAGAGGGGATAGAGGTGGAGGGGAGAGGATAGTAAGAGGGAGAGAGAGGGGATAGAGAGGAGATAGAGAGGAGATAAGGAGAGGGAGAGGATAGGGAAAAAGAGAGGGGAGAGAATAGAGAAAGAAGAGAGAGAAAGAAGATAGGGAGAGAGATAGATAGAGAGGGAGAGATAGATGAGAGAGAGAGAGGGGAGAGAAGATAGAAAGAGATAGACATGGAGAGATAGAGGGAATAGGGAGAAGAGATGGGAGAGGATAGGGAGATAGAGAACATAGGGGCCCATTTCCTCCTAAATATTTGTGGTTAATTCCCCCCAAACTCCTGGTTAGCAATGAATATTAAGTACCCCCCATGTATCATGGAGGGAACGCAGCAGGAAACTCCAATCCAAGCTGCAATCCCTCCTTCCTTGCCACCAGCCACATCCCCCATAGGTTTTGCATCACAGTAGGTGCCTGGGCTACCAGCATTCTAAAATGGCAGGAGCCCATTGTAGCCTATTGCTACAGACCGCACTGCCATTGGGGCAGTGTTGTGAGCAGGGTCGGGGGGATGGGGGGCTGTCCCTGTGTCTGCAGGGACATATATACATACAGGAGAAAGGAATGTGCCCAGATCGCATTGCATATGTGATCCAATAGGAAATGGGCCCCATAGAGAGGAGAGAGGGTTGTCAGGGCCAAGGTTGTCGTGAATCCGGATGAGAGCAGATTCCCGATTGGCTGGGTGTACAAGGATGGAAGCTAGCAAGTTTGATGTAAGACCTACCTGTACTGTATTCATAAAGAAGAGGTTTACAAGAAGAGTCAATGGCTGACGGTAGGATGTCTGATACTAGCAACTGGGAATGTCAGCAATGCAGGAAGCAGGATCACTTGAAGCTGGGGACACCAGCAATGCAGGAAGCAGGATCACTTGAATCTGGGGACACCAGCAATGCAGGAAGCAGGATCTCATGAAGCTGGGGACACCAGCAATGCAGGAAGCAGGATCACATGAATCTGGGGACATCAGCAATGCGGGAAACAGGATCACTTGAAGCTGGGGACATCAGCAATGCGGGAAGCAGGATCCCTTGAAGCTGGGGACACCAGCAGGACAGGAAGCAGGATCACTTGATGCTGGGGACACCAGCAATGCAGGAAGCAGGATCACTTGAAGCTGGGGACACCAGCAATGCAGGAAGCAGGATCACATGAAGCTGGGGACACCAGCAATGCAGGAAGCAGGATCACATGAAGCTGGGGACAGCAGCACTGCAGGAAGCAGGATCACATGAAGCTGGGGACACCAGCAATGCAGGAAGCAGGATCACATGAAGCTGGGGACAGCAGCACTGCAGGAAGCAGGATCACTTGAAGCTGGGGACACCAGCAATGCAGGAAGCAGGATCACATGAAGCTGGGGACAGCAGCACTGCAGGAAGCAGGATCACTTGAATCTGGGGACACCCGTAATGCAGGAAGCAGGATCCCCTGAATCTGGGGACACCCGTAATGCAGGAAGCAGGATCACTTGAATCTGGGGACACCAGCAATGCAGGAAGCAGGATCACTTGAATCTGGGGACACCAGCAGGACAGGAAGCAGGATCCCTTGAGGGACACCAGCAATGCGGGAAGCAGGATCCCTTGATGGACACCAGCAATACAGGAAGCAGGATCACTTGAAGCTGGGGACAGCAGCAATGCAGGAAGCAGGATCCCTTGAGGGACACCAGCAATGCAGGAAGCAGGATCACTTGAAGCTGGGGACACCAGCAATGCAGGAAGCAGGATCCCTTGAGGGACACCAGCAATGCAGGAAGCAGGATCCCTTGAGGGACACCAGCAATTCAGGAAGCAGGATCCCTTGAGGGACACCAGCAATTCAGGACGCAGGATCCCTTGAATCTGGGGACACCAGCAATGCAGGAAGCAGGATCACTTGAATCTGGGGACACCAGCAATGCAGGAAGCAGGATCACTTGAAGCTGGGGACAGCAGCAATGCAGGAAGCAGGATCACTTGAAGCTGGGGACAGCAGCAATGCAGGAAGCAGGATCACTTGAAGCTGGGGACAGCAGCAATGCAGGAAGCAGGATCACTTGAATCTGGGGACACCCGCAATGCAGGAAGCAGGATCACTTGAATCTGGGGACACCAGCAATGCAGGAAGCCGGATCACTTGAATCTGGGGACACCAGCAATGCAGGAAGCCGGATCACTTGAATCTGGGGACATCAGCAATGCAGGAAGCAGGATCACTTGAATCTGGGGACATCAGCAATGCAGGAAGCAGGATCACTTGAATCTGGGGACACCAGCACTGCAGGAAGCAGGATCCCTTGAGGGACACCAGCAATGAAGGAAGCAGGATCCCTTGAGGGACATCAGCAATGCAGGAAGCAGGATCCCTTGAATCTGGGGACACCAGCAATGCAGGAAGCAGGATCACTTGAATCTGGGGACACCAGCAATGCAGGAAGCAGGATCCCTTGAATCTGGGGACACCAGCAATGCAGGAAGCAGGATCACTTGAATCTGGGGACACCAGCAATGCAGGAAGCAGGATCCCTTGAATCTGGGGACATCAGCAATGCAGGAAGCAGGATCACTTGAAACTGGGGACACCAGCAATGCAGGAAGCAGGATCCCTTGAGGGACACCAGCAATGCGGGAAGCAGGATCCCTTGATGGACACCAGCAATACAGGAAGCAGGATCACTTGAAGCTGGGGACACCAGCAATGCAGGAAGCAGGATCACATGAAGCTGGGGACATCAGCAATGCAGGAAGCAGGATCACTTGAATCTGGGGACACCCGCAATGCAGGAAGCAGGATCACTTGAAGCTGGGGACACCAGCAATGCAGGAAGCAGGATCGCATGAAGCTGGGGACACCAGCAATGCAGGAAGCCGGATCACTTGAATCTGGGGACATCAGCAATGCAGGAAGCAGGATCACTTGAATCTGGGGACACCAGCAATGCAGGAAGCAGGATCACATGAAGCTGGGGACATCAGCAATGCAGGAAGCAGGATCACTTGAATCTGGGGACACCAGCAATGCAGGAAGCAGGATCCCTTGAGGGACACCAGCAATGCAGGAAGGAGGATCCCTTGAGGGACACCAGCAATGCAGGAAGCAGGATCACTTGCAGCTGGGGACATCAGCAATGCAGGAAGTAGGATTACTTGAAGCTGGGGACACCCGTAATGCAGGAAGCAGGATCCCTTGAATCCGGGGACACCAGCAATGCAGGAAGCAGGATCGCATGAAGCTGGGGACACCCGTAATGCAGGAAGCAGGATCCCTTGAATCCGGGGACACCAGCAATGCAGGAAGCAGGATCGCATGAAGCTGGGGACATCAGCAATGCAGGAAGCAGGATCACTTGAAGCTGGGGACATCAGCAATGCAGGAAGCAGGATCACTTGAATCTGGGGACACCCGCAATGCAGGAAGCAGGATCACATGAAGCTGGGGACACCAGCACTGCAGGAAGCAGGATCCCTTGAGGGACACCAGCAATGCAGGAAGCAGGATCCCTTGAGGGACACCAGCAATGCAGGAAACAGGATCCCTTGAATCTGGGGACACCAGCAATGCAGGAAGCAGGATCACTTGAAGCTGGGGACACCAGCAGGACAGGAAGCAGGATCACTTGAATCTGGGGACACCAGCAGGACAGGAGAGCAGGCTTACTTGAAGCTGTGCTAAGTTAATACGTCCACATCCATTAGTAGGCCGCCCACCAATACTTTCCACACTGGGCAGCACTGATCACAGTGAGGCTGCAAGAAAAAAAAAAGCCCATACAATGAATGGGCAGCCTGTGATTGGCTGAGCGCTCTCTCAGCCAATTGCTGACTGGCTAAGAGAGCACTCAGCCAATCACTGGCTGCCCACTCATTGTATGGACTTTTTTTTTTCTTGCAGCACTGAAAGCTCCCTGCTCTGGCTCCCCCTGTCTAGATCTCCGTTACCCTCACCGGCATCTGCCGCCTGTGTCCCCCCCAGCGTCCCCCGCCCGCCACCTCGATGTCCGACGCCCCCCTGCTCCCTCCACCTTGCAGCTCCCTGGGGGCTGTATATGCATAGTTGCAGACTTTTGAGCTGCCCTCTCTGGGAGAGGGCAGCCAGCTCTGTCAGGCAGGGGGGCGGGGCCATTTCCAGGACTGGAAAAAGAGGTGGTCCGGGGGCGTGGCCACACAGGGGGCATGTCTACAGCATCACAGCATTTTAGCCCTGCCCCCCGCCGTGCAATGCCGGTATTTCAGTCATTGCATTGCGGGGGCGGGGCTAAAATGCCTCGATTGCAGCATTTTACCTGCGGACCCCCCCCCCCCCCCCGCCCCGGGACACATTCCGGGAGCTGGGGGGGATATGCAGGAGGATTGCCACCCTTTCCGGGGGACCGGGAGGGGGACCCGATTTCCGGGACCCTCCCGGCCATTCCGGGAGGGTAATTGCTGGGTACACACCAGGACGACTAGGGCACGATTCTGTCAATTTAGATCCAATTCCGACCGGTTGTATGCAGATTGTATGTACTTTTGTGTGTTTTTGTCATTTATTTGATCCGATTCCGATCCGATGCGCGTACACGCCACTCGTTTGGTCGCTGCAGGTAGGATCCCTCAATCCCAGGCCGGCCGACCGTCAATCGCATGCAGATCATGAGTGTTTTTTGCCGCCTCCGTCGGCCGTCCGTCGGTGCGTCCGTCGTTTGATCCAGCCTATTTGAGTGGCATTTAGTAAACACTCCCCAGGCGCCATGTTTTTCCACATAGCAAACAGTGCTGGTGCAGCAGTTGGACTCTCCTTCTTGTCTCATCTCCCAGAACAACAACCTGGTATGTTTGCACTCCCAATGCTCTCCTATGCATGCCCACTGTTGCCACCAATGTATATAGTGTGTATAGAGCACTGGTTTGGCAACCGTGCACCCGACCATGTCACTGTTTGCTCGGGTGGGCCCCATGTGTGTGTGTATACATATAACCATTGTCCACCATTGCAGTATTCCATGCACTCCTCTCTGCTAGGCTCCATTCACCTGTGTGTGTGTGTGTTTGTGTATATATAGATATATACATATAACCATTGTCCACCATTGCAGTATTCCATGCACTCCTCTCTGCTAGGCCCCATTCACCTGTGTGTGTGTTTGTGTATATATAGATATATACATATAACCATTGTCCACCATTGCAGTATTCCATGCACTCCTCTCTGCTAGGCCCCATTCACCTGTGTGTGTGAATAGCAATCTGCACAATAAAATGTATAGTGGTTTTCATAAAAGTTTATTAACATTTTAAATACTTAAAACATAAGAACTAGGTAAACTGGTAACTATAACTATAAACATTTAAATATGAAACAAAACATGGATATAACTATATAACAACTAAAATGGTTTTATCTTTTTACAGTCCCAATGTCCAACGCAAAAGAACAAGAATTTTTAGAAGGGTTTATCGAGAAGTATCGTTCACACGAATGCCTGTGGCGAACCAAGTCCAAGGAGTATTCAAATAAAATGAAAAGAACCCAAGCCTTGGAGGACTTGTCTCGCTACAGTCTCCCATTTCACCCAGAGGCCAATGTAGAATGGGTGCGGAAACGCATCCAGAATCTGCGCACGGTGTTCTTAAAGGAACACAAGAAGGTGGAGGCTGCAAAGAAGTCTGGTGCTGGAGTCGACGAGATGTATCAAACATCGCTCTGGTACTACGACAGGTTGACGTTCACCCTCAGCCAGGAGTCGATGAGGACAGGAGTAGTCCTGATGGTCGAACACGAAAACCAAGAAGTCATGGCGCAGGAGGAGGAGAATTCGCAGTCTGCATCGGTGAGTCTATTTTTTGGGCTATCTAATTGATTCCTCCTGCCAATCCACAGCCCCCTCCCCATTAAAGTAGGCCATGTACTCTTCCCTCACCTGTTTGGCTCGTGCACTCCCTGTGAAGTGTTGTGTTGGGGTTTGCAAGGAGGATATCGGCACTACCTCCTCTGGCAGATCTTGGTCTTCTTGGAGTGCTGTGCCTGTAGCCCTTTGCTGTGTGGCTTTTCTGCGGAGCAAATTGTGCAGGACACAGCACGCCGTGACAACCCAGTCAATTTTGTCCACCCTCAGGTTAATGGCAGTGTGGAAAATGCGAAACCGGCTAGCCAGGATGCCAAAAGCATTTTCCACAATACGCCGTGCCCTGGATAGCCTGTAGTTAAAGATCGTTTTGTCATGGTTCAGGCCCCTTTGCGCTTATGGCTTCATGACATGCTCGTGCAGGCCAAAAGCCTCGTCTGCCACAAACACAAAGTTAAGCCCCTGTTTAGTTTCCTGGACAGACGGCAAGTGAAGGGTGTTCGCTATGAGCCTTTCGTAGAACTTTGTGTCCTTTAAAGTGCCACCATACGATGCACGGCCATTCCTTCCTACATCCAGGAAGATAAACTCATAGTTCGCATTCACCACAGCCATTAGTACAATGCTAAAATAGCCCTTGTAATTAAAGTAGTAGGAACCACTATTGATAGGCTGGGCTATGCGGACATGTTTGCCATCAATGGCTCCACCGCAATTTGGAAAGTTCCATCGCTGTTCAAACTCCTCTGCGATGACTTTCCATTCATTCACGCTGGTAGGGAACTGAAATTAGAAGTAAATAGAATTGATTAGTAAACATGTTCAATTTTTTTACAGCTTGGTGACTACCCACCTGCAACCCCAGACCTGTCTGTCCTATCTGATAATGCATGCACATCGAGCGAAGCTCCTACTCCGGCACGCACTCCGCCACCCACCCTGGAACCCACTCCCCCGTGCCAAAAAAATGCGTGGCAAAGGAAAAAAAGGAGAAGCAGCAGCACATGAAGAATTTATGATGCGGGCACAGCGAGTCCTGCAAAGAAACCCGGACAAACATGACAACTACTTCACTTATGTGGCAGAGTGTGTTCGCAACATGGCTCCGGACCAGCAACTTACTTTTGAAAAGTTATGCATGGAGTTGGTGTATAATGGCAGTTTAGGGTATCTCAACAGTGGCACTAAAATAGTTGGCATGGGTAGTGCACCAGACACACCACTGTCATTAGATTCACCAGTGCCTACTCCGTCTGCCACCGTACCAACTACCACCGTACCAGGCCAGTCGAGCACACTTCCAACACATACCCAGTCAACACCTACACAGCCTTCTCAACCCCCCCAGTACCGTCAATTCTACAGTTCTTTACTGATAGAAGATCCAGAGTCTCCTGTTTTTGAGGATCTGTCTTAAAAAATAGGCTATTTTATCATTTACCATTGACATGGTCTCAGCTGCAGGTATGTGATGGCCACTGCTCACATGGCGTATGGCGCACATCAATGGGGCCGGGACCATTGCATCTGCGCCATGCGGGCCGCAGCCTTTACATATCTGCAGCAGACATCCTCTGCCACACAAGGGCCTGTTTCATAAGTTACCAGAGTGTCTTTTGTCTTGGTTTTCTACATATATGCTGCTACCTGTACCTGCATTACCAGAGGGAGAACAGGATTCTCCTCAATCTGGAGAGCAAACTCCATTTATTGCCCTTTTGTCTTTGCCAATAGTATGGGGTACTGTGCGGCAGACATGGTCTCAGCTGCAGGTATGTGATGGCCACTGCTCACATGTCGTATGGCACACATCAATGGGGCCGGGACCATTGCATCTGCGCCATGTGGGCCGCAGCCTTTACATATCTGCGGCAGACATCCTCTGCCACACAGTAGCCCGTACTTATTGGGAAAGTTTAAACTGGGTCATACATACTTAAATGTTTATATATAGTGTGTGTTTTTGTACAATATCTTTTATATATGGTATTATAATATATTTGTGTTGACACAATAAATCTATTTACTATTTTACATGTTTTACATATGAAAGGCCTAAAAAACCTGTTTCTGTCCTAGGCCTAAATTATAAATAAAAATATTTTGTTTGCACAATAAAGTGTACGGTGTATTTTTCATCCTTACCTTGCAATACTGGTACTGCAGCACCTTCACAATGGCTTTGCAGGTCTCCGGGATGATGAGGCCCGAAGCTTGCAGGGAGATGAGGGATCCAAACTTCAGGTCAGCAAGAGACCGTCCTGTCGCCAGAAACCTCAGGGTCACCACCAGCCGTTCCTCAGCAGGGATAGCAATGCGATACTTGTTATCCTGCTTCTCGATGTGGGGAGTCACCAGACGCAGCCATTCCTGGAATGTGGCATCATCCATCTTTAAGAAGTTCCGGAAATCGTCTGGGTTATTTTCCCTGATGTCCCTGAGCAGTGGCATGTGCGATCGAGTCTGACGCTGAAGTAGCCACTGCTTTGTCCAGCATGATCTTTCTCTCCTGCGCTGGGCTCTCTGACGCCTGAGCTTCAGCACTGCATAATAGAGCAGGTACTGTTGCTGGTGACTACCCATCACTGCATTCTCCATAGTGCAGGGTTAAAAGACACTTTGTAATGGCAGGCAAAACAAAGTAATGTGTAAATAGCTATGTCCAGCGTTCAGCAGGTATAAACCAAGCCTCACTAGTCACAAAGCAGAAATACACTGGTTTAAAATGGATGCTGCTATTCCTATCCCCCTCTGCTAGTCCAGCCCCTTCATTCAAATTTCAAAGGCCAATCTGACGACGGTCGCATGTGTTCTTGCAAAAAAACAAAAACCAGCGATCCGACCGTCTTAACGACCATCACAGGCGCATCGGGATCGGATCTAGATCGTTCCGCAAAAAAAACACAATATTTGCTAATCGTTTGCTGGGGACTGCCTGGGAGCTCCCGGGAAGTCCAAGGGAAATCGTTCCATGGTCGTCTATCGGTCGTGGACGACGGTGGTCGTCCTGGTGTGTACCCTACATAAGCAACCCTGTGTATATGATAAATCACATGATTTATCATATGCAAAACTTGGCACATCAAGTGCCTAATCGTGTGTCCCCCTCCTGGGGAGCTGCAGGGGAAATCAGGTCCGACTTGTCCTTAGGACTAATGTATGTGGGCCTTTACTTTATTTAGAGACATATCCAGGCTGGAGGTGAACAGATGCTGGAAGAGTGTCTGACGCTGTCTGTCAGCATGGTGGAGGTAATGTGATGGTCTGCGGCTGCTTTGGTGCTGGTAAGGTGGGAGATGTGTACAAGGTGCTGGAAGATCCTGACGCTGTCTGTCAGCATGGTGGAGGTAATGTGATGGTCTGCGGCTGCTTTGGTGCTGGTAAGGTGGGAGATGTGTACAAGGTGCTGGAAGATCCTGACGCTGTCTGTCAGCATGGTGGAGGTAATGTGATGGTCTGCGGCTGCTTTGGTGCTGGTAAGGTGGGAGATGTGTACAAGGTGCTGGAAGATCCTGACGCCATCTGTCAGCATGGTGGAGGTAATGTGATGGTCTGCGGCTGCTGTGTGATGGTAAGGTGGGAGATGTGTACAAGGTGCTGGAAGATCCTGACGCTGTCTGTCAGCAGGGTGGAGGTAATGTGATGGTCTGCGGCTGCTTTGGTGCTGGAAGATCCTGACGCCGTCTGTCAGCATGGTGGAGGTAATGTGATGGTCTGCGGCTGCTTTGTGATGGTAAGGTGGGAGATGTGGACAAGGTGCTGGAAGATCCTGACGCTGTCTGTCAGCATGGTGGAGGTAATGTGATGGTCTGCGGCTGCTTTGGTGATGGTAAAGTGGGAGATGTGTACAAGGTAAAAGGGATTATGAATAAGGAAGGCTATCACTCCTGTTTGCAGTGCCATGCCGTACCCTGTGGACAGCGCTTGATTGGAGCCAATTCCCTCCTCCAACAGGACAATGACCCAGTGTGCACCTCCCAATGATGCAAGAACTATGTAGGGAAGAAGCAGGCAGCTGGTATTCTGTGTGTGATGGAGTGGCCAGTGCAGACACCAGGGGTGACATTTAATAGGATGCGATTTTGTGGTACTTGTTGAATTTGCACCAAATCGCACTTTTGGGAATTTTTTGTAAAGAAATTGACTATTTAATGTACGAAATGTAAGGAAAAAAATGCGATAAGCTGCGATTGTCTGACCCATAAAAGTGCGATTTCCGGAGCTGGTCATGTGCGATTTTGTAACCAACCGGAATGCGAATTACTAGAGTGCCTATGCACTCCATACAACCCCCTAACCTATTGGCCCACATTAAATCTAACAGAATCTGCAGCGCTATAAAAGACACTGTAACGGAATCTGCTGCGCTATATAAGACGCTGTAACGGAATCTGCTGCGCTATACAAGAACCTGCAACAGAATCTGCTGCGCTATATAAGACACTGTATCGGAATCTTCTGCGCTATATAAGACACAGTAACGGAATCTGCTGCGCTATATAAGACGCTGTAACGGAATCCGCTGCGCTATATAAGACACTGTATCGGAATCTGCTGCGCTATATAAGACACAGTAACGGAATCTGCTGCGCTATATAAGACACAGTAACGGAATCTGCTGCGCTATATAAGACACAGTAACGGAATCTGCTGCGCTATATAAGACACAGTAACGGAATCTGCTGCGCTATATAAGACACAGTAACGGAATCTGCTGCGCTATATAAGACACAGTAACGGAACCTGCTGCGCTATATAAGACACTGTAACGGAATCTGCTGCGCTATATGACTCTGTAACGGAATCTGCTGCGCTATATGACTCTGTAACGGAATCTGCTGCGCTATATAAGACGCTGTAACGGAATCTGCTGAGCTATATAAGACACTGTATCGGAATCTGCTGCGCTATACAAAAACCTGTATCGGAATCTGCTGCGCTATATTATAAGACACTGTAATGGAATCTGCTGCGCTATATAAGAACCTGTAACGGAATCTGCTGCGCTTTATAAGACACTGTATCGGAATCTGCTGCGCTATACAAAAACCTGTATCAGAATCTGCTGCGCTATATAAGAAGCTGAAGACGACGAGGTTTGAATTCCATACAGAGTACTTCACTCTCACAAGGAATTTCGCTCCAGAGTGAGCGGGTACTCCCTGTGAGGGGTGTGGCCTGAGTAGCCTAAACCAACAATAAATGGATTTATTACCCTCAGTGGGTCAATATACAAGGACATACTGTACATACATAAATGATTGATGATCACAATGGTGATCCGAATGGCACACAATACTAGTTTGATACTTCAATGTGCTATCAAAATCCACTTCCTTTATTGGGAGGGATTTGTGTTACCAAATGGTTAACAATTCTATATTCTTGGAGGTGGAATTCCCCGCGGACACAGAGATTAAAGACTGTATGAGTGGAGAGACTGGTTATCAATTAGAGAATAACAATATTAACCGGGCTAACACACACAGAGACTGCCTGCATCCCGCTGCCGCTGTAACCGGGCTAACACACACTCCTTTCAAGGTAACCAGCGGCTCTCTCATCAGCAGGCGATACCCGGTGTTCCTGCAATGCTCTGCAGTAACAGGACATCGGACACCGCTAGTTACTGACAGCAGAAGCCGCTGTCTCTCTTCCTTCACCACTGTCTTCCCATACCAGTCTCCCTCTAACCTTGGGTCCGCTACCGTGTTTAAGACACAAGGATCACAGGGGGCTGAGTAGGGAAGCACTGGGTACTTTATAATTGGCCATAACTGCAAATAGCACTTACACTATGCAAAGAGTTGCAAAGGATATACAGTGCGTCTAAAGCCACATTGCCTATTCTATCTATATTTCTCACACTTTTTTATCACACTCTCTCATCAGCTAGTACAGATATCTGAGTTGTCCTGCAATGCAATTAAAGCAACAGGTCACAGACATCACGGAAAAACTGACAGCAGAAGTGTGACTTGATTTCTGACCTTGAATCACACCTGTCACCTCTCATCCTGAGTCCGCTGCAGCATACTGCATGACCCAGAGACAGCAGAGTGCCAGGTGATTAGTATTTAAGGCACCTCACATTACCATCAGCTATCTTACACATTGGGGATCATTAGGGACATACCCTAAACTTGGATGTGCGGTCCAGCCAACAAGTCCCTGGGTAACCTGTCCCTTTCTCCACTAACACTTGGTAAAATTATATATGTGCGAGAACTATTTCTGAAACCAGTACCCAATAACTAATTACCACCAGAAGGGAGTGACTGCCTGAATATAAACCTAGGTGTCTATACTATTGACACATGTGGAGTTACAATGTTGCTACTTTGCATCAAACAGGCAGAGACACAGCTACATGCATTTAATAGAAACTGGCAAAATGAATATTGTTATTCTCTAATTGATAACCAGTTTCTACACTCATACGGTCTTTAATCTCTGTGTCCGCGGGGAATTCCACCTCCAAAAAAATATAGAATTGTTAACCGTTTGGTAACACAAATCCCTCCCAATAAAGGAAGTGGATTTTGATAGCACATCGAAGTATCAAACTAGTATTATGTGCCATTCGGATCACCATTGTGATCATCAATCATTTATGTACAGTATGTCCAATTTTGCCACATATTTTTAATATATCTGATTAAAAGTTATATTTTATTACTATCATTTTCACTATTTATCTCAAGAGTGCCCAACAAAAGAGTCTTCTTTTCTCCAATCCTATCTATATAAGAAGCTGTAACGGAATCTGCTGCGCTATATAAGACGCTGTAACGGAATCTGCTGCGCTATATAAGACACTGTAACGGAATCTGCTGCGCTATATAAGACGCTGTAACAGAATCGGCTGCACTATATAAGACACTGTAACGGAATCTGCTGCGCTATATAAGACACTGTAACGGAATCTTCTGTGTTATATAAGACACAGTAACGGAATCTGCTGCGCTATATAAGACGCTGTAACGGGATCTGCTGTGCTATATAAGACGCTGTAACGGAATCTGCTGCGCTATATAAGACACTGTAACGGAATCTGCTGCGCTATATAAGACGCTGTAACGGAATCTGCTGCTATATAAGACGCTGTAACGGGATCTGCTGTGCTATATAAGACGCTGTAACGGAATCTGCTGCGCTATATAAGACACTGTAACGGAATCTGCTGCGCTATATAAGACGCTGTAACAGAATCGGCTGCACTATATAAGACACTGTAACGGAATCTGCTGCGCTATATAAGACACTGTAACGGAATCTTCTGCGCTATATAAGATGCTGTAATGGAATCTGCTGCGCTATATAAGACACTGTAAATAATGTGTAGCTTCAGCTTTCTGCATGACTGCTGCAATGACATCATGAGCAGATTTTGGTTGGGCCAGGGTCGTTGGGGGTGTCACAAAGCTCCAAACAAGTAGCTCCACTCCACTGTGTAAAATCTACATCTTTCAAACCCTCACAGGTGGCCATAATCATGTTGGGGTATATGTAGGGTAGTTTTACATTGGTATCTGGGTCACCTGTGAGGAAATTAACCATTTCTGACTTTTGTAAACGTGATTCTGGGGCAAATTTGCACATCAGAACCTGGTCGATTTTTTTATCGATTTTTAGGCACTTTTGGAATGCGAATTGCGATTTCTCATCCCATTAAATTCGCCATTTGTATACTTTATGATGGGAAAACATCTGAATGTGAAAAAATGTGCGATTTGCAGAGAAAAAAAATACAAAAACCATCGCAATTCGCACCCTATAAAGTTGGCGATTTCAGGAAAATGTGTGAAATCGGCATTTTGTAGCCTAAAAATCGTCAAAAACCACAAATCACATCCTCTTAAATTTCACGCCACATCTCAACCCCATTGAGCTGTTGTGGGAGCAGCGTGACCATATGGTACACAAGAAGTGCCCATCAGGCCAATCCAACCTGTGGGAGGAGCTTCAGGAAGCGTGTGTGTGTGGGGTGAGACTTCAGATTACCTCAACAAATTACCAGCTAGATGCCGAAGGTCCGCAATGCTGTAACTGCTGCAAAAGGAGCATTCTGTAACAAAAGCAAAGTCTGAAGGGCAGAATTATCATTATTTCTAACCTTGCCAATGTCCTGACTGTATGTTTTATTCATTCTGCAACTCATATGACAAATAAAAGTCAGTTTTCATGGAAAACACAAAATTGCCTGGGTGACCCCTAACCTTTGAACGGTAGTGTACTTGTTTTGTTTTTACTCGTGCGTATCCTACCTGTATGCGTATGATTTATTCTCATAGCCTGTGCTTGTGTGATGTTATTATGTATAATGTGTATTCGTGCGAGCGGTTTGCTGACTAATCAACGCTGCAGAATCTGTGGCGCCTGACTAATTAACAGTGATGATGATGAACTACAATGCGAGCCGGTCTATGCTGGTGCTATATACATAAATGTGAGTTCATATGTGGAGGCGAGAAGGCTCCGCGTACTGGTATTAATCTACACAGCAGATTCAGAGAATTACTGCAGGCGAAATATTCACTCGGGACATCACCTACCGGCTCTTCCTCTACGAAACTCACTACTTTATATTCTGCACCACAGAAATTGGGTCTCTTTTGCGAGAGGAGGTGCTGTTGGGTCAGCTCTGCAGCAGCAATATGTCCATGGTGCTCTGCATCCGCAGTATGTCCGACCATGGTGCTCTGCAGCAGCAATATGTCCATGGTGCTCTGCGTCCGCAGTACGTCCGATCATGGTGCTCTGCGTCCGCAGTACGTCCGATCATGGTGGTCTGCAGCAGCAGTACGTCCGACCATGGTGCTCTGCGCCCGCAGTATGTCCAGCCACGGTGCTCTGTGTCCGCAGTATGTCCGACCATGGTGCTCTGCAGCAGCAGTACGTCCGACCATGGTGCTCTGCACCCGCAGTACGTCCGACCATGGTGCTCTGCGTCCGCAGTATGTCCAACCATGGTGCTCTGCGCCCCCGCAGTACGTCTGACCATGGTGCTCTGCGCCCCCGCAGTACGTCCGACCATGGTGCTCTGTGTCCGCAGTACGTCCGAAAATGGTGCTCTGTGTCCGCAGTATGTCCGACCATGGTGCTCTGCGCCCGCAGTACGTCCGACCATGGTGCTCTGCGCCCGCAGTATGTCCGACCATGGTGCTCTGCGTCCGCAGTATGTCCGACCATGGTGCTCTGCGCCCCCGCAGTACGTCCGACCATGGTGCTCTGTGTCCGCAGTATGTCCGACCATGGTGCTCTGCGTCCGCAGTACGTCCGATCATGGTGGTCTGCAGCAGCAGTACGTCCGACCATGGTGCTCTGCGCCCGCAGTATGTCCAGCCACGGTGCTCTGTGTCCGCAGTATGTCCGACCATGGTGCTCTGCGTCCGCAGTACGTCCGACCATGGTGCTCTGCGCCCGCAGTATGTCCAACCATGGTGCTCTGCGCCCGCAGTACGTCCGACCATGGTGCTCTGCGTCCGCAGTATGTCCGACTATGGTGGTCTGCAGCAGCAATATGTCCAACCATGGTGCTCTGCGCCCGCAGTATGTCCAGCCACGGTGCTCTGCGCCCGCAGTATGTCCGACCATGGTGCTCTGCAGCAGCAGTACATCCGACCATGGTGCTCTGCGCCCGCAGTATGTCCGACCATGGTGCTCTGCAGCAGCAGTACATCCGACCATGGTGCTCTGTGGGGGGGGGGGTTGCAGGAAGGGGGTCAAGGGGGTCTGCAAATTGCGGGAGGGGGGGGAAAGGGGTCTGTAAATCGCAGGAGGGGGGGCGGGGCACTAATCACGGGAAGGGGGGTCCGCAAATTGCGGGAGGGGGGTCGCGGGGGTCCGTGAATCGCGGGAGGGGGCGTGGGGATGCCGTGAATCGCGGGGGCCGTGAATCACGGAAAGGGGGGTAGTAGTAGTACATTTATTTATAAGGCGCCACAAAGTGTCCGCAGCGCCGTACATAGCAAACAAAAAACAAATGACAAGGTAACGTACAGGGTGTGGTGATAAAAAACAGTATAAATAGGGGTATAGCTGGTAGAAATAAAATCAGCATCAGTTCAGAAGTAGTGTGGAAATTGTCGAGGAGACTGAGGATGAAGTAGAGGAAGGGAAGAACAGGACAGGAGCACAGGTGAGGTAAAGAGGTCCGCGAATTGCAGGAGGGGGGGGTTCGTGAATCGTGGCAGGGGGGGGGGGCACGAATTGCAGGAGGGGGGACGCGGGGGTGTGTGTGTGTGCCGTGAATGGCAGGAACTCATTGTGGTATGCACTCACCCCGCCGTCCACACCAGTAACGCACTGTGGTATGCACTCACCCCGCCAGCCACACGGTAATGCACTGTGGTATGCACTCACCCCGCCAGCCACACGGTAATGCACTGTGGGGTAGATTTATTACTAGGCGATCAGGGGAATCTGCGCTATCCCCATGCGTTATAGCAGGGGATAGCTCTTCCCCTGATCTATCACACCCGCCGAGCGTTTACTCTAACGCCGGCGGTGTGGCGCAGGGGCGATATTTTGCACTACGCCCCTGCCTCCTGCCAGATTTATGAACAAGAAGAGATGTGATTTTGTCCCAAAAGATGGGACGCTATCACTTTAAGAAGCGCAGTCTGACCTGAATGAATTTTACACACAGACTTTATAGTAAAATACTTTAGTATATTTATTATACAAAGTGAAGCATATAACTATATGAGTGAAGTGCACTTCACCATATGATTACAGAATAAAAATTACATACACAAAATAATGACATACAACATATAACATGGATGGCTGGCTGTTTCATTTTGAGGCAAATTTTAAGCAGGCTTGGAAATAATGAGGCTTATTGTGAATTCCTCAATGCCATTTTGTAATCCTTTTATAGTTACCAGTCCTTCGACAGTGATTACAGGTGGATGCAGGTGGATGCGCCTCCTTATGCAGGTAAACCTCTGTGGGTGGCACTTTTTCCTCCTCCTTTACCAGTATTGTACCTGGATAGAATAATGTCCACTGTGAAATGTATCAGGGTATAGGAAAGGGGTTTTGGGAGCCGCACAAGGTTATGCCCACTTCAAGTGACAGAGGTCAAGTGAGACCCCCTTCACTACGCTAGTGGGTTTCGGCCTGGGTTGCCTATGACCAGCTGTATTGGACGTTTTTTACAGGACCTGTTGTGCAAAGAATGTCCGTTTATTGCTGGTGGTGCTCCCCTGAGTCCGTTTATTAATCAAAAAGAAAGGAGAGGGAAAGTGGACTCTCTTTGTGGGGCACTCTTGGAAATATGTAGTTAATTAAAACTTAACTTTTACTGTTTAGATTTAAAATATATGGGTAACCACACTAATTGGTTGTCAACAAAACAACCAGGACAAACATATGTGTTCAACAAACAAACATAGATTGCAGTGAGCCTTTGAAGAAATACGCTATGCAATGCGAAATATGAGCGCGAGCTCTACTATAGTGGTATTGGAGTGTCAGACACAATATTCGAACCTATATGTTCTTAGCTGTGACTATTAAACACTATAGGGCTCTAGCGATCGAGGATGTGCCTAGTCTGGCTGAAAATATCCTAGACTAGGGATGGTCTGAAGGCAAAAATAATAAGAAAAAGTAATAAGAAAAAATGTTATGAGGGTAGTATTCCCTTTTTGACTGCAATATCCACCAAGTGTTAAATGGCAGAAATTGGTTGGTCCAATCTGGTTGGGTCAGATACTTTTCAGTTCGTCCAATCTGATTGATCTGATTTGGTTAAGACAGTAGATTGCGCCCGAATGCGCCGACCAGATAATCAAATAAAGCAAACCAATAGTTTGTCCAATCTGATTGATCCGATTTGGTTAGGACAATAAACTGCGCCAAATTGCGCCGACCAGACAATCCAATAAATAAAGCAAACCAATATGTATACAGTATACAAATCTGTCATTAGTCAGATAATTTTCAGTTCGTCCAATCTGATTGGTCAGATTAGGTTTAGACAATAGATAACGCCGAGCTGCACCAAACAGACAATCAAGTGAAACAAACGATTATGGGTGCAATGCACCAATCTGTCTATCCACCCTGGTTGGTCAGATAGGTATTAGCAATAGGTTGCGCCAGATTGCACTATGCCTGCAATAGATTGGATCAATTTCTGTCACCAAAGCGTGCAGAGATGGAGTGTGCCGGGTTGTGCCTGAGCGTACCATCAATTGGAACACATATATGTATACAAAACTACATGGTCTCCCAAATATGCAGGTTACCCGATGACTGGGTCAAAATGTTCCCATTGCTATACACTTGAAATGCAAAAGGTTTGTCTTATCTGGGTGGTCAGATTATAACTATGGATTGCGCTGGGTTGCGCTGAACAAAAACATCAATTGGGGCAAGTATATGCATAAATAATGTACGTCAGTAGGAATTGATCTATCCAATTTGGTTGGTCAGATAAATTTCACCACAGATTGCGCCCAATTGCGTCAGACCTGAAATAAATTGGATCAATTTTTGTCTCCAAAGAATGCAGCGTAGGGTTACGTCAGGTTGCGCCTGGGTAAATCATTAATCGAGACAAATATTTTGCATACAACATAATCAGTTTGCTCAGGTCGGTAAGTCACCACTTTCTATACATTTTACATATGATTTTGCCACAAATAATAGTTTAATCCAAACTGGTTAATCAGAAATAACACCTGGTGCCAATCGTGTTTTGGGCATGTAATAAAGTTTATATTTTCTCCACCATACACAGTAACTATTAGGTTAGATCACATAAACTTTCTAAAGGATAAACTGTGTCAACTTTCACAACTTGCTAGAAGGTCATTCTTAAATCACCAATACTTGGGATAGGGTGACCCAATATTACTATCGGACTGTCAACAGTTAATGGACAGCTTAAAATTTGCCTCAAAATGAAACAGCCAGCCATCCATGTTATATGTTGTATGTCATTATTTTGTGTATGTAATTTTTATTCTGTAATCATATGGTGAAGTGCACTTCACTCATATAGTTATATGCTCCACTTTGTATAATAAATATACTAAAGTATTTTACTATAAAGTCTGTGTGTAAAATTCATTCAGGTCAGACTGCGCTTCTTAAAGTGATAGCGTCCCATCTTTTGGGACAAAATCACATCTCTTCTTTTTCCTGGTATTTTCTAAGAGGCCACACATCCTCTTATAAAAGCAGCAGCCGTCTCATCTGTTTATTGTCAATTGTTAATTATTGGTTTTAATTGTGATCCACATCACCAATTATAGTGTTTCCAGCGCTCGTAAGTGCCCTTAGGGACACTCCACCCCCCAGATTTATGAACAGTCAGCATCGCTGACCGTTCCGCCGCCTGCAGCTGTCGACTTCGCCAGCTGCAGGCGGCGATGCCCTATACCTAACAGCAGGGACAGCTCTGTCCCTGCTGCTGGCGCTGAGCTGCGCTGGGATCTAGCGAGATTACGCGCACGCGCAGTGAGCCGGCCGGGGGCGGAGGAGACGGCGCATCAGTATTAACTGATGCGCTGTCTCCAGGAGGGACATCGCCGGAGGGGGGAGTTAGCGCTCCCCCACTCCGGCGGCAAGATCTTAATAGATCTTGTCGGTGTCCCCTCCTGCTTTGCCTCGCTAATGAGGCGAAGCAGGAACTGTTATAGCGGCGCGATAGGCGCCGCTATAATAAATCTACCCCTCATTGTGGTACGCACTCACCCCGCCGTCCACACCAGTAACTCACTGTGGTACACACTCACCCCGCCAGCCACACCGGTAACCCATTGTGGGTCACATGCACTAGGCCATAGAGAGAGGCACATGGCAGCTAGGCATTGACCAGCTGGTACTTTCTCTCTCTCCATGGCTCCACAGCCTTAAAAATGAACATTATGACCTATGAGCTGATTGGATGGTACTTTATCTCTCTCCACAGCCCGTAACATGGCAGGGCCACTCTCCATGGCTTAGAACAAATACCCCAGAGCCTGCAACACAGCAGCTAGGCACCGATCAGCTGGTACTTTATCTCTCTCCGTGGCTTAGTACATAGACTCCACAGCCTGTAACGTGGCAGGGAGCTGATACTTTATCACTCTCCATGGCATAGAACATATACCCCATAGCCTGTAACATGGCAGCTACGTGCTATCTGGTAGTTTATCTCTCTCCAAACCATAGTACATAGGCCCCACAGCCTGGAACACAGTAAGGAGCTCAGTGGCTTGTACTTTACCTTTCTCCACAGCTGAGCACATATGCCCTATATATTGTAACATGACAGCCAGGCACTCCCCAGCTGGCACTTTATCACTCTCCACGGCTTAGTACATACTGTACACCCCAAAGCCTGCAACGTGGCAGCTATGAGCTGATTGCATGATACTTTATCTCACTCCGAGGCCTAATAGCTCTCCCCCTGTCAGTGACGCCGAGCACAGGGTCTCCCTATGTGGCTGTGTGCACTGTGCAGCCGCTGAGGAGTAGTGGTAGATACAGGTGTGCGAAGCTGTGGTGGTGTCGCGGACGGTACACGGGCGGGAGCGCGCATGTGAGGAGCCAGGCTGCGGGAGCGCGCCCGTGAGGGCGCTGCCGGCGCGTCCTGGAGGAGTGACGTTGGCGGGCGCGCCCCCGCAGCACCCGCGTCCCGCCGGGGGCGCGCACGTGAGGTATCAGCGCTGTTGCCAGACAAGATGGCGGCGGTTTGAAAGTGGCCGCGGCGACCGTTATACACCCGATACATAGGGATGCAGGATCCGCCCGCCCGGGGGATCCCCGGCCTCACCCGCTCCGGGACCGAGCCACAAAACACCCGAGACCGCGTGCACACCCGGCCCGAGGAGACGGGTGACCGGGGGAGAGAGAGCGAGACAGACTACGCATCTGGGGGAGATGATAATGAGAGAGACAGAGGTGAGAGACATTCCTCTGGGAGCAGTAAGGACAGACACCCCCCATCTGCTGAGAGACAGCCCCCCGGGGGAGAGGGTGAGACAGGCTGCGCCACTGCTGAGAGACATCATGCTGGGGAAGATAATGAGAGAGACAGCCCATCTGCTGAGAGACATCTCCCTGGGAATGTTGGCGAGAGATATCTCCTATCTGGTCAGAGACATCCCTCCGACAACGATACTGAGAGAGACTTGCTATGTGGTGAGAGACCTCTCCCTGTGAGTGGTGGTTATCAGAGACTACATCTCTCCATCAATGGTGCCCATACTCTGGAAAGAGACCGTATGTGCAGTGAGCGTGCACCTCTCGGGAGAGACGGCTATGACTGGCTCCTCACTGAGACTGCTCCCCCTGGGAGACACATCTATAACCAGATGCCCTCCGAGAGTGTTCCTCCCGGGACAGACGATTATTACTGGCTAACTGAGGAGAATGCTCCCCCCGGCAGAGGCGGCTATGATCGGCTATCGGTGGAGAGAGCTCACACCATGAAGGACTTTGAGAAGCAGATCACCGAGCTGAAGAAAGAGAACTTCAACCTGAAGTTGCGCATCTACTTCCTGGAGGAGCAGGTCCAGCGGCGCTGTGACAACAGCAGCGAGGAGCTGCACCGCATGAACATCGAGCTCCGCGTGGAGGTGGAAAGCTTGAAGCATGAGTTCCAGGAGAAGCAGAAGCTTCTGGTCAGAGCTTCTAAGGCCATGGAGAGCCTAGCCGGCGAACATGGTTCTGCAGTCCAACGGCTGAGAGAAGAACACTTCAGGCAGCTGCAAGATTTGGAGGATCCCCATAACCAGAACATCTACCTCTTACAGGAGGAGCTGGCACAGAAGACGGCCGAGCTGGAGAACGTGTGTGTGTTGCTTGATCGGGAGCGTTTGCAAAGGTTTAACGCTGAGGAAAGGCTTTTGGCAATTAAAGAACAATATAACAAGAGTGTGGGGATACTGGCAGAGAGAGACTGGATCATACAGTGCTTAAATGAAACTCTGATTTCCAAAGATGCTCTAATTGCTCAGCTTGAGAAGCAAATCGCCTCCATGATACCATGTGAAACTTCCAGTGGAAACTCTGCAAATAGTGCCCGTAGCTTATTCCAAGAAAACTGTTCCAGCGAAGGTGAGGTAGATGCTCCTGATCCCACCTGCAATGTAGACAATGCATTGAAAAGCTTGGAGAACCAAGAGAGGAACGTTAATGAGTATCGTGAGAAAATGAAGGAAATGGATAAACTTATAAATGAACTGCAGCAGAAGCTAGATGCTAATAAGGCGGTCTCTGCTGCCGAAGAGCGCAACGCGCTGAAGAGAGACAAAGCTATACAAGGCCTCACTTTGGCTTTGAAGACAAAAACCAAAGAAAACAATAAACTCTTAAATGAAATTGATCATCTTAAAGCTTTCTTGGCTAAAGCCAGAGAATCCTCTCAGTTCCAGAACCTGAAAGAGAACATTGATCCTGAATACAGGAAACTGGTTTTCACGCTTCAGTCCGAGCAAGAAATGTACTCCCGATTACTCCAATATCAGAGGGAGTCTGGAAGTCTGCAGAAGGAACTCGATGCAATCTCTATGTTGAAAAGGTGGCTAGAGGAGAACATTCAGGCCAACCAAGAGCTGCGAAAGATTATGGAAGCGCAGATCTTGTCAAAATATGGAGAAGGCGACACCTTATCATTTATCGGAGATCAGACCTCATACTTGAGTATATGTCTTGATCACCTTGATCCAAATTATTACCATTTTGCAGCAGAACAATATGAAGGGAAAATCCATAAACAGAACTCAAGCATCATGGAGAATGGCAAAGCTCGCAGCCTGGTCTATATGGAAGATGGCGCAACACAAACAGATGGTCCTGAAGCAACCGAAGAAGGTGATGTCAAATGTTTATATACTAAAGATCAAGCAGTTTGTAAATGTGGGACATTGGGAAACGAGAGTGACACTCTGACAGGAGAAAGTCCTGCAAATTCCCCCATACAACCCAAAAAGGACAGAATTGACAAAAATGAAAATATGTCGTCATCCTCTCAGACAGAGCTGAAATACTATGCTGACAAAAGCACTCTTGTTGATCTTGGGAAAGAAAATGCAGAAGATATAGGAGTCTTAGGAGGTGGGAGAGAAACAGACATTGATCTGGAGTATCAGCCGTTTCCTCTGCAAGTCAGTAAAAGCAGTTGTGATATTCCGAGAGGTTTACTGCCAAAGGAACATATGACTCCTTGTATAAAGAAATCCAGGCTTCCAGTTCTGATGAAGTCTTCCTCAAATAAAATATTCAAGACCGGTACTCATCCAATGCTTTCTAAAGAACAACCCCATGTATGTCTGGAGGAAGAGCTAGAGATAGAAAACTGCAGGCTCTACGATCAGCTCAAATCTGCTGAAATGGAGATTGAGTCCCTTAAAGCAAACGAGGCATCTGTGAAAGGTTTTGGTAACTCCACCAACGTGGATGACCCAAATAAGGTGGATACAGGTTCTTCAGAACATGCCCTACAGCAGGAGCTACAGTTAGAGAACTACAGACTCTCAGAACAACTAAAATATGCAAAAATAGAGATTGAGAAGCTGCAGTCAGGTGGCGGAAATCACACAGACATGAGGTCTGACTTGGAAACCACCAGTCAAGTGGAGAGAGATTCCTCAGAGAAGTCACCACTGAAAGTCACGCAGCTGGCCAACAGGCATCCCCCGCATTCTGAGCACATAGAACTGGACAAAGGCCATGCCAATAAATTGCTGGGTGACGCTCTGGAGAACTGTGTTCAGCTGGATCATTCAGGAGCTGGGGATGGATATTACCCAGACCTATCCTTGGATAAGACCATTACAAACTCTATAAATGCAGATGAAGCCAATGATGAGAAATTGTACTTCGAGGGAGAAGTCTCCAGACTTCACATAGATGGACATGTACCAGGAAAACGTTGCCAGCATGATAATTACTGTGCTGAATGTGCCAATAACAGCCAATCCCTCCTACTGCAAACCTCGGATTCTGTGAGAGTATCAGCAATACACGAACTGAGCAAGTTTCCCAATGTGCCCAGCTCTGGGAGGTCCTTTGAAGATACCACCTCTCTTTCAAAGTATGACTTGCTAGTCCAGTCTCAGGCTCGAGAACTGTCCCTCCAACGGCAGAAGATAAAGGAGAGCCACAACCTGAGTATTATATGTTCAAAGAATTTTTTTAACCTCTTAAAAACTTTTAAGGATCTGCTGCCAAGCAATGACCTGGACACCAACATCGCTCTTGCCTTCCAAGAGCAGCTTACGCACACGATAGAGTGGCTGAAGGAGTTGGAATACAAACTTAGTGATGCCCTGTACGGTGAGGAGGATGCCTACAGTGATCACTCAGGGGACAGCTCTTCCTACACCCCATCCCGCTTGGTTCCTGGGCACAGAATGTGGGCCGACAAACGTGGCTGCCACGTGCTTGGACTAGTGGAAGACTACAATGCTCTACACAAGCAGATCTTGGAAGCAAAAAATGTCCTGCAGGAGACGGAAGCCTTCTTTGACCACGGCGTGCAGACCGCCCTTCTCAACATGACGGAACATTTCGGTGACATTTTCTATGAGAAGCTTAGCAGAACAAAGCAGTCTCTTGAGGAGGCCAACAGCTTGCTTAAGCTCCTGTGGAGAGTGTCCTTACCCTTACAGATGCACAGCTCTTACAGCAATCACCAGGAGGAAGAGACAAACCGGGAAATCACCCAGCTTCGGAAAAGGGTTTTTGAACAAGAAAAGTTACTGTCTGGGATGGCGAAACGCGTCTACTCCGAAAACCAAATGAAAGAGGACATTGAGAAGCTCATCCTGGACCAGTTGGCCATGACTCATGACATTCTCAGGAGAGCTAAAGGGAATCTAGAGGTTCAGGTAGTAGACAAGCGCCACTAAATGCTTACCTCACACACGCACATATATAGTATGTATACCACGAGTCCAGCTACTGCCCAAGGTGCCTAGCCAAAAAGGGTAATGATGTAGTGTTCATTCTAGCACCCACCATCTTTGAAAACCCATGTAGTTCCTCTTCCCTGCCTGGGGTGTCGCTATCTGCTATAATGCTGCCAGCAGAGTGTGGTCTGTATATCAGCACTGATATGCATACCAGACATGTGCTAGAAACACCACAGCAGACAGCGACACCCCAGGCAGGGAAGAGGAACTGCATGGGTTTTCAAAGATAGCGGGTGCTAGAATGAACACTAATGATGCTCACAGGACAGGAAGGTGGCACTTCGGGTCAAAGTAAATAGTAGAGTACTGCAATCAACTGCCAACATTTTATTCATAGATAATAGGTATATACAATATACTCTGTTTGCTGTACTGTAGTTACTATGCCCCTGAGTGCCGCCTTTCTGTCTTATGAATCTGGTTTATATGTGTGTGTGTTTTTAGGGGATGCGGTCATTTGGTCTACTGCATTATGGTCGACAGTCATTAGGTCGAATCCATTAGGTCGACATGCTAAAAGGTCGACATGACTCTAGGTCGACATGGGAAAAGGTCGACATGATTCTAGTTCGAAAGGTCATTAGTTCGACAGGTCATTAGTTCGACAAGGTCATTAGTTCGACATTGTCTATGTCGACATTCACAAGGTCGACATGGAGTTTTTCACTGTTTTTTGAGCCAACATGTGCCGACAGGCGGTATTTCATGCCCTACCATCCACTAGGGCGTGGTGGGAGAATAAAATAGTGTGCCGAGCGTAGCGAGGCACCGTGCCCGACGCATAGCGAGCGATGCGAGGGGATGCAGTGCACTTTAAACTGTGTCCATGTCGACTGTGTTGACATTCAGGTAAAAAAACAGTGAAAAACCCCATGTCGACCTTGTGAATGTCGACATAGACAATGTCGAACTAATGACCTTGTCGAACTAATGACCTTTCGACCTAGAATCATGTCGACCTTTTCCCATGTCGACTTAGAATCATGTCGACCTTTTAGCATGTCGACCTAATGGATTCGACCTAATGACTTTCTACCATAATGCAATAGACCAAATGATCCCAACCCGTTTTTAGATAAAGTTGCAATATTGCATTTGTATAATATATTGGTGTATTTTTAATTCTATAGAGAGCAGCTTGGTAGTATCCGCTATGTTTATAATTTTATAGTATGTGCTGTTCCTGATTGTAATATTACTACTGCTACATTTCATTTGTAAAGTCGTGTAAAGTTAATGTGCACTTTATTGCTATTATACAATCTGTGAGCGCTATATATTGGTGTTGTGTCATTCTGTGTACAGGTGCGCACCTCTGCGTCAGCCCCGGCTTATCCTGGGGAGGTGAGGAGCAGGAACCTGGTAAGATGGGACATGCAGTATTGTATTCTGATCTGACAGGGGCCACCTGGCGGTCACATTGCCGCAGTCGTGTGTGGGACGTTACTGGTATAAACCTTTCCCTGGTGCACATCCGTTCTGGGCACCCTCTGTGGACGCTGCCGGCTATACAATGGGGCAGATCGATTAAACCTTAAAAAGAGACAAATGCAAGGGTGATTTAGAATGACAAACGTCAAGCCAATCAGCTCCTAACTGCCATTGTATAGCATGTGTTTGAAAAAGAGCAGTTAGGAGCTGATTGGCTGGACATTTTTCTTCTGCGGCAGACGTCAGGGGCCACAGGGATAACAGTTTTAGTTGTGCTGGAAAGGTCGTGACCTCACTCTCTACCCACTGTTATCCCTGTGGCCCCTGACGTCCTCGAAGAAAGAGATTTAACAGGTAAGACATAAATCTCGGTTTCTTCTGCGTCAGGGGCCACAGGGATAACAGTGGGTAGAGAGTGAGGTCACGACCTTTCCAGCACAACTAAAACTGTTATCCCTGTGGCCCCTGACTTCCTCGAAGAAAGATATTTAACAGGTAAGACATATATCTCGGTATCACCCTTCGTGTTTGTCTCTTTTTAAGGATTAATACATCTGCCCCTATGCTAAATTATTGGTTCTGTGCTGAGAGTGTGTCACTTTCAGTGAGGCCACTAGGTGGCGACAAAGGGCTGAGAAACACATACAGAGAGAACATTGACCCCAGGAGGATCCCAGCTGCCGGTTATTGTACCTCCAGCATCAGTCTCCGAATGGTATAGTGGAGAGTGGGACGCCCTGCTCTGAGTGTATAGGGGAGAGTGAGATGCCCTGCTCTGAGTGTATAGGGGAGAGTGAGACGCCCTGCTCTGAGTGTATAGGGGAGAGTGAGGCGTCCTGCTCTGAGTGTATAGGGGAGAGTGAGACGTCCTGCTCTATGTGTATAGGGGAGAGTGAGACGCCCTGCTCTATGTGTATAGGGGAGAGTGAGGCGCCCTGCTCTGAGTGTATAGGGGAGAGTGAGATGCCCTGCTCTGTGTATAGGGGAGAGTGAGACGCCCTGCTCTGAGTGTATAGGGGAGAGTGAGGTGTCCTGCTCTGAGTGTATAGGGGAGAGTGAGATGCCCTGCTCTGAGTGTATAGGGGAGAGTGAGACGCCCTGCTCTATGTGTATAGGGGAGAGTGAGGCGCCCTGCTCTGAGTGTATAGGGGAGAGTGAGATGCCCTGCTCTGTGTATAGGGGAGAGTGAGACGCCCTGCTCTGAGTGTATAGGGGAGAGTGAGGTGTCCTGCTCTGAGTGTATAGGGGAGAGTGAGATGCCCTGCTCTGAGTGTATAGGGGAGAGTGAGGCGCCCTGCTCTGAGTGTATAGGGGAGAGTGAGGCATCCTGCTCTGAGTGTATAGGGGAGAGTGAGATGCCCTGCTCTGTGTATAGGGGAGAGTGAGGCGCCCTGCTCTGAGTGTATAGGGGAGAGTGAGATGCCCTGCTCTGTGTATAGGGGAGAGTGAGGCGTCCTGCTCTGAGTGTATAGGGGAGAGTGAGGCGCCCTGCTCTGAGTGTACAGGGGAGAGTGAGGCATCCTGCTCTGAGTGTATAGTGGAGAGTGAGGCGCCCTGCTCTGTGTATAGGGGAGAGTGAGATGCCCTGCTCTGTGTATAGGGGAGAGTGAGACGTCCTGCTCTGTGTATAGGGGAGAGTGAGACGCCCTGCTCTGTGTATAGGGGAGAGTGAGATGCCCTGCTCTGTGTATAGGGGAGAGTGAGGCGCCCTGCTCTGAGTGTATAGGGGAGAATAAGATGCCCTGCTCTGAGTGTATAGGGGAGAGTGAGACGCCCTGCTCTGAGTGTATAGGGGAGAGTGAGGCGTCCTGCTCTATGTGTATAGGGGAGAGTGAGGCGCCCTGCTCTGAGTGTATAGGGGAGAGTGAGATGCCCTGCTCTGAGTGTATCAGAATCATCTTTATTGGCCAGGTATACTTGCGTATGCTTAGAATTTTTTGTGGTAACAGTGCAGCATCAAGCAGGGAACACAAGGGGGGTGGGAAGAGAGGCATAAACATACATCACATACATTTCACATATATCTAGAACAGTTCGAGTTAGTATTTGGTACGTTCAATACTGTTTAGTTGGTGGACAGCTATTGGGAAGAAGCCTTTTGTAGTTCTTGTCGTCTTTGCTGGGATGGACCTAAAACGTCTGCCTGACGGAAGGGGTTCAAACAGGTTGTGGCCAGGGTGTAGCTTGTCCGCCAAGATCTTTCCTGCACGCTTATTGACCCTGGCTAGGTATAGTTCTTGGACAGTGGGGAGCTCCGCCCCAATGATCCTTTCTGCCATCCTCACCACTCTTTGCACTCTAGTTTACTTGTTTGAGCAGCTTTTAGCTCAGAAGCCGCCAAGTGTGTATGGAGCAGTGATGAGCGGTGATGCATGCACCTGCAGTGTGTATGAGGCAGTGATGAGCGGTGATGAGTGCTCCTGCAGTGTGTACGGGGCAGCGATGAGCGGTGATGCATGCACCTGCAGTGTGTATGAGGCAGTGATGAGCGGTGATGCATGCACCTGCAGTGTGTACGGGGCAGCGATGAGCGGTGATGCGTGCTCCTGCAGTGTGTACGGGACAGCGATGAGCGGTGATGCGTGCTCCTGCAGTGTGTACGGGACAGCGATGAGCGGTGATGCATGCACCTGCAGTGTGTATGAGGCAGTGATGAGCGGTGATGCGTGCTCCTGCAGTGTGTATGAGGCGGTGATGAGCAGTGATGCGTGCTCCTGCAGTGTGTACGGGGCAGCGATGAGCGGTGATGCGTGCTCCTGCAGTGTGTACGGGACAGCGATGAGCGGTGATGCGCACTCCTGCAGTGTGTACGAGGCAGTGATGAGCGGTGATGCATGCACCTGCAGTGTGTATGAGGCAGTGATGAGCGGTGATGCATGCACCTGCAGTGTGTACGGGGCAGCGATGAGCGGTGATGCATGCACCTGCAGTGTGTACGGGGCAGTGATGAGCGGTGATGCGTGCTCCTGCAGTGTACGGGGCAGTGATGAGCGGTGATGCATGCTCCTGCAGTGTGTACGGGGCAGTGATGAGCGGTGATGCGTGCTCCTGCAGTGTTTACGGGGCAGCGATGAGCGGTGATGCATGCTCCTGCAGTGTGTATGAGGCTGTGATGCGCGCTCCTGCAGTGTGTACGGGGCAGTGATGAGCGGTGATGCGTGCACCTGCAGTGTGTACGGGGCAGTGATGCGCGCTCCTGCAGTGTGTACGGGGCAGTGATGAGCGGTGATGCATGCACCTGCAGTGTGTACGGGGCAGCGGTGAGCGGTGATGCATGCACCTGCAGTGTGTATGAGGCAGTGATGAGCGGTGATGCGCGCTCCTGCAGTGTGTACGGGGCAGTGATGAGCGGTGATGCATGCACCTGCAGTGTGTATGAGGCAGTGATGAGCGGTGATGAGTGCTCCTGCAGTGTGTACGGGGCAGCGATGAGCGGTGATGCATGCACCTGCAGTGTGTATGAGGCAGTGATGAGCAGTGATGCATGCTCCTGCAGTGTGTACGGGACAGCGATGAGCGGTGATGCATGCACCTGCAGTGTGTATGAGGCAGTGATGAGCGGTGATACGTGCTCCTGCAGTGTGTACGGGGCAGCGATGAGCGGTGATGCATGCTCCTGCAGTGTGTATGAGGCAGTGATGAGCGGTGATGCGTGCTCCTGCAGTGTGTATGAGGCGGTGATGCATGCACCTGCAGTGTGTACGGGGCAGTGATGAGCGGTGATGCGCGCTCCTGCAGTGTGTACGGGGCAGTGATGAGCGGTGATGCGTGCACCTGCAGTGTGTATGAGGCAGTGATGAGCGGTGATGCATGCACCTGCAGTGTGTATGAGGCGGTGATGCATGCACCTGCAGTGTGTACGGGGCAGCGATGAGCGGTGATGCATGCACCTGCAGTGTGTATGAGGCAGTGATGAGCGGTGATGAGTGCTCCTGCAGTGTGTACGGGGCAGCGATGAGCGGTGATGCATGCACCTGCAGTGTGTATGAGGCGGTGATGCATGCACCTGCAGTGTGTACGGGGCAGCGATGAGCGGTGATGCATGCACCTGCAGTGTGTATGAGGCAGTGATGAGCGGTGATGCGTGCTCCTGCAGTGTGTACGGGGTAGTGATGAGCGGTGATGCATGCTCCTGCAGTGTGTACGGGGCAGTGATGAGCGGTGATGCATGCACCTGCAGTGTGTACGGGGCAGTGATGAGCGGTGATGCATGCACCTGCAGTGTGTATGAGGCAGTGATGAGCGGTGATGCGTGCTCCTGCAGTGTGTACGGGACAGCGATGAGCGGTGATGCGTGCTCCTGCAGTGTGTACGGGGCAGTGATGAGCGGTGATGCATGCACCTGCAGTGTGTATGAGGCAGTGATGAGCGGTGATGAGTGCTCCTGCAGTGTGTACGGGACAGCGATGAGCGGTGATGCGTGCTCCTGCAGTGTGTACGGGGCAGTGATGAGCGGTGATGCGCGCTCCTGCAGTGTGTACGGGGCAGTGATGAGCGGTGATGAGTGCTCCTGCAGTGTGTACGGGACAGCGATGAGCGGTGATGCGTGCTCCTGCAGTGTGTACGGGACAGCGATGAGCGGTGATGCATGCACCTGCAGCGTGTATGAGGCGGTGATGCGTGCTCCTGCAGTGTGTACGGGGCATCGATGAGTGGTGATGCATGCACCTGCAGTGATGAGCGGTGATGCGCACTCCTGCAGTGTGTACGAGGCAGTGATGAGCGGTGATGCATGCACCTGCAGTGTGTATGAGGCAGTGATGAGCGGTGATGCATGCACCTGCAGTGTGTACGGGGCAGCGATGAGCGGTGATGCATGCACCTGCAGTGTGTACGGGGCAGTGATGAGCGGTGATGCGTGCTCCTGCAGTGTACGGGGCAGTGATGAGTGGTGATGCGTGCTCCTGCAGTGTTTACGGGGCAGCGATGAGCGGTGATGCATGCACCTGCAGTGTGTATGAGGCAGTGATGAGCGGTGATGCGCGCTCCTGCAGTGTGTACGGGGCAGTGATGAGCGGTGATGCGTGCTCCTGCAGTGTGTACGGTGCAGTGATGAGCGGTGATGCATGCACCTGCAGTGTGTACGGGGCAGCGATGAGCGGTGATGCATGCACCTGCAGTGTGTACGGGGCAGTGATGAGCGGTGATGCATGCACCTGCAGTGTGTATGAGGCAGTGATGAGCGGTGATGCGTGCTCCTGCAGTGTGTACGGGGCATCGATGAGCGGTGATGCATGCACCTGCAGTGTGTATGAGGCAGTGATGAGCGGTGATGCATGCATCTGCAGTGTGTACGGGGCAGTGATGCGCGCTCCTGCAGTGTGTACGGGGCAGTGATGAGCGGTGATGCGTGCACCTGCAGTGTGTACGGGGCAGTGATGAGCGGTGATGCATGCACCTGCAGTGTGTACGGGGCAGCGATGAGCGGTGATGCATGCACCTGCAGTGTGTATGAGGCAGTGATGCGCGCTCCTGCAGTGTGTACGGGGCAGTGATGAGCGGTGATGCGTGCACCTGCAGTGTGTACGGGGCAGTGATGAGCGGTGATGCATGCACCTGCAGTGTGTACGGGGCAGCGATGAGCGGTGATGCATGCACCTGCAGTGTGTACGGGGCAGTGATGAGCAGTGATGCGTGCACCTGCAGTGTGTACGGGGCAGTGATGAGCGGTGATGCATGCACCTGCAGTGTGTACGGGGCAGGGATGAGCGGTGATGCATGCACCTGCAGTGTGTACGGGGCAGTGATGAGCGGTGATGCATGCACCTGCAGTGTGTACGGGGCAGGGATGAGCGGTGATGCATGCACCTGCAGTGTGTATGAGGCAGTGATGAGCGGTGATGCGCACTCCTGCAGTGTGTACGGGGCAGCGATGAGCGGTGATGCATGCACCTGCAGTGTGTATGAGGCAGTGATGAGCGGTGATGCATGCACCTGCAGTGTGTATGAGGCAGTGATGAGCGGTGATGCGCACTCCTGCAGTGTGTACGGGACAGCGATGATAGCCGCTCAGTGCATACACATTGAGCGGCTTTCCCCCTGCCCGGCGCCGACGGAGGGGGGAGGACGGCGTTGCATAGCGCAGAGCTATGTAAAGCCGTCCTCAATGCCGCTCATCTGCTGGTATAACCAGCACTGCTGTATAACCTGCAGATGAACGTCTTTCCCGGCAATGTTGCGGGAGCGCGCAGCAGCGCTCAATGCCGGGCCATACACACTGGGCAGCTTTGAGCTGAAAGCCGCTCAAACCTGCTGTTTTGAGCGTCTTTCAGCTCACAGTCGCCTAGTGTGTATGGGCCTTTAAGGCCCAAATGCACATGAAGATTTTAATTTCAAAAATCTGCGATAGATATATATTTCACCAAAGTAGTGCGTACACACTGAGCTATTTTCCCCAAAGAGCGAGAGATTTTCAGGAGACGAAAGACTTTGCTGAAAATCTTTCATTATAAATGGGCTGGGTTTGAATTCCAAGGGTTCCATATATACAGTACATTGGTGGCAGTGGGCATATAAATATATGAATATTGGTGGACAGTGATAGGGGTAATGGGCATAGCACAAAGGTTTGATTTGATACAATTACAGTGAATCGCAGATAAATAATGTCCTCTTTGACAAATAATGTACAGTCACAACGGGTATTTCAATAAGCCCAACGCGTTTTGTCATTAGCACGACTTCATCAGGGGCACGATGCGACAGTTGGACAAGATGATCGCACAATCATAAAATGGGACAAAATTCTCCAGGGCGGTATAATGGTATAACGAAGGTGATTCTCGGGTAATATTTATACAAATGACAAGGTATCCACTGGCTGCTGCATATTTTATAAAGAGTGACAGCACCTCAGGTTCTTTTAAGCGAAAAGGAACGGCCTTCAAAGATATATATATTTTTTTGTTTGAAAAATCCACAAATGGCATTTGTGGTCCAATGGATAGGTGTACACTGCTCAGCTCCACAAATAGGAATGCCTACTTTTGTACGGCACTCCTGTAGCAATAAATCTCAGGCGCCGGGTGCCTTCATAGGTAATGAATATCGCTGTAGATGATGCGGCACTCTCCGACTTGCTCCAATAAAACACACTGTACTAGTGTTTTCATTCAACGTTTCGGTCTTTATTTTACAAGACCGTCATCAGGAATCATTCCTGATGACAGTCTTGTAAAATAAAAACTGAAACGTTGAATTAAAACACTAGTACAGTGGGTTTTATTGGAGCAAGTCCGAGAGTGCCGCATCTACAGCGATATATATATATAATTTGAGGCTGGTACGACACTCCCAATGAACAATTCCGGTGCCCTTACTGGGTAAATGGGTAGGGTCTGGAGGTGCGGCACTCTGGACAAAATATACTCTCACACTTGGAGACGTTCAACAACGTTTCCGTTTTTATCAAAACTGTTTTCAAGTTACAACAGACATGATAACTTCCCTTTATACTTACAACCTGCCGTCTGCTCCGGGGAGACGCACGCCGCCGGGGGACCGCCCATCCTTCCTGCCCTGGCCAGTCATGATGACGTCACTCCGTTGGTGTCGCATCATCCTCGTCATAGGTGCGCTGCAGACCTATAACATAAACACCACTATGAAAAAAGTGAATAACAAACAATCGGCACATCTAAGTTATACGGCGTATAATGACTATGTATCTAAACTTACATGTGCCGATTGTTTGTTATTCACTTTTTTCACAGTGGTGTTTATGTTATAGGCCTTCAGCGCACCTGTTGCCTAGGCAACGATGTGCGCTATGACGAGGATGACGCAGCGCCAATGGAGTGACGTCATATATATTGCTGGTGCATATAATGAATATATTGGTGGCAGTGGGCAGAAAAATATAAGCATTGGTGGCCAGGGGGCGGGGCCAGCAGGGTGCACTGTGTTGCGGGCAGGGAGCAGTGCTGTCTGCTCCTGTGTTGGGCGGAGCGGGGCGAGTCGCCGGGGAGCAGGAACAGCAGCCGGCCAGAGAGAAGATCTGTGAGTATGACAGGTGGGGGGGGGTGGTCCGCGGGGCTGAAAGTGGTTAATCTTTAAACCCGGCAGGCGTACACACACACACGGCAATGTTGGATGAAAAACCATCCATCATCGCCACATCTGCTGGTAAAACCAGCAGATGAACCACTTTCCTAGCGATGATGCGGGAGCGCGCATCATCGCTAGTCGGCAATCTCTGGGCCATACACACTGGGCAATTTTCATCCAAAAAGGGCTGTTTTGACCGATTTTCTGCTAAAAATCATCAAGTGTGTATGGGCCTTAATGGTGTGTGCTGTTATAGATGCTGCTATGTGCAGATTAACACCTCCACTTCCTCTACATCACATATCAATACCACCACCTCCTCTACATTACACACATCAACACCACCACCTCCCCTACATCACACACATCAACACCACCACCTCCCCTACATCACACACATCAATACCACCACCTCCTCTACATCACACACATCAATACCACCATCTTCCCTACACCACCACCTTCTCTACATCACACACATCAATACCTCCACCTCCTCTACATCACACACATCAATACCACCATCTTCCCTACACCACCACCTTCTCTACATCACACACATCAATACCACCATCTTCCCTACACCACCACCTTCTCTACATCACACACATCAATACCTCCACCTCCTCTACATCACACACATCAATACCACCATCTTCCCTACACCACCACCTTCTCTACATCACACACATCAATACCTCCACCTCCTCTACATCACACACATCAATACCACCATCTTCCCTACACCACCACCTTCTCTACATCACACACATCAATACCTCCACCTCCTCTACATCACACACATCAACACCACCACCTCCCCTACATCACACACATCAATACCACCACCTCCTTTACATCACACACATCAACACCACCACCTCCTCTACACCACCACCTTCTCTACATCACACACATCAATACCACCACCTCCTCTACATCACACACATCAATACCACCACCTTCTCTACATCACACACATCAATACCTCCACCTCCTCTACATCACACACATCAATACCACCATCTTCCCTACACCACCACCTTCTCTACATCACACACATCAATACCACCATCTTCCCTACATCACACACATCAATACCACCATCTTCCCTACACCACCACCTCCCCTACAATACACACATCAACACCACCACCTCCCCTACATCACACACATCAATACCACCACCTCCCCTACATCACACACATCAATACCACCATCTTCCCTACACCACCACCTCCCCTACATCACACTCATCAATACCACCATCTTCCCTACACCACCACCTTCTCTACATCACACACATCAATACCTCCACCTCCTCTACATCACACACATCAATACCACCATCTTCCCTACACCACCACCTTCTCTACATCACACACATCAATACCACCATCTTCCCTACATCACACACATCAATACCACCATCTTCCCTACACCACCACCTTCTCTACATCACACACATCAATATCTCCACCTCCCCTACATTACACACATCAATACCACCACCTCCTCTACATCACACACATCAACACCACCACCTCCCCTACATCACACACATCAATACCACCACCTCCTTTACATCACACACATCAACACCACCACCTCCTCTACACCACCACCTTCTCTACATCACACACATCAATACCACCACCTCCTCTACATCACACACATCAATACCACCACCTTCTCTACATCACACACATCAATACCTCCACCTCCTCTACATCACACACATCAATACCACCATCTTCCCTACACCACCACCTTCTCTACATCACACACATCAATACCACCATCTTCCCTACATCACACACATCAATACCACCATCTTCCCTACACCACCACCTTCTCTACATCACACACATCAATACCACCATCTTCCCTACATCACACACATCAATACCACCATCTTCCCTACACCACCACCTCCCCTACAATACACACATCAACACCACCACCTCCCCTACATCACACACATCAATACCACCACCTCCCCTACATCACACACATCAATACCACCATCTTCCCTACACCACCACCTCCCCTACATCACACTCATCAATACCACCATCTTCCCTACACCACCACCTTCTCTACATCACACACATCAATACCTCCACCTCCTCTACATCACACACATCAATACCACCATCTTCCCTACACCACCACCTTCTCTACATCACACACATCAATACCACCATCTTCCCTACATCACACACATCAATACCACCATCTTCCCTACACCACCACCTTCTCTACATCACACACATCAATATCTCCACCTCCCCTACATTACACACATCAATACCACCACCTCCTCTACATCACACACATCAACACCACCACCTCCCCTACATTACACACATCAATACCACCACCTCCTCTACATCACACACATCAACACCACCACCTCCCCTACATTACACACATCAATACCACCACCTCCTCTACATCACACACATCAACACCACCACCTCCCCTACATTACACACATCAATACCACGACCTCCTCTACATTACACACATCAATACCACCACCTCCTCTACATCACACACATCAACACCACCACCTCCCCTACATCACACACATCAATACCTCCCCTACATCACACACATCAATACCACCACCTCCTCTACATCACACACATCAATACCACCATCTTCCCTACACCACCACCTCCTCTACATCACACACATCAATACCACCATCTTCCCTACACCACCACCTTCTCTACATCACACACATCAATACCTCCACCTCCTCTACATCACACACATCAATACCATCACCTCCCCTACATCACACACATCAATACCACCATCTTCCCTACACCACCACCTCCTCTACATCACACACATCAATACCACCATCTTCCCTACATCACACACATCAATACCACCACCACCTCCCCTACATCACACACATCAATACCACCACCACCTCCTCTACATCACACACATCAACACCACCACCTCCCCTACATCACACACATCAATACCTCCCCTACATCACACACATCAATACCACCACCTCCTCTACATCACACACATCAATACCACCATCTTCCCTACACCACCACCTCCTCTACATCACACACATCAATACCACCATCTTCCCTACACCACCACCTTCTCTACATCACACACATCAATACCTCCACCTCCTCTACATCACACACATCAATACCATCACCTCCCCTACATCACACACATCAATACCACCATCTTCCCTACACCACCACCTCCTCTACATCACACACATCAATACCACCATCTTCCCTACACCACCACCTTCTCTACATCACACACATCAATACCTCCACCTCCTCTACATCACACACATCAATACCATCACCTCCCCTACATCACACACATCAATACCACCATCTTCTCTACATCAATACCTCCACCTCCTCTAGATCACACACATCAATACCACCATCTTCCCTACACCACCACCTTCTCTACATCACACACATCAATACCTCCACCTCCTCTACATCACACACATCAATACCACCATCTTCCCTACACCACCACCTTCTCTACATCACACACATCAATACCTCCACCTCCTCTACATCACACACATCAATACCACCATCTTCCCTACATCACCACCTTCTCTACATCACACACATCAATACCACCATCGTCCCTACACCACCACCTTCTCTACATCACACACATCAATACCTCCACCTCCTCTACATCACACACATCAATACCACCATTTTCCCTACACCACCACCTTCTCTACATCACACACATCAATACCTCTACCTCCCCTACATCACACACATCACTACCACCACCTCCCCTACATTACACACATCAATACCACCACCTCCTCTACATCACACCCATCAACACCACCACCTCCCCTACATTACACACATCAATACCACCACCTCCTCTACATTACACACATCAATACCACCACCTCCTCTACATCACACACATCAACACCACCACCTCCCCTACATCACACACATCAATACCTCCCCTACATCACACACATCAATACCACCTCCTCTACATCACACACCTAACCACCTCCTCTACATCACACACATCAATACCACCATCTTCCCTACACCACCACCTCCTCTACATCACACACATCACCTCCACCTCCCCTACATCACACACATCCATACCACCACCACCTCCTCTACATCACACACATCAATACCACCACCTCCTCTACATCACTCACATCAATACCACCACCTCCTCTACACCACCACCTCCCCTACATCACACACATCACCACCTCCCCTACATCACACACATCAACATCACCACCTCCCCTACATCACACACATCAATACCTCCATCTCCCCTACATGACACACATCAATACCACCACCTCCTCTACATCACACACACCTCACCACCCCCCCCCCCCCCCCCGATCACTCACATCAATACCACCATCTTCCCTACACCGCCACCTCCTCTACATCACACACTTCACCTCCCGCTTCCCTACATCACACACACATCAATACCTCCACCTCCCCTACATATGACACACATCAATACCACCACCTCCTCTACATCACACCCCTCACCACCACCACCACCATCCCCCCGATCACTCAAATCAATACCACCGTCTTCCCTACACCACCACCTCCTCTACATCACACACATCACCTCCACCTCCTCTACATCACACACATCACTACCACCACATAACGCACATCCGCACCACCACCTCCCCTACATCACACACATCCGTACCACCACCTCACACACATCCGTACCACCACCATCTCTCCTTCATCACACACATCAGAACCACCATCTCTCCATCACACGCATCAACACCACCACCTCCCCTACATCACACACCTCACCACCACCACCTACCCTACATCACACACATCAATACCACCACCTCCCCTACATCACACACATCAATACCACCACCTCCTTTACATCACACACCTCACCACCACCACCTACCCTACATCACACACATCAACACCACCACCTCCCCTACATCACACACATCAATACCACCACCTCCTCTACATCACACACCTCACCACCACCACCTACCCTACATCACACACATCAATACCACCACCTCCCCTACATCACACACATCAATACCACCACCTCCTCTACATCACACACCTTACCACCTCCTCTACATCACACACATCAATACCACCATCTTTCCTACATCACACACATCAATACCACCTCCTCCCCTACATCACGCACATCCGCACCTCCTCCCCTACATCACGCACATCCGCACCTCCTCCCCTACATCACACACATCCGCACCTCCCCTACATCACGCACATCCGCAGCTCCCCTACATCACGCACATCCGCACCTCCCCTACATCACGCACATCCGCACCTCCCCTACATCACGCACATCCGCACCTCCTCCCCTACATCACGCACATCCGCACCTCCTCCCCTACATCACGCACATCCGCACCTCCTCCCCTACATCACACACATCCGCACCTCCCCTACATCACGCACATCCGCACCTCCCCTACATCACGCACATCCGCACCTCCCCTACATCACGCACATCCGTACCACCACCTCACACACATCACCACCACCATCTCTCCATCACACACATCAGAACCACCATCTCCATCACACGCATCAACACCACCACCTCCCCTATATCACGCGCATCAACACCACCACCTCCCCTACATCATGCACACCACCATCTTCTCTACATCACACACCTCACCACCACCTCTTCTACATCACATACCTCACCACCACCACCTCCCCTACATCACATACATCAACACCACCACCTCCCCCCCTACATCACACACATCAACACCCACCTCCCCTACATCATGCATATCCCCACCATCCCTACATCACGCACCTCACCACCTTCCCTACATCACGCACCTCACCACCACCACCTCCCCTACATCACACACATCAACACCACCACCTCCCCCCTACATCACACACATCAACACCACCACCTCCCCCTACATCACACACATCCGCACCTCCCCTACATCACACACTTCAACACCACCACCTCCTCCCCTACATCACACACATCAACACCACCACCTCCCCTACGTCATGCACATCAATACCACCATCTTCCCTACACTACCACCTTCTCTACATCAATACCTCCACCTCCTCTACATCACACACATCAATACCACCATCTTCCCTACACCACCACCTTCTCTACATCACACACATCAATACCTCCACCTCCTCTACATCACACACATCAATACCACCATCTTCCCTACACCACCACCTTCTCTACATCACACACATCAATACCTCCACCTCCTCTACATCACACACATCAATACCACCATCTTCCCTACACCACCACCTTCTCTACATCACACACATCAATACCTCCACCTCCCCTACATCACACACATCACTACCACCACCTCCCCTACATTACACACATCAATACCACCACCTCCTCTACATCACACACATCAACACCACCACCTCCCCTACATTACACACATCAATACCACCACCTCCTCTACATTACACACATCAATACCACCACCTCCTCTACATCACACACATCAACACCACACCTCCCTATATCACACACATCACCACCTCCCCTATATCACACACATCTGCACCACCACCTCCCCTACATAACGCACATCCACACCACCATCTCTCTTTCATCACACACATCCGCACCTTCCCTACATCACACACATTAACACCACCACCTCCCCTACATCATGCACATCACCACCTCCCCTACATCACACACCTCACCACCTCCCCTACATTAAACACATCAATACCACCACCTATACATCACACACATCAACACCACCACCTCCCCTACATTACACACATCAATACCACCACCTCCTCTACATTAAACACATCAATACCACCACCTATACATCACGCACATCAACACCACCACCACACACATCACCACCTATACATCACACACATCAACAACATCACCTCCACTGCATCACACACATCCCTGCTACAGTTTTGCTATGTAGCCATGCTAAAAGTGGTGCAGGGCATGCTGGTATGTGTCATTCAACAACAGCTCTTCCGCCATAGGTTTATCATCCGTGCAGTAAATTAACAGTTTGCTGTTTAAAACCAGCTTGGAGAGCCATTCAGCACGTCTTACACTATACACACACACACACATACATACACACACACGTGTCCTATTAAGGCTTCTTAAATATACATATAAACAAAATTCCAATGAAACTGAAAACAGCAATGAATTTGTATTATTGGTCCTGCATTCAACCCAGAGCGATGGTCCATATATACATCTGATGGTTTGGCGATATCGCCGTCGGCCCCTGTTCTATGCACGATTTGCAGACGTTACATATCCTTGCATCAGAGGTCCTGTAATCATCCCTGACATGACCTTGGACACCGCGGCGCTGAGACCGGTAACCGCCAGAGGCAAAACACGTACACGTGAGACACCTGGTACCTCACACCTCCGCCTGTAGGTACATGGCATTGGGGCTGTATAGTATCAATGGATTGGATAATGCAGTCAGCAGAGGGCCTAGGGGGTCCTGCCACCATCCTGCTATGTCCCTGCAGGGTTCAGTCACTCAGGAGGGTGCATTATATGCTGGAATATGAAGGAATAACACTATGGCCGAGGTAAAGTAATAGGGTGTGAATAATAATGTAATTGGGTGCAATATGTACGGGACTATAAAGGAATCCAGCTTCTGAATAAAACACTATGGCCGAGGTAATGTAATAGGGTGCGATATTTTTTAATTTAAATTATTATTATTTTTTTTTAGCATATGCTACATTTCTTGGTTAAAAACCGGGTGAAATCGGACATTTAAACTGTCGTAGGGTCCCCCCTCCCAAGCAAAGCAGCCCCGGGCTCATTGATCGTGCACTTAACTTTTTTTTTCTTTTATATACTAATGCATTAGCCCAGCACGAATTGCCCAGGAGTGGTAGGGACCCTGGTAGGGTAAAGCCGAGGGGGGCTTTATTTGGGGGTCCCCACTCCCCCAGGTACCTAGTCCAGGGCTGACCAGCCAGGGTGGTCATGTTTTGGCCAGGGGACCTTGCATAAAAATTGTCCCCGGCTGTGGCATGACACTAGCTGTTGGAAAGCGGGGCTGGTTCCAAAATGCAAGGGACCCCCAGTTTTTTGTCCCTCGTATTTTTGGAACCAGATCTGGTCCAAGAGCCTGGTGCTAGTTTCTTAACATACTCAGCGGCTGTGATAGAATCAGGCTGATCGGGGGCGGAGCTGATGTCACATGACTTCCCCTCACACACCTGGCCACGCCTGCGTATCACCTGACACTCCCAGATAACAGCCGCTCACCATGTAATGATTCCCCAGTGTGCGCAGTCTGTGTGTAGCCCAGGACTTACTCAGCGGCTGTGATAGAACCAGGCTGATCGGGGGCGGAGCTGACATCACATGACTTCCCCTCACACACCTGGCCACGCCTGCGTATTACCTGACACTCCCAGATAACAGCCGCTCACCATGTAATGATTCCCCAGTGTGTGCAGTCTGTGCGTAGCCCAGGACATACTCAGAGGCTGTGATAGAATCAGGATGATCGGGGGCGGAGCTGGCGTCACATGACTTCCCCTCACACACCTGGCCACGCCTGCGTATTACCTGACACTCCCAGATAACAGCCGCTCACCATGTAATGATTCCCCAGTGTGTGCAGTCTGTGTGTAGCCCAGGACTTACTCAGCGGCTGTGATAGTATCAGGCTGACCAGGGGCGGAGCTGATGTCACATGACTTCCCTCACACACCTGGGCATGCCAGGTCAGAATACATTTGGTTACCACCCACAAACACTGGCTTCCTGTCAATCACCTTGCATATGGCCAGTGATGATAAAAGCAGCATTTCTAACAAACAATTATATGTCTAACCCCATACCACTATTTAGAGGCACCAGACAGGGCTGCCCCCTGTCCCCCTACTGTTTGCTCTGGCAGTGGAACCGCTAGCTATAGCATTGAGAGCCTCCGAGGACTTTACAGGTGTGCGGGTGGATTCCTCCGAGGTCAAGCTAAGTCTCTTTGCAGACGATATATTATTGTTTATATCTAAACCCAATACTTCTATCTCAGCGATCCAACAAATTATACTGCACTTCTCCCACTTTTCTGGCTTCCGAGTGAACTACGACAAGTCTAGACTTTTGCCACTCTCAACCCCCCCCCCCACAGCACCAGACACATCCCATCACACCTCGCAATTCACTGTATGCCCGCACACACTCAAGTACCTAGGAGTCCTGATCCCCAAAAAGCTGAAAGATCTCTATAATGTTAATATTCCCCCCTCCCTGACATCGGTCGATAAATTGTTGTCCGGATGGATGGAGTTACCTCTGTCCCTGGCAGGTAGAATCACAGTAATCAAGACTATAGCCTTCCCCAAGCTGTCCTATCTGTTGCAGATGTTGCCACTCCAGATCCACAGCACGGACCTGCAGAAACTTAAAACTTTATATCTTAAATTTGCATGGGCAGGGAAGAAGGCCCGCATACCATTTAATAGACTTAAACTTAGCAAATCAGATGGCGGATTTGGCATGCCTGATATACAAGCATTTTCCCACGCAGCTCACTTTAGATATATCACTGACTGGTTTACCTCTAAGTCGGAGTATACTATCCCCACAATAGAGAAACAAATATTCAAACAGTACTCCCCGGCAGCTCTTTTACACGCCCCAATGCGATTGATACCCAAGTCAATCAGAGACTCCATTCTGTTCAAGGCGACTTACAGGTCCTGGAGGCAAATCAACAAGACCTTACATAGACGGTTCACCTCATCACCATTTACCACCCTCTGGGGTAACCCCATGTTCTCCCCTGGTTTGGGGGGTGCGGAGTTTCTCGGCTGGAGAGACCAGGGCATTACAAGCATACGCAAAATATTTGATCCAGGGGGTGGGATACTTCCATTCTCAGCATTGCAGGAGAGGTATGGGTTGCCGCACCGCCAGTTCTATATGTACCTCCAGTCGAGACACTTCCCACAAGCTCACCTAAGGCCAATGGACAGGGAATCAGATGTGGACCCAGTTGCAGATCTGTTGAGACCAGACTGCATAATGGGGTATAGAATCAAATACCTATATTCTGCACTAATAGCGACAGGGAAGGAGGCGCATCATCAACAACTCCATGCTAAATGGGTCAAAGACATCCCTGACCTGCCACCATTGGCAAATACATTTAAAAAACTCCCGGTCACCATTAAACACTTGCAGTCGGTTGCTTTACAGGAGACCCACATAAAGTTTCTAAATAGAGCATACATTGCCCCGATTCAGAGGGCACATTTTGTCCCCAGTGACACGGGAAGATGTTACAAATGCCAAAAAACAGATGCCACTTATTTCCACAATTTCTGGGAATGCAGAAAAATCAGAATCTTTTGGGACAAGGTAATAAACTTTGTTAATGCTACATATTCACTGAGGCTCCGGAAGCACCCGACTGCATGCTTGTTTCTGCATTTTAGGGACTGGGACCTCGGTCCAAACAAGGGACGGATTATTCCGGTCCTCCCTATTTTGTTAACAATTGCAAAAAAATTGATATTAACACATTGGATACATAGGAGATCCCCCACCATAATGGAACTAAAGCAAGCTACCTTAAACACACTATTCTATGAGAGACAGGCATTAAGAGCCGACCTTGAGAAGGGGGCTGTCCGTTTCTATTAAAAAAGGGAACTCTATATTGGCAGTTTAGACCACCCAACACAAAGCCGAATCCAGAAAATGTTTGAAACCACGACTTGGTATCTGCTCAGACAACTATCGGATTAACAGAAAATTTCTCTGTGATGCCACCAATGACACCCCTGATAGCAAGACGAGGAATAAGCCGTGTCTTCAGAACCTTTCTAACGGATAATTTTGATAAAGACTTTTAATTAATTCTGTTTTTGTCTGACGTCTCCCCCCCCCTCCCTTACCCTCCCAATACTTACCACCCCATCTACCCTGCTATGTTTATAAGATAAGTTTGAAAGATTTAATACTTTGTGAGACTGAAAACTAGATCTATTAGAATTTCAGTAACTGGAATCCATGTAGACCCTCTAAGATTTGGACCCAACGTGGCCCTATACCATTGGTTCCTTATTAAAACTCTGGCTATATTACCCATTAACCTGACTCTCACCAGGAGACTTAGGGGGAAAAAAATAAAAAAAGGAATCATCAAACCATCGAGTCTTGAATCGCAGTTATACGTGCTTTTAATTTTTATTAATCCAATCTGATAACAGATTAAATAACAGAATTACACTGAAGATCGTCTACTATAAAATAATGAGGATCCATAAGTAAAACAACGCTCTGGTAACTCTGTGTATATCAACATATGTATGACAATATTCCCTGTTTTCTGAACAAATCGATACATGGATGTACCTATACTTTACCATATGGTTGTTATGTCTCACAATGTCCGTACATTTTGCCTTCTATGTACTAAATAATTGAAAAATACAATAAAAACGTTTAAAAAAAAAAAAAGCCGCATTCCATCACAGGTGAGAATTAGGCCCAGAGCCCCAGGCATATATATATATATATATGTGTGTGTGTTGCGTAGAACAATATTCCCTGTATGACTCGGTCCTCCTGCAGCACATAGATCCTATGTAATGTTGGGAATACACCAGAACAATTCCAGCTCAATGCTCCTGATTTTGACGCATCGTATGAATGATTGGATGTAAAAAGTGCAGAATCGTTCCTGGCTTCAGTACGATTCCGATGTGCGCCCCTCCCCCACTGGTCGTTTATCGGATTGGAGATTTTACCTGCTGCACTGAAGATTCCTCATCTACATTGAATTGGGAACTGATCGTGCGCAGATCATATATTCCAATCCATCGTGCGACCATCATACGATTATAAGGAAATCGTTTCACAATCGTCGCACACGCATGGTCGTTGGGGTGGCCTGACTGTATCGCTATAGGGGTCCGAGGCTCAGCCGGCCGGGGAGCTTGCACTTCTATGCGGGATTTGTAGTCCCCGTATGATGGCTGGTTATTATACAGTGTGTATGACATTAGCATACCTCCCAACTTCTGCCGAGCTCGATGCGGGACGCAGCTGCTGAGCGCCGGAAATTTCAGGGGTGTGGCCTGATTTCGGGGCGTGGCCTATACTTGCGGCTCTCCCGCGAGGCCACGCCCCCATTTTGCCGCTATGGGGGCATGACCCAGAGGCTCTGTGAGCCTCTAGCCATGCCCCCTGGCTGCGGGAATAGACGCTGTGCGCACAGCGTTTATTCCCCGCTGCTTAGCAGCCGACAGGGGGGACACCCAACAGACCCCCCTCACCACGGGACACTGCCGCCCGCGGGTGGGACAGCGGGGCAGGCCCTGATAATCGGGACTGTCCCGCTAAAATCGGGACTGTTGGGAGGTATGCATTAGAATCCGGGTAAGGGTAAAAACCGGACCCAGAGAAGACCCCGGAAGGCCAGACTGGACATCAAACTGCATTCTGGAGCTTGTAGCGTCTGGTCCGGGGGGCTGCCTGTGACACCTGTCACCAGGGGGAGAATAGAGCCTCCCTGTATGGTCCGGGGGGGGGGGGGGGGGCTGCCTGTGACACCTGTCACCAGGGGGAGAATAGAGCCTCCATGTATGGTCGGGGGGGGGGGCTGCCTGTGACACCTGTCACCAGGGGGAGAATAGAGCCTCCCTGTATGGTCTGGGTATGTAGCAAAACCAGAACAGTCCGGACCACAGGGGGAGGCTGTAATCTCCCCTTCCCCATGTCCCTGGTACCAGCAATCACAGGCGTCCCCCCGGACAGGACACCCCAGCGTTCCGGTGTCTGGTCCGGGTCTGGTTTTTACTCCGTCCCTTAGCATCCTGTTCTGTCTGATGTCTGGGAATCTCCGGTACCACACGCAGCTGTCACTAATCACACTGTTTAGCTATGCTGACATTTTACTAATTATAATCTGCATAATTATAGCCAACATACTTCATATCCAAACAAATATGCGCCAGTTCCCAGGGGAGGGGTACGTGACCATGTCTACAGCGTAACGCGGTTATTCTGCTAATTGGCTGCAGCATATATACAGTATACTCAGGACGTTCCTCTGAATCAGCCGTAATAATGCGTACCTCTCAGCTGTCACCTGATGGGGGCGCTATCAGCACCATACCCACCATAAGGCAACCTAGGCTGCTGCCTCCAGTCCCAGCTCATGCCGAATAATCCCCAGGGCTAAGTGTAAGTGCGGGCCCCTGGGCAAGTCTGTACATTATTATTACAGGACACAAGTCATTATTTCACGGTTACAGCTACAATGTATTATACAATAACCAGGCCACAGCTGAGACACAGGCCCTATAACCAGGGTACACCAGGCAGGAGACCAGGAATACAGGAGAACATTGCCCCCTAGTGGTAGGTATGGAAATGACCACACTATGGTTCTTGTACAGAACAGAATGCCCATGAGATTCTCCTCTTCCCTCTCTGTGCCCAGTTGATGCCCACTAATGCCCATTTCCCGTACTGATAGTCACCCAATTCAGTATCGCATGGATATATGTGTCCGTTGTCTATTAGGTATATGTGCAGTAGCTGCGGCCTCATTCGGACCTGTACATGGCTCACACTGTCCTCTGGGTCCGCGGTATATGGTATCCGGTAGTTGTACAGAGCGAGGGGTGATGAGAAGAGTCCTCCCCATAATCCAGAGCTTTCACATTGCTCAGCCAGTAGGTACTGCGCTACAGTATATGGTGCAATCTCTGGATTGATTCTGAGCTCCTCACTGTTACGTTGCTGGTTCTGCCAGGGCGTTCTCACTTCTCCTCCCCAGGCTGGTCCGGGGGCTCATCCTCCCACAGGCTTATCTCCCACTCCAGGCGTTTAATCCTCTGGCACATCTTCACAGCACTGGACTCCAGCTCAGCCAGTAACCGGGCCAGCTTGGTCTGTAGGGAGTCCAGGTTCACCTCCAGCCTCCTCATCTTGTGGTCCAGCTCCTGCTGTTTGGCCACCAGCTCAGCCGCCAGGGCCTCATCCAGCTTGTTCATCTTCAGTAAGATTTCCCGGCCTTTCTCCTCCAGCATAGCCTTGGCGTCCGGGTACTCTGTCAGTGCGTCCTTCAGGTCCTCCTTGGAAAGGCAGAACAGGTCAGAGTAACCAATGCTTTTAATGTTGGCTGTCCTGCGGTTGCCGGAGGTGTTACCTAGATGGTGAGTAAAAGGTGAACGGTGTTATTAGGCCTGTTCCTATGGTGATGGAAGTAACGTAACATTAAATATCCTGATAAAGAGTATGTCCTGGGGCAGTCTGTGTGCAGCAAAATACATGGAGCTCGATTCTGAGTCGCACACTATGACACTGCACCTAGAGTCCCTGCGTAGTCACACTCTATGACGCTGCACCTGGCGTCCCTGCGCACAGTAACACCCTATGCCGATGCACCTAGAGTCCCTGCGTAGAGTAGCACGCTATGTCGCTGCACCTAGAGTCCCTGCGTAGAGTAGCACGCTATGACGCTGCACCTAGAGTCCCTGCGTAGAGTAGCACGCTATGACGCTGCACCTAGAGTCCCTGCGTAGAGTAGCACGCTATGACGCTGCACCTAGAGTCCCTGCGTAGAGTAGCACGCTATGACGCTGCACCTAGAGTCCCTGCGTAGAGTAGCACGCTATGACACTGCACCTAGAGTCCCTGCGTAGAGTAGCACGCTATGACACTGCACCTAGAGTCCCTGCGTAGAGTAGCACGCTATGACACTGCACCTAGAGTCCCTGCGTAGAGTAGCACGCTATGACGCTGCACCTAGAGTCCCTGCGTAGAGTAGCACGCTATGACGCTGCACCTAGAGTCCCTGCATAGAGTAGCACGCTATGACGCTGCACCTAGAGTCCCTGCGTAGAGTAGCACGCTATGACGCTGCACCTAGAGTCCCTGCGTAGAGTAGCACGCTATGACACTGCACCTAGAGTCCCTGCGTAGAGTAGCACGCTATGACACTGCACCTAGAGTCCCTGCGTAGAGTAGCATGCTATGACACTGCACCTAGAGTCCCTGCGTAGAGTCACACGCTATGATGCTGCACCTGGCGTCCCTGCGCACAGTAACACCCTATGCCGATGCACCTAGAGTCCCTGCGTAGAGTAGCACGCTATGTCGCTGCACCTAGAGTCCCTGCGTAGAGTAGCACGCTATGACGCTGCACCTAGAGTCCCTGCGTAGAGTAGCACGCTATGACGCTGCACCTAGAGTCCCTGCGTAGAGTAGCACGCTATGACGCTGCACCTAGAGTCCCTGCGTAGAGTAGCACGCTATGACGCTGCACCTAGAGTCCCTGCGTAGAGTAGCACGCTATGACGCTGCACCTAGAGTCCCTGCGTAGAGTAGCACGCTATGACGCTGCACCTAGAGTCCCTGCGTAGAGTAGCACGCTACAACGCTGCACCTAGAGTCCCTGCGTAGAGTAGCACACTATGACGCTGCACCTAGTGTCCCTGTGTAGAGTAGCACGCTGTGACGCTGCACCTAGAGTCCCTGCGTAGAGTAGCACGCTATGACGCTGCACCTAGAGTCCCTGCGTAGAGTAGCACGCTATGACGCTGCACCTAGAGTCCCTGCGTAGAGTAGCACGCTATGACGCTGCACCTAGAGTCCCTGCGTAGAGTAGCACGCTATGACGCTGCACCTAGTGTCCCTGTGTAGAGTAGCACGCTGTGACGCTGCACCTAGAGTCCCTGCGTAGAGTAGCACGCTATGACACTGCACCTAGAGTCCCTGCGTAGAGTAGCACGCTTTGACACTGCACCTAGAGTCCCTGCGTAGAGTAGCACGCTATGACGCTGCACCTAGAGTCCCTGCGTAGAGTAGCACGCTATGACGCTGCACCTAGAGTCCCTGCGTAGAGTAGCACGCTATGACGCTGCACCTAGAGTCCCTGCGCAGAGTCGCATGCTATGATGCTGCACCTAGAGTCCCTGCGTAGAGTAGCACGCTACAACGCTGCACCTAGAGTCCCTGCGTAGAGTAGCACGCTATGACGCTGCACCTAGGGTCCCTGCGTAGAGTAGCACGCTATGACGCTGCACCTAGAGTCCCTGCGTAGAGTAGCACGCTATGACGCTGCACCTAGAGTCCCTGCGTAGTCACACTCTATGACGCTGCACCTGGCGTCCCTGCGCACAGTAACACCCTATGCCGATGCACCTAGAGTCCATGCGTAGAGTAGCACGCTATGACGCTGCACCTAGAGTCCCTGCGTAGAGTAGCACGCTATGATGCTGCACCTAGAGTCCCTGCGTAGAGTAGCACGCTATGACGCTGCACCTAGAGTCCCTGCGTAGAGTAGCACGCTATAACGCTGCACCTAGAGTCCCTGCGTAGAGTAGCACGCTATGACGCTGCACCTAGAGTCTCTGCGTAGAGTAGCACGCTATGACGCTGCACCTAGAGTCCCTGCGTAGTCACACGCTATGACGCTGCACCTAGAGTCCCTGCGTAGAGTAGCACGCTATGACGCTGCACCTAGAGTCCCTGTGTAGAGTAGCACGCTATGACGCTGCACCTAGGGTCCCTGCGTAGTCACACTCTATGACGCTGCACCTAGAGTCCCTGCGTAGAGTAGCACGCTATGACGCTGCACCTAGGGTCCCTGCGTAGTCACACTCTATGACGCTGCACCTAGAGTCCCTGCGTAGAGTAGCACGCTATGATGCTGCACCTAGAGTCCCTGCGTAGAGTAGCACGCTATGACGCTGCACCTAGAGTCCCTGCGTAGAGTAGCACGCTATGACGCTGCACCTAGAGTCCCTGCGTAGAGTAGCACGCTATGACGCTGCACCTAGGGTCCCTGCGTAGAGTAGCACGCTATGACGGTGCACCTAGAGTCCCTGCGTAGAGTAGCACGCTATGACGCTGCACCTAGATTCCCTGCGTAGAGTAGCACGCTATGACGCTGCACCTAGGGTCCCTGCGTAGAGTAGCACGCTATGACGGTGCACCTAGAGTCCCTGCGTAGAGTAGCACGCTATGACGCTGCACCTAGAGTCCCTGCGTAGAGTAGCACGCTATGACGCTGCACCTAGAGTCCCTGCGTAGAGTAGCACGCTATGACGATGCACCTAGAATCCCTGCGTAGAGTAGCACACTATGATGATGCACCTAGAGTCCCTGCGTAGAGTAGCACGCTATGACACTGCACCTAGAGTCCCTGCGTAGAGTAGCACGCTATGACGCTGCACCTAGGGTCCCTGCGTAGAGTAGCACGCTATGACGCTGCACCTAGAGTCCCTGCGTAGAGTAGCACGCTATGACGCTGCACCTAGAGTCCCTGCGTAGAGTAGCACACTATGATGCTGCACCTAGAGTCCCTGCGTAGAGTAGCACGCTATGACGCTGCACCTAGAGTCCCTGCGCAGAGTCACATGCTATGATGCTGCACCTACAATCCCTGCGTAGAGTAGCACGCTATGACGCTGCACCTAGAGTCCCTGCATAGAGTAGCATGCTATGATGCTGCACCTAGAGTCCCTGCGTAGAGTAGCACGCTATGATGCTGCACCTAGAGTCCCTGCGTAGAGTAGCACGCTATGACACTGCACCTAGAGTCCCTGCGTAGAGTAGCACGCTGTGATGCTGCACCTAGAGTCCCTGCGTAGAGTAGCACGCTATGATGCTGCACCTAGAGTCCCTGCGTAGAGTAGCACGCTATGACACTGCACCTAGAGTCCCTGCGTAGAGTAGCACGCTATGATGATGCACCTAGAGTCCCTGCGTAGAGTAGCACGCTATGACACTGCACCTAGAATCCCTGCGTAGAGTAGCACGCTATGACTCTGCACCTAGAGTCCCTGCGTAGAGTAGCACGCTATGACGCTGCACCTAGAGTCCCTGCATAGAGTAGCACGCTATGACGCTGCACCTAGAGTCCCTGCGTAGAGTAGCACGCTATGACGCTGCACCTAGAGTCCCTGCGTAGAGTAGCACGCTATGACACTGCACCTAGAGTCCCTGCGTAGAGTAGCACGCTATGACACTGCACCTAGAGTCCCTGCGTAGAGTAGCATGCTATGACACTGCACCTAGAGTCCCTGCGTAGAGTCACACGCTATGATGCTGCACCTAGGGTCCCTGCGTAGAGTAGCACGCTATGACGCTGCACCTAGAGTCCCTGCGTAGAGTCACACGCTATGATGCTGCACCTAGAGTCCCTGCGTAGAGTAGCACGCTATGACGCTGCACCTAGAGTCCCTGCGTAGAGTAGCACACTATGATGCTGCACCTAGAGTCCCTGCGTAGAGTAGCACGCTATGACACTGCACCTAGAGTCCCTGCGTAGAGTAGCACGCTATGACACTGCACCTAGAGTCCCTGCGTAGAGTAGCATGCTATGACACTGCACCTAGAGTCCCTGCGTAGAGTCACACGCTATGATGCTGCACCTAGAGTCCCTGCGTAGAGTAGCACGCTATGACGCTGCACCTAGAGTCCCTGCGTAGAGTAGCATGCTATGACACTGCACCTAGAGTCCCTGCGTAGAGTAGCACGCTATGACGCTGCACCTAGAGTCCCTGCGTAGAGTCACACGCTATGATGCTGCACCTAGGGTCCCTGCGCAGATTCGTACGCTATGACGATGCACCTAGAGTCCCTGCGCAGATTCGTACGCTATGACGATGCACCTAGAGTCCCTGCGTAGAGTAGCACGCTATGACGCTGCACCTAGAGTCCCTGCGTAGAGTAGCACGCTATGACGCTGCACCTAGAGTCCCTGCGTAGAGTAGCACGCTATGACGCTGCACCTAGAATCCCTGTGTAGAGTAGCACGCTATGCCGATGCACCTAGAGTCCCTGCGTAGAGTAGCACGCTATGACGCTGCACCTAGAGTCCCTGCGTAGAGTAGCACGCTATGACGCTGCACCTAGAATCCCTGCGTAGAGTAGCACGCTATGACGCTGCACCTAGAGTCCCTGCGTAGAGTAGCACGCTATGACACTGCACCTAGAGTCCCTGCATAGAGTCACACGCTATGATGCTGCACCTAGAGTCCCTGCGTAGAGTAGCACGCTGTGACGCTGCACCTAGAATCCCTGCGTAGAGTAGCACGCTATGATGCTGCACCTAGAGTCCCTGCGTAGAGTAGCACGCTATGACACTGCACCTAGAGTCCCTGCGTAGTCACACTCTATGACGCTGCACCTGGCGTCCCTGCGTAGAGTAGCATGCTATGATGCTGCACCTAGAGTCCCTGCGTAGTCACACTCTATGACGCTGCACCTGGCGTCCCTGCGTAGAGTAGCATGCTATGACACTGCACCTAGAGTCCCTGCGTAGAGTAGCACGCTATGACGCTGCACCTAGAGTCCCTGCGTAGAGTAGCACGCTATGACACTGCACCTAGAGTCCCTGCGTAGAGTAGCACGCTATGACACTGCACCTAGAGTCCCTGCGTAGAGTAGCACGCTATGACGCTGCACCTAGAGTCCCTGCGTAGAGTAGCACGCTATGATGCTGCACCTAGAGTCCCTGCGTAGAGTAGCACGCTATGACGCTGCACCTAGAGTCCCTGCGTAGAGTAGCACGCTATGACGCTGCACCTAGAGTCCCTGCGTAGAGTAGCACGCTATGATGCTGCACCTAGAGTCCCTGCGTAGAGTAGCACGCTATGACGCTGCACCTAGAGTCCCTGCGTAGAGTAGCACACTATGATGCTGCACCTAGAGTCCCTGCGTAGAGTAGCACACTATGATGCTGCACCTAGAGTCCCTGCGTAGAGTAGCACGCTATGACGCTGCACCTAGAGTCCCTGCGTAGAGTAGCACACTATGATGCTGCACCTAGAGTCCCTGCGTAGAGTAGCACACTATGATGCTGCACCTAGAGTCCCTGCGTAGAGTAGCACGCTATGACACTGCACCTAGAGTCCCTGCGTAGAGTAGCACGCTATGACGCTGCACCTAGAGTCCCTGCGTAGAGTAGCACGCTATGACACTGCACCTAGAGTCCCTGCGTAGAGTAGCACGCTATGACGCTGCACCTAGAGTCCCTGCGTAGAGTAGCACGCTATGACGCTGCACCTAGAGTCCCTGCGTAGAGTAGCACGCTATGACGCTGCACCTAGAGTCCCTGCGTAGAGTAGCACGCTATGACACTGCACCTAGAGTCCCTGCGTAGAGTAGCACGCTATGACGCTGCACCTAGAGTCCCTGCGTAGAGTAGCACGCTATGACACTGCACCTAGAGTCCCTGCGTAGAGTAGCACGCTATGACGCTGCACCTAGAGTCCCTGCGTAGAGTAGCACGCTATGACGCTGCACCTAGAGTCCCTGCGTAGAGTAGCACGCTATGACACTGCACCTAGAGTCCCTGCGTAGAGTAGCACGCTATGACGCTGCACCTAGAGTCCCTGCATAGAGTAGCACGCTATGACGCTGCACCTAGAGTCCCTGCGTAGAGTAGCACGCTATGACGCTGCACCTAGAGTCCCTGCGTAGAGTAGCACGCTATGACGCTGCACCTAGAGTCCCTGCGTAGAGTAGCACGCTATGACGCTGCACCTAGAGTCCCTGCGTAGAGTAGCACGCTGTGACGCTGCACCTAGAGTCCCTGTGTAGAGTAGCATGCTATGACGCTGCACCTAGAGTCCCTGTGTAGAGTAGCACGTTATGACACTGCACCTAGAGTCCCTGCATAGAGTAGCACGTTATGACACTGCACCTGGCGTCCCTGCGTAGAGTAGCACGCTATGACGCTGCACCTAGAGTCCCTGCGTAGAGTAGCACGCTATGACGCTGCACCTAGAGTCCCTGCGTAGAGTAGCACGCTATGACACTGCACCTAGAGTCCCTGCGTAGAGTAGCACGCTATGACGCTGCACCTAGAGTCCCTGCGTAGAGTAGCACGCTATGACGCTGCACCTAGAGTCCCTGCGTAGAGTAGCACGCTATGACACTGCACCTAGAGTCCCTGCGTAGAGTAGCACGCTATGACGCTGCACCTAGAGTCCCTGCATAGAGTAGCACGCTATGACGCTGCACCTAGAGTCCCTGCGTAGAGTAGCACGCTATGACGCTGCACCTAGAGTCCCTGCATAGAGTAGCACGCTATGACGCTGCACCTAGAGTCCCTGCGTAGAGTAGCACGCTATGACGCTGCACCTAGAGTCCCTGCGTAGAGTAGCACGCTATGACGCTGCACCTAGTGTCCCTGTGTAGAGTAGCACGCTGTGACGCTGCACCTAGAGTCCCTGCGTAGAGTAGCACGCTATGACGCTGCACCTAGAGTCCCTGCGTAGAGTAGCACGCTATGACGCTGCACCTAGAGTCCCTGCGTAGAGTAGCACGCTATGACGCTGCACCTAGAGTCCCTGCGTAGAGTAGCACGCTATGACGCTGCACCTAGTGTCCCTGTGTAGAGTAGCACGCTGTGACGCTGCACCTAGAGTCCCTGCGTAGAGTAGCACGCTATGACGCTGCACCTAGAGTCCCTGTGTAGAGTAGCATGCTATGACGCTGCACCTAGAGTCCCTGCGTAGAGTAGCACGCTATGACGCTGCACCTAGAGTCCCTGCGTAGAGTAGCACGCTATGACGCTGCACCTAGAGTCCCTGCGTAGAGTAGCACGCTATGATGCTGCACCTAGAGTCCCTGCGTAGAGTAGCACGCTATGACACTGCACCTAGAGTCCCTGCGTAGAGTAGCATGCTATGACGCTGCACCTAGAGTCCCTGCGTAGAGAAGCACGTTATGACACTGCACCATGTATAAATGCCCATTTCACACATAAAAGAATCGCCCGGAGATGTGAAAAGATGGATGTGTTTAACATTACGCAGTGTCACGTAATTCTGTAGCTGTGGTGCATAGGAAGTGCGAGCCACAGACCCTCTGGGTGAAATGAATTAGGATGAGAGATTCAGAGAGATAAGCTGGAGATTTCCTACCAAGTCTCTCATCCAATCACATTCCCCCCCATGTCTCTGTTTCTCTGACTATGAACCATAATTGTATAACATGGCACTTACTGATGACAATAGCGAACGGTTGGGGTGTGGGGGTGGGTAACTGTTTTAGCGCTGGACACTCGGGTATGCAGATTTGGGGATGGTTGGTTACGAGTATGGAAACACCGGGTGAAGTAGTACAATAGTGATCCTGTATATATGAATGCACAATTCCACCCAAGGGCGTAACTACCATAGGTGCAAGGGGTGCAGCTGCTATGGGGCCCAGAGCTGAAGGGGGCCCATCTTTTCTGTCTAGTAATATGTTTTATATACATTTATCCCCATCAGTTGCTAAATAGGGAGCCTTTACAAACTTTTGCTATGGGGCCCACGAATATATAGGTACGCCTCTGATTCCACCCATGTATCATGTGATGAAGAGATGCGGAAACCTGAGGTTCCCTGTTGGGGAGGAACAGAGCGATCATATAACAATGTCCTTATGCTGAATCACCCACTCAGCAGAGTTAGCTCAATTCTAGGCACATTCCTGGACACTTCCAAACAGAAGGGGTTCTACCATCACAGGAACATAAATTAAAATATTGTGAAATAAATGAAAATATCTGTGTGTGAGTTTCTGCCTCCTTAGAACGTGATTTCCCAGGGGTGTGTTCTCTTCCTAGCGGTGTATTTCCCTGTGTAACCATCTATACAGCAATGTCTGGGTGCAGCAATATTACATGTAAGCTGTCCCGAGCAGGGCCCTCATTTCCTTCTTCTCTATCCATACTCCCCCTGAGGGCCTGGATTTCCCTGCTCCCCGATACTTATGTCAGTATCGTCTGCTGATGCAGCTATGCCCCTACACCCTGTACTTGTCCTACATCACTGTGTTCTCGTTTCCCTTATTTATGTGCTCTGGGCGCTGCAGAACCCTTGTTGCGATATAAAAATAAAGGATAATAACATAAAAATAACCTTTACCTTTGATGTTCAGGATACTGATCTCCCCAAAGTAATTGCCTTCCCCTAAAACAGCAAACTGCGTCACCCCATCATCCGCCACCACGGCCAGCTTCCCCTCTTTGATGATGTACATCTCCCGCCCGATGTCGCCCTTCTTGCAGACGTACTCTCCGGGGCTGTAGACCTGCGGCTTCAGCTTCAGCACCAGCTCCTCCAGCAAACTCTTCTCGCAGTTCTGGAAGATCTGTACTTTGCTCATAGTGGACATGTGGACGCTGACCGCCACCTCCACCCTCAGCTTCTCCGGCAGATTCTCCAAAATCTGGTTCTCGTTGGTCAACTTCTTGTTGATCTGGAGGTGCTGGTGCCAGGCAATGACTTTCTTCCTCAGACTCTTGTTCACCTTGTACATCTTGAGATACAGCTTTACCTGGTCATAGTTGGGGTAGAAAGCCTCGTCCGCACTGTTCATGTTCGAGATGACCGAACTGATGCTTCCCATGATGGTGGCAAACCCAAGGACAGCAATGAGGAAGTCCACCACCATGAAGATGTACTCTTCCTCCTGCATGGGTGAAGGAATGTCTCCCACGGTGGTCAGGATCAGGGTGGAGAAATAAAAGCTGTAGAGATACTGACGCACCAGGCGTCCAAACTCGGGGTCAGAAATGTTGGGGTACACCCACTCGTCTTTGCCGAACCCAACATAACTGGACAGTGCGAAGTAGATGCAGCTGTTCCAGTGGATGACCACAAAGACGTAGGCCATTAGCTTGCAGATGCGGAAAGCATTCGGATATGGGATTCGCGTCTCTGTGCGGTCAAAGGCCTCAAACAAACTATGGAAATGCAGGAAGCGGTTGATGCGTACGCTAGGGGTGTGGATGCCGAATCTGAAGTAAAGGAAGTCGGTCGGCAGAATGGAGAGGATATCCCAACGAAACTTTGCGGAGAACACGTATTTCCTGGCGATCTGGTGCTTGTCTGTGACCAGGATCCCTTCTTGTAAAAACCCTAAGAAGTACAGATGTGTTCTGGTTACTGGGCGATATTAATACAAATGTAACATCACTGCAGTTCTCAGACTCACAACATTGTGTTATGTACGGGGGAAGCCACATTCATGTATTGTGTAACCTGGATACAGACATAACATCACTGCAGTTCTCAGACTCACAACAATGTGTTATGTAGGGGGGAAGCCACATTCATGTATTGTGTAACCTGGATACAGACGTAACATCACTGCAGTTCTCAGACTCACAACAATGTGTTATGTAAGGGGGAAGCCACATTCATGTATTGTGTAACCTGGATACAGACGTAACATCACTGCAGTTCTCAGACTAACAACATTGTGTTATGTAGGGGGGGAGCCACATTCATGTATTGTGTAACCTGGATACAGACGTAACGTCACTGCAGTTCTCAGACTCACAACAATGTGTTATGTACGAGGGAAGCCACATTCATGTATTGTGTAACCTGGATACAGACGTAACATCATTGCAGTTCTCAGACTAACAACATTGTGTTATGTAGGGGGGGAGCCACATTCATGTATTGTGTAACCTGGATACAGACGTAACATCACTGCAGTTCTCAGACTCACAACAATGTGTTATGTACGAGGGAAGCCACATTCATGTATTGTGTAACCTGGATACAGACGTAACATCATTGCAGTTCTCAGACTAACAACATTGTGTTATGTAGGGGGGGAGCCACATTCATGTATTGTGTAACCTGGATACAGACGTAACATCACTGCAGTTCTCAGACTCACAACAATGTGTTATGTACGGGGGAAGCCACATTCATGTATTGTGTAACCTGGATACAGACGTAACATCACTGCAGTTCTCAGACTCACAACAATGTGTTATGTAGGGGGGAAGCCACATTCATGTATTGTGTAACCTGGATACAGACGTAACATCACTGCAGTTCTCAGACTCACAACAATGTGTTATGTAGGGGGGAAGGCACATTCATGTATTGTGTAACCTGGATACAGACGTAACATCACTGCAGTTCTCAGACTCACAACAATGTGTTATGTAAGGGGGAAGCCACATTCATGTATTGTGTAACCTGGATACAGACGTAACATCACTGCAGTTCTCAGACTCACAACAATGTGTTATGTAGGGGGGAAGCCACATTCATGTATTGTGTAACCTGGATACAGACGTAACATCACTGCAGTTCTCAGATTCACAACAATGTGTTATGTAGGGGGGAAGCCACATTCATGTATTGTGTAACCTGGATACAGACGTAACATCACTGCAGTTCTCAGACTCACAACAATGTGTTATGTAGGGGAAGCCACATTCATGTATTGTGTAACCTGGATACAGACATAACATCACTGCAGTTCTCAGACTCACAACATTGTGTTATGTAGGGGGAAGCTACATTCATGTATTGTGTAACCTGGATACAGAGGTAACATCACTGCAGTTCTCAGACTCACAACAATGTGTTATGTACGGGGGAAGCCACATTCATGTATTGTGTAACCTGGATACAGACATAACATCACTGCAGTTCTCAGACTCACAACATTGTGTTATGTACGGGGGAAGCCACATTCATGTATTGTGTAACCTGGATACAGACATAACATCACTGCAGTTCTCAGACTCACAACATTGTGTTATGTACGAGGGAAGCCACATTCATGTATTGTGTAACCTGGATACAGACGTAACGTCACTGCAGTTCTCAGACTCACAACAATGTGTTATGTACGAGGGAAGCCACATTCATGTATTGTGTAACCTGTATACAGACGTAACATCACTGCAGTTCTTAGACTCACAACAATGTGTTATGTACGAGGGAAGCCACATTCATGTATTGTGTAACCTGTATACAGACGTAACATCACTGCAGTTCTCAGATTCACAACAATGTGTTATGTACGGGGGAAGCCACATTCATGTATTGTGTAACCTGGATACAGACGTAATATCACTGCAGTTCTCAGACTCACAACAATGTGTTATGTAGGGTGTCACGGACCCACCGGTCGCCTGCTCCGATACGTCAATCTGAGCAGCGCCGGCCGTGACTGGGGTTCACTCAGGACACTCGGGTCCTTTCCTTGAGGTACACTGCCACCAGCCAAAACCTGATTTTAGCGCCTGAAACTGCGCAAGGGGCGGCTTGGCTCGCCCCTGACCACACAATACAAGATAACAATGGTAACGTTTTTCAGCCGTTCTCTTCCGAGGCTAATGAGTCTTAGGAACACAGAACCAGAACTGGGAATATGTATTATTTATTCCTAGAAATACTACAGAGCTTTAGAAAATAGTTACAAGATTTTACAATGATTTTAAAAGTACACATGAGTTTAAATGCAATTTCAAAAATAAAAAGGGAAAAAAGACAGAACCTATCTTACACTTAAATACAGATCCTGACGTGGGGGGGTCCTCCACAAGAAATCTCTCGTCGCCTACAGCCTGTTTTGCTAGACCCCCAGGTAGTGACACTGACTATAGGGAGAAGGTCTTAGTTATACCTTGCAGACTCCCTCATCCCTCCCACCCTTGGGATTCCACTCTTTCCATGCTGAAGGAGTGTGGAAGGTCCCTGGCAATGTACAGTCTGCTGTTTTCAAAGTGATTGATCCTCTTTCCTTGCATAGCAGACCCACTGATAAGAGATGTGAAGGAAGGGGACAAACTCTAACCTCTTCTCCTGGACCATGGTTTATGAGGGGCTCAGATCTTATCTTACATCCTGACTCCGGAGGAGTCCACAGATGTCACACTGAGGAAATACAGGCCTCAAACTTAGACCAGGGTCACCTACAGTTTACATACAAGACATGTCCTGATTCCAATACTTACAGGAGACATAACTATTACACCAATATCAGACATACATTCACCGGACAGATAATCATAACAGGAGGCATACGTTAATTTGATCGATCACCTGATCTGATCGTTACACCTCCCCCTTTTAAAATGGCGCACAGAGGCGGTGACCCACGTCACCGTCTCATCAGTGCGCTATTAACTACATCACCGGGACAGGTAGCAGTGGTCTCTGTGCTGAGACAGACTGCCACTGATTCTGCGGGATCTGTACTAACACTTCACTATACTTGACGTCTGTCATGGCACCACCTGACGCCATAGCCGTGGCTAGGGTGGGCAATGGGCATCAGGGCTGCCAAGAGAAATCCTGGGCCCCGGAACAACAGCGTCACGGGGCCCCCCCTGGAGTGGCGAGCTACAGAAAAGAGGTGCATACCTCCCAACTTTGGCAGCGGACAAAGGAATAAATGTGCGTGCCGCAGGCACACGCCAAAAAATTTTGGGTGCCGTTTTGTCGCTGTGAGGACATGGCCAGTGCTGTGTGAACTGCTGGCCATGCCCTCAGCCTCCCCGCCTTATTAGACGCATGCAGTGTTTAATTCCCGCAGGACCGTCCCCAAAAAAATGGGATGTCACACAAAAATCGATACACACTGACTATGCCACACCACATTGCCCCCCCACAGTAAGGCTTCTAATAAATTATAAATTACCTGCTTGTTGCCAAGGGGGTTAATGTCCGTTGCCAAGGGGGTTAATGTCCGTTGCCAAGGTGGCTAATGTCGGTTACCAAGGGGTTAATATGCATTGCCAGGGGTTATTGCTTGTTGTCAAGAGCAGTTAATGTCTGTTGCCAAGGGTTCTTGTTCGTTGCCAAGGGGGGGTTAATGTCTGTTGCCAGGGGTTCTTGCTCGTTGCCAAGGGGTTAATATGCGTTGCCAGGGGTGGGGTTATTGGATGTTGCCAAGGGGTTATTTTTTGTCAAGGGTAAATGCTCGTTGCCAAGGGGGTTATTTTCCATTGCCAGTGGTTCTAGCTTGTTGCCAAGGGGTTAATCATACTTGCCTACTTTTGAAAACTAATTTCAGGGAGATTTGAGCTGCTAAAAGAACGCAACGTATCACTGATAGGGTGTGTCATGCTCTGCCCAGAGGGCGTGTCTAACTTCACCTATGGGCGCACCTATGGCCACTATGGGGTTTTCCTGCAGTGGCAGAAGAAAACTCTGGAACACTTTGGGCCTGATTCAGTTACGGATGTTGCTTCCTGTAACACTGCACTAAACATGTGAAAGAAAACTTCTGCCTCTTTTGCTGCCTATACATATATAAGTATGCATTACACACATCTACCCCACAACCCTCCCCTCATATTGCAGTCAGTACACACCACTATATTACATTACACACATTCCCCCACATTACACCCAGTACATACAGGCTATTATATTACACCAGGCCTTGGCAAATGTTTAAAAATGTAGGAGCCAGGATGAAAATGTGGGAACTGCAATGCCTATTATACATGCTACACACCCATTACATATTATACCACTTGCTTGATGCCAGGGGTAACATACTCTTTGCCAGGGGTTGCATACTCTTTGCCAGGGGTAACATGCTATTTGCCATAAGGGATTACCCCTCCTCCTCCTCTTCCCTCTCTCTCCCTCCCCACCGCTACAATGCGCGGTAATGACAAACGCTGTGGGGGACAATCCACCTGGCTCCGGCTGTATCAGATCAGGTCCACGGCGTGGCTATTTCAAAACTCAAGGTGGCTTTAGGGCCAATTGGAGCTTGTGGTCTGACAGCCAATCAGGAGCCAACACTGTTGCTCCTGCTTGGCTCCCGAAGTGCGAGCTCCGATTGGTCGCAAGCCATCTCCACACTGCGGACTTGATCTGACACAGCCGGAGCCAGGGGGATTGTCCCCCACTCTGCCCGGCTGTTGCATTGACAGAAACCACCACTCTGCGCAGTGTGATCTGATACCTGGCAAATCTGGTCACCTGCAGGTTCTGGTCCCCATGGCGACCTGGCCCCGGGGTTTGTCGAGCCCTGCATTACGCACAGCTCCCCCATACACACACTGCCACATAACACACATATTAAATTATACACAGTACTCCATATTACAACCAGTACACACACACACACACTGCTGTCACATTACACACACACACCATTATATTAAATTATACACAGCATGCCATCTTACAGCCAGTACACACACACACTGCTGTCACATTACACACACACACCATTATATTAAATTATACACAGCATGCCATCTTACAGCCAGTACACACACACACTGCTGTCACATTACACACACACACCATTATATTAAATTATACACAGCATGCCATCTTACAGCCAGTACACACACACACTGCTGTTACATTACACAGTGGCGTAACTACAAATTTTGCTCCCCCCTGCCAAAAAGCTTTGGTGTACACCCCCCCCCCCCCCCCCCCCCCCATATATAGATCATTATTGTGGGGCATGCTGGAGAGCAAATTGCCCGATTTCCTCAGGCTGGTGTCCAAGCCCCCCTTGTGTCCACCCCGCAGCCCCATCTCTCCCCATAGCCAGAAAGATTACCCTTTTTTTATACTGGACCCCGGTTCTGCGGATGTTCCTTGACAGCAGCTTGCTCCCCTGCACAGTGGCGCGCAGCCTGACATCCAGGAAGTTTTTGCTGCTGCATTTATGTTCATTCCTCTGGCGACCAGCGTGCCACTGCTCCACTGTCTGTTCCCATCTGCTGACTGCATGCTGACGTTAGCATGATCCTCCCTGCCCTCTCATGGAGCCCCACTAATGGCCGACCCTAATGGAGCCCTGCTAAGCCCCATTAGCCCTGCCCACTTTCAGAGCTCTCCTATGCGGCTGGTCACAGCAGTGACTAAGCCGCTGCCTGACATTGACAGCCGGAAAGGCAGTAAGAAGATACATCAGGTGATCCCTCCCAGCCACACGCAATCATCATGTCACTAGACCTAAATCTAATGGCATCGGGGACACATCACAGCCCGCCCCAGCCAGCCCCTGCAGCTGCCTGCTACATTTAGCTTCTGCGTCTCCGCCGGCTGCCCGCAGTGCCCGGCCATTTCAAATGCGGCGAAAATTCATTAACTAATCAGAGCTCGCGGCCCGGCAGCCAATCAGAACGGCTGCCGAGCTGCTAGCTCTGATTGAGCTCACTAGCCATGGCTGCATTTAAAATGGCCAGGCAGCCGGCGGAGACGCAGAAAATAAATGTAGCAGGCAGCTGCAGGGGATCCGGAAGGCAATAGATCCTGTGTGCTATGGAAGCACAGCCCAGCCGCCAAGCCCGACGCACACCGCTAACCTGGGGCTCCTTCATTACACCCAGCGCCTGCCAAAGCATAGATACACCACTAATCGCAGCAGTGCCGGACAGCGGCCCCCACCCGGCGCCCACGCAGCCCCCGCGCCCCCAAGCGGCAGCGGGGGCTGCCTTACACTAGTTACGCCCCTGACCTTACACATACACACACACCATTATACAGTATTACATTATACACCCCCCCCCCCCCCCCCCAAAATAAAAAATCATATTAAAGCCATGAAAACCTCTGTTTTAAATTACACCCAGCCAACTCCTCCCACCCCACCCCCACCCCACACATACATACACATTTTCTGCAGCCCCCACTGCCCCAGGAGATACAGCTCTCACCTGGCTGTGTTGTTCTCCCTCCTGTGCAGGTGCAGGGACCCGGCAGTGTAGTGGAGCAGGCAGCTAAAGGCAGACATATAGGAGCTGGAAGAGGCAGGAGCAGGGCTTGTCCCTGACACACGGAGCCTGGCTGCTGCTGCTGCTCCGAGTGTGGTGGGCGGGGCCAGCCCCGCAGTGCAGAGCCCTGGCTGTCAGTCTCACTCTCTCCCCTGCTTCCCCTGATCAGACGCTAGAAGTCATTTTTCACTTCCAGCATCTGACAGGGAGCACAGCCCGGCAGCGTTACCAGCAAGTGCAGAGCTGTGCTTCCTGTCAGACTCTAGAGGTGAACTATCACTTCTAGCGTCTGTCTCTCACTGACTGACTGACTGTGCACTATATGCAGGGGAAGGGGAAGGCAGGGGCAGCCACAGATGACAAGTGGGTGGCCGGACACATGGGCGGGCGGGCGGGCGCTAATCCTCCCGCAGCCCCAACAAATATTTTTTTTCAAAGTGTGTGTCTGGACCCGGGCCCCCCTGGCAGGCCCGGGCCCAGGTAAAATGTACCCGCCCCCCCTGCCTCTCGGCGGCCCTGATGGGCATAGTCCCTGTCCCTCTCGCAGGAGATGGCAAACTAAAAGCACACAGGTGTCCTCGAACCCATAGTCTGTGAGCACACTGATATAGTGGGAGCTGTGTCCATCCCGGCTGATATTGACACAGCCCACCACAGCTGTGCGTCGGACTCCTGGACACGGATTCTCCCCTGCAGCTGGCAGTTTGGCCTTACTCACTGAGATCAGTACCAGACCATTCCGCCACACCCCAAACGGCCATCCCCCTGGGACTCGTAACTCGGCACGTTTAACTATACCACAGGTGTGGGGCATTCTCCCAGCACTATATACAGACTTAAAAATGTCTTCCCAGCACCTCTCCTGAGCTGACTGACCCCCCCTCCCCTTCACTGGGGGGAGGGTCCACTCACTCAACACCTCACACCTCATCCTTTTGTGAGGAGATTCGCTCTCTGTGTCTGTGTGTGTGAATTGTGAAGGGGGGCACGTTTCTGCAAGGGGGAATACCAGCAGGTCCTTGTCCCCTGTCTTGGGAACATCCCAGCTCAGCTTTTCTGAGGTTAATATAGCTGAGTTTACCTGTGCTTCACGGGCCCTCCCACCCTTCTGGTTACACACAGCAGCTTCCCTACTAGCCACTGGCTCTATTCCTGAAACCACCCTCTCACTGCACCCAGGGGTATCTTTCCCACTTCCCAGGTATGGGGCAGCCTGTGCAGGGTTGATTCTCAGTTCTGCGTGGAAAGCCAAGCTTTCCATGGCAGTCCAGGACACCTTCCTGAGCCTGACCTTCCCTCCCAGACCCGCAGGTTCTGTGGCTGGGGTGGTGCCACTGAGGTTCTCAGGAGAGGCATCCGTTATCCAGTGATGCTGGAAAAATGCACTCTCTGGAGGGTTCTCAGTGTCTGGAGGGAACCCCTGCTGTGTTCCTGTATCTGTTCTTGTGTGGCTACAGGAAGGAGGGGGGTTTGGGGGGAAAGCTGCAGTAAGGGACACTCTCTCCCTATCTGACAGTTCTACAGTGCACACAGGACCCACTGGGTCACTTATTATACCTGGTACCACATTTCCCACAGTAGCGCAAGACATCACATTATCAACAGTAACATCAATATCATAACCTGGGGAGACATCCTGCAATACCTGCAAATTAGCCTGTGCATCTTCCACAACACATGGGGCCCATCCTGCTGGCTTACAATTGCACCATGGCAAAAACGCTATATCTGGGTCCCATTGTCTCTGAGCAGGAATGGGGTTATCTGAGCATGTTGTCACCAGTAACTTATTGGCAGGTACATGCGCTGCCTGCAACCAACTCAGATCTGTCCCATTTGTGCAGTTAGAGTCCCATGGCCCGATGTCGCAACCAGACATCACTGGAGGAACAGGGTTAACGTCTAGCACAGCAACCTTAATGACATCACCAGCAGCACTCCTACCACTGGTGAGTGAGGGTGTCTCATTCCCAACTAGATTAGGGCATTCATTTAACCCCACAAACTGGCAAGGATTACCCACTATACCTGTCTCTAACTCACCCTCCACCTCTACCGAAGGTACGGCGCTATCACAGATCATCCCAGGGGCTTCACACAAAATAACAACATTGCAATGTTCAGCATGGTTACATACTACCTGAGATGCATCATATGGTTCAGAAGGGTTAGTGACAGATATGTGTGGAGTTAATAAAAGTCCCACATCAGTAGTCCCACACATACTTGTGTGCATACAGTCAGAAAGTCCCATTCCTATTTCCGACATAGTCTCTCCCCTGCATACTTTCACTATGCAGCCAGCCGCTTCCGGCAACAAATCTGGAGCAACGGGTGGGAACATGCTGCTCACATCTTCCAGCAGTTTAAACTGGGCCTTGTGATGTGAGGTCTCTGGAACAGGTTCCATGACTGCTGTAGTAGGCAGAGGCACCTTGCCCTGGTGGGGCACCCCTGGTGAGAGCAAGCTGCTGACATCCTCAGATTCTGCTTCTCCCAACCGTTTAAACTGGAACTCTGCTTCCAGAACTGGTAGCAACAGCTGTTCTAGGCGACGCCACTCCACACCTATCCGGCGGCACTGATCCCCCCAAAATGGGGTATCCAGCTTTCTCCAAGCATCGACCTCCTGCTGCGCAAATTTGTAACATTGTCCCAGTTCTCTCAGCAGCACCCAAGGAGACGCGGATGGACCCCAGAAACGAAATGCTGCACGATACTGGCTGAAGGCATTGCACTCATCATAACTGGCCTGGATGAGCTGCATGATCATCTCCCCACGAGTATGGTTGTGGCAGGAGATACCTTGCAGCTGGCATTCTTCCGTTAGTTCCTCTGTGCTCAGTAGGGTAAACACATCATCATCCTCCACTGGGTCAATATACCCACTGGGCTCTTCTGGTGCTGTAGGGGATTGATACTCTGCAGTCTCCCTGACTGCCACACATCCTACAGTCTCCCTGGTGCTAGCAGAGATGTCAGCTCTCTGAGCATCGGCTGTAGTGTCCAGGGCCAGCTCATTACTCACAACCAAGCTGACACTCACTTGGCTTCCTCTGTCTGCTTCCAAGACAGGGAACTGTGCATGACGCGGTCCGGTGAAATTCGCGTCAGCGGTCATTTGGGACCTCTGTCCCTTGTTAGGCTCCCCATGATTGATAACAGAGTCCACACCATGATCCAACACATTATTTACTTCCGCAGACAGTAAAAGTTCAGTACGAAGCCCATCTCCTGCTAACTCAGTAGCCACGGCAGATAAAGTCTCACGTAAAGGTTCGCCATCATGATGCCCTGTATCATCCTCCACTGGTTCACCAACAGCGATCAGCCCCCTGAGCCTCACCAGTTCCAACTGGTACTCACGCTCGGCATGACGCTCTTCAGCCTCTCGTACGGCTTTGCACTCCGCAGCCTCTCTGTCGACAATGCCTTGGCAGAACTGCACCAGCTGCAAAGCGAATACGGGGTTCACATTCTTAATTTGCCTGATAACAGCTAGAAGGTCGCTCGGCAGTGTAGACTTGCTGGGTCCAGCAGAAGTGTTTGACCCTGGCGCGGAATCGTTTGTACTGTCCAGTGCTGACTGAGCCCCTGGGGTAGGATTGTCCATGGACTGGTTTCCTCCAGCAGCTAGAGTCCGATCGGCATCCACTAGTGCCTGAATCATACGTTTTCTACTCTGGCCAGACCAAGGGATATTCCTCTGCACACACACGACCGCCAGGTCATCTCTCCTCATCTGCTGGTAATCAGCCATCCGGAGTCTCACACTTGTCAAATAAAATGATAGGAAAGAAAACAAGAGAAGGAAGGGAACAGAAATTGCACTCACTGTGTGACTTTTAAAACTATAGTAAAGCTCTGAGTTCTGATTCTGGTGATGTGGGTATTTCACACAAAATTCTACCCACACTCACTTAAGTTCTTAAAGAGAAAAATGAATTCTCCACCCCACCGCTTGCCACCAAATGTCACGGACCCACCGGTCGCCTGCTCCGATACGTCAATCTGAGCAGCGCCGGCCGTGACTGGGGTTCACTCAGGACACTCGGGTCCTTTCCTTGAGGTACACTGCCACCAGCCAAAACCTGATTTTAGCGCCTGAAACTGCGCAAGGGGCGGCTTGGCTCGCCCCTGACCACACAATACAAGATAACAATGGTAACGTTTTTCAGCCGTTCTCTTCCGAGGCTAATGAGTCTTAGGAACACAGAACCAGAACTGGGAATATGTATTATTTATTCCTAGAAATACTACAGAGCTTTAGAAAATAGTTACAAGATTTTACAATGATTTTAAAAGTACACACGAGTTTAAATGCAATTTCAAAAAAAAAAAGGGAAAAAAGACAGAACCTATCTTACACTTAAATACAGATCCTGACGTGGGGGGGTCCTCCACAAGAAATCTCTCCTCGCCTACAGCCTGTTTTGCTAGACCCCCAGGTAGTGACACTGACTATAGGGAGAAGGTCTTAGTTATACCTTGCAGACTCCCTCATCCCTCCCACCCTTGGGATTCCACTCTTTCCATGCTGAAGGAGTGTGGAAGGTCCCTGGCAATGTACAGTCTGCTGTTTTCAAAGTGATTGATCCTCTTTCCTTGCATAGCAGACCCACTGATAAGAGATGTGAAGGAAGGGGACAAACTCTAACCTCTTCTCCTGGACCATGGTTTATGAGGGGCTCAGATCTTATCTTACATCCTGACTCCGGAGGAGTCCACAGATGTCACACTGAGGAAATACAGGCCTCAAACTTAGACCAGGGTCACCTACAGTTTACATACAAGACATGTCCTGATTCCAATACTTACAGGAGACATAACTATTACACCAATATCAGACATACATTCACCGGACAGATAATCATAACAGGAGGCATACGTTAATTTGATCGATCACCTGATCTGATCGTTACATAGGGGAAGCCACATTCATGTATTGTGTAACCTGGATACAGACGTAACATCACTGCAGTTCTCAGATTCACAACAATGTGTTATGTGGGGGGGAAGCCACATTCATGTATTGTGTTACCTGGATACAGACGTAATATCACTGCAGTTCTCAGACTCACAACAATGTGTTATGTAGGGGAAGCCACATTCATGTATTGTGTAACCAGGATACAGACATAACATCACTGCAGTTCTCAGACTCACAACAATGTGTTATGTAGGGGAAGCCACATTCATGTATTGTGTAACCTGGATACAGACGTAACATCACTGCAGTTCTCAGACTCACAACATTGTGTTATGTACGGGGGAAGCTACATTCATGTATTGTGTAACCTGGATACAGAGGTAACATCACTGCAGTTCTCAGACTCACAACATTGTGTTATGTACGGGGGAAGCCACATTCATGTATTGTGTAACCTGGATACAGACGTAATATCACTGCAGTTCTCAGACTAACAACATTGTGTTATGTACAGGGGAAGCCACATTCATGTATTGTGTAACCTGGATACAGACGTAATATCACTGCAGTTCTCAGACTCAAAACAATGTGTTATGTACCGGGAAGCCACATTCATGTATTGTGTAACCTGTATACAGACGTAACATCTCTGCAGTTCTCAGACTCACAACAATGTGTTATGTAGGGGGAAGGCACATTCATGTATTGTGTAACCTGGATACAGACGTAACATCACTGCAGTTCTCAGACTCACCACATTGTGTTATGTACAGGGGAAGCCACATTCATGTATTGTGTAACCTGGATACAGACATAACATCACTGCAATTCTCAGACTCACAACATTGTGTTATGTAGGGGGAAGCTACATTCATGTATTGTGTAACCTGGATACAGACATAACATCACTGCAGTTCTCAGCCTCACAACAATGTGTTATGTAGGGGAAAGCCACATTCATGTATTGTGTAACCTGGATACAGACGTAACATCACTGCAGTTCTCAGACTCACAACAATGTGTTATGTACGGGGGAAGCCACATTCATGTATTGTGTAACCTGGATACAGACGTAACATCACTGCAGTTCTCAGACTCACAATATTGTGTTATGTAGGGGGGAAGCCACATTCATGTATTGTGTAACCTGGATACAGACGTAACATCACTGCAGTTCTCGGACTCACAACATTGTGTTATGTGGGGGGAAGCCACATTCATGTATTGTGTAACCTGGATACAGACATAACATCACTGCAGTTCTCAGACTCATAACAATGTGTTATGTAGGGGGGAAGCCACATTCATGTATTGTGTAACCTGGATACAGACGTAACATCACTGCAGTTCTCAGACTCACAATAATGTGTAATGTACGGGGGGAAGCCACATTCATGTATTGTGTTACCTGGATACAGACGTAACATCACTGCAGTTCTCAGACTCACAACAATGTGTTATGTAGGGGGGAAGCCACATTCATGTATTGTGTAACCTGGATACAGACGTAACATCACTGCAGTTCTCAGACTCACAACAATGTGTTATGTGGGGGGGAAGCCACATTCATGTATTGTGTAACCTGGATACAGACATAACATCATTGCAGTTCTCAGACTTACAACAATGTGTTATGTACGGGGGAAGCCACATTCATGTATTGTGTAACCTGGATACAGACGTAACATCACTGCAGTTCCCAGACTCACAACAATGTGTTATGTACGGGGGAAGCCACATTCATGTATTGTGTAACCTGGATACAGACGTAACATCACTGCAGTTCCCAGACTCACAACAATGTGTTATGTGGGGGGGAAGCCACATTCATGTATTGTGTAACCTGGATACAGACGTAACATCACTGCAGTTCCCAGACTCACAACAATGTGTTATGTACGGGGGAAGCCACATTCATTTATTGTGAAACCTGGATACAGACGTAATATCACTGCAGTTCTCAGACTCACAACAATGTGTTATGTAGGGGAAGCCACATTCATGTATTGTGTAACCAGGATACAGACATAACATCACTGCAGTTCTCAGACTCACAACAATGTGTTATGTAGGGGGAAGCTACATTCATGTATTGTGTAACCTGGATACAGATGTAACATCACTGCAGTTCTCAGACTCACAACATTGTGTTATGTACGGGGGAAGCCACATTCATGTATTGTGTAACCTGGATACAGACGTAATATCACTGCAGTTCTCAGACTAACAACATTGTGTTATGTACAGGGGAAGCCACATTCATGTATTGTGTAACCTGGATACAGACGTAATATCACTGCAGTTCTCAGACTCACAACAATGTGTTATGTACCTGGAAGCCACATTCATGTATTGTGTAACCTGTATACAGACGTAACATCTCTGCAGTTCTCAGACTCACAACAATGTGTTATGTAGGGGGAAGGCACATTCATGTATTGTGTAACCTGGATACAGACGTAACATCACTGCAGTTCTCAGACTCACCACATTGTGTTATGTACAGGGGAAGCCACATTCATGTATTGTGTAACCTGGATACAGACATAACATCACTGCAATTCTCAGACTCACAACATTGTGTTATGTAGGGGGAAGCTACATTCATGTATTGTGTAACCTGGATACAGACGTAACATCACTGCAGTTCTCAGCCTCACAACAATGTGTTATGTAGGGGAAAGCCACATTCATGTATTGTGTAACCTGGATACAGACGTAACATCACTGCAGTTCTCAGACTCACAACAATGTGTTATGTACGGGGGAAGCCACATTCATGTATTGTGTAACCTGGATACAGACGTAACATCACTGCAGTTCTCAGACTCACAATATTGTGTTATGTAGGGGGGAAGCCACATTCATGTATTGTGTAACCTGGATACAGACGTAACATCACTGCAGTTCTCGGACTCACAACATTGTGTTATGTGGGGGGAAGCCACATTCATGTATTGTGTAACCTGGATACAGACATAACATCACTGCAGTTCTCAGACTCATAACAATGTGTTATGTAGGGGGGAAGCCACATTCATGTATTGTGTAACCTGGATACAGACGTAACATCACTGCAGTTCTCAGACTCACAATAATGTGTAATGTACGGGGGGAAGCCACATTCATGTATTGTGTTACCTGGATACAGACGTAACATCACTGCAGTTCTCAGACTCACAACAATGTGTTATGTAGGGGGGAAGCCACATTCATGTATTGTGTAACCTGGATACAGACGTAACATCACTGCAGTTCTCAGACTCACAACAATGTGTTATGTGGGGGGGAAGCCACATTCATGTATTGTGTAACCTGGATACAGACATAACATCATTGCAGTTCTCAGACTTACAACAATGTGTTATGTACGGGGGAAGCCACATTCATGTATTGTGTAACCTGGATACAGACGTAACATCACTGCAGTTCCCAGACTCACAACAATGTGTTATGTACGGGGGAAGCCACATTCATGTATTGTGTAACCTGGATACAGACGTAACATCACTGCAGTTCCCAGACTCACAACAATGTGTTATGTGGGGGGGAAGCCACATTCATGTATTGTGTAACCTGGATACAGACGTAACATCACTGCAGTTCCCAGACTCACAACAATGTGTTATGTACGGGGGAAGCCACATTCATTTATTGTGAAACCTGGATACAGACGTAACATCACTGCAGTTCTCAGACTCACAACATTGTGTTATGTACAGGGGAAGCCACATTCATGTATTGTGTAACCTGGATACAGACGTAACATCACTGCAGTTCTCAGACTCACAACATTGTGTTATGTGGGGGGAAGCCACATTCATGTATTGTGTAACCTGGATACAGACGTAACATCACTGCAGTTCCCAGACTCACAACAATGTGTTATGTGGGGGGGAAGCCACATTCATGTATTGTGTAACCTGGATACAGACGTAACATCACTGCAGTTCCCAGACTCACAACAATGTGTTATGTACGGGGGAAGCCACATTCTTTTATTGTGAAACCTGGATACAGACGTAACATCACTGCAGTTCTCAGATTCACAACATTGTGTTATGTACAGGGGAAGCAACATTTATGTATTGTGTAACCTGGATACAGACGTAACATCACTGCAGTTCTCAGACTCACAACATTGTGTTATGTACGGGGGGAGGCCACATTCATGCATTGTGTAACCTGGATACAGACGTAACATCACTACAGTTCTCAGACTCACAACATTGTGTTATGTACGGGGGAAGCCACATTCATTTATTGTGAAACCTGGATACAGACGTAACATCACTGCAGTTCTCAGACTCACAACGTTGTGTTATGTGGGGGGGAGGCCACATTCATGTATTGTGTAACCTGGATACAGACGTAACATCACTGCAGTTCCCAGACTCACAACAATGTGTTATGTGGGGGGGAAGCCACATTCATGTATTGTGTAACCTGGATACAGACGTAACATCACTGCAGTTCCCAGACTCCCAACAATGTGTTATGTACGGGGGAAGCCACATTCATTTATTGTGAAACCTGGATACAGACGTAACACCACTGCAGTTCTCAGATTTACAACGTTGTGTTATGTACAGGGGAAGCCACATTCATGTATTGTGTAACCTGGATACAGACGTAACATCACTGCAGTTCTCAGACTCACAACATTGTGTTATGTACGGGGGGAGGCCACATTCATGCATTGTGTAACCTGGATACAGAGGTAACATCACTGCAGTTCTCAGACTCACAACATTGTGTTATGTAGGGGAAGCCACATTCATGTATTGTGTAACCTGGATACAGACGTAACATCACTGCAGTTCTCAGACTCACAACAATGTGTTATGTACAGGGGAAGCCACATTCATGTATTGTGTAACCTGGATACAGACGTAACATCACTGCAGTTCTCAGACTCACAACAATGTGTTATGTACGGGGGAAGCCACATTCATGTATTGTGTAACCTGGATACAGACGTAACATCACTGCAGTTCTCAGACTCACAACATTGTGTTATGTGGGGGGGAAGCCACATTCATGTATTGTGTAACCTGGATACAGAGGTAACATCACTGCAGTTCTCAGACTCACAACAATGTGTTATGTAGGGGGAAGCCACATTCATGTATTGTGTAACCTGGATACAGACGTAACATCACTGCAGTACTCAGACTCACAACATTGTATTATGTACGGGGGAAGCCACATTCATGTATTGTGTAACCTGGATACAGACGTAACATCACTGCAGTTCTCAGACTTACAACATTGTGTTATGTACGGGGGAAGCCACATTCATGTATTGTGTAACCTGGATACAGACGTAACATCACTGCAGTTCTCAGACTCACAACAATGTGTTATGTACGGGGGGAGGCCACATTCATGTATTGTGTAACCTGGATACAGACATAACATCACTGCAGTTCTCAGACTCATAACAATGTGTTATGTACGGGGAAGCCACATTCATGTATTGTGTAACCTGGATACAGACGTAACATCACTGCAGTTCTCAGACTCACAACAATGTGTTATGTACGGGAAAGCCACATTCATGTATTGTGTAACCTGGATACAGACGTAACATCACTGCAGTTCTCAGACTCACAACAATGTGTTATGTACGGGGGAAGCCACATTCATGTATTGTGTAACCTGGATACAGACATAACATCACTGCAGTTCTCAGACTCACAACATTGTGTTATGTAGGGGGGAAGCCACATTCATGTATTGTGTAACCTGGATACAGACGTAACATCACTGCAGTTCTCAGACTCACAACAATGTGTTATGTGGGGGGGAAGCCACATTCATGTATTGTGTAACCTGGATACAGACGTAACATCACTGCAGTTCTCAGACTCACAACAATGTGTTATGTAGGGGAAAGCCACATTCATGTATTGTGTAACCTGGATACAGACGTAACATCACTGCAGTTCTCAGACTCACAACAATGTGTTATGTGGGGGGGAAGCCACATTCATGTATTGTGTAACCTGGATACAGACGTAACATCACTGCAGTTCTCAGACTCACAACAATGTGTTATGCAGGGGGGAAGCCACATTCATGTATTGTGTAACCTGGATACAGACGTAACATCATTGCAGTTCTCAGACTCACAACATTGTGTTATGTACGGGGGAAGCCACATTCATGTATTGTGTAACCTGGATACAGACATAACATCACTGCAGTTCTCAGACTCACAACAATGTGTTATGTACGAGGGAAGCCACATTCATGTATTGTGTAACCTGGATACAGACGTAACATCACTGCAGTTCTCAGACTCACAACAATGTGTTATGTACGGGGAAGCCACATTCATGTATTGTGTAACCTGGATACAGACGTAACATCACTGCAGTTCTCAGACTCACAACAATGTGTTATGTACAGGGGAAGCCACATTCATGTATTGTGTAACCTGGATACAGACGTAACATCACTGCAGTTCTCAGACTCACAACATTGTGTTATGTGGGGGGGAAGCCACATTCATGTATTGTGTAACCTGGATACTGTCACGATCCAAGCTCTCAGACAGACTTTCTTACCGGCTAAGTGCCTCCGCAGGTTCAGCTTGCGGTCCAGACGTCACCCCTGCCGGCGTCCTGTCTGCCGTGCGCCATCACCGCTGCCATCCTCCAGTCTGCTCAGCGCTGCTGAGTCCGCGGCTGCGCGGCGCACCGCTCTCCTTGTCCCCAGTGACAGTACTCAGTGCACGGCAATCCACCTGTCCGCCGCCATTGCTCCCAGTATCCAGCATGGTGTGCGCAAACATACTTTCCCGCCATAGCCTGACATGGGGGCTGCCATGTTTTCCCAGTCACATGTCATTCCCATCCAATCCTGTGTGATCTGATCTCCCAGTCATACCTGCCCGGCCAATCCTGGCCACCCAGTGGGTATAAGTATGCTGGGAGCTCTCAGATCAATGCTAGTGCTTCAGTTGTCTCCTGTATATGGTCAGCTGTCCTTGTCTCCGTGCAAGTGTCTCTCTCTGCTGGTGTTGTCTTCCATGCTGCAGTGTATTCCAGGTTATTCCATCTCCTGTTGAAGTCCAGGTTATTCCATCACCTGTGAGCCTGCCTCGTCAGCCCAGCGGTCCAGCCTAGCTCCAGGACTCTGGTCCTCCGATGCTCCAGCATCATCCGTCTCCGATGTTCCACCATCGATAGTCCGATACTCCGGACCCACAGTCAAGCTTCCGTCCGTCATTCCGGACCCACAGTCAAGCTCCTATCTTCCGTCCGTCATTCCGGACCCACAGTCTCCATATCCGATATCCATCCGATGTTCCACCATCGATACTTCATTCATCATACCTGTAAAGTATTGCAATCTGCATGAACTGTCATTACTCCTGCATACTTTACTGCCTGTATCATTACAACCTTCTGCATAATAAATCTGGTTGTACTTTTACCTCTGACTACTCATTGGCTCTGGGTGCACTGTCGCGCAGTTCATGCGCAGGGGTCCTCTCCAACCTCCCCGGTTCAGGTACCGGTCCAGGTCCCCACCAGAGGTCTCAGTCTTGTCGACTGAGTCCCCTGGTGTGACAGTAAGCACTAGCCCAAATGGATCCAGCCGCAAACCAAGCTTCTCCACCCAGCCCTGTACAGCAACTGGCTGTTTGCTTGGATCAGCAAGAGGCTGCGCAGAGCCAAGTGATTCATTGCCTGCAAGATCTGTCTTCCCGGCTGGATAAGTTACAGACCACTCTCAGTGGCCCTGAGCCTGTCAGAGAACTTCCAAGTCCCGTTCATCCTCCTGTAATGGCTGCTGCACCTCGCCTTCATCTGTCTGTCCCCACCAAGTATGATGGGAACCCCAAGACCTGTCGAGGCTTTCTCAATCAGTGTGAGATTCATTTCGAGCTGCAACCCAGTAACTTCCCTACTGAAAGGGTCAAGATTGCCTACATCATCTCCCTCCTGTGTGGAGCGGCACTAGAGTGGGCATCTCCCTTATGGGAAAGATCTGATGCCATCCTGTCCAATTACAAGGACTTCGTGTCAACATTCCGGCGTATCTTCGATGAGCCTGGGCGATCAGCATCTGCCTCCACTGAACTCCTCCGTCTCAGACAGGGATCCCGCTCCGTCGGGCAATATCTGGTCCAGTTCCAGATTCTGGCGTCAGAACTCTCCTGGTGTGATGGGGCCTTATACGCAGCTTTCTGGCATGGCCTATCCGATCGTATCAAGGATGAACTCGCTACCAGAGACTTACCCTCAGGTCTAAGTGACCTTATTTCATTGTGTGTTAAAGTAGACCTATGCTTCCGAGAAAGGGCTATAGAACGTCACAAGAGCGCTCCAGTTAAAATGCCAACGCCTCCGCCTTCTTTACCCACTGCTCCTGCGGTCCATTCCAAAGAAGAACCAATGGAGATAAACCGCTTCCGCTTGTCTCCAGGAGAACGTCGACGTCGACGGTTGGCACAGCTCTGCCTGTATTGTGCCGATCCTGCACATCAAATTTCTGCATGCCCAAAGCGTCAGGAAAACTCCTCCTCCTAGCCCGTCAAGGAGAGGGTAGGCTAGGAGTAATTAAGTCCTCTCCATCAGCAACCGATTGTGTCCTTCCAGTTTCCCTACAAGTTGGTCAGCATTTCAAGACTGTCTCTGCGCTTCTTGATTCCGGTGCCGCTGGCAACTTTGTTACTGCAGAACTGGTCCGCAAGTGGGGGTTGCCCACTGAAAGTCTTTCCAAGACTGTCTTCCTTACTGCTGTGGATGGCAGTAGGATTCCTGATGCGACAGTCTCCCGCAGAACTTTGCCACTTACAGTAAAAGTGGGAGTCCTGCACACTGAACGTTTGTCCTTCCTGGTTTTACCCCGAGCCACTCATGCTCTGGTTCTGGGTTTACCCTGGCTCCGTCTTCACAATCCTCGTCTTGATTGGAAGACATCTGAAATCCTTTCCTGGGATCCTTCCTGCTCCGGTACCTGTCTCCAAAAGGTACTCCCAGCTCGTCATTCTTCAGCCGATGCAGCAGACCTTCCGCCTCTTCCCTACCAAGAGTACTCAGATGTATTCAGCAAGTCTGGCGCTGATGTCCTACCTCCTCACAGACCGTGGGATTGCCCTATTGAACTCATCCCAGGCAAAGAACCACCCAGAGGTAGAACCTATCCTCTCTCTCTTCCAGAGACTCAAGCCATGACCAGTTACATCAAGGAAAATCTGGCAAAGGGATTCATCCGTCCTTCGACTTCTCCTGCTGGCGCAGGATTCTTCTTCGTCAAAAAAAAGGATGGAGGCCTACGTCCCTGCATTGATTATCGCGGCCTCAATGACATTACAGTAAAGAACCGATATCCGTTGCCTCTCATCACCGAGTTGTTTGACCGTGTCAGCGGTGCAACCATCTTTACAAAACTCGATCTGAGAGGTGCATACAATCTCATCCGCATACGAGAGGGCGACGAGTGGAAGACGGCGTTTAATACCAGAGACGGCCACTATGAGTACCTCGTCATGCCCTTTGGGCTCAGCAATGCCCCAGCCGTGTTCCAGCACTATGTCAATGAGATCTTTCGGGACATTCTGTACAGTCATGTAGTTGTATATCTCGATGACATTTTAATCTACGCCAATAACATCACAGAACATCGTTATTGGGTCAAAGAGGTTCTGTCCCGGCTGCGAGCTAATCATCTCTACTGTAAACTGGAGAAGTGTGTCTTCGAGGTGAAGTCTATACCCTTCCTAGGGTACATTGTCTCCGGTTCCGGTCTTCAAATGGATCCAGGAAAACTGCAGGCCATCCAAGATTGGCCAATCCCCTCTTCGCTGAAAGGTATTCAACGTTTCCTGGGTTTTGCCAATTATTACAGAAAATTCATTCGTAATTTCTCTTCTATTGTGGCTCCCATCACTGCCTTGACTAAAAAGGGGTCTAATCCAGCGAAGTGGCCGGCAGAAGCCATCGAAGCCTTCCATCTGTTGAAACAGAGGTTCACTTCCGCTCCTGTTTTAAGACAACCTGATACCACCTTGCCCTTTATTCTCGAGGTTGATGCCTTCTCCGTGGGTGTTGGGGCAGTCCTCTCGCAGAAAGCGCCCGATGGTCGTCTTCATCCCTGTGGGTTCTACTCCCGTAAGTTCCTGCCTGCAGAGCGTAACTATGCCATCGGTGACCAAGAGCTTCTCGCCATCAAGTTGGCATTAGAAGAGTGGAGATATCTTCTAGAGGGCGCTGTTCATGAGATCACAATTATCACAGACCACAAGAATCTTCTGTATCTCAAGTCTGCTCAATGTTTAAATCCCCGTCAAGCCAGATGGACACTTTTCTTTTCCAGGTTCCGTTTCAAGCTGTCGTTCTGTCCAGGGACACAAAACCGAAAAGCTGATGCCCTTTCCCGCTCATGGGAGCAAGAAAGTGAGTCAAAGTCCACACATCAACATTTCATTATTGATCCAGTGGCCTTCTCCGCAACGAGAGTTTCAAATCTCACGCCCCCTACAGGGAAAAGATATGTAAAGCCAGCTCTAAGAAAGAAGTTGCTCTGTTGGGCGCATGCTTCAAAATTCGCTGGCCATGCAGGCATTCAGAAAACTTACGAGTTTATCACCAGGTCCTACTGGTGGCCGTCCCTCAAACAGGATGTACAGGACTTTGTTTCCTCTTGTGCTAAATGTGCTCAGCACAAGATCAGTCGTCAGTCTCCTCCTGGGCAATTGATGCCACTGTCAGTGCCACATCGTCCTTGGACGCATATTTCTATGGACTTTGTAACTGATCTTCCAGAGTCTGACAAGTTCACCACCATCTGGGTGATTGTTGATCGGTTCACCAAGATGGCTCACTTCGTTCCCCTCACCGGTCTTCCGTCAGCTTCCAAGCTGTCCCAGCTCTTCATCAAAGAGATATTCAAGCTTCATGGACTGCCTCTCGAAATCATCTCCGATAGAGGAGTCCAATTCGTAGCCAAATTCTGGCGAAGCCTGTGCTCCCTGCTTCAAATCAAGCTAAAGTTTTCCACAGCCTACCACCCTCAAACCAATGGCCAAACGGAGAGGGTGAATCAGGACCTTGAAGCATTTCTCCGCACATATGTCTCTTCTTCCCAAGATGACTGGGCTCAACTCCTTCCATGGGCAGAGTTCTGCCATAATAACCAATATCATTCTTCATCTAATGTCACTCCATTCCTTGCCAACTATGGGTTTCATCCTCGAGTTCCTGACTTCACTCTGCAACCTGTGTCCTCTGTTCCAGCGGTCGACACGACCATCCGGCAATTCGTCAAATCCTGGAAGCTCATTCGTTCTTCACTTCTGAAGGCTTCAAGCAGGTACAAAAAATTTGCCGACAGGAAACGCAGAGCTGTGCCAGCCCTCCGTCCAGGAGATCGTGTCTGGTTGTCAACCAAGAATCTTCGATTGAGAGTGCCATCGATGAAGTTCGCTCCCCGATATATTGGTCCTTTCCCAGTTGAGCGAGTCGTCAATCCAGTAGCTTACAAGCTCAAGTTGCCGCCCTATTTGAAAGTGCCAGCTACATTCCACATTTCGCTGCTCAAGCCGCTGGTTTTGAATCGCTTTCATTCCAAGCTCCCCAAGGCTCCTAAGGTTTGCACCCAGCGTGGAACTGAATATGAGGTCAGTAAGATCTTGGACTCTCGCATCCGATATGGTCGTCTGCAATATCTGATCGATTGGAAGGGCTACGGCCCCGAAGAGCGATCATGGACCAATGCCATCGATGTCCATGCTCCCAGACTCATCCGGGCGTTCCACTCCAAGTTTCCCCGCAAGCCTAAAAGGTGTCCTGGGGCCACCCTTAAAAGGGGGGGTGCTGTCACGATCCGAGCTCTCAGACAGACTTTCTTACCGGCTAAGTGCCTCCGCAGGTTCAGCTTGCGGTCCAGACGTCACCCCTGCCGGCGTCCTGTCTGCCGTGCGCCATCACCGCTGCCATCCTCCAGTCTGCTCAGCGCTGCTGAGTCCGCGGCTGCGCGGCGCACCGCTCTCCTTGTCCCCAGTGACAGTACTCAGTGCACGGCAATCCACCTGTCCGCCGCCATTGCTCCCAGTATCCAGCATGGTGTGCGCAAACATACTTTCCCGCCATAGCCTGACATGGGGGCTGCCATGTTTTCCCAGTCACATGTCATTCCCATCCAATCCTGTGTGATCTGATCTCCCAGTCATACCTGCCCGGCCAATCCTGGCCACCCAGTGGGTATAAGTATGCTGGGAGCTCTCAGATCAATGCTAGTGCTTCAGTTGTCTCCTGTATATGGTCAGCTGTCCTTGTCTCCGTGCAAGTGTCTCTCTCTGCTGGTGTTGTCTTCCATGCTGCAGTGTATTCCAGGTTATTCCATCTCCTGTTGAAGTCCAGGTTATTCCATCACCTGTGAGCCTGCCTCGTCAGCCCAGCGGTCCAGCCTAGCTCCAGGACTCTGGTCCTCCGATGCTCCAGCATCATCCGTCTCCGATGTTCCACCATCGATAGTCCGATACTCCGGACCCACAGTCAAGCTTCCGTCCGTCATTCCGGACCCACAGTCAAGCTCCTATCTTCCGTCCGTCATTCCGGACCCACAGTCTCCATATCCGATATCCATCCGATGTTCCACCATCGATACTTCATTCATCATACCTGTAAAGTATTGCAATCTGCATGAACTGTCATTACTCCTGCATACTTTACTGCCTGTATCATTACAACCTTCTGCATAATAAATCTGGTTGTACTTTTACCTCTGACTACTCATTGGCTCTGGGTGCACTGTCGCGCAGTTCATGCGCAGGGGTCCTCTCCAACCTCCCCGGTTCAGGTACCGGTCCAGGTCCCCACCAGAGGTCTCAGTCTTGTCGACTGAGTCCCCTGGTGTGACAGATACAGACGTAACATCACTGCAGTTCCCAGACTCACAACAATGTGTTATGTGGGGGGGAAGCCACATTCATGTATTGTGTAACCTGGATACAGACGTAACATCACTGCAGTTCCCAGACTCACAACAATGTGTTATGTACGGGGGAAGCCACATTCATTTATTGTGAAACCTGGATACAGACGTAACACCACTGCAGTTCTCAGATTTACAACGTTGTGTTATGTACAGGGGAAGCCACATTCATGTATTGTGTAACCTGGATACAGACGTAACATCACTGCAGTTCTCAGACTCACAACATTGTGTTATGTACGGGGGGAGGCCACATTCATGCATTGTGTAACCTGGATACAGAGGTAACATCACTGCAGTTCTCAGACTCACAACATTGTGTTATGTAGGGGAAGCCACATTCATGTATTGTGTAACCTGGATACAGACGTAACATCACTGCAGTTCTCAGACTCACAACAATGTGTTATGTACAGGGGAAGCCACATTCATGTATTGTGTAACCTGGATACAGACGTAACATCACTGCAGTTCTCAGACTCACAACAATGTGTTATGTACGGGGGAAGCCACATTCATGTATTGTGTAACCTGGATACAGACGTAAAATCACTGCAGTTCTCAGACTCACAACATTGTGTTATGTGGGGGGGAAGCCACATTCATGTATTGTGTAACCTGGATACAGAGGTAACATCACTGCAGTTCTCAGACTCACAACAATGTGTTATGTAGGGGGAAGCCACATTCATGTATTGTGTAACCTGGATACAGACGTAACATCACTGCAGTACTCAGACTCACAACATTGTATTATGTACGGGGGAAGCCACATTCATGTATTGTGTAACCTGGATACAGACGTAACATCACTGCAGTTCTCAGACTTACAACATTGTGTTATGTACGGGGGAAGCCACATTCATGTATTGTGTAACCTGGATACAGACGTAACATCACTGCAGTTCTCAGACTCACAACAATGTGTTATGTACGGGGGGAGGCCACATTCATGTATTGTGTAACCTGGATACAGACATAACATCACTGCAGTTCTCAGACTCATAACAATGTGTTATGTACGGGGAAGCCACATTCATGTATTGTGTAACCTGGATACAGACGTAACATCACTGCAGTTCTCAGACTCACAACAATGTGTTATGTACGGGGGAAGCCACATTCATGTATTGTGTAACCTGGATACAGACGTAACATCACTGCAGTTCTCAGACTCACAACATTGTGTTATGTAGGGGGGAAGCCACATTCATGTATTGTGTAACCTGGATACAGACGTAACATCACTGCAGTTCTCAGACTCACAACAATGTGTTATGTGGGGGGGAAGCCACATTCATGTATTGTGTAACCTGGATACAGACGTAACATCACTGCAGTTCTCAGACTCACAACAATGTGTTATGTAGGGGAAAGCCACATTCATGTATTGTGTAACCTGGATACAGACGTAACATCACTGCAGTTCTCAGACTCACAACAATGTGTTATGTGGGGGGGAAGCCACATTCATGTATTGTGTAACCTGGATACAGACGTAACATCACTGCAGTTCTCAGACTCACAACAATGTGTTATGCAGGGGGGAAGCCACATTCATGTATTGTGTAACCTGGATACAGACGTAACATCATTGCAGTTCTCAGACTCACAACATTGTGTTATGTACGGGGGAAGCCACATTCATGTATTGTGTAACCTGGATACAGACATAACATCACTGCAGTTCTCAGACTCACAACAATGTGTTATGTACGAGGGAAGCCACATTCATGTATTGTGTAACCTGGATACAGACGTAACATCACTGCAGTTCTCAGACTCACAACAATGTGTTATGTACGGGGAAGCCACATTCATGTATTGTGTAACCTGGATACAGACGTAACATCACTGCAGTTCTCAGACTCACAACAATGTGTTATGTACGGGAAAGCCACATTCATGTATTGTGTAACCTGGATACAGACGTAACATCACTGCAGTTCTCAGACTCACAACAATGTGTTATGTACGGGGGAAGCCACATTCATGTATTGTGTAACCTGGATACAGACATAACATCACTGCAGTTCTCAGACTCACAACATTGTGTTTTGTAGGGGGGAAGCCACATTCATGTATTGTGTAACCTGGATACAGACGTAACGTCACTGCAGTTCTCAGACTCACAACAATGTGTTATGTGGGGGGGAAGCCACATTCATGTATTGTGTAACCTGGATACAGACGTAACATCACTGCAGTTCTCAGACTCACAACAATGTGTTATGTAGGGGAAAGCCACATTCATGTATTGTGTAACCTGGATACAGACGTAACATCACTGCAGTTCTCAGACTCACAACAATGTGTTATGTACAGGGGAAGCCACATTCATGTATTGTGTAACCTGGATACAGACGTAACATCACTGCAGTTCTCAGACTCACAACAATGTGTTATGTAGGGGAAAGCCACATTCATGTATTGTGTAACCTGGATACAGACGTAACATCACTGCAGTTCTCAGACTCACAACAATGTGTTATGTACGGGGGGAGGCCACATTCATGTATTGTGTAACCTGGATACAGACGTAACATCACTGCAGTTCCCAGACTCACAACAATGTGTTATGTACGGGGGAAGCCACATTCATTTATTGTGAAACCTGGATACAGACGTAACATCACTGCAGTTCTCAGATTTACAACATTGTGTTATGTACAGGGGAAGCCACATTCATGTATTGTGTAACCTGGATACAGACGTAACATCACTGCAGTTCTCAGACTCACAACATTGTGTTATGTACGGGGGGAGGCCACATTCATGCATTGTGTAACCTGGATACAGACGTAACATCACTGCAGTTCTCAGACTCACAACATTGTGTTATGTAGGGGGGAAGCCACATTCATGTATTGTGTAACCTGGATACAGACGTAACATCACTGCAGTTCTCAGACTCACAACAATGTGTTATGTACGGGGGAAGCCACATTCATGTATTGTGTAACCTGGATACAGACATAACATCATTGCAGTTCTCAGACTCACAACAATGTGTTATGTAGGGGGAATCCATATTCATGTATTGTGTAACCTGGATACAGACGTAACGTCACTGCAGTTCTCAGACTCACAACAATGTGTTATGTACAGGGGAAGCCACATTCATGTATTGTGTAACCTGGATACAGACGTAACATCACTGCAGTTCTCAGACTCACAACAATGTGTTATGTACGGGGGAAGCCACATTCATGTATTGTGTAACCTGGATACAGACGTAACATCACTGCAGTTCTCAGACTCACAACATTGTGTTATGTAGGGGGAAGCCACATTCATGTATTGTGTAACCTGGATACAGACGTAACATCACTGCAGTTCTCAGACTCACAACAATGTGTTATGTACGGGGGAAGCCACATTCATGTATTGTGTAACCTGGATACAGACGTAACATCACTGCAGTTCTCAGACTCACAACATTGTGTTATGTACGAGGGAAGCCCCATTCATGTATTGTGTAACCTGGATACAGACGTAACATCACTGCAGTTCTCAGACTCACAACAATGTGTTATGTACGGGGGAAGCCACATTCATGTATTGTGTAAGCTGGATACAGACGTAACATCACTGCAGTTCTCAGACTCACAACATTGTGTTATGTACAGGGGAAGCCACATTCATGTATTGTGTAACCTGGATACAGACGTAACATCACTGCAGTTCTCAGACTCACAACAATGTGTTATGTAAGGGGGAAGCCACATTCATGTATTGTGTAACCTGGATACAGACGTAACATCACTGCAGTTCTAAGACTCACAACATTGTGTTATGCACAGGGGAAGCCACATTCATGTATTGTGTAACCTGGATACAGACGTAACATCACTGCAGTTCTCAGACTCACAACATTGTGTTATGTACGGGGGAAGCCACATTCATGTATTGTGTAACCTGGATACAGACGTAACATCACTGCAGATCTCAGACTCACAACACTGTGTTATGTACGGGGGAAGCCACATTCATGTATTGTGTAACCTGTACACAGACGTAACATCACTGCAGTTCTCAGACTCACAACAATGTGTTATGTACCGGGAAGCCACATTCATGTATTGTGTAACCTGGATACAGACGTAACATCACTGCAGTTCTCAGACTCACAACAATGTGTTATGTAGGGTGAAGCCACATTCATTTATTGTGTAACCTGGATACAGACGTAACATCACTGCAGTTCTCAGACTCACAACAATGTGTTATGTACCGGGAAGCCACATTCATGTATTGTGTAACCTGGATACAGATGTAACATCACTGCAGTTCTCAGACTCACAACAATGTGTTATGTAGGGGGGAAGCCACATTCATGTATTGTGTAACCTGGATACAGACGTAACATCACTGCAGTTCTCAGACTCACAACACTGTGTTATGTAGGGGGGAAGCCACATTCATGTATTGTGTAACCTGTACACAGACGTAACATCACTGCAGTTCTCAGACTCACAACAATGTGTTATGTACCGGGAAGCCACATTCATGTATTGTGTAACCTGTACACAGACGTAACATCACTGCAGTTCTCAGACTCACAACAATGTGTTATGTACCGGGAAGCCACATTCATTTATTGTGTAACCTGGATACAGACGTAACATCACTGCAGTTCTCAGACTCACAACATTGTGTTATGTAGGGGGAAGCCACATTCATGTATTGTGTAACCTGGATACAGACGTAACATCACTGCAGTTCTCAGACTCACAACATTGTGTTATGTACGGGGGAAGCCACATTCATGTATTGTGTAACCTGTACACAGACGTAACATCACTGCAGTTCTCAGACTCCCAACATTGTGTTATGTAGGGGGGGAGCCACATTCATGTATTGTGTAACCTGGATACAGACGTAACATCACTGCAGTTCTCAGACTCACAACATTGTGTTATGTAGGGGGAAGCCACATTCATGTATTGTGTAACCTGGATACAGACGTAACATCACTGCAGTTCTCAGACTCACAACATTGTGTTATGTATGGGGGAAGCCACATTCATGTATTGTGTAACCTGGATACAGACGTAACATCACTGCAGTTCTCAGACTCACAACATTGTGTTATGTACGGGGGAAGCCACATTCATGTATTGTGTAACCTGGATACAGACGTAACATCATTGCAGTTCTCAGACTCACAACAATGTGTTATGTACGGGGGAAGCCACATTCATGTATTGTGTAACCTGGATACAGACGTAACATCACTGCAGTTCTCAGACTCACAACATTGTGTTATGTAGGGGGAAGCCACATTCATGTATTGTGTAACATGGATACAAATGTAACATCACTGCAGTTCTCAGACTCACAACATTGTGTTATGTACGAGGGAAGCCACATTCATGTATTGTGTAACCTGGATACAGACGTAACATCACTGCAGTTCTCAGACTCACAACAATGTGTTATGTACAGGGGAAGCCACATTCATGTATTGTGTAACATGGATACAAATGTAACATCACTGCAGTTCTCAGACTAACAACATTGTGTTATGTACGGGGGAAGCCACATTCATGTATTGTGTAACCTGGATACAGACGTAACATCACTGCAGTTCTCAGACTCACAACATTGTGTTATGTACGGGGGAAGCCACATTCATGTATTGTGTAACCTGGATACAGACGTAACATCACTGCAGTTCTCAGACTCACAACAATGTGTTATGTACAGGGGAAGCCACATTCATGTATTGTGTAACATGGATACAAATGTAACATCACTGCAGTACTCAGACTCACAACAATGTGTTATGTAGGGGGAAGCCACATTCATGTATTGTGTAACCTGGATACAGATGTAACATCACTGCAGTTCTCAGACTCACAACAATGTGTTATGTACAGGGGAAGCCACATTCATGTATTGTGTAACATGGATACAAATGTAACATCACTGCAGTTCTCAGACTCACAACAATGTGTTATGTAGGGGGAAGCCACATTCATGTATTGTGTAACCTGGATACAGACATAACATCACTGCAGTTCTCAGACTCCCAACATTGTGTTATGTACAGGGGAAGCCACATTCATGTATTGTGTAACCTGGATACAGACGTAACATCACTGCAGTTCTCAGACTAACAACATTGTGTTATGTACGGGGGAAGCCACATTCATGTATTGTGTAACCTGGATACAGACATAACATCACTGCAGTTCTCAGACTCACAACATTGTGTTATGTACGGGGGAAGCCACATTCATGTATTGTGTAACCTGGATACAGACGTAACATCACTGCAGTTCTCAGACTCACAACAATGTGTTATGTACGGGGGAAGCCACATTCATGAATTGTGTAACCTGGATACAGACGTAACATCACTGCAGTTCTCAGACTCACAACAATGTGTTATGTAGGGGGGAAGCCACATTCATGTATTGTGTAACCTGGATACAGACGTAACATCACTGCAGTTCTCAGACTCACAACAATGTGTTATGTAGGGGAAGCCACATTCATGTATTGTGTAACCTGGATACAGACGTAACATCACTGCAGTTCTCAGACTCACAACATTGTGTTATGTACGGGGGAAGCCACATTCATGTATTGTGTAACCTGTATACAGACGTAACATCACTGCAGTTCTCAGACTAACAACATTGTGTTATGTAGGGGGGAAGCCACATTCATGTATTGTGTAACCTGTATACAGACGTAACATCACTGCAGTTCTCAGACTCACAACAATGTGTTATGTACGGGGGAAGCCACATTCATGTATTGTGTAACCTGGATACAGACATAACATCACTGCAGTTCTCAGACTCACAACAATGTGTTATGTAGGGGGGAAGCCACATTCATGTATTGTGTAACCTGGATACAGACGTAACATCACTGCAGTTCTCAGACTCACAACATTGTGTTATGTACGGGGGAAGCCACATTCATGTATTGTGTAACCTGGATACAGACATAACATCACTGCAGTTCTCAGACTCACAACAATGTGTTATGTACGGGGGAAGCCACATTCATGTATTGTGTAACCTGGATACAGACGTAACATCACTGCAGTTCTCAGACTCACAACAATGTGTTATGTACGGGGGAAGCCACATTCATGTATTGTGTAACCTGGATACAGACGTAACATCACTGCAGTTCTCAGACTCACAACATTGTGTTATGTACGGGGGAAGCCACATTCATGTATTGTGTAACTTGTATACAGACATAACATCACTGCAGTTCTCAGACTCATAACAATGTGTTATGTACGGGGAAGCCACATTCATGTATTGTGTAACCTGGATACAGACGTAACATCACTGCAGTTCTCAGACTCACAACAATGTGTTATGTACGGGAAAGCCACATTCATGTATTGTGTAACCTGGATACAGACGTAACATCACTGCAGTTCTCAGACTCACAACAATGTGTTATGTACGGGGGAAGCCACATTCATGTATTGTGTAACCTGGATACAGACGTAACATCACTGCAGTTCTCAGACTCACAACATTGTGTTATGTAGGGGGGAAGCCACATTCATGTATTGTGTAACCTGGATACAGACGTAACATCACTGCAGTTCTCAGACTCACAACAATGTGTTATGTGGGGGGGAAGCCACATTCATGTATTGTGTAACCTGGATACAGACGTAACATCACTGCAGTTCTCAGACTCACAACAATGTGTTATGTAGGGGAAAGCCACATTCATGTATTGTGTAACCTGGATACAGACGTAACATCACTGCAGTTCTCAGACTCACAACAATGTGTTATGTGGGGGGGAAGCCACATTCATGTATTGTGTAACCTGGATACAGACGTAACATCACTGCAGTTCTCAGACTCACAACAATGTGTTATGCAGGGGGGAAGCCACATTCATGTATTGTGTAACCTGGATACAGACGTAACATCATTGCAGTTCTCAGACTCACAACATTGTGTTATGTACGGGGGAAGCCACATTCATGTATTGTGTAACCTGGATACAGACATAACATCACTGCAGTTCTCAGACTCACAACAATGTGTTATGTACGAGGGAAGCCACATTCATGTATTGTGTAACCTGGATACAGACGTAACATCACTGCAGTTCTCAGACTCACAACAATGTGTTATGTACGGGGAAGCCACATTCATGTATTGTGTAACCTGGATACAGACGTAACATCACTGCAGTTCTCAGACTCACAACAATGTGTTATGTACGGGAAAGCCACATTCATGTATTGTGTAACCTGGATACAGACGTAACATCACTGCAGTTCTCAGACTCACAACAATGTGTTATGTACGGGGGAAGCCACATTCATGTATTGTGTAACCTGGATACAGACATAACATCACTGCAGTTCTCAGACTCACAACATTGTGTTTTGTAGGGGGGAAGCCACATTCATGTATTGTGTAACCTGGATACAGACGTAACGTCACTGCAGTTCTCAGACTCACAAAAATGTGTTATGTGGGGGGGAAGCCACATTCATGTATTGTGTAACCTGGATACAGACGTAACATCACTGCAGTTCTCAGACTCACAACAATGTGTTATGTAGGGGAAAGCCACATTCATGTATTGTGTAACCTGGATACAGACGTAACATCACTGCAGTTCTCAGACTCACAACAATGTGTTATGTACAGGGGAAGCCACATTCATGTATTGTGTAACCTGGATACAGACGTAACATCACTGCAGTTCTCAGACTCACAACAATGTGTTATGTAGGGGAAAGCCACATTCATGTATTGTGTAACCTGGATACAGACGTAACATCACTGCAGTTCTCAGACTCACAACAATGTGTTATGTACGGGGGGAGGCCACATTCATGTATTGTGTAACCTGGATACAGACGTAACATCACTGCAGTTCCCAGACTCACAACAATGTGTTATGTACGGGGGAAGCCACATTCATTTATTGTGAAACCTGGATACAGACGTAACATCACTGCAGTTCTCAGATTTACAACATTGTGTTATGTACAGGGGAAGCCACATTCATGTATTGTGTAACCTGGATACAGACGTAACATCACTGCAGTTCTCAGACTCACAACATTGTGTTATGTACGGGGGGAGGCCACATTCATGCATTGTGTAACCTGGATACAGACGTAACATCACTGCAGTTCTCAGACTCACAACATTGTGTTATGTAGGGGGGAAGCCACATTCATGTATTGTGTAACCTGGATACAGACGTAACATCACTGCAGTTCTCAGACTCACAACAATGTGTTATGTACGGGGGAAGCCACATTCATGTATTGTGTAACCTGGATACAGACATAACATCATTGCAGTTCTCAGACTCACAACAATGTGTTATGTAGGGGGAAGCCACATTCATGTATTGTGTAACCTGGATACAGACGTAACGTCACTGCAGTTCTCAGACTCACAACAATGTGTTATGTACAGGGGAAGCCACATTCATGTATTGTGTAACCTGGATACAGACGTAACATCACTGCAGTTCTCAGACTCACAACAATGTGTTATGTAGGGGGGAAGCCACATTCATGTATTGTGTAACCTGGATACAGACGTAACATCACTGCAGTTCTCAGACTCACAACATTGTGTTATGTAGGGGGAAGCCACATTCATGTATTGTGTAACCTGGATACAGACGTAACATCACTGCAGTTCTCAGACTCACAACAATGTGTTATGTACGGGGGAAGCCACATTCATGTATTGTGTAACCTGGATACAGACGTAACATCACTGCAGTTCTCAGACTCACAACATTGTGTTATGTACGAGGGAAGCCACATTCATGTATTGTGTAACCTGGATACAGACGTAACATCACTGCAGTTCTCAGACTCACAACAATGTGTTATGTACGGGGGAAGCCACATTCATGTATTGTGTAAGCTGGATACAGACGTAACATCACTGCAGTTCTCAGACTCACAACATTGTGTTATGTACAGGGGAAGCCACATTCATGTATTGTGTAACCTGGATACAGACGTAACATCACTGCAGTTCTCAGACTCACAACAATGTGTTATGTAAGGGGGAAGCCACATTCATGTATTGTGTAACCTGGATACAGACGTAACATCACTGCAGTTCTAAGACTCACAACATTGTGTTATGCACAGGGGAAGCCACATTCATGTATTGTGTAACCTGGATACAGACGTAACATCACTGCAGTTCTCAGACTCACAACATTGTGTTATGTACGGGGGAAGCCACATTCATGTATTGTGTAACCTGGATACAGACGTAACATCACTGCAGATCTCAGACTCACAACACTGTGTTATGTACGGGGGAAGCCACATTCATGTATTGTGTAACCTGTACACAGACGTAACATCACTGCAGTTCTCAGACTCACAACAATGTGTTATGTACCGGGAAGCCACATTCATGTATTGTGTAACCTGGATACAGACGTAACATCACTGCAGTTCTCAGACTCACAACAATGTGTTATGTAGGGTGAAGCCACATTCATTTATTGTGTAACCTGGATACAGACGTAACATCACTGCAGTTCTCAGACTCACAACAATGTGTTATGTACCGGGAAGCCACATTCATGTATTGTGTAACCTGGATACAGATGTAACATCACTGCAGTTCTCAGACTCACAACAATGTGTTATGTAGGGGGGAAGCCACATTCATGTATTGTGTAACCTGGATACAGACGTAACATCACTGCAGTTCTCAGACTCACAACACTGTGTTATGTAGGGGGGAAGCCACATTCATGTATTGTGTAACCTGTACACAGACGTAACATCACTGCAGTTCTCAGACTCACAACAATGTGTTATGTACCGGGAAGCCACATTCATGTATTGTGTAACCTGTACACAGACGTAACATCACTGCAGTTCTCAGACTCACAACAATGTGTTATGTACCGGGAAGCCACATTCATTTATTGTGTAACCTGGATACAGACGTAACATCACTGCAGTTCTCAGACTCACAACATTGTGTTATGTAGGGGGAAGCCACATTCATGTATTGTGTAACCTGGATACAGACGTAACATCACTGCAGTTCTCAGACTCACAACATTGTGTTATGTACGGGGGAAGCCACATTCATGTATTGTGTAACCTGTACACAGACGTAACATCACTGCAGTTCTCAGACTCCCAACATTGTGTTATGTAGGGGGGGAGCCACATTCATGTATTGTGTAACCTGGATACAGACGTAACATCACTGCAGTTCTCAGACTCACAACATTGTGTTATGTAGGGGGAAGCCACATTCATGTATTGTGTAACCTGGATACAGACGTAACATCACTGCAGTTCTCAGACTCACAACATTGTGTTATGTATGGGGGAAGCCACATTCATGTATTGTGTAACCTGGATACAGACGTAACATCACTGCAGTTCTCAGACTCACAACATTGTGTTATGTACGGGGGAAGCCACATTCATGTATTGTGTAACCTGGATACAGACGTAACATCATTGCAGTTCTCAGACTCACAACAATGTGTTATGTACGGGGGAAGCCACATTCATGTATTGTGTAACCTGGATACAGACGTAACATCACTGCAGTTCTCAGACTCACAACATTGTGTTATGTAGGGGGAAGCCACATTCATGTATTGTGTAACATGGATACAAATGTAACATCACTGCAGTTCTCAGACTCACAACATTGTGTTATGTACGAGGGAAGCCACATTCATGTATTGTGTAACCTGGATACAGACGTAACATCACTGCAGTTCTCAGACTCACAACAATGTGTTATGTACAGGGGAAGCCACATTCATGTATTGTGTAACATGGATACAAATGTAACATCACTGCAGTTCTCAGACTAACAACATTGTGTTATGTACGGGGGAAGCCACATTCATGTATTGTGTAACCTGGATACAGACGTAACATCACTGCAGTTCTCAGACTCACAACATTGTGTTATGTACGGGGGAAGCCACATTCATGTATTGTGTAACCTGGATACAGACGTAACATCACTGCAGTTCTCAGACTCACAACAATGTGTTATGTACAGGGGAAGCCACATTCATGTATTGTGTAACATGGATACAAATGTAACATCACTGCAGTACTCAGACTCACAACAATGTGTTATGTAGGGGGAAGCCACATTCATGTATTGTGTAACCTGGATACAGACGTAACATCACTGCAGTTCTCAGACTCACAACAATGTGTTATGTACAGGGGAAGCCACATTCATGTATTGTGTAACATGGATACAAATATAACATCACTGCAGTTCTCAGACTCACAACAATGTGTTATGTAGGGGGAAGCCACATTCATGTATTGTGTAACCTGGATACAGACATAACATCACTGCAGTTCTCAGACTCCCAACATTGTGTTATGTACAGGGGAAGCCACATTCATGTATTGTGTAACCTGGATACAGACGTAACATCACTGCAGTTCTCAGACTCACAACAATGTGTTATGTACGGGGGAAGCCACATTCATGTATTGTGTAACCTGGATACAGACGTAACATCACTGCAGTTCTCAGACTCACAACATTGTGTTATGTACGAGGGAAGCCCCATTCATGTATTGTGTAACCTGGATACAGACGTAACATCACTGCAGTTCTCAGACTCACAACAATGTGTTATGTACGGGGGAAGCCACATTCATGTATTGTGTAAGCTGGATACAGACGTAACATCACTGCAGTTCTCAGACTCACAACATTGTGTTATGTACAGGGGAAGCCACATTCATGTATTGTGTAACCTGGATACAGACGTAACATCACTGCAGTTCTCAGACTCACAACAATGTGTTATGTAAGGGGGAAGCCACATTCATGTATTGTGTAACCTGGATACAGACGTAACATCACTGCAGTTCTAAGACTCACAACATTGTGTTATGCACAGGGGAAGCCACATTCATGTATTGTGTAACCTGGATACAGACGTAACATCACTGCAGTTCTCAGACTCACAACATTGTGTTATGTACGGGGGAAGCCACATTCATGTATTGTGTAACCTGGATACAGACGTAACATCACTGCAGATCTCAGACTCACAACACTGTGTTATGTACGGGGGAAGCCACATTCATGTATTGTGTAACCTGTACACAGACGTAACATCACTGCAGTTCTCAGACTCACAACAATGTGTTATGTACCGGGAAGCCACATTCATGTATTGTGTAACCTGGATACAGACGTAACATCACTGCAGTTCTCAGACTCACAACAATGTGTTATGTAGGGTGAAGCCACATTCATTTATTGTGTAACCTGGATACAGACGTAACATCACTGCAGTTCTCAGACTCACAACAATGTGTTATGTACCGGGAAGCCACATTCATGTATTGTGTAACCTGGATACAGATGTAACATCACTGCAGTTCTCAGACTCACAACAATGTGTTATGTAGGGGGGAAGCCACATTCATGTATTGTGTAACCTGGATACAGACGTAACATCACTGCAGTTCTCAGACTCACAACACTGTGTTATGTAGGGGGGAAGCCACATTCATGTATTGTGTAACCTGTACACAGACGTAACATCACTGCAGTTCTCAGACTCACAACAATGTGTTATGTACCGGGAAGCCACATTCATGTATTGTGTAACCTGTACACAGACGTAACATCACTGCAGTTCTCAGACTCACAACAATGTGTTATGTACCGGGAAGCCACATTCATTTATTGTGTAACCTGGATACAGACGTAACATCACTGCAGTTCTCAGACTCACAACATTGTGTTATGTAGGGGGAAGCCACATTCATGTATTGTGTAACCTGGATACAGACGTAACATCACTGCAGTTCTCAGACTCACAACATTGTGTTATGTACGGGGGAAGCCACATTCATGTATTGTGTAACCTGTACACAGACGTAACATCACTGCAGTTCTCAGACTCCCAACATTGTGTTATGTAGGGGGGGAGCCACATTCATGTATTGTGTAACCTGGATACAGACGTAACATCACTGCAGTTCTCAGACTCACAACATTGTGTTATGTAGGGGGAAGCCACATTCATGTATTGTGTAACCTGGATACAGACGTAACATCACTGCAGTTCTCAGACTCACAACATTGTGTTATGTATGGGGGAAGCCACATTCATGTATTGTGTAACCTGGATACAGACGTAACATCACTGCAGTTCTCAGACTCACAACATTGTGTTATGTACGGGGGAAGCCACATTCATGTATTGTGTAACCTGGATACAGACGTAACATCATTGCAGTTCTCAGACTCACAACAATGTGTTATGTACGGGGGAAGCCACATTCATGTATTGTGTAACCTGGATACAGACGTAACATCACTGCAGTTCTCAGACTCACAACATTGTGTTATGTAGGGGGAAGCCACATTCATGTATTGTGTAACATGGATACAAATGTAACATCACTGCAGTTCTCAGACTCACAACATTGTGTTATGTACGAGGGAAGCCACATTCATGTATTGTGTAACCTGGATACAGACGTAACATCACTGCAGTTCTCAGACTCACAACAATGTGTTATGTACAGGGGAAGCCACATTCATGTATTGTGTAACATGGATACAAATGTAACATCACTGCAGTTCTCAGACTAACAACATTGTGTTATGTACGGGGGAAGCCACATTCATGTATTGTGTAACCTGGATACAGACGTAACATCACTGCAGTTCTCAGACTCACAACATTGTGTTATGTACGGGGGAAGCCACATTCATGTATTGTGTAACCTGGATACAGACGTAACATCACTGCAGTTCTCAGACTCACAACAATGTGTTATGTACAGGGGAAGCCACATTCATGTATTGTGTAACATGGATACAAATGTAACATCACTGCAGTACTCAGACTCACAACAATGTGTTATGTAGGGGGAAGCCACATTCATGTATTGTGTAACCTGGATACAGACGTAACATCACTGCAGTTCTCAGACTCACAACAATGTGTTATGTACAGGGGAAGCCACATTCATGTATTGTGTAACATGGATACAAATGTAACATCACTGCAGTTCTCAGACTCACAACAATGTGTTATGTAGGGGGAAGCCACATTCATGTATTGTGTAACCTGGATACAGACATAACATCACTGCAGTTCTCAGACTCCCAACATTGTGTTATGTACAGGGGAAGCCACATTCATGTATTGTGTAACCTGGATACAGACGTAACATCACTGCAGTTCTCAGACTAACAACATTGTGTTATGTACGGGGGAAGCCACATTCATGTATTGTGTAACCTGGATACAGACATAACATCACTGCAGTTCTCAGACTCACAACATTGTGTTATGTACGGGGGAAGCCACATTCATGTATTGTGTAACCTGGATACAGACGTAACATCACTGCAGTTCTCAGACTCACAACAATGTGTTATGTACGGGGGAAGCCACATTCATGAATTGTGTAACCTGGATACAGACGTAACATCACTGCAGTTCTCAGACTCACAACAATGTGTTATGTAGGGGGGAAGCCACATTCATGTATTGTGTAACCTGGATACAGACGTAACATCACTGCAGTTCTCAGACTCACAACAATGTGTTATGTAGGGGAAGCCACATTCATGTATTGTGTAACCTGGATACAGACGTAACATCACTGCAGTTCTCAGACTCACAACATTGTGTTATGTACGGGGGAAGCCACATTCATGTATTGTGTAACCTGTATACAGACGTAACATCACTGCAGTTCTCAGACTAACAACATTGTGTTATGTAGGGGGGAAGCCACATTCATGTATTGTGTAACCTGTATACAGACGTAACATCACTGCAGTTCTCAGACTCACAACAATGTGTTATGTACGGGGGAAGCCACATTCATGTATTGTGTAACCTGGATACAGACATAACATCACTGCAGTTCTCAGACTCACAACAATGTGTTATGTAGGGGGGAAGCCACATTCATGTATTGTGTAACCTGGATACAGACGTAACATCACTGCAGTTCTCAGACTCACAACATTGTGTTATGTACGGGGGAAGCCACATTCATGTATTGTGTAACCTGGATACAGACATAACATCACTGCAGTTCTCAGACTCACAACAATGTGTTATGTACGGGGGAAGCCACATTCATGTATTGTGTAACCTGGATACAGACGTAACATCACTGCAGTTCTCAGACTCACAACAATGTGTTATGTACGGGGGAAGCCACATTCATGTATTGTGTAACCTGGATACAGACGTAACATCACTGCAGTTCTCAGACTCACAACATTGTGTTATGTACGGGGGAAGCCACATTCATGTATTGTGTAACTTGTATACAGACATAACATCACTGCAGTTCTCAGACTCATAACAATGTGTTATGTACGGGGAAGCCACATTCATGTATTGTGTAACCTGGATACAGACGTAACATCACTGCAGTTCTCAGACTCACAACAATGTGTTATGTACGGGAAAGCCACATTCATGTATTGTGTAACCTGGATACAGACGTAACATCACTGCAGTTCTCAGACTCACAACAATGTGTTATGTACGGGGGAAGCCACATTCATGTATTGTGTAACCTGGATACAGACGTAACATCACTGCAGTTCTCAGACTCACAACATTGTGTTATGTAGGGGGGAAGCCACATTCATGTATTGTGTAACCTGGATACAGACGTAACATCACTGCAGTTCTCAGACTCACAACAATGTGTTATGTGGGGGGGAAGCCACATTCATGTATTGTGTAACCTGGATACAGACGTAACATCACTGCAGTTCTCAGACTCACAACAATGTGTTATGTAGGGGAAAGCCACATTCATGTATTGTGTAACCTGGATACAGACGTAACATCACTGCAGTTCTCAGACTCACAACAATGTGTTATGTGGGGGGGAAGCCACATTCATGTATTGTGTAACCTGGATACAGACGTAACATCACTGCAGTTCTCAGACTCACAACAATGTGTTATGCAGGGGGGAAGCCACATTCATGTATTGTGTAACCTGGATACAGACGTAACATCATTGCAGTTCTCAGACTCACAACATTGTGTTATGTACGGGGGAAGCCACATTCATGTATTGTGTAACCTGGATACAGACATAACATCACTGCAGTTCTCAGACTCACAACAATGTGTTATGTACGAGGGAAGCCACATTCATGTAATGTGTAACCTGGATACAGACGTAACATCACTGCAGTTCTCAGACTCACAACAATGTGTTATGTACGGGGAAGCCACATTCATGTATTGTGTAACCTGGATACAGACGTAACATCACTGCAGTTCTCAGACTCACAACAATGTGTTATGTACGGGAAAGCCACATTCATGTATTGTGTAACCTGGATACAGACGTAACATCACTGCAGTTCTCAGACTCACAACAATGTGTTATGTACGGGGGAAGCCACATTCATGTATTGTGTAACCTGGATACAGACATAACATCACTGCAGTTCTCAGACTCACAACATTGTGTTTTGTAGGGGGGAAGCCACATTCATGTATTGTGTAACCTGGATACAGACGTAACGTCACTGCAGTTCTCAGACTCACAAAAATGTGTTATGTGGGGGGGAAGCCACATTCATGTATTGTGTAACCTGGATACAGACGTAACATCACTGCAGTTCTCAGACTCACAACAATGTGTTATGTAGGGGAAAGCCACATTCATGTATTGTGTAACCTGGATACAGACGTAACATCACTGCAGTTCTCAGACTCACAACAATGTGTTATGTACAGGGGAAGCCACATTCATGTATTGTGTAACCTGGATACAGACGTAACATCACTGCAGTTCTCAGACTCACAACAATGTGTTATGTAGGGGAAAGCCACATTCATGTATTGTGTAACCTGGATACAGACGTAACATCACTGCAGTTCTCAGACTCACAACAATGTGTTATGTACGGGGGGAGGCCACATTCATGTATTGTGTAACCTGGATACAGACGTAACATCACTGCAGTTCCCAGACTCACAACAATGTGTTATGTACGGGGGAAGCCACATTCATTTATTGTGAAACCTGGATACAGACGTAACATCACTGCAGTTCTCAGATTTACAACATTGTGTTATGTACAGGGGAAGCCACATTCATGTATTGTGTAACCTGGATACAGACGTAACATCACTGCAGTTCTCAGACTCACAACATTGTGTTATGTACGGGGGGAGGCCACATTCATGCATTGTGTAACCTGGATACAGACGTAACATCACTGCAGTTCTCAGACTCACAACATTGTGTTATGTAGGGGGGAAGCCACATTCATGTATTGTGTAACCTGGATACAGACGTAACATCACTGCAGTTCTCAGACTCACAACAATGTGTTATGTACGGGGGAAGCCACATTCATGTATTGTGTAACCTGGATACAGACATAACATCATTGCAGTTCTCAGACTCACAACAATGTGTTATGTAGGGGGAAGCCACATTCATGTATTGTGTAACCTGGATACAGACGTAACGTCACTGCAGTTCTCAGACTCACAACAATGTGTTATGTACAGGGGAAGCCACATTCATGTATTGTGTAACCTGGATACAGACGTAACATCACTGCAGTTCTCAGACTCACAACAATGTGTTATGTAGGGGGGAAGCCACATTCATGTATTGTGTAACCTGGATACAGACGTAACATCACTGCAGTTCTCAGACTCACAACATTGTGTTATGTAGGGGGAAGCCACATTCATGTATTGTGTAACCTGGATACAGACGTAACATCACTGCAGTTCTCAGACTCACAACAATGTGTTATGTACGGGGGAAGCCACATTCATGTATTGTGTAACCTGGATACAGACGTAACATCACTGCAGTTCTCAGACTCACAACATTGTGTTATGTACGAGGGAAGCCACATTCATGTATTGTGTAACCTGGATACAGACGTAACATCACTGCAGTTCTCAGACTCACAACAATGTGTTATGTACGGGGGAAGCCACATTCATGTATTGTGTAAGCTGGATACAGACGTAACATCACTGCAGTTCTCAGACTCACAACATTGTGTTATGTACAGGGGAAGCCACATTCATGTATTGTGTAACCTGGATACAGACGTAACATCACTGCAGTTCTCAGACTCACAACAATGTGTTATGTAAGGGGGAAGCCACATTCATGTATTGTGTAACCTGGATACAGACGTAACATCACTGCAGTTCTAAGACTCACAACATTGTGTTATGCACAGGGGAAGCCACATTCATGTATTGTGTAACCTGGATACAGACGTAACATCACTGCAGTTCTCAGACTCACAACATTGTGTTATGTACGGGGGAAGCCACATTCATGTATTGTGTAACCTGGATACAGACGTAACATCACTGCAGATCTCAGACTCACAACACTGTGTTATGTACGGGGGAAGCCACATTCATGTATTGTGTAACCTGTACACAGACGTAACATCACTGCAGTTCTCAGACTCACAACAATGTGTTATGTACCGGGAAGCCACATTCATGTATTGTGTAACCTGGATACAGACGTAACATCACTGCAGTTCTCAGACTCACAACAATGTGTTATGTAGGGTGAAGCCACATTCATTTATTGTGTAACCTGGATACAGACGTAACATCACTGCAGTTCTCAGACTCACAACAATGTGTTATGTACCGGGAAGCCACATTCATGTATTGTGTAACCTGGATACAGATGTAACATCACTGCAGTTCTCAGACTCACAACAATGTGTTATGTAGGGGGGAAGCCACATTCATGTATTGTGTAACCTGGATACAGACGTAACATCACTGCAGTTCTCAGACTCACAACACTGTGTTATGTAGGGGGGAAGCCACATTCATGTATTGTGTAACCTGTACACAGACGTAACATCACTGCAGTTCTCAGACTCACAACAATGTGTTATGTACCGGGAAGCCACATTCATGTATTGTGTAACCTGTACACAGACGTAACATCACTGCAGTTCTCAGACTCACAACAATGTGTTATGTACCGGGAAGCCACATTCATTTATTGTGTAACCTGGATACAGACGTAACATCACTGCAGTTCTCAGACTCACAACATTGTGTTATGTAGGGGGAAGCCACATTCATGTATTGTGTAACCTGGATACAGACGTAACATCACTGCAGTTCTCAGACTCACAACATTGTGTTATGTACGGGGGAAGCCACATTCATGTATTGTGTAACCTGTACACAGACGTAACATCACTGCAGTTCTCAGACTCCCAACATTGTGTTATGTAGGGGGGGAGCCACATTCATGTATTGTGTAACCTGGATACAGACGTAACATCACTGCAGTTCTCAGACTCACAACATTGTGTTATGTAGGGGGAAGCCACATTCATGTATTGTGTAACCTGGATACAGACGTAACATCACTGCAGTTCTCAGACTCACAACATTGTGTTATGTATGGGGGAAGCCACATTCATGTATTGTGTAACCTGGATACAGACGTAACATCACTGCAGTTCTCAGACTCACAACATTGTGTTATGTACGGGGGAAGCCACATTCATGTATTGTGTAACCTGGATACAGACGTAACATCATTGCAGTTCTCAGACTCACAACAATGTGTTATGTACGGGGGAAGCCACATTCATGTATTGTGTAACCTGGATACAGACGTAACATCACTGCAGTTCTCAGACTCACAACATTGTGTTATGTAGGGGGAAGCCACATTCATGTATTGTGTAACATGGATACAAATGTAACATCACTGCAGTTCTCAGACTCACAACATTGTGTTATGTACGAGGGAAGCCACATTCATGTATTGTGTAACCTGGATACAGACGTAACATCACTGCAGTTCTCAGACTCACAACAATGTGTTATGTACAGGGGAAGCCACATTCATGTATTGTGTAACATGGATACAAATGTAACATCACTGCAGTTCTCAGACTAACAACATTGTGTTATGTACGGGGGAAGCCACATTCATGTATTGTGTAACCTGGATACAGACGTAACATCACTGCAGTTCTCAGACTCACAACATTGTGTTATGTACGGGGGAAGCCACATTCATGTATTGTGTAACCTGGATACAGACGTAACATCACTGCAGTTCTCAGACTCACAACAATGTGTTATGTACAGGGGAAGCCACATTCATGTATTGTGTAACATGGATACAAATGTAACATCACTGCAGTACTCAGACTCACAACAATGTGTTATGTAGGGGGAAGCCACATTCATGTATTGTGTAACCTGGATACAGACGTAACATCACTGCAGTTCTCAGACTCACAACAATGTGTTATGTACAGGGGAAGCCACATTCATGTATTGTGTAACATGGATACAAATATAACATCACTGCAGTTCTCAGACTCACAACAATGTGTTATGTAGGGGGAAGCCACATTCATGTATTGTGTAACCTGGATACAGACATAACATCACTGCAGTTCTCAGACTCCCAACATTGTGTTATGTACAGGGGAAGCCACATTCATGTATTGTGTAACCTGGATACAGACGTAACATCACTGCAGTTCTCAGACTAACAACATTGTGTTATGTACGGGGGAAGCCACATTCATGTATTGTGTAACCTGGATACAGACATAACATCACTGCAGTTCTCAGACTCACAACATTGTGTTATGTACGGGGGAAGCCACATTCATGTATTGTGTAACCTGGATAAAGACGTAACATCACTGCAGTTCTCAGACTCACAACAATGTGTTATGTACGGGGGAAGCCACATTCATGAATTGTGTAACCTGGATACAGACGTAACATCACTGCAGTTCTCAGACTCACAACAATGTGTTATGTAGGGGGGAAGCCACATTCATGTATTGTGTAACCTGGATACAGAAGTAACATCACTGCAGTTCTCAGACTCACAACAATGTGTTATGTAGGGGAAGCCACATTCATGTATTGTGTAACCTGGATACAGACGTAACATCACTGCAGTTCTCAGACTCACAACATTGTGTTATGTACGGGGGAAGCCACATTCATGTATTGTGTAACCTGGATACAGACATAACATCACTGCAGTTCTCAGACTCACAACAATGTGTTATGTACGGGGGAAGCCACATTCATGTATTGTGTAACCTGGATACAGACGTAACATCACTGCAGTTCTCAGACTCACAACAATGTGTTATGTACGGGGGAAGCCACATTCATGTATTGTGTAACCTGGATACAGACGTAACATCACTGCAGTTCTCAGACTCACAACATTGTGTTATGTACGGGGGAAGCCACATTCATGTATTGTGTAACTTGTATACAGACATAACATCACTGCAGTTCTCAGACTCATAACAATGTGTTATGTACGGGGAAGCCACATTCATGTATTGTGTAACCTGGATACAGACGTAACATCACTGCAGTTCTCAGACTCACAACAATGTGTTATGTACGGGAAAGCCACATTCATGTATTGTGTAACCTGGATACAGACGTAACATCACTGCAGTTCTCAGACTCACAACAATGTGTTATGTACGGGGGAAGCCACATTCATGTATTGTGTAACCTGGATACAGACGTAACATCACTGCAGTTCTCAGACTCACAACATTGTGTTATGTAGGGGGGAAGCCACATTCATGTATTGTGTAACCTGGATACAGACGTAACATCACTGCAGTTCTCAGACTCACAACAATGTGTTATGTGGGGGGGAAGCCACATTCATGTATTGTGTAACCTGGATACAGACGTAACATCACTGCAGTTCTCAGACTCACAACAATGTGTTATGTAGGGGAAAGCCACATTCATGTATTGTGTAACCTGGATACAGACGTAACATCACTGCAGTTCTCAGACTCACAACAATGTGTTATGTGGGGGGGAAGCCACATTCATGTATTGTGTAACCTGGATACAGACGTAACATCACTGCAGTTCTCAGACTCACAACAATGTGTTATGCAGGGGGGAAGCCACATTCATGTATTGTGTAACCTGGATACAGACGTAACATCATTGCAGTTCTCAGACTCACAACATTGTGTTATGTACGGGGGAAGCCACATTCATGTATTGTGTAACCTGGATACAGACATAACATCACTGCAGTTCTCAGACTCACAACAATGTGTTATGTACGAGGGAAGCCACATTCATGTAATGTGTAACCTGGATACAGACGTAACATCACTGCAGTTCTCAGACTCACAACAATGTGTTATGTACGGGGAAGCCACATTCATGTATTGTGTAACCTGGATACAGACGTAACATCACTGCAGTTCTCAGACTCACAACAATGTGTTATGTACGGGAAAGCCACATTCATGTATTGTGTAACCTGGATACAGACGTAACATCACTGCAGTTCTCAGACTCACAACAATGTGTTATGTACGGGGGAAGCCACATTCATGTATTGTGTAACCTGGATACAGACATAACATCACTGCAGTTCTCAGACTCACAACATTGTGTTTTGTAGGGGGGAAGCCACATTCATGTATTGTGTAACCTGGATACAGACGTAACGTCACTGCAGTTCTCAGACTCACAAAAATGTGTTATGTGGGGGGGAAGCCACATTCATGTATTGTGTAACCTGGATACAGACGTAACATCACTGCAGTTCTCAGACTCACAACAATGTGTTATGTAGGGGAAAGCCACATTCATGTATTGTGTAACCTGGATACAGACGTAACATCACTGCAGTTCTCAGACTCACAACAATGTGTTATGTACAGGGGAAGCCACATTCATGTATTGTGTAACCTGGATACAGACGTAACATCACTGCAGTTCTCAGACTCACAACAATGTGTTATGTAGGGGAAAGCCACATTCATGTATTGTGTAACCTGGATACAGACGTAACATCACTGCAGTTCTCAGACTCACAACAATGTGTTATGTACGGGGGGAGGCCACATTCATGTATTGTGTAACCTGGATACAGACGTAACATCACTGCAGTTCCCAGACTCACAACAATGTGTTATGTACGGGGGAAGCCACATTCATTTATTGTGAAACCTGGATACAGACGTAACATCACTGCAGTTCTCAGATTTACAACATTGTGTTATGTACAGGGGAAGCCACATTCATGTATTGTGTAACCTGGATACAGACGTAACATCACTGCAGTTCTCAGACTCACAACATTGTGTTATGTACGGGGGGAGGCCACATTCATGCATTGTGTAACCTGGATACAGACGTAACATCACTGCAGTTCTCAGACTCACAACATTGTGTTATGTAGGGGGGAAGCCACATTCATGTATTGTGTAACCTGGATACAGACGTAACATCACTGCAGTTCTCAGACTCACAACAATGTGTTATGTACGGGGGAAGCCACATTCATGTATTGTGTAACCTGGATACAGACATAACATCATTGCAGTTCTCAGACTCACAACAATGTGTTATGTAGGGGGAAGCCACATTCATGTATTGTGTAACCTGGATACAGACGTAACGTCACTGCAGTTCTCAGACTCACAACAATGTGTTATGTACAGGGGAAGCCACATTCATGTATTGTGTAACCTGGATACAGACGTAACATCACTGCAGTTCTCAGACTCACAACAATGTGTTATGTAGGGGGGAAGCCACATTCATGTATTGTGTAACCTGGATACAGACGTAACATCACTGCAGTTCTCAGACTCACAACATTGTGTTATGTAGGGGGAAGCCACATTCATGTATTGTGTAACCTGGATACAGACGTAACATCACTGCAGTTCTCAGACTCACAACAATGTGTTATGTACGGGGGAAGCCACATTCATGTATTGTGTAACCTGGATACAGACGTAACATCACTGCAGTTCTCAGACTCACAACATTGTGTTATGTACGAGGGAAGCCACATTCATGTATTGTGTAACCTGGATACAGACGTAACATCACTGCAGTTCTCAGACTCACAACAATGTGTTATGTACGGGGGAAGCCACATTCATGTATTGTGTAAGCTGGATACAGACGTAACATCACTGCAGTTCTCAGACTCACAACATTGTGTTATGTACAGGGGAAGCCACATTCATGTATTGTGTAACCTGGATACAGACGTAACATCACTGCAGTTCTCAGACTCACAACAATGTGTTATGTAAGGGGGAAGCCACATTCATGTATTGTGTAACCTGGATACAGACGTAACATCACTGCAGTTCTAAGACTCACAACATTGTGTTATGCACAGGGGAAGCCACATTCATGTATTGTGTAACCTGGATACAGACGTAACATCACTGCAGTTCTCAGACTCACAACATTGTGTTATGTACGGGGGAAGCCACATTCATGTATTGTGTAACCTGGATACAGACGTAACATCACTGCAGATCTCAGACTCACAACACTGTGTTATGTACGGGGGAAGCCACATTCATGTATTGTGTAACCTGTACACAGACGTAACATCACTGCAGTTCTCAGACTCACAACAATGTGTTATGTACCGGGAAGCCACATTCATGTATTGTGTAACCTGGATACAGACGTAACATCACTGCAGTTCTCAGACTCACAACAATGTGTTATGTAGGGTGAAGCCACATTCATTTATTGTGTAACCTGGATACAGACGTAACATCACTGCAGTTCTCAGACTCACAACAATGTGTTATGTACCGGGAAGCCACATTCATGTATTGTGTAACCTGGATACAGATGTAACATCACTGCAGTTCTCAGACTCACAACAATGTGTTATGTAGGGGGGAAGCCACATTCATGTATTGTGTAACCTGGATACAGACGTAACATCACTGCAGTTCTCAGACTCACAACACTGTGTTATGTAGGGGGGAAGCCACATTCATGTATTGTGTAACCTGTACACAGACGTAACATCACTGCAGTTCTCAGACTCACAACAATGTGTTATGTACCGGGAAGCCACATTCATGTATTGTGTAACCTGTACACAGACGTAACATCACTGCAGTTCTCAGACTCACAACAATGTGTTATGTACCGGGAAGCCACATTCATTTATTGTGTAACCTGGATACAGACGTAACATCACTGCAGTTCTCAGACTCACAACATTGTGTTATGTAGGGGGAAGCCACATTCATGTATTGTGTAACCTGGATACAGACGTAACATCACTGCAGTTCTCAGACTCACAACATTGTGTTATGTACGGGGGAAGCCACATTCATGTATTGTGTAACCTGTACACAGACGTAACATCACTGCAGTTCTCAGACTCCCAACATTGTGTTATGTAGGGGGGGAGCCACATTCATGTATTGTGTAACCTGGATACAGACGTAACATCACTGCAGTTCTCAGACTCACAACATTGTGTTATGTAGGGGGAAGCCACATTCATGTATTGTGTAACCTGGATACAGACGTAACATCACTGCAGTTCTCAGACTCACAACATTGTGTTATGTATGGGGGAAGCCACATTCATGTATTGTGTAACCTGGATACAGACGTAACATCACTGCAGTTCTCAGACTCACAACATTGTGTTATGTACGGGGGAAGCCACATTCATGTATTGTGTAACCTGGATACAGACGTAACATCATTGCAGTTCTCAGACTCACAACAATGTGTTATGTACGGGGGAAGCCACATTCATGTATTGTGTAACCTGGATACAGACGTAACATCACTGCAGTTCTCAGACTCACAACATTGTGTTATGTAGGGGGAAGCCACATTCATGTATTGTGTAACATGGATACAAATGTAACATCACTGCAGTTCTCAGACTCACAACATTGTGTTATGTACGAGGGAAGCCACATTCATGTATTGTGTAACCTGGATACAGACGTAACATCACTGCAGTTCTCAGACTCACAACAATGTGTTATGTACAGGGGAAGCCACATTCATGTATTGTGTAACATGGATACAAATGTAACATCACTGCAGTTCTCAGACTAACAACATTGTGTTATGTACGGGGGAAGCCACATTCATGTATTGTGTAACCTGGATACAGACGTAACATCACTGCAGTTCTCAGACTCACAACATTGTGTTATGTACGGGGGAAGCCACATTCATGTATTGTGTAACCTGGATACAGACGTAACATCACTGCAGTTCTCAGACTCACAACAATGTGTTATGTACAGGGGAAGCCACATTCATGTATTGTGTAACATGGATACAAATGTAACATCACTGCAGTACTCAGACTCACAACAATGTGTTATGTAGGGGGAAGCCACATTCATGTATTGTGTAACCTGGATACAGACGTAACATCACTGCAGTTCTCAGACTCACAACAATGTGTTATGTACAGGGGAAGCCACATTCATGTATTGTGTAACATGGATACAAATATAACATCACTGCAGTTCTCAGACTCACAACAATGTGTTATGTAGGGGGAAGCCACATTCATGTATTGTGTAACCTGGATACAGACATAACATCACTGCAGTTCTCAGACTCCCAACATTGTGTTATGTACAGGGGAAGCCACATTCATGTATTGTGTAACCTGGATACAGACGTAACATCACTGCAGTTCTCAGACTAACAACATTGTGTTATGTACGGGGGAAGCCACATTCATGTATTGTGTAACCTGGATACAGACATAACATCACTGCAGTTCTCAGACTCACAACATTGTGTTATGTACGGGGGAAGCCACATTCATGTATTGTGTAACCTGGATAAAGACGTAACATCACTGCAGTTCTCAGACTCACAACAATGTGTTATGTACGGGGGAAGCCACATTCATGAATTGTGTAACCTGGATACAGACGTAACATCACTGCAGTTCTCAGACTCACAACAATGTGTTATGTAGGGGGGAAGCCACATTCATGTATTGTGTAACCTGGATACAGACGTAACATCACTGCAGTTCTCAGACTCACAACAATGTGTTATGTAGGGGAAGCCACATTCATGTATTGTGTAACCTGGATACAGACGTAACATCACTGCAGTTCTCAGACTCACAACATTGTGTTATGTACGGGGGAAGCCACATTCATGTATTGTGTAACCTGTATACAGACGTAACATTACTGCAGTTCTCAGACTAACAAAATTGTGTTATGTAGGGGGGAAGCCACATTCATGTATTGTGTAACCTGGATACAGACGTAACATCACTGCAGTTCTCAGACTCACAACATTGTGTTATGTACGGGGGAAGCCACATTCATGTATTGTGTAACCTGTATACAGACGTAACATCACTGCAGTTCTCAGACTAACAACATTGTGTTATGTAGGGGGGAAGCCACATTCATGTATTGTGTAACCTGTATACAGACGTAACATCACTGCAGTTCTCAGACTCACAACAATGTGTTATGTACGGGGGAAGCCACATTCATGTATTGTGTAACCTGGATACAGACATAACATCACTGCAGTTCTCAGACTCACAACAATGTGTTATGTAGGGGGGAAGCCACATTCATGTATTGTGTAACCTGGATACAGACGTAACATCACTGCAGTTCTCAGACTCACAACATTGTGTTATGTACGGGGGAAGCCACATTCATGTATTGTGTAACCTGGATACAGACGTAACATCACTGCAGTTCTCAGACTCACAACATTGTGTTATGTACGGGGGAAGCCACATTCATGTATTGTGTAACCTGGATACAGACGTAACATCACTGCAGTTCTCAGACTCACAACATTGTGTTATGTACGGGGGAAGCCACATTCATGTATTGTGTAACCTGTATACAGACGTAACATCACTGCAGTTCTCAGACTAACAACATTGTGTTATGTAGGGGGGAAGCCACATTCATGTATTGTGTAACCTGGATACAGACGTAACATCACTGCAGTTCTCAGACTCACAACATTGTGTTATGTACGGGGGAAGCCACATTCATGTATTGTGTAACCTGTATACAGACGTAACATTACTGCAGTTCTCAGACTAACAAAATTGTGTTATGTAGGGGGGAAGCCACATTCATGTATTGTGTAACCTGGATACAGACGTAACATCACTGCAGTTCTCAGACTCACAACATTGTGTTATGTACGGGGGAAGCCACATTCATGTATTGTGTAACCTGTATACAGACGTAACATCACTGCAGTTCTCAGACTAACAACATTGTGTTATGTAGGGGGGAAGCCACATTCATGTATTGTGTAACCTGTATACAGACGTAACATCACTGCAGTTCTCAGACTCACAACAATGTGTTATGTACGGGGGAAGCCACATTCATGTATTGTGTAACCTGGATACAGACATAACATCACTGCAGTTCTCAGACTCACAACAATGTGTTATGTAGGGGGGAAGCCACATTCATGTATTGTGTAACCTGGATACAGACGTAACATCACTGCAGTTCTCAGACTCACAACATTGTGTTATGTACGGGGGAAGCCACATTCATGTATTGTGTAACCTGGATACAGACGTAACATCACTGCAGTTCTCAGACTCACAACATTGTGTTATGTACGGGGGAAGCCACATTCATGTATTGTGTAACCTGGATACAGACGTAACATCACTGCAGTTCTCAGACTCACAACATTGTGTTATGTACGGGGGAAGCCACATTCATGTATTGTGTAACCTGTATACAGACGTAACATCACTGCAGTTCTCAGACTAACAACATTGTGTTATGTAGGGGGGAAGCCACATTCATGTATTGTGTAACCTGGATACAGACGTAACATCACTGCAGTTCTCAGACTCACAACATTGTGTTATGTACGGGGGAAGCCACATTCATGTATTGTGTAACCTGTATACAGACGTAACATCACTGCAGTTCTCAGACTAACAACATTGTGTTATGTAGGGGGGAAGCCACATTCATGTATTGTGTAACCTGTATACAGACGTAACATCACTGCAGTTCTCAGACTCACAACAATGTGTTATGTACGGGGGAAGCCACATTCATGTATTGTGTAACCTGGATACAGACATAACATCACTGCAGTTCTCAGACTCACAACAATGTGTTATGTAGGGGGGAAGCCACATTCATGTATTGTGTAACCTGGATACAGACGTAACATCACTGCAGTTCTCAGACTCACAACATTGTGTTATGTACGGGGGAAGCCACATTCATGTATTGTGTAACCTGGATACAGTCGTAACCTCACTGCAGTTCTCAGACTCACAACATTGTGTTATGTACAGGGGAAGCCACATTCATGTATTGTGTAACCTGGATACAGACGTAACATCACTGCAGTTCTCAGACTCACAACAATGTGTTATGTAGGGGGGAAGCCACATTCATGTATTGTGTAACCTGGATACAGACGTAACATCACTGCAGTTCTCAGACTCACAACAATGTGTTATGTACGGGGGAAGCCACATTCATGTATTGTGTAACATGGATACAAATGTAACATCACTGCAGTTCTCAGACTCACAACAATGTGTTATGTACGGGGGAAGCCACATTCATGTATTGTGTAACTTGTATACAGACATAACTCCGCCTCACTGTGACAGAATGGGAGGGGTCATAGGGTGACAGTGTAAAGGTCACAGGCTATAGGTCAACATCTGGAAAAGGTTGACATGGTCAAAAGATCGACACACGCAATATGTCGACATGAAAGCGGTCAGAACGACTTTTTTGCGTTTTTTGTGATTATGTTGACATGGGCACCGTATAAGTGTGAGAAAAAAACGTGAAAAACTCACGTTGACCTTTTTATGTTGATATTTTCCATGTCGACCTATTGCTTGTGTCGACAAGGGAACACATACTGCACAGGGGCTAATTTAAAGGGTACCAGTGCACCCGTGTGTTGGCTGCATTTAACTATACCCAGAAATGACAGTATTACAGTAAGCGGCCCGTTATGTCAGGCGGCCTAGTGGCACAGTGGTCAGCACCTCACAGCACTGCGCTCAGGGTTTGTCCTATGTCACACACCTGTATGGAAGCTGGCGATTATGTCCATGATGTAGAGGACATCGCACAGGTAATCCAGGCTGAGCCAGACGCTGACATAGTTGTACTGGATGTCGGTGAAGCAGGACCTGCGGAGACATATATATCCACATACATTTACTGACATGTAGCTATCATTTCTTACTGACACACGTTACAGGTAGGTACACCCCTTAATATTTCAAAATATACCTGTATATAATTTTTATTTCTGTATTTATTTACAGTTTGTCATATAGCACACACATATTCCGCAGCGCTGTACAGAGACTATTATTACCAGTTATTATATAGCGCATACATATTCCGCAGCGCTGTACAGAGACTATTATTACCAGTTATTATATAGCGCACACATATTCCGCAGCGTTGTACAGAGAATATTATTACCAGTTATTATATAGCGCACACATATTCCACAGTGCTGTACAGAGAATATTATTACCAGTTATTATATAGCGCACACATATTCCGCAGCGCTGTACAGAGAATATTATTACCAGTTATTATATAGCGCACACATATTCCGCAGCGCTGTACAGAGAATATTATTACCAGTTATTATATAGCGCACACATATTCTGCAGCGCTGTACAGAGAATATTATTACCAGTTATTATATAGCGCACACATATTCCACAGTGCTGTACAGACTATTATTACCAGTTATTATATAGCGCACACATATTCCGCAGCGCACACATATTCCGCAGCGCTGTACAGAGAATATTATTACCAGTTATTATATAGCGCATACATATTCCGCATCGCTGTACATAGAATATTATTACCAGTTATTATATAGCGCACACATATTCTGCAGCGCTGTACAGAGAATATTATTACCAGTTATTATATAGCGCACACATATTCCACAGTGCTGTACAGAGAATATTATTACCAGTTATTATATAGCGCACACATATTCCGCAGCGCTGTACAGAGAATATTATTACCAGTTATTATATAGCGCACACATATTCCGCAGCGCTGTACAGAGAATATTATTACCAGTTATTATATAGCGCACACATATTCTGCAGCGCTGTACAGAGAATATTATTACCAGTTATTATATAGCGCACACATATTCCACAGTGCTGTACAGACTATTATTACCAGTTATTATATAGCGCACACATATTCCGCAGCGCTGTACAGAGACTATTATTACCAGTTATTATATAGCGCACACATATTCCGCAGCGCTGTACAGAGAATATTATTACCAGTTATTATATAGCGCATACATATTCCGCATCGCTGTACATAGAATATTATTACCAGTTATTATATAACGCACACATATTCCGCATCGCTGTACAGAGAATATCATTACCAGTTATTATATAGCGCACACATATTCTGCAGCGCTGTACAGAGAATATTATTACCAGTTACTATATAACGCACACATATTCCGCATCGCTGTACAGAGAATATTATTACCAGTTATTATATAGCGCACACATATTCCGCAGCGCTGTACAGAGAATATTATTACCAGTTATTATATAGCGCACACATATTCCGCAGCGCTGTACAGAGGATATTATTACCAGTTATTATATAGCGCACACATATTCCACAGCACTGTACAGAGAATATTATTACCAGTTATTATATAGCGCACACATATTCCACAGTGCTGTACAGACTATTATTACCAGTTATTATATAGCGCACACATATTCCGCAGCGCTGTACAGAGAATATTATTACCAGTTATTATATAGCGCACACATATTCCGCAACGCTGTACAGAGAATATTATTACCAGTTATTATATAGCGCACACATATTCCGCAGCGCTGTACAGAGGATATTATTACCAGTTATTATATAGTGCACACATATTCCACAGCACTGTACAGAGAATATTATTACCAGTTATTATATAGCGCACACATATTCCGCAGCGCTGTACAGAGAATATTATTACCAGTTATTATATAGCACACACATATTCCGCAGTGCTGTACAGAGATTATTATTACCAGTTATTATATAGAGCACACATATACCGCAGCGCTGTACAGAGAATATTCTTACAGTTATTATATAGCGCACACATATTCCGCAGCGCTGTACAGAGCATATTATTACCAGTTATTATATAGCGCACACATATTCCGCAGTGCTGTACAGAGATTATTATTACCAGTTATTATATAGCGCACACATATACCGCAGCGCTGTACAGAGAATATTATTACCAGTTATTATATAGCGCACACATATACCGCAGCGCTGTACAGAGAATATTATTACCAGTTATTATATAGCGCACATATTCCGCAGCGCTGTACAGAGAATATTATTACCAGTTATTATATAGCGCACACATATTCCGCAGCGCTGTACAGAGAATATTATTACCAGTTATTATATAGCACACACATATTCCGCAGTGCTGTACAGAGATTATTATTACCAGTTATTATATAGCGCACACATATACCGCAGCGCTGTACAGAGAATATTATTACCAGTTATTATATAGCGCACATATTCCGCAGCGCTGTACAGAGAATATTATTACCAGTTATTATATAGCGCACACATATTCCGCCATGCTGTACAGACTATTATTACCAGTTATTATATAGCGCACACAAATTCCACAGCGCTGTACAGACTATTATTACCAGCTATTATATAGCGCACACATATTCCGCAGCGCTGTACAGAGACTATTATTACCAGTTATTATACAGCGCACACATATTCCGCAGCGCTGTACAGACTATTATTACCAGTTATTATATAGCGCACACATATTCCGCAGCACTGTACAGAGACTATTATTACCTGTTATTATACAGCGCACACACATTCCACAGCGCTGTACAGAGACTATTATTACCAGTTATTATATAGCGCACACACATTCCGCAGCGCTGTACAGACTATTATTACCAGTTATTATATAGCGCACACATAGTCCGCAGCGCTGTACAGAGAATATTATTACCAGTTATTATATAGCGCACACACATTCCGCAGCGCTGTACAGACTATTATTACCAGTTATTATATAGCGCACACATATTCCGCAGCGCTGTACAGAGACTATTATTACCAGTTATTATATAGCGCACACATATTCCGCAGCACTGTACAGAGAATATTATTACCAGTTATTATATAGCGCACACATATTCCACAGCGCTGTACAGAGAATATTATTACCAGTTATTATATAGCGCACACATATTCCACAGCGCTGTACAGAGACTATTATTACTAGTTACTAGGTGATTCATCGCGCCCTACGGGCGCTCTTCACACCGGCGTAAGGGGCTACGCCCCTTAATTTGTGAACATTTGTATTGTGAGAAATATGGTTAGAATTGTATGAAAGATGCCCTGTATTGCAGCTTCTGGCAGTGGGTGAGGGTCCAGCATGGCAGCACAGGAGTACCGGACGGTGGCCCTGAGTCAGTGTCTCCTCCTACTGGGTGGGAGTTAGGGTGCATGAGAGCAGGAGGCTTGGATATGAGGCATGATAGGGGTATGTGGGCAACACAGCGTCAGCGATTACCCAGTGGTGGAAGTTACGGTTCAGGAGAGCAGGAACCTGGGTAGTGATAGGGGTGTGTGGGCATACGGGGGACTAAAGAGGGTGGTGGACACTGTGCAGCTTCTGCCAGTGGGTGAGGGTCCAGCGTGGCAGCACAGAAATACAGGAGTCAGTGTCTCCTCCGACTGGGTGGGAGTTAGGGTGCATGAGAGCAGGAGGCTGGGCGGTAAAGCATGATAGGGGAATGTGGGCAACACAGGGTGAGCGGGTCTCCACTGGCGGAAGTTACGGGGCAGGAGAACAGGAGGCAGGGCAGTGTCCTCCCACATTGATGGCAAAAGTATTCAACATCGGCCATAAACCATCGATTATTTGAAAATCATTGATGGTCGATGGGCATCCCTAGAACTGGAGGAGGGTGGGGGACAGTATGCAGCTCCCGGCAGTGGGTGAGCGTCTCCTCCCACTGGGAGGGAGTGAGCGTGCATGAGAGCAGGAGGCTGTATAATAGTGGTATGTGGGCAAGACATTGATAAAAGTTGTGGCGCTGGTGCAGAGGGCAGTGGGGAAACCTGCAGTGCGGCAGCCAGGGCCGGATTTCCCACCTAGGGGCGGTACCTGCTTGTGGTGGTACAGGATCCCCCATTGTCACGGGGGTACATGAAATGCGGGAGCGGGGGCCGCGGTGGTCCGCTGGGGGGTGGAATTGCCGGAGGGGGGTCTGGGGGGTCTGCAAATTGCGGGAGGGGGGGTGGTGTGTGGGGATCCGCGGTTAGCGGGAGGGGGCGGGGGTCCGCAAATCGTGGGCGGGGGCGCGGGGGGGCTTGAATCGTGGGAAGGGGGGTCCGCAAATTGCGGGAGGGGGGTTGTCGGGGTTAGTGAATTGCGGGAGGGGGGGTTGCGGAGGTCCGTGAATTGCGGGAGGGGCGCGTGGGGTGCCGTGAGTCAAGGGGGGGTGGTGCGGGGGTCCGTGAATCACGGGAGGGGTCATGAATCGCAGGAGGCGGGGGTCGTGGGGGGGCTGCGAATCGCAGGAGGGGGGGTGTGGGGGGTTGCCGTGAATTGCATGAGGGGGGCGTGAATCAAGGGAGGGTGGGCGCAGGGGGGTGGTGCGGGGGTCCGTGAATCGCGGGAGGGGGCATGAATCGCGGGAGGGGGGGGGGTCGTGGGGGGTTCCGAATCGCAGGAAGGGGGGTATGGGGGGTTCCGTGAATTGCGTGAGGGGGGCATGAATCGCGGGAGGGGGGGACCCCGAATGTGTGAATTACGGGGCGGTCGCAAATTGCGAGAGGTGCCAAGGGGGCCCGCAAATCGCGGGAGGGGGGCGCTACGGGGGGTTTCGTGAATCGCGGGAGGGGGGGTCTTGGGGGGTTGCGAATCGCAGGAAGGGGGGTGTGGGGGGTGCCGTGAATTGCGTGAGGGGGGCATGAATCGCGGGAGGTGGGGTCCCCGAATGTGTGAATTAGGGGGCGGTCGCAAATCGCGAGAAGTGCCGAGGGGGCCCGCAAATCGCGGGAGGTGGGCGCTACGGGGGGTTCCGTGAATCGCGGGAGGGGGCGGCGTGAATTGCGGGAGGGGGGTCGCAAATCACAGTAGGGGGGGTGCCGTGAATCGCGGGAGGGGGGGTCGCGGGGGTCCCTTTTAATGCCGGGAGGGGGGGTCGCAGGGGTCCCACGAATCGCGGGAGGGGAGGATGCAGGGGTCCTGCGAATCGCGGGAGGGGGCTCGCGGGAGGGAGGGGTCGCTGGGGTCCCGCAATTTGCGGGAGGGTCGCGGGGGTCCCGCGTTTCGCAGGAGGGGGTGGTTGCGGAGGTCCAGCGAATCGCGGGAGGGGGTGGTCGGGTCTGGGACGGATATTAGACAGCACTTTCATCGACAGCCATTACATCGACACCATTAGTTCGACAGCTCAATAGGTCGACATGGTTTTAGGTCGACATGTCATTAGGTCGACATGTCATTATGTCGACAGCTCATTAGGTCGACAGCTCATTAGGTTGACATGTTTTTAGGTTGACACTGCCATTAGGTCGACAGAGTCTATGTCGACAGTCAAAAGGTCGACATGGGTTTTTTCACTGTTTTTTGGCCGAAATGTCGACACAGTCGACATGGACACAGTTTGAAGTGTACCGCAGCCGCTCGCTATGCTTCGGGCACGGTGCCTCGCTGCGCTCGGCACACTATTTTATTCTCCCACCACGCCCTAGTGGATAGTAGGGCATGAAATACCGCCTGTCGGCACATGTCGGCTCAATAAACAGTGAAAAAAACCATGTCGACCTTTTGACTGTCGACATAGACACTGTCGACCTAATGGCAGTGTCGACCTAAACATGTCGACCTAATGAGCTGTCGACCTAATGAGCTGTCGACCTAATAACATGTCGACCTAAAACCATGTCGACCTATTGAGGTGTCGAACTAATGGTGTCGATGTAATGGCTGTCGATGTAAGTGCTGTCTAACAATAGTCCGGATACCGTGGTGGTCGCGGGGGTCCCGCGAATCGCGGGAGGGGGGGGTTCGCGGGGGTCCCGCGAATCACGGGAGGGGGGGTCGCAGGGGTCCCGCGACTCGCGGGAGGGTGGAAAGCGGGGGTCCCGCGAATCGCGGGAGGGGGGGTGCGGGGTCCTGCGAATGGCGGGAGGGGGGGTCACGGGGGTCCCGCGAATCGCGGGAGGGGGGGGTCGCGGGGGGTCCCGCGAATCGCGGGAGGGGGGGGTCGCGGGGGGTCCCGCGATTCGCGGGAGGGGGGGGGTCGCGGGGGTCCCGCGATTCGCGGGAGGGGGGGTCGCGGGGGTCCCGCGATTCGCGGGAGGGGGGGGTCGCGGGGGGTCCCGCGATTCGCGGGAGGGGGGGGTCGCGGGGGGGTCCCGCGAATCGCGGGAGGGGGGGTCGCGGGGGTCCTGGCAGAGGGTAGGGATGTGCAGGAGTAATGGTGGATGGTGGCTGTGGAGTAATGGTGGATGGTGGGCGTGTACTGTAGCCCTGGCTGGGCGGGGGGAGGTGATGTCAAGGGGATGGAACGTCAGACACATGAAAGTGAAACTGTTTTACACAGGAACGTTCTCCACAGGGGTTGAGTGACAGATCTGGCTAAATATATAAGAGATTATATAGCGCACACACATTCCGCAGCGCTGTACAGAGACTATTATTACCAGTTATTATATAGTGCACACATATTCCGCAGCGCCGTACAGAGACTATTATTACCAGTTATTATAAAGCGCGCACATATTCCGCAGCGCTGTACAGAGGATATTATTACCAGTTATTATATAGCGCACACACATTCCGCAGCGCTGTACATAGACTATTATTACCAGTTATTTATATAGCGCACACATATTCCACAGCGCTGTACAGAGACTATTATTACCAGTTATTATATAGCGCACACATATTCCGCAGCACTGTACAGAGACTATTATTACCAGTTATTATATAGCGCACACATATTCCACAGCGCTGTACAGAGACTATTATTACCAGTTATTATATAGCGCACACACATTCCGCAGCGCTGTACAGAGAATATTATTACCAGTTATTATATAGCGCATACATATTCCGCAGCGCTGTACAGAGGATATTACCAGTTATTATATAGTGCACACATATTCCGCAGCGCTGTACAGAGACTATTATTACCAGTTATTATATAGCGCACACATATTCCGCAGCGCTGTACAGAGACTATTATTACCAGTTATTATATAGCGCACACATATTCCGCAGCACTGTACAGAGACTATTATTACCAGTTATTATATAGCGCACACATATTCCACAGCGCTGTACAGAGATTATTATTACCAGTTATTATATAGCGCACACATATTCCACAGCGATGTACAGAGACTATTATTACCAGTTATTATATAGCGCACACATATTCCACAGCGCTGTACAGAGAATATTATTACCAGTTATTATATAGCGCACACATATTCCACAGCTCTGTACAGTGACTATTATTACCAGGTATTATATAGCGCACACACATTCCGCAGCGCTGTACAGAGAATATTATTACCAGTTATTATATAGCGCATACATATTCCGCAGCGCTGTACAGAGGATATTACCAGTTATTATATAGCGCACACATATTCCACAGCGCTGTACAGAGACTATTATTACCAGTTATTATATAGCGCACACACATTCCGCAGCGCTGTACAGAGACTATTATTACCAGTTATTATATAGCGCACACATATTCCACAGCGCTGTACAGAGACTATTATTACCAGTTATTATATAGCGCACACATATTCCGCAGCGCTGTACAGAGACTATTATTACCAGTTATTATATAGTGCACACATATTCCGCAGCGCTGTACAGAGACTATTATTACCAGTTATTATATAGCGCACACATATTCTGCAGCGCTGTACAGAGAATATTATTACCAGTTATTTATATAGCGCACACATATTCCGCAGCGCTGTACAGAGACTATTATTACCAGTTATTATATAGCGCACACATATTCTGCAGCGCTGTACAGAGAATATTATTACCAGTTACTATATAGCGCACACATATTCCGCAGCGCTGTACAGAGAATATTATTACCAGTTATTATATAGCGCACACATATTCCACAGTGCTGTACAGACTATTATTACCAGTTATTATATAGCGCACACATATTCCGCAGCGCTGTACAGAGACTATTATTACCAGTTATTATATAGCGCACACATATTCCGCAGCGCTGTACAGAGAATATTATTACCAGTTATTATATAGCGCATACATATTCCGCATCGCTGTACATAGAATATTATTACCAGTTATTATATAACGCACACATATTCCGCATCGCTGTACAGAGAATATCATTACCAGTTATTATATAGCGCACACATATTCTGCAGCGCTGTACAGAGAATATTATTACCAGTTACTATATAACGCACACATATTCCGCATCGCTGTACAGAGAATATTATTACCAGTTATTATATAGCGCACACATATTCCGCAGCGCTGTACAGAGAATATTATTACCAGTTATTATATAGCGCACACATATTCCGCAGCGCTGTACAGAGGATATTATTACCAGTTATTATATAGCGCACACATATTCCACAGCACTGTACAGAGAATATTATTACCAGTTATTATATAGCGCACACATATTCCACAGTGCTGTACAGACTATTATTACCAGTTATTATATAGCGCACACATATTCCGCAGCGCTGTACAGAGAATATTATTACCAGTTATTATATAGCGCACACATATTCCGCAACGCTGTACAGAGAATATTATTACCAGTTATTATATAGCGCACACATATTCCGCAGCGCTGTACAGAGGATATTATTACCAGTTATTATATAGTGCACACATATTCCACAGCACTGTACAGAGAATATTATTACCAGTTATTATATAGCGCACACATATTCCGCAGCGCTGTACAGAGAATATTATTACCAGTTATTATATAGCACACACATATTCCGCAGTGCTGTACAGAGATTATTATTACCAGTTATTATATAGAGCACACATATACCGCAGCGCTGTACAGAGAATATTCTTACAGTTATTATATAGCGCACACATATTCCGCAGCGCTGTACAGAGCATATTATTACCAGTTATTATATAGCGCACACATATTCCGCAGTGCTGTACAGAGATTATTATTACCAGTTATTATATAGCGCACACATATACCGCAGCGCTGTACAGAGAATATTATTACCAGTTATTATATAGCGCACACATATACCGCAGCGCTGTACAGAGAATATTATTACCAGTTATTATATAGCGCACATATTCCGCAGCGCTGTACAGAGAATATTATTACCAGTTATTATATAGCGCACACATATTCCGCAGCGCTGTACAGAGAATATTATTACCAGTTATTATATAGCACACACATATTCCGCAGTGCTGTACAGAGATTATTATTACCAGTTATTATATAGCGCACACATATACCGCAGCGCTGTACAGAGAATATTATTACCAGTTATTATATAGCGCACATATTCCGCAGCGCTGTACAGAGAATATTATTACCAGTTATTATATAGCGCACACATATTCCGCCATGCTGTACAGACTATTATTACCAGTTATTATATAGCGCACACAAATTCCACAGCGCTGTACAGACTATTATTACCAGCTATTATATAGCGCACACATATTCCGCAGCGCTGTACAGAGACTATTATTACCAGTTATTATACAGCGCACACATATTCCGCAGCGCTGTACAGACTATTATTACCAGTTATTATATAGCGCACACATATTCCGCAGCACTGTACAGAGACTATTATTACCTGTTATTATACAGCGCACACACATTCCACAGCGCTGTACAGAGACTATTATTACCAGTTATTATATAGCGCACACACATTCCGCAGCGCTGTACAGACTATTATTACCAGTTATTATATAGCGCACACATAGTCCGCAGCGCTGTACAGAGAATATTATTACCAGTTATTATATAGCGCACACACATTCCGCAGCGCTGTACAGACTATTATTACCAGTTATTATATAGCGCACACATATTCCGCAGCGCTGTACAGAGACTATTATTACCAGTTATTATATAGCGCACACATATTCCGCAGCACTGTACAGAGAATATTATTACCAGTTATTATATAGCGCACACATATTCCACAGCGCTGTACAGAGAATATTATTACCAGTTATTATATAGCGCACACATATTCCACAGCGCTGTACAGAGACTATTATTACTAGTTATTATATAGCGCACACACATTCCGCAGCGCTGTACAGAGACTATTATTACCAGTTATTATATAGTGCACACATATTCCGCAGCGCTGTACAGAGACTATTATTACCAGTTATTATAAAGCGCGCACATATTCCGCAGCGCTGTACAGAGGATATTATTACCAGTTATTATATAGCGCACACACATTCCGCAGCGCTGTACATAGACTATTATTACCAGTTATTTATATAGCGCACACATATTCCACAGCGCTGTACAGAGACTATTATTACCAGTTATTTTATAGCGCACACATATTCCGCAGCACTGTACAGAGACTATTATTACCAGTTATTATATAGCGCACACATATTCCACAGTGCTGTACAGAGACTATTATTACCAGTTATTATATAGCGCACACACATTCCGCAGCGCTGTACAGAGAATATTATTACCAGTTATTATATAGCGCATACATATTCCGCAGCGCTGTACAGAGGATATTACCAGTTATTATATAGTGCACACATATTCCGCAGCGCTGTACAGAGACTATTATTACCAGTTATTATATAGCGCACACATATTCCGCAGCGCTGTACAGAGACTATTATTACCAGTTATTATATAGCGCACACATATTCCGCAGCACTGTACAGAGACTATTATTTCCAGTTATTATATAGCGCACACATATTCCACAGCGCTGTACAGAGATTATTATTACCAGTTATTATATAGCGCACACATATTCCACAGCGATGTACAGAGACTATTATTACCAGTTATTATATAGCGCACACATATTCCACAGCGCTGTACAGAGAATATTATTACCAGTTATTATATAGCGCACACATATTCCACAGCTCTGTACAGTGACTATTATTACCAGGTATTATATAGCGCACACACATTCCGCAGCGCTGTACAGAGAATATTATTACCAGTTATTATATAGCGCATACATATTCCGCAGCGCTGTACAGAGGATATTACCAGTTATTATATAGCGCACACATATTCCACAGCGCTGTACAGAGACTATTATTACCAGTTATTATATAGCGCACACACATTCCGCAGCGCTGTACAGAGACTATTATTACCAGTTATTATATAGCGCACACATATTCCACAGCGCTGTACAGAGACTATTATTACCAGTTATTATATAGCGCACACATATTCCGCAGCGCTGTACAGAGACTATTATTACCAGTTATTATATAGTGCACACATATTCCGCAGCGCTGTACAGAGACTATTATTACCAGTTATTATATAGCGCACACATATTCTGCAGCGCTGTACAGAGAATATTATTACCAGTTATTTATATAGCGCACACATATTTCGCAGCGCTGTACAGAGACTATTATTACCAGTTATTATATAGCGCACACATATTCTGCAGCGCTGTACAGAGAATATTATTACCAGTTACTATATAGCGCACACATATTCCGCAGCGCTGTACAGAGAATATTATTTCCAGTTATTATATAGCGCACACATATTCTGCAGCGCTATATAGAGAACACATGTTGGGGATAGAACCCATGACCTCAGTGCTGTTAGGCAGTAATGCTAACCATTACACTGTCCGTAGTGCCCTAAATGGATTAATTATATGGTGGTAGTCACCCCATTACCTGAGATCAAGCCTATAGCACCAGTAATACATTTAGGCTCCTCACCAGCAAAATTGTGCCCCTCTCCATCCAGCAACATTGTGCTCCACTCCCCCAGCAACATTGTGCTCCTCTCCCCCAGTAACATTGTGCTCCTCTCCCCAGCAACATTGTGCTCCTCTCCCCCAGTAATATTGTGCTCCTCTCCCCCCAGCAAACATTGTGCTCCTCTCCACCAGCAACATTGTGCTCCTCTCCCCCCAGCAACATTGTGCTCCTCTCCCCCAGTAACATTGTGCTCCTCTCTCCCAGTAACATTGTGCTCCTCTCCCCAGCAACATTGTGCTCCTCCCCCCAGTAACATTGTGCTCCTCTCCCCCAGCAACATTATGCTCCTCTCCCCAGGAACTTTGTGCTCCTCCCACCAGCAACATTGTGCTCCTCTCGCCAGCAGCATTGTGCTCCTCTCCCCCAGCAACATTGTGCTCCTCTCCCCCAACAACAATGTGCTCCTCTCCTCCCAGCAACATTGTGCTCCTCTCCCCCAACAACATTGTGCTCCTCTCCCCCAGCAACATTGTGCTCCTCTCCCTCCAGCAACATTGCCCTTCTCTCCCCAGCAACATTGTGCTCCTCTCCCCAGTAACATTGTGCTCCTCTCCGCCAGCAACATTGTGCTCCTCTCCCCAGCAACATTGTGCTCCTCTCATCAGCAACATTGTGCTCCTCTCCCCAGCAACATTGTGCTCCTCTCCCCAGCAACATTGTGCTCCTCTCCCCCAACAACATTGTGCTCCTCTCCCCCAACAACATTGTGCTCCTCTCCCCCAACAACATTGTGCTCCTCTCCCCCAGCAACATTGTGCTTGTCTCTCCCAGGAACATTGTGCTCCTCTCCCCAGTAACATTGTGCTACTCTCCCCCAGCAACATTGTGCTCCTCTCCCCAGGAACTGTGTGCTCCTCTCCCCAGCAACATTGTGCTCCTCTCCCCCAGCAACATTGTGCTCCTCTCCCCAAGCAACATAGTGCTCCTCTCCCCCAGCAACATTGTGCTCCTCTCCCCCAGCAACATTGTGCTCCTCTCCCCCAACAACATTGTGCTCCTCTCCCCCAGCAACATTGTGCTTGTCTCTCCCAGGAACATTGTGCTCCTCTCCCCAGTAACATTGTGCTCCTCTCCCCCAGCAACATTGTGCTCCTCTCCCCAGGAACTGTGTGCTCCTCTCCCCAGCAACATTGTGCTCCTCTCCCCCAGCAACATTGTGCTCCTCTCCCCAAGCAACATAGTGCTCCTCTCCCCCAGCAACATTGTGCTCCTCTCCCCCAGCAACATTGTGCTCCTCTCCCCCAACAACATTGTGCTCCTCTCCCCCCAGCAACATTGTGCTCCTCTCCCCCAACAACATTGTGCTCCTCTCCCCCAGCAACATTGTGCTCCTCTCCCTCCAGCAACATTGCCCTTCTCTCCCCAGCAACATTGTGCTCCTCTCCCCAGTAACATTGTGCTCCTCTCCCCCCAGCAACATTGTGCTCCTCTCCCCAGCAACATTGTGCTCCTCTCCCCCAACAACATTGTGCTCCTCTCCCCAGCAACATTGTGCTCCTCTCCCAAGCAACATTGTGCTCCTCTCCCCAGCAACATTGTGCTCCTCTCCCCCAACAACATTGTGCTCCTCTCCCCCAACAACATTGTGCTCCTCTCCCCCAACAACATTGTGCTCCTCTCCCCCAGCAACATTGTGCTTGTCTCTCCCAGGAACATTGTGCTCCTCTCCACAGTAACATTGTGCTCCTCTCCCCCAGCAACATTGTGCTCCTCTCCCCAGGAACTGTGTGCTCCTCTCCCCAGCAACATTGTGCTCCTCTCCCCCAGCAACATTGTGCTCCTCTCCCCCAGCAACATAGTGCTCCTCTCCCCAGTAACATTGTGCTCCTCTCCCCCAGCAACATTGTGCTCATCTCCCCCAACAATATTGCGCTCCTCTCCCCCAGGAACATTGCGCTCCTCTCCCTCCAGCAACATTGCGCTCCTCTCCCCAGCAACATTGTGCTCCTCTCCCCAGTAACATTGTGCTCCTCTCCCCCAGCAACATTGTGCTCCTCTCCCCAGCAACATTGTGCTCCTCTCCCCAGCAACATTGTGCTCCTCTCCCCAGCAACATTATGCTCCTCTGCCCAGCAACATTGTGCTCCTCTCCCAGCAACATTGTGCTCCTCTCCCCCAACAACATTGTGCTCCTCTCCCCAGCAACATTGTGCTCCTCTCCCCAGTAACATTGTGCTCCTCTCCACCATTAACATTGTGCTCCTCTCCACCATTAACATTGTGCTCCTCTCCCCAGCAACATTGTGCTCCTCTCCCCAGCAACATTGTGCTCCTCTCCCCGGCAACATTGTGCTCCTCTCCCCAGCAACATTGTGCTCCTCTCCCCCAGCAACATTGTGGTCCTCTCCCCCAGCACACACATATACCGCAGCGCTGTACAGAGAATATTATTACCAGTTATTATATAGCGCACACATATTCTGCAGCTCTGTACAGAGAATATTAGTACCAGTTATTATATAGCGCACACATATTCCGCAGCGCTGTACAGAGACTCTTACCAGTTATTATATAGCTCACACATATACCGCAGCGCTGTACAGAGAATATTATTACCAGTTATTATATAGCACACACATATACCGCAGCGCTGTACAGAGAATATTATTACCAGTTATTTATATAGCGCACACATATTCCGCAGCGCTGTACAGAGAATATTATTACCAGTTATTATATAGCGCACACATATTCCACAGCTCTGTACAGAGACTATTATTACCAGTTATTATATAGCGCACACATATACCGCAGCGCTGTACAGAGAATATTATTACCAGTTATTATATAGCGCACACATATTCTGCAGCTCTGTACAGAGAATATTATTACCAGTTATTATATAGCGCACACATATTCTGCAGCGCTGTACAGAGAATATTATTACCAGTTATTATATAGCGCACACATATTCCGCAGCGCTGTACAGAGACTATTACCAGTTATTATATAGCGCACACATATTCCGCAGCGCTGTACAGAGAATATTATTTCCAGTTATTATATAGTGCCCACATATTCCGCAGCGCTGTACAGAGAATATTATTACCAGTTATTATATAGCGCACACATATTCCGCAGCGCTGTACAGAGAATATTATTACCAGTTATTATATAGCGCACACATATACCGCAGCGCTGTACAGAGAATATTATTACCAGTTATTATATAGCACACACATATTCTGCAGCTCTGTACAGAGAATATTATTACCAGTTATTATATAGCGCACACATATTCTGCAGCGCTGTACAGAGAATATTATTACCAGTTATTTATATAGCGCACACATATTCCGCAGCGCTGTACAGAGACTATTATTACCAGTTATTATATAGCGCACACATATTCTGCAGCGCTGTACAGAGAATATTATTACCAGTTACTATATAGCGCACACATATTCCGCAGCGCTGTACAGAGAATATTATTTCCAGTTATTATATAGCGCACACATATTCTGCAGCGCTATATAGAGAACACATGTTGGGGATAGAACCCATGACCTCAGTGCTGTGAGGCAGTAATGCTAACCATTACACTGTCCGTAGTGCCCTAAATGGATTCATTATACGGTGGTAGTCACCCCATTACCTGAGATCAAGCCTATAGCACCAGTAATACATTTAGGCTCCTCACCAGCAAAATTGTGCCCCTCTCCATCCAGCAACATTGTGCTCCACTCCCCCAGCAACATTGTGCTCCTCTCCCCCAGTAACATTGTGCTCCTCTCCCCAGCAACATTGTGCTCCTCTCCCCCAGTAACATTGTGCTCCTCTCCCCCCAGCAAACATTGTGCTCCTCTCCACCAGCAACATTGTGCTCCTCTCCCCCCAGCAACATTGTGCTCCTCTCCCCCAGTAACATTGTGCTCCTCTCCCCCAGTAACATTGTGCTCCTCTCCCCAGCAACATTGTGCTCCTCCCCCCAGTAACATTGTGCTCCTCTCCCCCAGCAACATTATGCTCCTCTCCCCAGGAACTTTGTGCTCCTCCCACCAGCAAGATTGTGCTCCTCTCGCCAGCAGCATTGTGCTCCTCTCCCCCAGCAACATTGTGCTCCTCTCCCCCAACAACATTGTGCTCCTCTCCCCCCAGCAACATTGTGCTCCTCTCCCCCAACAACATTGTGCTCCTCTCCCTCCAGCAACATTGCCCTTCTCTCCCCAGCAAAATTGTGCTCCTCTCCCCAGTAACATTGTGCTCCTCTCCCCCAGCAACATTGTGCTCCTCTCCCCAGCAACATTGTGCTCCTCTCATCAGCAACATTGTGCTCCTCTCCCCAGCAACATTGTGCTCCTCTCCCCAGCAACATTGTGCTCCTCTCCCCCAACAACATTGTGCTCCTCTCCCCCAACAACATTGTGCTCCTCTCCCCCAGCAACATTGTGCTTGTCTCTCCTAGGAACAATGTGCTCCTCTCCCCAGTAACATTGTGCTCCTCTCCCCCAGCAACATTGTGCTCCTCTCCCCAGGAACTGTGTGCTCCTCTCCCCAGCAACATTGTGCTCCTCTCCCCCAGCAACATTGTGCTCCTCTCCCCAAGCAACATAGTGCTCCTCTCCCCCAGCAACATTGTGCTCCTCTCCCCCAACAACATTGTGCTCCTCTCCCCCAGCAACATTGTGCTCCTCTCCCTCCAGCAACATTGCCCTTCTCTCCCCAGCAACATTGTGCTCCTCTCCCCAGTAACATTGTGCTCCTCTCCCCCAGCAACATTGTGCTCCTCTCCCCAGCAACATTGTGCTCCTCTCATCAGCAACATTGTGCTCCTCTCCCCAGCAACATTGTGCTCCTCTCCCCAGCAACATTGTGCTCCTCTCCCCAGCAACATTGTGCTCCTCTCCCCCAACAACATTGTGCTCCTCTCCCCCAACAACATTGTGCTCCTCTCCCCCAGCAACATTGTGCTTGTCTCTCCCAGGAACATTGTGCTCCTCTCCCCAGTAACATTGTGCTCCTCTCCCCCAGCAACATTGTGCTCCTCTCCCCAGGAACTGTGTGCTCCTCTCCCCAGCAACATTGTGCTCCTCTCCCCCAGCAACATTGTGCTCCTCTCCCCCAGCAACATAGTGCTCCTCTCCCCAGTAACATTGTGCTCCTCTCCCCCAGCAACATTGTGCTCATCTCCCCCAACAACATTGCGCTCCTCTCCCCCAGCAACATTGCGCTCCTCTCCCTCCAGCAACATTGCGCTCCTCTCCCCAGCAACATTGTGCTCCTCTCCCCAGTAACATTGTGCTCCTCTCCCCCAGCAACATTGTGCTCCTCTCCCCAGCAACATTGTGCTCCTCTCCCCAGCAACATTGTGCTCCTCTCCCCAGCAACATTATGCTCCTCTGCCCAGCAACATTGTGCTCCTCTCCCAGCAACATTGTGCTCCTCTCCCCCAACAACATTGTGCTCCTCTCCCCAGCAACATTGTGCTCCTCTCCCCAGTAACATTGTGCTCCTCTCCACCATTAACATTGTGCTCCTCTCCCCAGCAACATTGTGCTCCTCTCCCCAGCAACATTGTGCTCATCTCCCCAGCAACATTGTGCTCCTCTCCCCAGCAACATTGTGCTCCTCTCCCCAGCAACATTGTGCTCCTCTCCCCCAGCAACATTGTGGTCCTCTCCCCCAGCAACATTGTGCTCCTCTCCCCAGCAACATTGTGCTCCTCTCCCCAGCAACATTGTGCTCCTCTCCCCCAGTAACATTGTGCTCCTCTCCCTAGCAACATTGTGCTCCTCTCCCCCAGTAACATTGTGCTCCTCTCCCCCCAGCAAACATTGTGCTCCTCTCCACCAGCAACATTGTGCTCCTCTCCCCCCAGCAACATTGTGCTCCTCTCCCCCAGTAACATTGTGCTCCTCTCCCCCAGTAACATTGTGCTCCTCTCCCCAGCAACATTGTGCTCCTCCCCCCAGTAACATTGTGCTCCTCTCCCCCAGCAACATTATGCTCCTCTCCCCAGGAACTTTGTACTCCTCCCACCAGCAAGATTGTGCTCCTCTCGCCAGCAGCATTGTGCTCCTCTCCCCCAGCAACATTGTGCTCCTCTCCCCCAACAACATTGTGCTCCTCTCCCCCCAGCAACATTGTGCTCCTCTCCCCCAACAACATTGTGCTCCTCTCCCCCAGCAACATTGTGCTCCTCTCCCTCCAGCAACATTGCCCTTCTCTCCCCAGCAACATTGTGCTCCTCTCCCCAGTAACATTGTGCTCCTCTCCCCCAGCAACATTGTGCTCCTCTCCCCAGCAACATTGTGCTCCTCTCATCAGCAACATTGTGCTCCTCTCCCCAGCAACATTGTGCTCCTCTCCCCAGCAACATTGTGCTCCTCTCCCCCAACAACATTGTGCTCCTCTCCCCCAACAACATTGTGCTCCTCTCCCCCAGCAACATTGTGCTTGTCTCTCCCAGGAACATTGTGCTCCTCTCCCCAGTAACATTGTGCTCCTCTCCCCCAGCAACATTGTGCTCCTCTCCCCAGGAACTGTGTGCTCCTCTCCCCAGCAACATTGTGCTCCTCTCCCCCAGCAACATTGTGCTCCTCTCCCCAAGCAACATAGTGCTCCTCTCCCCCAGCAACATTGTGCTCCTCTCCCCCAACAACATTGTGCTCCTCTCCCCCAGCAACATTGTGCTCCTCTCCCTCCAGCAACATTGCCCTTCTCTCCCCAGCAACATTGTGCTCCTCTCCCCAGTAACATTGTGCTCCTCTCCCCCAGCAACATTGTGCTCCTCTCCCCAGCAACATTGTGCTCCTCTCATCAGCAACATTGTGCTCCTCTCCCCAGCAACATTGTGCTCCTCTCCCCAGCAACATTGTGCTCCTCTCCCCAGCAACATTGTGCTCCTCTCCCCCAACAACATTGTGCTCCTCTCCCCCAACAACATTGTGCTCCTCTCCCCCAGCAACATTGTGCTTGTCTCTCCCAGGAACATTGTGCTCCTCTCCCCAGTAACATTGTGCTCCTCTCCCCCAGCAACATTGTGCTCTTCTCCCCAGGAACTGTGTGCTCCTCTCCCCAGCAACATTGTGCTCCTCTCCCCAGCAACATTGTGCTCCTCTCCCCCAACAACATTGTGCTCCTCTCCCCCAACAACATTGTGCTCCTCTCCCCCAGCAACATTGTGCTTGTCTCTCCCAGGAACATTGTGCTCCTCTCCCCAGTAACATTGTGCTCCTCTCCCCCAGCAACATTGTGCTCCTCTCCCCAGGAACTGTGTGCTCCTCTCCCCAGCAACATTGTGCTCCTCTCCCCCAGCAACATTGTGCTCCTCTCCCCCAGCAACATAGTGCTCCTCTCCCCAGTAACATTGTGCTCCTCTCCCCCAGCAACATTGTGCTCATCTCCCCCAACAACATTGCGCTCCTCTCCCCCAGCAACATTGCGCTCCTCTCCCTCCAGCAACATTGCGCTCCTCTCCCCAGCAACATTGTGCTCCTCTCCCCAGTAACATTGTGCTCCTCTCCCCCAGCAACATTGTGCTCCTCTCCCCAGCAACATTGTGCTCCTCTCCCCAGCAACATTGTGCTCCTCTCCCCAGCAACATTATGCTCCTCTGCCCAGCAACATTGTGCTCCTCTCCCAGCAACATTGTGCTCCTCTCCCCCAACAACATTGTGCTCCTCTCCCCAGCAACATTGTGCTCCTCTCCCCAGTAACATTGTGCTCCTCTCCACCATTAACATTGTGCTCCTCTCCCCAGCAACATTGTGCTCCTCTCCCCAGCAACATTGTGCTCCTCTCCCCAGCAACATTGTGCTCCTCTCCCCAGCAACATTGTGCTCCTCTCCCCCAGCAACATTGTGGTCCTCTCCCCCAGCAACATTGTGCTCCTCTCCCCAGCAACATTGTGCTCCTCTCCCCAGTAACATTGTGCTCCTCTCCCCCAGCAACATTGTCCTCCTCTTCCCAGGAACTGTGTGCTCCTCTCCCCCAGCAACATTGTGCTCCTCTCCCCCAGCAACATTGTGCTCCTCTCCCCAGCAACATTGTACTCCTCTCCCCAGCAACATTGTGCTCCTCTCCCCCAGCAACATTGTGCTCCTCTCCCCAAGCAACATTGTGCTCCTCTCCCCCAGCAACATTGTGCTCCTCTCCCCAGCAACATTGTACTCCTCTCCCCCAACAACATTGTGCTCCTCTCCCCAGCAACATTGTGCTCCTCTCCCCAGCAACATTGTGCTCCTCTCCCCAGTAACATTGTGCTCCTCTCCCCCAGCAACATTGTTCTCCTCTCCCCAGGAACTGTGTGCTCCTCTCCCCAGCAACATTGTGCTCCTCTCCCCCAGCAATATTGTGCTCCTCTCCCCCAGCAACATAGTGCTCCTCTCCCCAGTAACATTGTGCTCCTCTACCCCAGCAACATTATGCTCCTCTCCCCAGGAACTTTGTGCTCCTCCCCCCAGCAACATTGTGCTCCTCTCGCCAGCAGCATTGTGCTCCTCTCCCCCAGCAACATTGTGTTCCTCTCCCCCAGCAACATTGCACTCCTCTCCCTCCAGCAACATTGTGCTCCTTTCCCCAGCAACATTGTGCTCCTCTCCCCAGTAACATTGTGCTCCTCTCCCCCAGCAACATTGTGCTCCTCTCCCCAGCAACATTGTGCTCCTCTCCCCAGCAACATTGTGCTCCTCTCCCCAGCAACATTGTGCTCCTCTCCCCCAACAACATTGTGCTCCTCTCCCCAGCAACATTGTGCTCCTCTCCCCCAACAACATTGTGCTCCTCTCCCTCCAGCAACATTGTGCTCCTCTCCCCCAACAACATTGTGCTCCTCTCCCCAAGTAATAATGTGCTCCTCTCCCCAGTAACATTGTGCTCCTCTCCCCAGCAACATTGTGCTCCTCTACCCCTGCACCATTGTGCTCCTCTCCCCCAGTAACATTGTGCTCCTCTCCCCAGCAACATTGTGCTCCTCTCCCCAGCAACATTGTGCTTCTCTCCCCCAGTAACATTGTGCTCCTCTCCCCAGCAACATTGTGCTCCTCTCCCCAGCAACATTGTGCTCCTCTCCCCAGTAACATTGTGCTTCTCTCCCCAGCAACATTGTGTTCCTCTCCCCAGGAACTTTGTGCTCCTCTCCCCAGCAACACTGTGCTCCTCTCCCCCAGCAACATTGTGCTCCTCTCCCTGTGTTCCTCTCCCCAGTAACATTGTGCTCCTCTCCCCCAACAACATTGTGCTCCTCTACCCCCAGCAACATTGTGCTCCTCTCCCCCAACAACATTGTGCTCCTCTCCCCCAGCAACATTGCGCTCCTCTCCCTCCAGCAACATTGTGCTCCTCTTCCCAGCAACATTGTGCTCCTCTCCCCAGTAACATTGTGCTCCTCTCCACCAGCAACATTGTGCTCCTCTCCCCAGCAACATTGTGCTCCTCTCCCCAGCAACATTGTGCTCCTCTCCCCAGCAACATTGTGCTCCTCTCCGCAGCAACATTGTGCTCCTCTCCCCCAACAGCATTGTGGTCCTCTCCCCCAGCAACATTGTGCTCCTCTCCCCAGCAACATTGTGCTCCTCTCCCCAGTAACATTGTGCTCCTCTCCCCCAACAACATTGTGCTCCTCTCCCCCAGCAACATTGTGCTCCTCTCCCCCCAGCAACATTGTGCTCCTCTCCCTCCAGCAACATTGTGCTCCTCTCCCCCAACAACATTGTGCTCCTCTCCCCGAGTAATAATGTGCTCCTCTCCCCAGTAACATTGTGCTCTTTTCCCCAGCAACATTGTGCTCCTCTACCCCTGCAACATTGTGCTCCTCTCCTCCAGCAACATTGTGCTCCTCTCCCCCAGCAACATTGTGCTCCTCTCCCCCAGCAACATTGTGCTCTTCTCCCCAAGCAACATTGTCCTTCTCTCCCCAGTAACATTGTGCTCCTCTCCCTAGCAACATTGTGCTCCTCTCCCCAGCAACATTGTGCTCCACTCCCCAGTAACATTGTGCTCCTCTCCCCCAGCAACATTGTGCTCCTCTCCCCAGGAACTTTGTGCTCCTCTCCCCAGCAACATTGTGCTCCTCTCCCCCAGCAACATTGTGCTCCTCTCCCCAGCAACATTGTGCTCCTCTCCCCTTTAACATTGTGCTCCTCTCCCCCAGCAACATTATGCTCCTCTCCCCAGGAACTTTGTGCTCCTCTCCCCAGCAACATTGTGCTCCTCTCGCCAGCAGCATTGTGTTCCTCTCCCCCAGCAACATTGTGCTCCTCTCCCCCAACAACATTGTGCTCCTCTCCCCCCAGCAACATTGTGCTCCTCTCCCCAGCACCATTGTGCTCCTCTCCGCAGCAACATTGTGCTCCTCTCCCCAGCAACATTGTGCTCCTCTCCCCAGCAACATTGTGCTCCTCTCCCCCAACAACATTGTGCTCCTCTCTCCCAGCAACATTGTGCTCCTCTCTCCCAGCAACATTGTGCTCCTCTCCCTCCAGCAACATTGTGCTCCTCTACCCCAACAACATTGTGCTCCTCTCCCCGAGTAATAATGTGCTCCTCTCCCCCAGCAACATTGTGCTCCTCTCACCCTAGCAACATTGTGCTCCTCTCACCCCAGCAACATTGTGCTCCTCTCCCCCCAGCAACATTGTGCTCCTCTCACCCAGCAACATTGTGCTCCTCTCCCCCAACAACATTGTGCTCCTCTCCCCCAGCAACATTGTGCTCCTCTCCCCAGGAACTTTGCGCTCCTCTCAGCAGCAACATTGTTCTCCTCTCCCAATGAGCATTATGCCTCTACCACACTAGCATTGTGCTCTCTCACCAGGAACATTGTGCTAGATCGGCCACCACCATTGTCTTACATCTCCCCCCATTGTGCTTCCGCCCAGCTGTACAATACCTGCAGATGATGATAACCCAATTGTAGGTAACAGGAATGACCATGATGTTGAGCCAGGCGTAATACCAGTCTCCAGCAGGGTCCAGGATCCAGGCACGTCTGCGGGTACTGCGGGTATAACAATCAGATCAATCTCTTATATCGGTCAGATTATGACTATGACACGTCTGTGATACGTTTTATACACTGGGTGGCCACCAGGAGGTACTGCAGAGTAGCTATTCCGCACATAATGCTGACGCAGGATTCTGACTATAAGAATGGGATGGTGAAGGTATACAGAGATTAATGAGGTGTATCACTCATGATATGATGGGTACACAACATGAACGTGTAACGTGGGATGATTGATGGTGCCCACAGCAGTGGTGCATTAACAGCTGCACTGGTGATTGAACATGGAGAGGTAGGCTGGGGACATGTAGATGGTGGGGTGAGGACATGGAGAGGTAGGCTGAGGACATGTAGGTGGTGGGGTGAGGACATGGAGAGGTAGGCTGAGGACATGTAGATGGTGGGGTGAGGAAATGGAGAGGTAGGCTGAGGACATGTAGATGGTAGAGTGAGGACATGGAGAGGTAGGCTGAGGACATGTAGATGGTGGGGTGAGGACGTGGAGAGGTAGGCTGAGGACATGGAGAGGTAGGCTGAGGACATGGAGAGGTAGGCTGAGGACATGCAGATGGTGGGGTGAGGACATGGAGAGGTAGGCTGGGGACATGTAGATGGTGGGGTGAGGACATGGAGAGGTAGACTGGGGACATGTAGATGGTGGGGTGAGGACATGGAGAGGTAGGCTGAGGAAATGGAGAGGTAGGCTGAGGACATGGAGAGGTAGGCTGAGGACATGTAGGTGGTGGAGTGAGGACATGGAGAGGTAGGCTGAGGACATGTAGATGGTGGGGTGAGGACATGGAGAGGTAGGCTGAGGACATGGAGAGGTAGGCTGGGGACATGTAGATGGTGGGGTGAGGACATGGAGAGGTAGGCTGAGGACATGGAGAGGTAGGCTGAGGACATGTACTGTAGGTGGTGGAGTGAGGACATGGAGAGGTAGGCTGAGGACATGTAGATGGTGGGGTGAGGACATGAAGAGGTAGGCTGGGGACATGTAGATGGTGGGGTGAGGACATGGAGAGGTAGGCTGAGGACATGGAGAGGTAGGCTGAGGACATGTTGATGGTGGGGTGAGGACGTGGAGAGGTAGGCTGAGGACATGGAGAGGTAGGCTGAGGACATGGAGAGGTAGGCTGAGGACATGTAGGTGGTGGAGTGAGGACATGGAGAGGTAGGCTGAGGATATGTAGGTGGTGGAGTGAGGACATGGAGAGGTAGGCTGAGGACATGTAGATGGTGGGGTGAGGACATGGAGAAGTAGGCTGAGGACATGTAGATGGTGGGGAAAGGACATGGAGAGGTAGGCTGAGGACATGTAGATGGTAGAGTGAGGACATGGAGAGGTAGGCTGAGGACATGTAGATGGTAGAGTGAGGACATGGAGAGGTAGGCTGAGGACATGTAGATGGTAGAGTGAGGACATGGAGAGGTAGGCTGGGGACATTTAGATGGTGGGGTGAGGACATGGAGAGATAGGCTGAGGACATGGAGAGGTAGGCTGAGGACATGGAGAGGTAGGCTGAGGACATGGAGAGGTAGGCTGAGGACATGGAGAGGTAGGCTGAGGACATGGAGAGGTAGGCTGAGGACATGTAGATGGTGGGGTGAGGACATGGAGAGGTAGGCTGGGGACATGTAGATGGTGGGGTGAGGACATGGAGAGGTAGGCTGAGGACATATTGATGGTGAGGTGAGGACGTGGAAAGGAAGGCTGAGGACATGGAGAGGTAGGCTGAAGACATGGAGAGGTAGGCTGAGGACATGTAGATGGTGGGGTGAGGACATGGAGAGGTAGGCTGGGGACATGTAGATGGTGGGGTGAGGACATGGAGAGGTAGGCTGAGGACATGGAGAGGTAGGCTGAGGACATGTAGATGGTGGGGTGAGGATATGGAGAGGTAGGCTGGGGACATGTAGATGGTGGGGTGAGGACATGGAGAGGTAGGCTGAGGACATGTTGATGGTGGGGTGAGGACGTGGAGAGGTAGGCTGAGGACATGTTGATGGTGGGGTGAGGATGTGGAGAGGTAGGCTGAGGACATGGAGAGGTAGGCTGAGGACATGGAGAGGTAGGCTGAGGACATGTAGATGGTGGGGTGAGGACATGGAGAGGTAGACTGGGGACATGTAGATGGTGGGGTGAGGACATGGAGAGGTAGGCTGAGGACATGGAGAGGTAGGCTGAGGACATGGAGAGGTAGGCTGAGGACATGTAGGTGGTGGAGTGAGGACATGGAGAGGTAGGCTGAGGACATGTAGATGGTGGGGTGAGGACATGGAGAGGTAGGCTGGGGACATGTAGATGGTGGGGTGAGGACATGGAGAGGTAGGCTGAGGACATGGAGAGGTAGGCTGAGGACATGTAGGTGGTGGAGTGAGGACATGGAGAGGTAGGCTGAGGACATGTAGATGGTGGGGTGAGGACATGGAGAGGTAGGCTGGGGACATGTAGATGGTGGGGTGAGGACATGGAGAGGTAGGCTGAGGACATGTTGATGGTGGAGTGAGGACGTGGAGAGGTAGGCTGAGGACATGGAGAGGTAGGCTGAGGACATGGAGAGGTAGGCTGAGGACATGTAGTTGGTGGAGTGAGGACATGGAGAGGTAGGCTGAGGACATGTAGATTGTGGGGTGAGGACATGGAGAGGTAGGCTGAGGACATGTAGATGGTAGAGTGAGGACATGGAGAGGTAGGCTGAGGACATGTAGATGGTGGGGTGAGGACATGGAGAGGTAGGCTGAGGACATGTAGATGGTGGGGTGAGGACATGGAGAGGTAGGCTGAGGACATGTAGATGGTAGAGTGAGGACATGGAGAGGTAGGCTGAGGACATGTAGATGGTGGGGTGAGGACATGGAGAAGTAGGCTGAGGACATGTAGATGGTGGGGAAAGGACATGGAGAGGTAGGCTGAGGACATGTAGATGGTAGAGTGAGGACATGGAGAGGTAGGCTGAGGACATGTAGATGGTAGAGTGAGGACATGGAGAGGTAGGCTGGGGACATGTAGATGGTGGGGTGAGGACATGGAGAGGTAGGCTGAGGACATTGAGAGGTAGGCTGAGGACATGGAGAGGTAGGCTGAGGACATGTAGATGGTGGGGTGAGGACATGGAGAGGTAGGCTGAGGACATGTAGATGGTGGGGTGAGGACATGGAGAGGTAGGCTGGGGACATGTAGATGGTGGGGTGAGGACATGGAGAGGTAGGCTGAGGACATATTGATGGTAAGGTGAGGACGTGGAGAGGAAGGCTGAGGACATGGAGAGGTAGGCTGAGGACATGGAGAGGTAGGCTAAGGACATGTAGATGGTGGGGTGAGGACATGGAGAGGTAGGCTGGGGACATGTAGATGGTGGGGTGAGGACATGGAGAGGTAGGCTGAGGACATGGAGAGGTAGGCTGAGGACATGTAGATGGTGGGGTGAGGATATGGAGAGGTAGGCTGGGGACATGTAGATGGTGGGGTGAGGACATGGAGAGGTAGGCTGAGGACATGTTGATGGTGGGGTGAGGACGTGGAGAGGTAGGCTGAGGACATGTTGATGGTGGGGTGAGGATGTCGAGAGGTAGGCTGAGGACGTGGAGAGGTAGGCTGAGGACATGGAGAGGTAGGCTGAGGACATGTAGATGGTGGGGTGAGGACATGGAGAGGTAGACTGGGGACATGTAGATGGTGGGGTGAGGACATGGAGAGGTAGGCTGAGGACATGGAGAGGTAGGCTGAGGACATGGAGAGGTAGGCTGAGGACATGTAGGTGGTGAAGTGAGGACATGGAGAGGTAGGCTGAGGACATGTAGATGGTGGGGTGAGGACATGGAGAGGTAGGCTGGGGACATGTAGATGGTGGGGTGAGGACATGGAGAGGTAGGCTGAGGACATGGAGAGGTAGGCTGAGGACATGTTGATGGTGGGGTAAGGACGTGGAGAGGTAGGCTGAGGACATGGAGAGGTAGGCTGAGGACATGTAGGTGGTGGAGTGAGGACATGGAGAGGTAGGCTGAGGACATGTAGATGGTGGGGTGAGGACATGGAGAGGTAGGCTGAGGACATGGAGATGGTGGGGTAAGGACATGGAGAGGTAGGCTGAGGACATGTAGATGGTAGAGTGAGGACATGGAGAGGTAGGCTGAGGACATGTAGATGGTAGAGTGAGGACATGGAGAGTTAGGTAGGGGACATGTAGATGGTGGGGTGAGGACATGGACCCGTGTGTTTCATGAAATTCCTGGGTGGAACTGTTGCCCTCAGAAATTAAAATTTCTGTGTGAAAGGGTTATTACTAGCGTGTACGGGGCAGTGATGAGCGGTGATGCGTGCTCCTGCAGTGTGTACAGGGCAGTGATGAGCGGTGATGCGTGCTCCTGCAGTGTGTACAGGGCAGTGATGAGCGGTGATGCGTGCTCCTGCAGTGTGTATGAGGCAGCAATGACCGGTGATGCGCACTCCTGCAGTGTGTATGGGGCAGTGATGAGCGGAGATGTGAGCTCCTGCAGTGTGTACGGGGCAGCGATGAGCGGTGATGCGTGCTCCTGCAGTGTGTATGGGGCAGCGATGAGCGGTGATGCATGCTCCTGCAGTGTGTACGGGGCAGTGATGAGCGGTGATGCGTTCTCCTGCAGTGTGTACGGGGCAGCGATGAGCGGTGATGCGTGCTCCTGCAGTGTGTATGGGGCAGCAATGACCGGTGGTGTGAGCTCCTTCAGTGTGTACGGGGCAGCGATGAGCGGTGATGCGTGCTCCTGCAGTGTGTACGGGGCAGCAATGAGCGGTGATGCATGCACCTGCAGTGTGTACGGGGCAGCGATGAGCGGTGATGCACGTCCCTGCAGTGTGTACGGGGCAGCAATGAGCAGTGATGCGTGCTCCTGCAGTGTGTACGGGGCAGTGATCAGCAGTGATGCACGCTCCTGCAGTGTGTACGGGGCAGTAATGAGCGGTGATGCGTGCTCCTGCAGTGTGTACGGGGCAGCGATGAGCGGTGATGCGTGCTCCTGCAGTGTGTACGGGGCAGCAATGAGCGGTGATGCGTGCTCCTGCAGTGTGTACGGGGCAGTGATGAGCGGTGATGCATGCTCCTGCAGTGTGTACGGGGCAGCGATGAGCGGTGATGCGTGCTCCTGCAGTGGTCCCATACTGTGCCCCATACTATACCTGGGGTTCCTCTGTCTCTGTAGCATGTCCCCCATACTGTACCTGGGGTTCCTCTGTCTCTGTAGCATGTCCCCCATACTGTCCTCCATACTATACCTGGGGTTCCTCTGTTTCTGTAGCATATCCCCCATACTGTACCTGGGGTTCCTCTGTCTCTGTAGCATGTCCCCCATACTGTACCTGGGGTTCCTCTGTCTCTGTAGCATGTCCCCCATACTGTCCCCCATACTGTACCTGGGTTTCCTCTGTCTCTGTAGCATGTCCCCCATACTGTACCTGGGGTTCATCTGTCTCTGTAGCATGTCCCCCATACTGTACCTGGGGTTCCTCTGTCTCTGTAGCTTGTCCCCCATACTGTGCCCCATACTGTACCTGGGGTTCCTCTGTCTCTGTAGCATGTCCCCCATACTGTCCCCCATACTGTACCTGGGGTTCCTCTGTCTCTGTAGCATGTCCCCCATACTGTACCTGGGGTTCCTCTGTCTCTGTAGCATGTCCCCCATACTGTCCCGCATACTGTACCTGGGGTTCCTCTGTCTCTGTAGCATGTCCCCCCATACTGTCCCCCATACTGTACCTGGGGTTCCTCTGTCTCTGTAGCATGTCCCCCATACTGTACCTGGGGTTCCTCTGTCTCTGTAGCATGTCCCCCATACTGTCCCGCATACTGTACCTGGGGTTCCTCTGTCTCTGTAGCATGTCCCCCCATACTGTCCCCCATACTGTACCTGGGGTTGTCCGTTCTCTCCATGGGTTTGGTCCAGGCTTTGATCTCTTCCTTTTCCATCCTCTCCCCCCGGTGGGACATCATCTGTGTTAGCGTATTCATCGTGGTCGGGGTCCCGGAGCTGCTGAGCTATGTACAGAGACTGACAGACGCTGACTGCTCCGTGCTGCGCAGATCCCTGTAAGCCTTAGTAACGGAGTTATGGAGAGAACCTGGCGGCCCCAGGGGACATTGTACACACCTGAGCCCGGACGTGCCGCGTTAAACAGCCATAACTACAGCTAATGAGTGACGGCTCTGCCTCCATCGTGCTGGCGCACACCTGGGGGACTCGGGGGAGAAGGCTCTGCCTCCATCGTGCTGGCGCACACCTGGGGGACTCGGGGGAGAAGGCACTTTCCACGCCTGGGTCATATACTGTGTGTGTGTGTGTGTGTGTGTATACACTGCTCAAAAAAATAAAGGGAACACTTAAACAACACAATGTAACTCCAAGTCAATCACACTTCTGTGACATCACACTGTCCACTTAGGAAGCAACACTGATTGACAATCAATTTCACATGATGTTGTGTAAATGGAATAGACAACAGGTGGAAATTATAGGCAATTAGCAAGACCCCCCCAATAAAGGAGATGTTCTGCAGGTGGTGACCACAGACCACTTCTCAGCTCCGATGCTTTCTGGCTGATGTTTTGGTCACTTGTGAAAGCTGGCGGTGCTGTCACTGTAGTGGTAGCGTGAGACGGAGTCTACAACCCACACAAGTGGCTCAGGTAGTGCAGCTCATCCAGGATGGCACATCAATGCGAGCTGTGGCAAGAAGGTTTGCTGTGTCTGTCAGTGTAGTGTTCAGAGCATGGAGGCTCTACCAGGAGACAGGCCAGTACATCAGGAGACGTGGAGGAGGCCGTAGGAGGACAACAACCCAGCAGCAGGACCGCTACCTCCACCTTTGTGCAAGGAGGAACAGGGGGAGCACTGCCAGAGCCCTGCAAAATGACCTCCAGCAGGCCACAAACGTGCATGTGTCAACTCAAATGGTCAGAAACAGACTACATGAGGGTGGGATGAGGGCCCGACGTCCACAGGTGGGGGTTGTGCTTACAGCCCAACACCATGCAGAACGTTTGGCATTTGCCAGAGAACACCAAGATTGGCAAATTCGCCACTGGTGCCCTTCACAGATGAAAGGTTCCCAATGAGCACATGACAGACGTGACAGAGTCTGGAGAAGCCAAGGAGAATGTTCTGCTGCCTGCAACATCCTCCAGCATGACCGGTTTGGCAGTGGGTCAGTAATGGTGTGGGGTGGCATTTCTTTGGGGGGCCGCACAGCTCTCCATGTGCTCACCAGAGGTAGCCTGACTGCCATTAGGTACCAAGATGAGATCCTCAGACCCCTTGTGAGACCATATGCTGGTGCGGTTGGCCCTGGGTTCCTGCTAATGCAAGACAATGCCAGACCTCATGTGGCTGGAGTGTGTCGGCAGTTCCTGCAAGATGAAGGCATTGATGCTATGGACTGGCCCGTCCGTTCCCCAGCCCTGAATCCAACTGAGCACATCTGGGACTTCATGTCTCGCTCCATCCACCAACGTCACGTTGCACCACAGACTGTCCAGGAGTTGGCAGATGCTTTAGTCCAGGTCTGGGAGGAGATCCCTCAGGAGACCATCCACCACCTCATCAGGAGCATGCCCAGGCGTTGTAGGGAGGACATACAGGCATGTGGAGGCCACACACACTACTGACCCTCATTTTTACTTGTTTTAAGGACATTACATCAAAGTTGGATCAGCCTGTAGTGTGTTTTTCCACATTAATTTTGAGTGTGACCCCAAATCCAGACCTCCATGGGTTAATACATTTGATTTCCATTGATAATTTTTGTGTGATTTTGTTGTCAGCACATTCAACTATGTACAGAACAAAGTATTTAATAAGAATATTTCATTCATTCAGATCTAGAATGTGTCATCTTATGTGTTCCCTTTATTTTTTTGTGCAGTGTGTATATATATATATATATATATATATATATCAGGGTTGCCGACCCTCCCGGAATTTCCGGGAGTCTCCCGAAAATCGGGTCCCCCTCCCGGCCCCCCGGAAGGGTGGGCAACCCTCCCGGATTCAGGAGGGACCCCCGTTGACCCCCGGATCGCGGCATTAAAATGCCGCAATCCTCGGGTCTCAGAGGAGGGGACGGAGCTGAAACGGCACAATCGCGTCATTTTAGCCCGCCCCCTCCACGGAGATCCGTGAATTCGCTGCTTTAACAGCATGGGGCGGGGCTAAGTGATGTCACTCGTAACCCCCACCCCCTAAACGGCTGCTGAAACTCTCCTCTCCGGGCTTCTCCCGGAGAGGAGAATCTTAAAGTCGGCAACCCTGATATATATATATATATATATATATATATATATATATATATATATAGTGGGGTAGATGTAACAGGTGCAGAGAGAGTTAGATTTGGGTGGGGGGAGGGGGTGATCAAACTGATATCTATATTGCAGTGTAAGACTACAGCAGCCAGTATTTACCCTGCACAGAAACATTATAACTTCCCCAAATCTAACTCTTTCTGCACCTGTTACATCTGCCCCACCTGCAGTGCAGCATAATATTTGCAGCCTTGCTAAGGTCTGGGTCAGGCCTATGGTTCCCACAGATCTCACCATCACCTCGTCATGCATTGGATCGACCACTGAAGATCGACAGAGCTTAGATCGACACCTGAGATAGGTCAACAGGGGAAGACGTGTTGTGCCAGCGCTGGCTGACATAAATCTGCAAGACGGTATTACAGTAACATATAAGGTTAATAACTACACATAAACAACATGAATGTAAAAGAGTGCTACAGTGTACAGATAATGTGCTGACTGAGATCTTGTCAGACCTAAAGGAAAGGAATACATTCAAGTCCCCACTGGGTGTTATATATTACCAGTCCGCGCTTTGTTGCAGTAGGTGCTGGGTGTTATATATTACCAGCCCGCGCTTTGTTGCAGTAGGTGCTGGGTGTTATATATTACCAGCCCGTGCTTTGTTGCAGTAGGTGCTGGGTGTTATATATTACCAGTCCACGCTTTGTTGCAGTAGGTGCTGGGTGTTATATATTATTACCAGTCCGCGCTTTGTTGCAGTAGCTGCTGGGTGTTATATATTATTACCAGTCCGCGCTTTGTTGCAGTAGGTGCTGGGTGTTATATATTACCAGTCCGCGCTTTGTTGCAGTAGGTGCTGGGTGTTATATATTACCAGTCCGCGCTTTGTTGCAGTAGGTGCTGGGTGTTATATATTATTACCAGTCCGCGCTTTGTTGCAGTAGGTGCTGGGTGTTATATATTATTACCAGTCCGCGCTTTGTTGCAGTAGGTGCTGGGTGTTATATATTATTACCAGTCCGCGCTTTGTTGCAGTAGGTGCTGGGTGTTATATATTATTACCAGTCCGCGCTTTGTTGCAGTAGGTGCTGGGTGTTATATATTACCAGTCCGCGCTTTGTTGCAGTAGGTGCTGGGTGTTATATATTACCAGTCCGCGCTTTGTTGCAGTAGGTGCTGGGTGTTATATATTACCAGTCCGCGCTTTGTTGCAGTAGGTGCTGGGTGTTATATATTACCAGTCCGCGCTTTGTTGCAGTAGGTGCTGGGTGTTATATATTATTACCAGTCCGCGCTTTGTTGCAGTAGGTGCTGGGTGTTATATATTACCAGTCCGCGCTTTGTTGCAGTAGGTGCTGGGTGTTATATATTATTACCAGTCCGCGCTTTGTTGCAGTAGGTGCTGGGTGTTATATATTCCCAGTCCGCGCTTTGTTGCAGTAGGTGCTGGGTGTTATATATTACCAGTCCGCGCGTTGTTGCAGTAGGTGCTGGGTGTTATATATTCCCAGTCCGCGCTTTGTTGCAGTAGGTGCTGGGTGTTATATATTACCAGTCCGCGCTTTGTTGCAGTAGGTGCTGGGTGTTATATATTACCAGTCCGCGCTTTGTTGCAGTAGGTGCTGGGTGTTATATATTACCAGTCCGCGCTTTGTTGCAGTAGGTGCTGGGTGTTATATATTACCAGTCCGCGCTTTGTTGCAGTAGGTGCCGGGTGTTATATATTACCAGTCCGCGTTTTGTTGCAGTAGGTGCCGGGTGTTATATATTACCAGTCCACGCTTTGTTGCAGTAGGTGCTGGGTGTTATATATTACCAGTCCGCGCTTTGTTGCAGTAGGTGCTGGGTGTTATATATTACCAGTCCGCGCTTTGTTGCAGTAGGTGCTGGGTGTTATATATTCCCAGTCCGCGCTTTGTTGCAGTAGGTGCTGGGTGTTATATATTACCAGTCCGCGCTTTGTTGCAGTAGGTGCTGGGTGTTATATATTACCAGTCCGCGCTTTGTTGCAGTAGGTGCTGGGTGTTATATATTACCAGTCCGCGCTTTGTTGCAGTAGGTGCTGGGTGTTATATATTACCAGTCCGCGCTTTGTTGCAGTAGGTGCCGGGTGTTATATATTACCAGTCCGCGCTTTGTTGCAGTAGGTGCCGGGTGTTATATATTACCAGTCCACGCTTTGTTGCAGTAGGTGCCGGGTGTTATATATTACCAGTCCGCGCTTTGTTGCAGTAGGTGCTGGGTGTTATATATTACCAGTCCGCGCTTTGTTGCAGTAGGTGCTGGGTGTTATATATTCCCAGTCCGCGCTTTGTTGCAGTAGGTGCTGGGTGTTATATATTACCAGTCCACGCTTTGTTGCAGTAGGTGCTGGGTGTTATATATTACCAGTCCGCGCTTTGTTGCAGTAGGTGCTGGGTGTTATATATTCCCAGTCCGCGCTTTGTTGCAGTAGGTGCTGGGTGTTATATATTCCCAGTCCGCGCTTTGTTGCAGTAGGTGCCGGGTGTTATATATTACCAGTCCGCGCTTTGTTGCAGTAGGTGCCGGGTGTTATATATTACCAGTCCACGCTTTGTTGCAGTAGGTGCCGGGTGTTATATATTACCAGTCCGCGCTTTGTTGCAGTAGGTGCCGGGTGTTATATATTACCAGTCCGCGCTTTGTTGCAGTAGGTGCTGGGTGTTATATATTACCAGTCCGCGCTTTGTTGCAGTAGGTGCTGGGTGTTATATATTACCAGTCCGCGCTTTGTTGCAGTAGGTGCTGGGTGTTATATATTACCAGTCCGCGCTTTGTTGCAGTAGGTGCTGGGTGTTATATATTATTACCAGTCTGCGCTTTGTTGCAGTAGGTGCTGGGTGTTATATATTCCCAGTCCGCGCTTTGTTGCAGTAGGTGCTGGGTGTTATATATTACCAGTCCGCGCGTTGTTGCAGTAGGTGCTGGGTGTTATATATTCCCAGTCCGCGCTTTGTTGCAGTAGGTGCTGGGTGTTATATATTACCAGTCCGCGCTTTGTTGCAGTAGGTGCTGGGTGTTATATATTACCAGTCCGCGCTTTGTTGCAGTAGGTGCTGGGTGTTATATATTACCAGTCCGCGCTTTGTTGCAGTAGGTGCTGGGTGTTATATATTACCAGTCCGCGCTTTGTTGCAGTAGGTGCTGGGTGTTATATATTACCAGTCCGCGCTTTGTTGCAGTAGGTGCTGGGTGTTATATATTACCAGTCCGCGCTGTGTTGCAGTAGGTGCTGGGTGTTATATATTACCAGTCCACGATTTGTTGCAGTAGGTGCTGGGTGTTATATATTACCAGTCCGCGCTTTGTTGCAGTAGGTGCTGGGTGTTATATATTACCAGTCCGCGCTTTGTTGCAGTAGGTGCTGGGTGTTATATATTACCAATCCGCGCTTTGTTGCAGTAGGTGCTGGGTGTTATATATTACCAGTCCACGCTTTGTTGCAGTAGGTGCTGGGTGTTATATATTACCAGTCCACGCTTTGTTGCAGTAGGTGCTGGGTGTTATATATTACCAGTCCGCGCGTTGTTGCAGTAGGTGCTGGGTGTTATATATTACCAGTCCGCGCTTTGTTGCAGTAGGTGCTGGGTGTTATATATTACCAGTCCACGCTTTGTTGCAGTAGGTGCTGGGTGTTATATATTATTACCAGTCCGCGCTTTGTTGCAGTAGGTGCTGGGTGTTATATATTACCAGTCCACGCGTTGTTGCAGTAGGTGCTGGGTGTTATATATTACCAGTCCGCGCTTTGTTGCAGTAGGTGCTGGGTGTTATATATTACCAGTCCACGCTTTGTTGCAGTAGGTGCTGGGTGTTATATATTATTACCAGTCCGCGCTTTGTTGCAGTAGGTGCTGGGTGTTATATATTACCAGTCCACGCTTTGTTGCAGTAGGTGCTGGGTGTTATATATTACCAGTCCACGCTTTGTTGCAGTAGGTGCTGGGTGTTATATATTACCAGTCCGCGCTTTGTTGCAGTAGGTGCTGGGTGTTATATATTACCAGTCCGCGCTTTGTTGCAGTAGGTGCTGGGTGTTATATATTCCCAGTCCGCGCTTTGTTGCAGTAGGTGCTGGGTGTTATATATTACCAGTCCGCGCTTTGTTGCAGTAGGTGCTGGGTGTTATATATTACCAGTCCGCGCTTTGTTGCAGTAGGTGCTGGGTGTTATATATTACCAGTCCGCGCTTTGTTGCAGTAGGTGCTGGGTGTTATATATTACCAGTCCGCGCTTTGTTGCAGTAGGTGCTGGGTGTTATATATTACCAGTCCGCGCTTTGTTGCAGTAGGTGCTGGGTGTTATATATTACCAGTCCGCGCGTTGTTGCAGTAGGTGCTGGGTGTTATATATTCCCAGTCCGCGCTTTGTTGCAGTAGGTGCTGGGTGTTATATATTACCAGTCCGCGCTTTGTTGCAGTAGGTGCTGGGTGTTATATATTACCAGTCCGCGCTTTGTTGCAGTAGGTGCTGGGTGTTATATATTACCAGTCCGCGCTTTGTTTCAGTAGGTGCTGGGTGTTATATATTACCAGTCCGCGCTTTGTTGCAGTAGGTGCCGGGTGTTATATATTACCAGTCCGCGCTTTGTTGCAGTAGGTGCTGGGTGTTATATATTACCAGTCCGCGCTTTGTTGCAGTAGGTGCTGGGTGTTATATATTACCAGTCCGCGCTTTGTTGCAGTAGGTGCTGGGTGTTATATATTACCAGTCCGCGCTTTGTTGCAGTAGGTGCTGGGTGTTATATATTACCAGTCCGCGCTTTGTTGCAGTAGGTGCTGGGTGTTATATATTACCAGTCCGCGCTTTGTTGCAGTAGGTGCTGGGTGTTATATATTACCAGTCCACGCTTTGTTGCAGTAGGTGCTGGGTGTTATATATTACCAGTCCACGCTTTGTTGCAGTAGGTGCTGCCGGGTGTTATATATTACCAGTCCGCGCTTTGTTGCAGTAGGTGCTGGGTGTTATATATTACCAGTCCGAGCTTTGTTGCAGTAGGTGCTGGGTGTTATATATTACCAGTCCGCGCTTTGTTGCAGTAGGTGCTGGGTGTTATATATTACCAGTCCACGCTTTGTTGCAGTAGGTGCTGGGTGTTATATATTACCAGTCCGCGCTTTGTTGCAGTAGGTGCTAGGTATATAGAGCCTTGGAGGATTATAGGAGAATGATGTGCAATCTGGCGTTCTTTAGCAGCAATATCTCCCTTATATCCACATACTGTAGTTGTCTTTTTAGACGGATGCCAGGAAATTCCGGGTATTTATACCAATGGAACTCTGCAGGCTGGTTTAGGAACAGATGCCATGTCCCAAAAGAGAATGTCCAGTCGGAGTTCACAGCTCTGGGTGACAATCAAGCAATAGATGGTAGTGCCAGTTGGGGGTAATTCCAAGTGGTAGCGCACGGCTCTAGGTGACAATCAAGCAATGGGTGGCAGTGCCAGTTGGGGTTAATTCCAAGTGGTAGCTCACGACTCCAGGTGACAATCAAGCAATGGATGGTAGTGCCAGTTGGGGGTAATTCCAAGGGTCAGAAGGTTGACATATGCATTAGGTCGGCAATGGGAAGGTCAAAAAGTCGCATGTGTTTTTCCCCTTTTCTTAAGCTGACATGTGCCGACAGGCGGTATGTCTTATCATACCATAAACTATGGCGCGTGGTAGAATATAATGTGCCGAGTGCAGCAAGCCGTGCGACTGGACGCAGCAGCGAGCCGTGCGACTGGACGCCGCAGCGAGCCGTGCGACTGGACGCAGCAGCGAGCCGTGCGACTGGACGCAGCAGCGAGCCGTGCGACTGGACGCAGCAGCGAGCCGTGCGACTGGACGCAGCAGCGAGCTGTGCGACTGGAAGCAGTAGCGAGCCGTGCCATTGGACGCAGTAGCGAGCCGTGCCATTGGATGCAGCAGCGAGCCGTGCCATTGGACGCAGTAGCGAGCCGTGCGACTGGACGCAGCAGCGAGCTGTGCGACTGGAAGCAGTAGCGAGCCGTGCCATTGGACGCAGTAGCGAGCCGTGCCATTGGATGCAGCAGCGAGCCGTGCGACTGGAAGCAGTAGCGAGCCGTGCCATTGGACGCAGTAGCGAGCCGTGCCATTGGATGCAGCAGCTAGCCGTGCCATTGGACACAGCAGCGAGCCGTACGACTTAACGCAGCAGCTAGCCGTGCAATTGGACGCAGCAGCGAGCCCTGCGATTGGACTCAGCAGCGAGCCGTGCGATTGGACGCAGCAGCGAGCCCTGCGATTGGACTCAGCAGCGAGCCCTGCGATTGGACTCAGCAGCGAGCCGTGCGATTGGACGCAGTAGCGAGCCGTGCGATTGGACGCAGCACACATCGGTGGCCATGTCAACATTCCTGACAAAAAAAACCTTGAAAAACTCATGTCCCCTTTTCGCTGTCGACGTAATGCTTGTGTTGATCTTTCAACCCTGACGACCTTCAGTGCTCAATCCTACCCAAAATAAGGCCACCAAATGACCCACATCCCTTCAAATACTGCATGCAAGCACCTAGGGGTGGAGGGCGGTCACATCGGAGGGTGGTCACATAACAGGGAAGATGGTGGTCACACCACACATTGCAGAGCCTTTTGTGCAGAGCCTTACATGCAGAGCCTTTTGTGAATGCACATCCACTGCTGTGAGGTGACTCATTATCGGAATGTGATTGGTACGAAATCCCGGCGGTCGGAATCCCGGTGGTCAAAATACCAACCGCCGAAATCCCGACAAGGGGTGGACGTGGATCACCCCCCTTGCGGGCTCGCTACGTGTCGTGGACACCCATAGAGGGACAAAGTGTCGGGATTCCGACCGCCGGGATTTCAACTGCATCCCATCGGAATGTATCTGGGCTTGTATATAGTTTATATACATTCTGAATTGCCACAACAGGGTGAATATCCTGATTTTAAAACCCACCGAACCAGCAAATAAGCCACAAAAGACGGTGAAATCTGTGTTTTTTGGATGTAGGAATTTCAGTGCAGTCGTATTGAACATGGATATAACTCTGTTGAAAGGGAACCATTGTTGAATTTAAGAACTCTGTAGAATATCCACCATTCTGGTTAAAGATTCATCACTAATACATAGCTCCCAAGGGTACCGTTTTTCGCGGGACTGTCCCGGTTTTTTGGGACATCATAACATCAATTATGCACTGAGAAAACTTCATTGATTTTTACCTTCTGACAAAAAGAGACTTTGAATAAAATGTATTTTCTGGACTTCGTCTTCAGGGGTGTGGATCCTGAGGTCACCCGCATGTTGGTGACCCAATAACCGCATCCCGTCTTTACATGGAGATTATATAACCGGATAAGACGCAATCCCACAATTGTTTTGTGTATATACCCTTGGTCTGGCACTGCTGCACAGCACTTCAGCTTGGTATGGAGATCTCTGGTACGTGTGCTGCTGTCGAGTCCTCTGGCACGTGCGACATGCCTAGTAGAAGGGCGCCATTTGTAACCGGGTTCTTGCTAGAGTGCGCTCTGCTACAGATAATCCACAAGTGACCGACCGACCCCCAGGCTTGTGCAAAAACAACAAATACCTTTTATTCAGGTTACTCAAATACAGAGAGACAAAGAAACAACAGGGAGGTTACACAAAGGTCTAAAAACCACTTCCAAGGTCCATGACAAAGTTCTCATACTGCTGATCCCTAGTATTAAAATGCTCCCTGGCTGGTATAAATGACAGTGTATGCCCCGCGGAGGCCAAGTTTCGTAAATATTGTGGGTCCTTTCACCCAGTCAGAAAGTTCTAGATGGCTAAAACCTCTGTCTACAGTAGGTTTCTTTGATATATATATTGTGTCTCAGGGACCGTGGTGTAGCTAGGGGCCACTGTGCCCAGAGCAAGGGCATGTTTCGCACACCCCCCTCCTCCCCCAATTTGTAGTAGTAGGCTCTTGCGCGGCTAAAAGGGGGCGCGGCCTAACATTATACCACACACCGTAATGCCCATTGCACATTTTAGCGAACTTTGTAATTCCAATTACACATAAAGCCACACATGATGCCCATTACATACTATATAACAAACCACAATGCCCATCACATACTATATAACAAACTGTAATGCCCATTACACATTTGACACATAAGTGCCACTCAGTGCCAGATTAAGCCTTCGGGGGGCCCGGGGCACTTTAGACAGGGGGGCCCCGTTGCACTTGTCATTACTGGCCGCAAACTGCATGGGAGAATATTACACTGTCAAAACACAGAGTAAAGGCAGTATAAACCTGGTCAGTGGGTAGCTGCAGGGGGAGATTAAAAAAAATCTATCTATCTATCTATCTATCTATCTATCTATATATATATATATATATATATATATATATATATATATATCTAAAAGAAGAAATGGGAGGAAGCGCTTTATAGTTCAAGTATTGTTTTTTAATTAAATATGGAATTTTCACTTTAAAAGTTCAAGTTAAAATGTACAACTCGTACCATGCTATGCATCAGCGTGGGCTAAAAATTACATTTACCGCGTCCACCGCCAGTCTCTCATCAAAGACGATCGGGTAAGGCTGCCGTGTCCCGTGTCTGTCCGACACGCTGGGCTTGCTGGCGCACTTTCTCCCCTCTCCGTTCTCCTGGCTGGTGGCCGGTACAACAATTGCGTCTGATAGGACACGCCTAATCAGACACAATTGGATGGACGGACAGACGGACACGGGACACGGCAGCCTTACCCGATCGTCTTTGATGAGAGCCTGGTGGTGGACGCGGTAAATGTGATATTCAAAAACCACCTGGTAGTTTTTAGCCCACGCTGATACAAAGCATGGTACGAGTTGTACATTTTAACTTGAACTTTTAAAGTGAAAATTCCATATTTAATTAAAAAACAATACTTGTACTATGAAGCGCTTCCTCCCATTTCTTCTTCTAGATATCTGTTAATCCCGTGGGGTCCCGGGATTCCCTCACAAAAGGGTGGAAAGCAGCGGCCGTGAATTTAAAGGTCTAGTGCGTTATATACAAAGAAATTCTTCCGGGAGCTCTATCTGACTCTGGGACTTTGAACACTGAACTACTGATATTGAGGTTATATAAGCTAGTGCTTCTCCATAGTGTCTATTTGGATATATATATATATATATATATATATATATATATATATATTTATATATATATATACATCCATCATGAAAAGCCTGTGTTTGACCCTTTGCACCTTACTCTGTAGGAGACCTCACAGTCCCAGTGCTGCCTATGATTGAAAACCCTCCCATGACTTGGCTGCTGCTGCTGTTCTCCATGGACCTGAGAAGCATGTAATGAGCTCCACCAATCAGAGCTCAGCACAAACCTCTCAGCCTCTGACCTCTGGTGCAAAGTGTCATGGGACTTAGTGAACTCCCAGTAATGCACTGCACACTTGTGCAGTCAGTGTGCCTTGGCTCCCGATGCTCAGCACCATTAATCATGGTCACATTGGCAGATAGGTGAAGCTGCAGCACTACCCCACTCCCTTGCACAAAACCTAGAGCTAAAAATACATGCCGACCATAGGTGGGCCCTAGCTAGAGCAGGGCCCAGAGGTACTGACCCCTTTTGCCCCTGCTTTAATCCAGCCCTGGTGCCACTTACCTACATGCTCATTGCTAGGAACTTCATGCTCGATGCTAGGGGCTTCATGCTGGATGCCATGGGGCTTCATGCTCGTTGCCAAGGGGGACTGATAAAGCTTGTTGCCAAGGGGACTGCAGCCCGCCCGCTCGCTGCTGTGCTATTTCCTTTTACCCATATTACATTGTGTGGCGTAATGTAAATAAGCATTACAGTGTGTGGCGTAATGTAAATAAGCATTACAGTGTGTGGCGTAATGTAAATAAGCATTACAGTGTGTGGCGTAATGTGTAATGGGCATTTCGGTTTGTGGCATAATGTAGGACTCAGGGACCGTGTGTACGTCACTGAAGGTCACATAGGGCTGAGGTTACCTATAGGATAATAACTGGGGCATCCCAGAAGGGTATGGATCATTGAGTCACCAGCAAGTAGGTCGACAAGCATTAGGCCGACACCATTAGGTCAACATGCATTGTCAACATGCATTAAGGTCAACATGACTGAAGGTCGACATAGGTTAGATCGACAGGGTCATTAGGTCGACACATGCATTAGGTGGACATGGAGAAGGTCGACAGTCAAAAGGTCGACATGGTGGTTTTCACATTTTTTTCTCCTGAATTTTGGCAGTCGACATGGACACTGAAACGTAACACCGCGTCCCCTCGCATGGCTCGCTAACCTCAGCACGCCCTACTGGATGGTATTGACTGAAAGTGAAAAACCACATGTCGACCTTTTGACTGTCGACCTTCCCCATCTCAACCTAATGACCCTGTCGACCTTCAGTCTTGTCGACCCAATGCTTGTAGACCTAGTGACCTTATCCCGCCCAGATGGCCCAAGTGCCTCATATCTGCCATCACATCTGTGTTTTTATATTGCACATACACTAATTATGATCATGTGACACTTTCCCCAGCAGCCGGCAGATGGCAGCGTTCCCTCCAGTTTGGGTGGTGCTCTTGTCACACCGCACAGCACGCCGGGAGTTGTAGTTCTCTGACAGTCAGAGACAGGTGTGACGGAAGCCTACACACTACAACTCCCGCAATTCACCCTGCTCGCACTGTGTCTGCGCCTAGAACTCCATTTCCCGGCACGCCCCGGGCTCCGCGCCTGCGCCGTAGTGAGTGGGTGGTCCTTCAGTCTGCACCTACAGAGCAGGGGAAGATGGTGGCCGTGAGCTGCTGAGGGGACAGGTAAGATACCGTCTCCTTGTCATGGCCGGGAGCCCGAGCTGTGGGGTGGGTGCATGTTATTGGGGCTGCTTCCCTGTCATACATGTGTCATGTGGGGCTGTCCTGTGTGTATGGGCATGTGTGTTACATGGGGCAGGGTGTGTGTTGTATGGGGGGGTCACCTGTCAGGGTAAATAATATGGGGGGGGGTCACCTGTCAGGGTATATAGTATATAATATGGGGGGGTCACCTGTCAGGGTATATAATATGGGGGGGTCACCTGTCAGGGTATATAGTATATAATATGGGGGGGTCACCTGTCTGGGTATATAGTATATAATATGGGGGGTCACCTGTCAGGGTATATAGTATATAATATGGGGGGTCACCTGTCAGGGTATATAATATGGGGGGGTCACCTGTCAGGGTATATAGTATATAATATGGGGGGTCTCCTGTCAGGGTATATAATATGGGGGGGTCACCTGTCAGGGTATATAGTATATAATATGGGGGGGTCACCTGTCTGGGTATATAGTATATAATATGGGGGGTCACCTGTCAGGGTATATAGTATATAATATGAAGGGGTCACCTGTCAGGGTATATAGTATATAATATGGGGGGTCACCTATCAGGGTGTATATAATATGGGGGGGGGGGGGGGTCACCTGTCATGGTATATAGTATATAATATGGGGGGGTCACCTGTCAGGGTATATAGTATATAAAATGGGGGGTCTCCTGTCAGGGTATATAGTATATAATATGGGGGGTCTCCTGTCTGGGTATATAGTATATAATATGGGGGGTCACCTATCAGGGTATATAGTATATAATATGGGGGGGGGGTCACCTGTCTGGGTATATAGTATATAATATGGGGGGGTCACCTGTCAGGGTATATAGTATATAAAATGGGGGGTCACCTATCAGGGTATATAGTATATAATATGGGGGGGTCACCTGTCTGGCTATATAGTATATAATATGGGGGGGGGTCACCTTTCTGGGTATATAGTATATAATATGGGGGGTCACCTATCACGGTATATAGTATATAATATGGGGGGGTCACCTGTCTGGCTATATAGTATATAATATGGGGGGGGTCACCTTTCTGGGTATATAGTATATAATATGGGGGGGTCGGGTCACCTGTCAGGGTAAATAATATGGGGGGGTCACCTGTCAGGGTATATAGTATATAATATGGGGGGGTCACCTGTCAGAGTATATAATATGGGGGGGGGGGGTCACCTGTCAGGGTATATAGTATATAATATGGGGGGGGGGGGGGGTCACCTGTCAGGGTATATAGTATATAATATGGGGGGGGGGTCACCTGTCAGGGTGTATAGTATATAATATTGGGGGGGGGGGGGGTCACCTGTCAGGGTATATAGTATATAATATGGGGGGGGGGTCACCTGTCAGGGTATATAGTGTATAATATGGGGGGGGGTCACCTGTCAGGGTATATAGTATATAATATGGGGGGGTCACCTGTCAGGGTATATAGTATATAATATGGGGGGGTCACCTGTCGGGGTATATAGTATATAATATGGGGGGGTCACCTGTCAGGGTATATAGTATATAATATGGGGGGTCACCTGTCTGGGTATATAGTATATAATATGGGGGGGGGTCACCTATCCGGGTATATAGTATATAATATGGGGGGGGGGTCACCTGTCAGGGTATATAGTATATAATATGGGGGTTACCTGTCAGGGTATATAGTATATAATATGGGGGGGGGTCACCTGTCAGGGTATATAGTATATAATATGGGGGGGCCACCTTTCAGGGTATATAGTATATAATATGGGGGGTCACCTTTCAGGGTATATAGTATATAATATGGGGGGTCACCTGTCAGGGTATATAATATGGGGGGGGGTGTCACCTTTCAGGGTATATAGTATATAATATGGGGGGGTCACCTGTCAGGGTATATAGTATATAATATGGGGGGGTCACCTGTCAGGGTATATAATATGGGGGGTCACCTGTCAGGGTATATAGTATATAATTAGCGGGGGGGTCACCTGTCATGGTATATATTATATAAAATGGATGGTCACCCATCAGGGTATGTAATATGGGGGGGTCACCTGTCAGGGTATATAATATGGGGGGGTCACCTATCAGGGTATATAATATCGGGGGAGGGGGGGTCACCTGTCAGAGTATATAATATGGGGGGTGGTCACCTGTCAGGGTATATAATATGGGGGGGGTCACCTATCAGGGTATATAATATCGGGGGGGGGGGGTCACCTATCAGGGTATATAATAGGGGGGACACCTGTCAGGGTATATAATATGGGGGGTCACCTGTCAGCGTATATAATATGGGGGGGGGTCACATGTCAGGGTATATAATATGGGGGGGTCACCTGTCAGGGTATATAATATGGGGGGGGGTCACCTGTCAGGGTACATAATATGGGGGGGTCACCTGTCAGGGTATATAATATTGGGGGGGGGTCACCTGTCAGGGTATATAATATGGGGGGGGGGTGTCACCTGTCAGGGTATATAATATGGGGGGGGGTCACATGTCAGGGTATATAATATGGGGGTGGTCACCTATCAGGGTATATAATATGGGAGGGTCACCTGTCAGGGTATATAATATGGGGGGGGGGGGGGGGGGTCACCTGTCAGCGTATATAATATATGTAGCTGGTGTATTATTAGGATGAGTGCTTATCATTATATATATATGTGTAGTGTCTGTGTGTCAATGAAACACTGCCATCTGTTGGCAACACGTGAAACTACATCTCTTTCTGTCTCACATTAGCTAGCTTTCGAAGCATTTGCTTTGAGCGGGCTTACTAGTTATCACATATGTATCTGTCACCGTGTTATATAGGAAGGCGGTCTATATCCCAAACCTCACGTAGCCCCGGTGGAGCGCGTAGCCAGCATATGTAGCATGTACATGGTGTAATTATCAGCAATACGCGCATACACCTGTAACTGATACCTGGGAACGATGATAATATGGGAGTCCTCGTCTATTAAACCTTTACCGGTTCCTGCAGTCAGAGGGCGCCAATGGTGATCGTGCGTCCTGTGTGTATCGGATGCCGGCTATAGCGCTGTGTACCTCCCGATTCTCCGCCCGCACCTCCTGCACGTACAGTAATGGGGATCGTGCGTCCTGTGTGTATCGGATGCCGGCTATAGCGCTGTGTACCTCCCGATTCTCCGCCCGCACCTGCTGCACGTACAGTAATGGTGATCGTGCGTCCTGTGTGTATCGGATGCCGGCTATAGCGCTGTGTACCTCCCGATTCTCCGGCCGCACCTGCTGCACGTACAGTAATGGTGATCGTGCGTCCTGTGTGTATCGGATGCCGGCTATAGCGCTGTGTACCTCCCGATTCTCCGCCTGCGCTTACAGTAATGGTGATCGTGCGTCCTGTGTGTATCGGATGCCGGCTATAGCGCTGTGTACCTCCCGATTCTCCGCCCGCACCTCCTACACGTGCAGTAATGGTGATCGTGCATCCTGTGTGTATCGGATGCCGGCTATATCGCTGTGTACCTCCCGATTCTCCGCCCGCACCTCCTGCACGTACAGTAATGGTGATCGTGCGTCCTGTGTGTATCGGATGCCGGCTATAGCGCTGTGTACCTCCCGATTCTCCGCCCGCACCTCCTACACGTACAGTAATGGTGATCGTGCGTCCTGTGTGTATCGGATGCCGGCTATATCGCTGTGTACCTCCCGATTCTCCGCCCGCACCTCCTGCACGTACAGTAATGGTGATCGTGCGTCCTGTGTGTATCGGATGCCGGCTATAGCGCTGTGTACCTCCCGATTCTCCGCCCGCACCTCCTACACATACAGTAATGGTGATCGTGCGTCCTGTGTGTATCGGATGCCGGCTATAGCGCTGTGTACCTCCTGATTCTCCGCCCGCACCTCCTACACGTACAGTAATGGTGATCGTGCATCCTGTGTGTATCCGATTCTCCGCCCGCACCTGCTGCGCGTACAGTAATGGTGATCGTGCGTCCTGTGTGTATCAGATGCCGGCTATAGCGCTGTGTACCTCCCGATTCTCCTCCTGCACCTCCTACACGTACAGTAATGGTGATCGTGCGTCCTGTGTGTATCGGATGCCGGCTATAGCGCTGTGTACCTCCCGATTCTCCGTCCACACCTGCTGCACGTACAGTAATGGTGATCGTGCGTCCTGTGTGTATCGGATGCCGGCTATAGCGCTGTGTACCTCCCGATTCTCCGCCCGCACCTCCTACACGTGCAGTAATGGTGATCGTGCGTCCTGTGTGTATCGGATGCCGGCTATAGCGCTGTGTACCTCCCGATTCTCCGCCCGCACCTCCTACGCGTACAGTAATGGTGATCGTGCGTCCTGTGTGTATCGGATGCCGGCTATAGCGCTGTGTACCTCCCGATTCTCCGTCCGCACCTCCTGCGCGTACAGTAATGGTGAACGTGCGTCCTGTGTGTATCGGATGCCGGCTATAGCGCTGTGTACCTCCCGATTCTCCGCCCGCACCTCCTGCACGTACAGTAATGGGGATCGTGCGTCCTGTGTGTATCGGATGCCGGCTATAGCGCCGTGTACCTCCCGATTCTCCGCCAGCACCTCCTGCGCGTACAGTAATGGTGAACGTGCGTCCTGTGTGTATCGGATGCCGGCTTTAGCGCTGTGTACCTCCCGATTCTCCGCCCGCACCTCCTACACGTACAGTAATGGTGATCGTGCGTCCTGTGTGTATCGGATGCCGGCTATAGCGCTGTGTACCTCCCGATTCTCCGCCCGCACCTCCTACACGTACAGTAATGGTGATCGTGCGTCCTGTGTGTATCGGATGCCGGCTATAGCGCTGTGTACCTCCTGATTCTCCGCCCGCACCTCCTACACGTACAGTAATGGTGATCGTGCGTCCTGTGTGTATCCGATTCTCCGCCCGCACCTGCTGCGCGTACAGTAATGGTGATCGTGCGTCCTGTGTGTATCGGATGCCGGCTATAGCGCTGTGTACCTCCTGATTCTCCGCCCGCACCTCCTACACGTACAGTAATGGTGATCGTGCGTCCTGTGTGTATCCGATTCTCCGCCCGCACCTGCTGCGCGTACAGTAATGGTGATCGTGCGTCCTGTGTGTATCAGATGCCGGCTATAGCGCTGTGTAACTCCCGATTCTCCGCCCGCACCTCCTGCACGTACAGTAATGGGGATCGTGCGTCCTGTGTGTATCGGATGCCGGCTATAGCGCCGTGTACCTCCCGATTCTCCGCCAGCACCTCCTGCACGTACAGTAATGGTGAACGTGCGTCCTGTGTGTATCGGATGCCGGCTATAGCGCTGTGTACCTCCCGATTCTCCGCCAGCACCTCCTGCGCGTACAGTAATGGTGAACGTGCGTCCTGTGTGTATCGGATGCCGGCTATAGCGCTGTGTACCTCCCGATTCTCCGCCCGCACCTTCTACGCGTACAGTAATGGTGATCGTGCGTCCTGTGTGTATCGGATGCCGGCTATAGCGCTGTGTACCTCCCGATTCTCCGTCCGCACCTCCTGCGCGTACAGTAATGGTGAACGTGCGTCCTGTGTGTATCGGATGCCGGCTATAGCGCTGTGTACCTCCCGATTCTCCGCCCGCACCTCCTGCACGTACAGTAATGGGGATCGTGCGTCCTGTGTGTATCGGATGCCGGCTATAGCGCCGTGTACCTCCCGATTCTCCGCCAGCACCTCCTGCGCGTACAGTAATGGTGAACGTGCGTCCTGTGTGTATCGGATGCCGGCTTTAGCGCTGTGTACCTCCCGATTCTCCGCCCGCACCTCCTACACGTACAGTAATGGTGATCGTGCGTCCTGTGTGTATCGGATGCCGGCTATAGCGCTGTGTACCTCCCGATTCTCCGCCCGCACCTCCTACACGTACAGTAATGGTGATCGTGCGTCCTGTGTGTATCGGATGCCGGCTATAGCGCTGTGTACCTCCTGATTCTCCGCCCGCACCTCCTACACGTACAGTAATGGTGATCGTGCGTCCTGTGTGTATCCGATTCTCCGCCCGCACCTGCTGCGCGTACAGTAATGGTGATCGTGCGTCCTGTGTGTATCAGATGCCGGCTATAGCGCTGTGTAACTCCCGATTCTCCGCCCGCACCTCCTGCACGTACAGTAATGGGGATCGTGCGTCCTGTGTGTATCGGATGCCGGCTATAGCGCCGTGTACCTCCCGATTCTCCGCCAGCACCTCCTGCACGTACAGTAATGGTGAACGTGCGTCCTGTGTGTATCGGATGCCGGCTATAGCGCTGTGTACCTCCCGATTCTCCGCCAGCACCTCCTGCGCGTACAGTAATGGTGAACGTGCGTCCTGTGTGTATCGGATGCCGGCTATAGCGCTGTGTACCTCCCGATTCTCCGCCCGCACCTCCTACACGTGCAGTAATGGTGATCGTGCGTCCTGTGTGTATCGGATGCCGGCTATAGCGCTGTGTACCTCCCGATTCTCCGCCCGCACCTCCTGCGCGTACAGTAATGGTGATCGTGCCTCCTGTGTGTATCGGATGCCGGCTATAGCGCTGTCTACGTCCCGATTCTCCGTCCGCACCTCCTACACGTACAGTAATGGTGATCGTGCGTCCTGTGTGTATCCGATTCTCCGCCCGCACCTCCTGCACGTACAGTAATGGTGAACGTGCGTCCTGTGTGTATCGGATGCCGGCTATAGCGCTGTGTAACTCCCGATTCTCCGCCCGCACCTCCTGCACGTACAGTAATGGGGATCGTGCGTCCTGTGTGTATCGGATGCCGGCTATAGCGCCGTGTACCTCCCGATTCTCCGCCAGCACCTCCTGCACGTACAGTAATGGTGAACGTGCGTCCTGTGTGTATCGGATGCCGGCTATAGCGCTGTGTACCTCCCGATTCTCCGCCAGCACCTCCTGCGCGTACAGTAATGGTGAACGTGCGTCCTGTGTGTATCGGATGCCGGCTATAGCGCCGTGTACCTCCCAATTCTCCGCCAGCACCTCCTGCACGTACAGTAATGGTGAACGTGCGTCCTGTGTGTATCGGATGCCGGCTATAGCGCTGTGTACCTCCCGATTCTCCGCCCGCACCTGCTGCACGTACAGTAATGGGGATCGTGCGTCCTGTGTGTATCGGATGCCGGCTATAGCGCCGTGTACCTCCCGATTCTCCGCCAGCACCTCCTGCACGTACAGTAATGGTGAACGTGCGTCCTGTGTGTATCGGATGCCGGCTATAGCGCTGTGTACCTCCCGATTCTCCGCCAGCACCTCCTGCGCGTACAGTAATGGTGAACGTGCGTCCTGTGTGTATCGGATGCCGGCTATAGCGCCGTGTACCTCCCAATTCTCCGCCAGCACCTCCTGCACGTACAGTAATGGTGAACGTGCGTCCTGTGTGTATCGGATGCCGGCTATAGCGCTGTGTACCTCCCGATTCTCCGCCCGCACCTGCTGCACGTACAGTAATGGTGAACGTGCGTCCTGTGTGTATCGGATGCCGGCTATAGCGCTGTGTACCTCCCGATTCTCCGCCCGCACCTCCTGAGCTTACAGTAATGGTGATCGTGCGTCCTGTGTGTATCGGATGCCGGCTATAGCGCTGTGTACCTCCCGATTCTCCGCCAGCACCTCCTGCACGTACAGTAATGGTGAACGTGCGTCCTGTGTGTATCGGATGCCGGCTATAGCGCCGTGTACCTCCCGATTCTCCGCCAGCACCTCCTGCACGTACAGTAATGGTGAACGTGCGTCCTGTGTGTATCGGATGCCGGCTATAGCGCTGTGTACCTCCCGATTCTCCGCCCGCACCTGCTGCACGTACAGTAATGGTGAACGTGCGTCCTGTGTGTATCGGATGCCGGCTATAGCGCTGTGTACCTCCCGATTCTCCGCCCGCACCTCCTGAGCTTACAGTAATGGTGATCGTGCGTCCTGTGTGTATCGGATGCCGGCTATAGCGCTGTGTACCTCCCGATTCTCCGCCAGCACCTCCTGCACGTACAGTAATGGTGAACGTGCGTCCTGTGTGTATCGGATGCCGGCTATAGCGCCGTGTACCTCCCGATTCTCCGCCAGCACCTCCTGCACGTACAGTAATGGTGAACGTGCGTCCTGTGTGTATCGGATGCCGGCTATAGCGCTGTGTACAGTACCTCCCGATTCTCCGCCCGCACCTCCTGCGCGTACAGTAATGCGCTCGCTATGCCTCGGGCACGGTCCCTCGCTGCGCTCGCTATGCCTCGGGCACGGTCCCTCGCTGTGCCTCGGGTACGGTCCCTCGCTGCGCTCGCTATGCCTCGGGCACGGTCCCTCGCTGCGCTCGCTATGCCTCGGGCACGGTCCCTCGCTGCGCTCGCTATGCCTCGGGCACGTTGCCTCGCTGCGCTCGCTATGCCTCGGGCACGGTCCCTCGCTGCGCTCGCTATGCCTCGGGCACGGCCCCTCGCTGCGCTCGCTATGCCTCGGATACGGCCCCTCGCTGCGCTCGCTGTGCCTCGGGCACGGTCCCTCGTTGCGCTCGCTATTCCTCGGGCACGGCCCCTCGCTGCGCTCGCTATGCCTCGGATACGGCCCCTCGCTGCGCTCGCTATGCCTCGGGCACGGTCCCTCGCTGTGCCTCGGGTACGGTCCCTCGCTGCTCTCGCTATGCCTCGGGCACGGTCCCTCGCTGCGCTCGCTATGCCTCGGGCACGTTGCCTCGCTGCGCTCGCTATGCCTCGGGCACGGTCCCTCGCTGCGCTCGCTATGCCTCGGGCACGGCCCCTCGCTGCGCTCGCTATGCCTCGGATACGGTCCCTCGCTGCGCTCGCTATTCCTCGGGCACGGCCCCTCGCTGCGCTCGCTATGCCTCGGATACGGCCCCTCGCTGCGCTCGCTATGCCTCGGGCACGGTCCCTCGCTGTGCCTCGGGTACGGTCCCTCGCTGCGCTCGCTATGCCTCGGGCACGGTCCCTCGCTGCGCTCGCTATGCCTCGGGCACGTTGCCTCGCTGCGCTCGCTATGCCTCGGGCACGGTCCCTCGCTGCGCTCACTATGCCTCGGGCACGGCCCCTCGCTGCGCTCGCTATGCCTCGGATACGGCCCCTCGCTGCGCTTGCTATTCCTCGGGCACGGCCCCTCGCTGCGCTCGCTATGCCTCGGGCACGGCCCCTCGCTGCGCTCGCTATGCCTCGGGCACGGTCCCTCGCTGTGCCTCGGGTACGGTCCCTCGCTGCGCTCGCTATGCCTCGGATACGGCCCCTCGCTGCGCTCGCTATTCCTCGGGCACGGCCCCTCGCTGCGCTCGCTATGCCTCGGATACGGTCCCTCGCTGCGCTCGCTATTCCTCGGGCACGGCCCCTCGCTGCGCTCGCTATGCCTCGGATACGGCCCCTCGCTGCGCTCGCTATGCCTCGGGCACGGTCCCTCGCTGTGCCTCGGGTACGGTCCCTCGCTGCGCTCGCTATGCCTCGGGCACGGTCCCTCGCTGCGCTCGCTATGCCTCGGGCACGTTGCCTCGCTGCGCTCGCTATGCCTCGGGCACGGTCCCTCGCTGCGCTCGCTATGCCTCGGGCACGGCCCCTCGCTGCGCTCGCTATGCCTCGGATACGGCCCCTCGCTGCGCTCGCTATTCCTCGGGCACGGCCCCTCGCTGCGCTCGCTATGCCTCGGGCACGGTCCCTCGCTGCGCTCGCTATGCCTCGGATACGGCCCCTCGCTGCGCTCGCTGTGCCTCGGGCACGGTCCCTCGCTGCGCTCGCTGTGCCTCGGGCACGGTCCCTCGCTGCGCTCGCTATGCCTCGGGCACGGCCCCTCGCTGCGCTCGCTATGCCTCGGATACGGCCAGCACCTCCTGCACGTACAGTAATGGTGAACGTGCGTCCTGTGTGTATCGGATGCCGGCTATAGCGCTGTGTACCTCCCGATTCTCCGCCCGCACCTCCTGAGCTTACAGTAATGGTGATCGTGCGTCCTGTGTGTATCGGATGCCGGCTATAGCGCTGTGTACCTCCCGATTCTCCGCCAGCACCTCCTGCACGTACAGTAATGGTGAACGTGCGTCCTGTGTGTATCGGATGCCGGCTATAGCGCCGTGTACCTCCCGATTCTCCGCCAGCACCTCCTGCACGTACAGTAATGGTGAACGTGCGTCCTGTGTGTATCGGATGCCAGCTATAGCGCTGTGTACCTCCCGATTCTCCGCCCGCACCTCCTGAGCTTACAGTAATGGTGATCGTGCGTCCTGTGTGTATCGGATGCCGGCTATAGCGCTGTGTACCTCCCGATTCTCCGCCAGCACCTCCTGCGCGTACAGTAATGCGCTCGCTATGCCTCGGGCACGGTCCCTCGCTGCGCTCGCTATGCCTCGGGCACGGTCCCTCGCTGTGCCTCGGGTACGGTCCCCCGCTGCGCTCGCTATGCCTCGGGCACGTTGCCTCGCTGCGCTCGCTATGCCTCGGGCACAGTCCCTCGCTGCGCTCGCTATGCCTCGGGCACGGCCCCTCGCTGCGCTCGCTATGCCTCGGATACGGCCCCTCGCTGCGCTCGCTATGCCTCGGGCACGGCCCCTCGCTGCGCTCGCTGTGCCTCGGGCACGGTCCCTCGCTGCGCTCGCTATTCCTCGGGCACGGCCCCTCGCTGCGCTCGCTGTGCCTCGGGCACGGTCCCTCGCTGCGCTCGCTGTGCCTCGGGCACGGCCCCTCGCTGCGCTCGCTGTGCCTCGGGCACGCCCCCTCGCTGCGCTCGCTATGCCTCGGGCACGGTCCCTCGCTGCGCTCGCTATGCCTCGGGCACGGTCCCTCGCTGCGCTCGCTATGCCTCGGGCACCGCCCCTCAATGTGCCTCGGGCACGGTCCCTCGCTGCGCTCGCTATGCCACGGGCCCTCGCTCACTATGCCACGGGCCCTCGCTGCGCTCGTTATGCCTCTGGCACGGTTCCTCGCTGCGCTCACTGTGCCTCGGGCACGGTCCCTCGCTGCGCTCGCTGTGCCTCGGGCACGGCGCCTCGCTGCGCTCTGCACATTATTTCGTTCTCCCACCACGCCCTAGTGGATGGTAGGGCATGAAATACCGCCTGTCGGCTCAAAAAACCCCATGTCAACCTTTTGACTGTCAACCTTGCCCATGTCGACTCTGCTCACTTGCTAGGAGTGGGCTTGTGCCCAGATTGATCTGCTTCTGCCCGCTGGTGCCAGATCTATACACAAACGTGCACATTACCATCCTATCATTCATACATGTGCTTGGTGACGCCTCCGGTGGGGGCATCGGTCAGGTAAGGGCTCAGTAACCTGGGCATGATTGGAGCTTATACAGCTGGCATATCCAAACTATGGCCCTCCGGCACATCCCAGCATGCCTTGCCACAGCTTTGCCATCAGGGGATTCTAATACTGTGGCAAGGCATGCTGGGACAGCTGGACGGCCATAGCTGGGACATGCCTGTCATACAGAGACATTATATATATTGTATTACTGCCTGCAGTGCGATTTCTATGTAGAATATAATGCACAACATGCAGAGGAACGTGCCCTTACATGGAACATATCATTTACTAGGTCACCGCATCACTAGTAATTGTGGTCCTTACATTGAGGTGTTGTGTGTTTGTGTGTAGTAAATGAGACTGTGGGTCACGTGTAATTCTGCCATGTAACTCTAGCGCATGTCTGGTGATTGCAGCTGTCCCATCGCCCAGGCCAGACATAGAACCTAGGATGCAGCATTCCCGGCCGGTGGTGACAAGCAGCCACTTGCAGCTAGCAGATAATGTCTGTCACATGCATATCCGTCCGTAGGATAAGTCGTCTGCTCCCACACGTTCAGCGTTAGCTTCCCACAGTTCTATCCCTGCTCTGCTGATCTCGGAGTGATAATACTATTACACTTTATTTATAAGGTGCCATACGTGGTCCGCAGTGCCGTACATCTGGCAGCAGTACTCTGATCTCTGAGTAATAATACTATTACACTTTATTTATAAGGTGCCATACGTGGTCCGCAGCGCCGTACATCTGGCAGCAGTAGGAAAGTACAGGGAGCTTCCCACAGTTCTATCCCTGTTCTGCTGATCTCGGAGTGATAATACTATTACACTTTATTTATAAGGTGCCATACGTGGTCCGCAGCTCCGTACATCTGGCAGCAGTAGGACAGTACAGGGAGCTCCCCACAAGTTCTATCCCTGCTCTGCTGATCTCGGAGTAATAATACTATTACACTTTATTTATAAGGCACCACACGTGGTCCGCAGCACCGTACATCTGGCAGCAGTAGGACAGTACAGGGAGCTTCCCACAAGTTCTATCCCTGTTCTGCTGATCTCGGAGTAATATTATTACACTTTATTTATAAGGCACCACACGTGGTCCGCAGCGCCGTACATCTGGCATCAGTAGGACAGTACAGGGAGCTTCCCACAAGTTCTATCCCTGCTCTGCTGATCTCGGAGTAATATTATTACACTTTATTTATAAGGTGCCACACGTGGTCCGCAGCAGTAGTACAGTACAGGGAGCTCCCCACAAGTTCTATCCCTGTTCTGCTGATCTCGGAGTAATAATACTATTACACTTTATTTATAAGGTGCCATACGTGGTCCGCAGTGCCGTACATCTGGCAGCAGTACTCTGATCTCTGAGTAATAATACTATTACACTTTATTTATAAGGCACCACACGTGGTCCGCAGCACCGTACATCTGGCAGCAGTAGGACAGTACAGGGAGCTTCCCACAGTTCTATCCCTGTTCTGCTGATCTCGGAGTAATATTATTACACTTTATTTATAAGGCACCACACGTGGTCCGCAGCGCCGTACATCTGGCATCAGTAGGACAGTACAGGGAGCTTCCCACAAGTTCTATCCCTGCTCTGCTGATCTCGGAGTAATATTATTACACTTTATTTATAAGGTGCCACACGTGGTCCGCAGCAGTAGTACAGTACAGGGAGCTCCCCACAAGTTCTATCCCTGCTCTGCTGATCTCGGAGTAATAATACTATTACACTTTAATTATAAGGCGCCACACGTGGTCCGCAGCGCCGTACATCTGGCAGCAGTAGGACAGTACAGGGAGCTTCCCACAGTTCTATCCCTGTTCTGCTGATCTCGGAGTGATAATACTATTACACTTTATTTATAAGGCGCCACACGTGGTCCGCAGCGCCGTACATCTGGCAGCAGTAGGACAGTACAGGGAGCTTCCCACAGTTCTATCCCTGTTCTGCTGATCTCGGAGTAATAATACTATTACACTTTATTTATAAGGCGCCACACGTGGTCCGCAGCGCCGTACATCTGGCAGCAGTAGGACAGTACAGGGAGCTTCCCACAGTTCTATCCCTGTTCTGCTGATCTCGGAGTGATAATACTATTACACTTTATTTATAAGGCGCCACACGTGGTCCGCAGCGCCGTACATCTGGCAGCAGTAGGACAGTACAGGGAGCTTCCCACAGTTCTATCCCTGTTCTGCTGATCTCGGAGTAATAATACTATTACACTTTATATATAAGGCGCCACACGTGGTCCGCAGCGCCGTACATCTGGCAACAGTAGGACAGTACAGGGAGCTTCCCACAGTTCTATCCCTGTTCTGCTGATCTCGGAGTGATAATACTATTACACTTTATTTATAAGGTGCCATACGTGGTCCGCAGCGCCGTACATCTGGCAGCAATAGGACAGTACAGGGAGCTTCCCACAGTTCTATCCCTGTTCTGCTGATCTCGGAGTAATATTATTACACTTTATTTATAAGGTGCCACACGTGGTCCACAGCACCGTACATCTGGCAGCAGTAGGACAGTACAGGGAGCTTCCCACAAGTTCTATCCCTGCTCTGCTGATCTCTGAGTAATATTATTACACTTTATTTATAAGGTGCCACACGTGGTCCGCAGCAGTAGTACAGTACAGGGAGCTCCCCACAAGTTCTATCCCTGTTCTGCTGATCTCGGAGTAATACTACTATTACACTTTATTTATAAGGTGCCACACGTGGTCCGCAGCGCCGTACATCTGGCAGCAGTAGGACAGTACAGGGAGCTTCCCACAGTTCTATCCCTGTTCTGCTGATCTCGGAGTAATAATACTATTGCACTTTATTTATAAGGTGCCATACGTGGTCCGCAGTGCCGTACATCTGGCAGCAGTACTCTGATCTCTGAGTAATAATACTATTACACTTTATTTATAAGGCGCCACACATGGTCCGCAGCGCCTACATCTGGCAGCAGTAGGACAGTACAGGGAGCTCCCCACAAGTTCTATCCCTGTTCTGCTGATCTCGGAGTAATATTATTACACTTTATTTATAAGGTGCCACACGTGGTCCGCAGCGCCGTACATCTGGCAGCAGTAGTACAGTAAAGGGAGCTCCCCACAAGTTCTATCCCTGTTCTGCTGATCTCGGAGTAATAATACTATTACACTTTATTTATATGGCGCCACACGTGGTCCGCAGCGCCGTACATCTGGCAGCAGTATGACAGTACAGGGAGCTTCCCACAAGTTCTATCCCTGTTCTGCTGATCTCGGAGTAATATTATTACACTTTATTTATAAGGTGCCACACGTGGTCCGCAGCAGTAGTACAGTACAGGGAGCTCCCCACAAGTTCTATCCCTGTTCTGCTGATCTCGGAGTAATAATACTATTACACTTTATTTATATGGCGCCACACGTGGTCCGCAGCGCCTACATCTGGCAGCAGTAGGACAGTACAGGGAGCTTCCCACAGTTCTATCCCTGCTCTGCTGATCTCGGAGTAATACTATTACACTTTATTTATAAGGCGCCACACGTGGTCCGCAGCGCCGTACATCTGGCAGCAGTAGGACAGTACAGGGAGCTCCCCACAAGTTCTATCCCTGCTCTGCTGATCTCGGAGTAATAATACTATTACACTTTATTTACAAGGTGCCACACGTGGTCTGCAGCACCGTACATCTGGCAGCAGTATGACAGTACAGGGAGCTCCCCACAAGTTCTATCCCTGTTCTGCTGATCTCGGAGTAATAATACTATTACACTTTATTTATATGGCGCCACACGTGGTCCGCAGCGCCTACATCTGGCAGCAGTAGGACAGTACAGGGAGCTTCCCACAGTTCTATCCCTGCTCTGCTGATCTCGGAGTAATACTATTACACTTTATTTATAAGGCGCCACACGTGGTCCGCAGCGCCGTACATCTGGCAGCAGTAGGACAGTACAGGGAGCTCCCCACAAGTTCTATCCCTGCTCTGCTGATCTCGGAGTAATAATACTATTACACTTTATTTACAAGGTGCCACACGTGGTCTGCAGCGCCGTACATCTGGCAGCAGTAGTACAGTACAGGGAGCTCCCCACAAGTTCTATCCCTGCTCTGCTGATCTCGGAGTAATAATACTATTACACCTTATTTATAAGGCGCCACACGTGGTCCGCAACGCCGTACATCTGGCAGCAGTAGGACAGTACAGGGAGCTCCCCTCAAGTTCTATCCCTGCTCTGCTGATCTCGGAGTAATAATACTATTACACTTTATTTATAAGGCGCCACACGTGGTCCGCAGTGCCGTACATCTGGCAGCAGTACTCTGATCTCGGAGTAATAATACTATTACACTTTATTTATAAGGCGCCACACGTGGTCCGCAGCGCCGTACATCCGGCAGCAGTAGGACAGTACAGGGAGCTCCCCACAAGTTCTATCCCTGTCTTGCTGATCTCAGAGTAATAATACTATTACACTTTATTTATAAGGCGCCACACGTGGTCCGCAGCGCCGTACATCTGGCAGCAGTAGGACAGTACAGGGAGCTCCCCACCGTTCTATCCCTGCTCTGCTGATCTCGGAGTAATAATACTATTACACTTTATTTATAAGGCGCCACACATGGTCCGCAGCGCCGTACATCTGGCAGCAGTATGACAGTACAGGGAGCTTCCCACCGTTCTATCCCTGCTCTGCTGATCTCGGAGTAATAATACTATTACACTTTATTTATAAGGCGCCACACATGGTCCGCAGCGCCGTACATCTGGCAGCAGTAGGACAGTACAGGGAGCTCCCCACAAGTTCTATCCCTGTCTTGCTGATCTCGGAGTAATAATACTATTACACTTTATTTATAAGGTGCCACACGTGGTCCGCAGTGCCGTACATCTGGAAGCAGTAGGACAGTACAGTGATCTCCCCACAAGTTCTATCCCTGCTCTGCTGATCTCAGAGTAATAATACTATAACACTTTATTTATAAGGCACCACACGTGGTCAGCAGCTGTCTGGGTCTATGGTGGTGGGCTCTGTGGTGTTCGGGCCTCCGTGGTACAGACAGCTGGTGGTGGGCTTTGTGCTGTCCATGTCTCTGTGGTACAGACAGCTGGTGGTGGGCTCTGTGGTGTTTGTGTCTCTGTGGTACTGGTAGAGTGGTGGGCTCTGTGCTGTCCATGTCTCCGTGGTACAGACAGCTGGTGGTGGGCTCTGTGGTGTTCGTGTCTCTGTGGTACTGGGAGAGTGGTGGGCTCTGTGCTGTCCATGTCTCCGTGTTACAGACAGCTGGTGGTGGGCTCTGTGGTGTTCGCGTCTCCGTGGTACTGGGAGAGTGGTGGGCTCTGTGCTGTCCATGTCTCTGTGGTACAGACAGCTGGTGGTGGGCTCTGCGCTGACAGTGTAATTGCTGCTGAATGCTTCCGTCCTCCTTAGCGATGTTATATTCCCATCATGCTGTTCCTCCTGTACGTGTCTGATTGGGAGTTGCCTGTTGCTGCCTCAGGGGTGACATTCCCTATGGGAGCCGGAGTGTAAGTGGTAGGACTGGCAGCAGGTGGCATTGGGTGTGGAGCGTTACTTCCCTGCAGGGAGACCAGATCCTCAGCACCCAGTGGCTGCAGAATGTGCAGGGCCTAGAACATGAATGGGATCTTATACATCTGCCCTCAATTTCTATTGGATTTTGCTTATAGCAAAAATTGAATAGAAATCGAATACTTTTATTAGCATTCAATGCAGATTCGATCCCGATGCGCGCTCCGGTGTGGTGGAAATCTAATGCGATTTGATACAGATTAGATTTCAGTCTCCTGCCTGAAGGATCAGGAACATTTTGAGATCAAATTGAAATCAAATAACAAATTGAATAGTGCAAATCGAATGGAAAATAGTGATAATCGAAAAAGTAGAAAGAAAATCTTCAGAACAGGTCGAATAGGCCAAATCGACTTGAAGAGCTGGGGATCCTCCGCGCTGATCATGTGGGGTCATAACCCCCTGCGTGCCTCCTACCCGCCTATCTGCCCCTCGTCTACACCTCAGCGTATGCCACTGCCCTCTACAGTGCGGTGCAAAACCGTAATCTACGTACTGTAGGCAGCTGCTATATTGGGATAATACTGCACTGTGGTAGCATCGGAGACCCTGTATCCTGTATGTGCTCTCTGCTGTATGACGGTCCATGGTGCCAGTCATGTCAATGACATCCTTATCCCTCCAACATGGCTTGGAAGCAGAGACAGACTCAGATTCATGTGTGGTCAGAATATGTATGTTCTATCCACACATGGGTTACGTCTCATACACACTTGGCCGTATTTTGGTTACATCGCTCCCCACGTGTTTGCACGGGGAAGCGATGTTTAGTTTCTGCGCATTTATGGGCGTGTGCAGATGCTGGGTGCAAGAGGGCACGGAGAATTGCTAGTTCGCCGTCCCAATGGCATCTAGAAGTTCGGGCAAAACTTCCATTCGCAGCCATGTGGGGGAACTCGGCGAGCAGGAATGGGGGGGGGGAGGGGGGTGCGGGTGCGGCATTTCATCCACACGCAGCGGCATTTCATCCACACGCAGCGCTGCAAATTTTGCAGCGTTGCATGTGTACCAGAATAAGGTCCACTACGCACAACTAAGGGGTGACTGGGCTACAGGTGTTACCTGGAGACCTCAGATGGAGCCGGTCACTTAGAGGCGCAGAAACCTTCTCTGTCAGACAAACAGTATACAGGTGCGGCGTTACGCTACAGAGTAAGATCTCCGGCAGCAGGGAGACGCCGGTATATGCGATCCCCTGGTGCAAGCTGCCTTGCGATCCCCTGGTGCCAGCTGCCTTGCGATTCCCCCTGGTGCCAGCTGCCTTGCGATTCCCCCTGGTGCCAGCTGTCTTGCGATCCCCCTGGTGCCAGCTGTCTTGCGATCCCCTGGTGCAAGCTGCCTTGCGATCCCCCTGGCGCCAGCTGCCTTGCGATCCCCTGGTGCCAGCTGCCTTGCGATTCCCCCTGGTGCCAGCTGCCTTGCGATTCCCCCTGGTGCCAGCTGCCTTGCGATTCCCCCTGGTGCCAGCTGTCATGCGATCCCCTGGTGCCAGCTGTCATGCGATCCCCTGGTGCCAGCTGCCTTGCGATCCCCTGACGCCAGCTGCCTTGCGATCCCCCTGGCGCCAGCTGCCTTGCGATCCCCCTGGCGCCAGCTGCCTTGCGATCCCCCTGGCGCCAGCTGCCTTGCGATCCCCCTGGCGCCAGCTGTCATGCGATCCCCTGGTGCCAGCTGTCATGCGATCCCCTGGTGCCAGCTGTCTTGCGATCCCCCTGGCGCCAGCTGTCTTGCGATCCCCTGGTGCCAGCTGTCTTGCGATCCCCCTGGTGCCAGCTGTCTTGCGATCCCCTGGTGCCAGCTGTCTTGCGATCCCCTGGTGCCAGCTGTCTTGCGATCCCCCTGGTGCCAGCTGTCTTGCGATCCCCCTGGTGCCAGCTGTCTTGCGATCCCCCTGGTGCCAGCTGTCTTGCGATCCCCTGGTGCCAGCTGTCTTGCGATCCCCCTGGTGCCAGCTGTCATGCGATCCCCTGGTGCCAGCTGCCTTGCGATCCCCCCTGGTGCCAGCTGCCTTGCGATCCCCCTGGTGCCAGCTGTCTTGCGATCCCCCTGGTGCCAGCTGTCTTGCGATCCCCCTGGTGCCAGCTGTCTTGCGATCCCCCTGGTGCCAGCTGTCTTGCGATCCCCCTGGTGCCAGCTGTCTTGCGATCCCCCCTGGTGCCAGCTGTCTTGCGATCCCCCTGGTGCCAGCTGTCTTGCGATCCCCCTGGTGCCAGCTGTCTTGCGATCCCCCTGGTGCCAGCTGCCCTGCACTACTTAGCTTTGCCCATCTTTTATCTCTCATTACCTGTAATACTTACCTGTGCCAGCTGTCATGCGATCCCCTGGTGCCAGCTGCCCTGCACTACTTAGCTTTGCCCATCTTTTATCTCTCATTACCTGTAATACTTACCTGTGCCAGCTGTCTTGCGATCCCCTGGTGCCAGCTGCCCTGCACTACTTAGCTTTGCCCATCTTTTATCTCTCATTACCTGTAATACTTACCTGTGCCAGCTGTCATGCGATCCCCTGGTGCCAGCTGTCATGTAATCCTATGGTACCAGCTGTCATGCGATACCCGCTGCCAGCTGTCCTGCACTACTTAGCTTGGCCCAGCTTTTATCTCTGATTACCTGTAATACTTACCTGTGCCAGCTGTCATGTGATACATACACAGTGCCTGCTGCCCTTGGCAGTGATTGTGTCCTAAGTACATAACATCAGCCGTATTCAGTGGATGACAGTCAGTATTCGGGATAACATACTAAGCAGTAATAAGGAATATATGTCACATTATAATACACCTTAATAAAATAAAGTAGAAAGCAAACCCCTTGGCAGTCAGTAGTGACGTCTGCCCTGGTCACCCTCTGCCAGGTATAGAAGCATCCTGCTGTTGTGGGGCACAATGGGTCACAGCTGGGGAGGTCATCTGTCTGATGGAACAATCAGTATCTCCATGGAGACTGATTGATTGGCGGCTAGATGCAGCATTACTGAATGCTAAGTAGTCGTCCTCAGTGGTGCGCAGGTGGATGGGGGAGGAGTAATATTAGGAATGACCAATCCTTGTGTGGGAGGTATAGAGTCTGTGTATCACAATCATTTGTATGGAGGTAATGTACAGTTACACGTGCTCATTGTGTTCTCTGTTCCTGCTCATTTGGCTAATTACTCATATTTACACTGGACACAACTCATTGGGACATGACCCGTCATCCCCCTTTTCCAGGGGTCATGTCACCCTCGCCATTCCAAGGGATGTATCCCAGGTGTAGCCTCTGATAGTGTCATCCCGCCATTCCAAGGGATGTATCCCAGGTGTAGCCTCTGATGGTGTCACCCCGCCATTCCAAGGGATGTACCTCAGGTGTAGCCTCTGATGGTGTCACCCCACCATTCCAAGGTATGTATCCCAGGTGTAGCCTCTGATGGTGTCACCCTGCCATTCCAAGGGATATATCCCAGATCCAGCCTCTGATAGTGTCATCCCGCCATTCCAAGGGATGTATCCCAGGTGCAGCCTCTGATGGTGTCACCCCGCCATTCCAAGGGATGTATCCCAGGTGTAGCCTCTGATAGTGTCATCCCGCCATTCCAAGGGATATATCCCAGGTCCAGCCTCTGATGGTGTCATCCCGCCATTCCAAGGTATGTATCCCAGGTGTAGCCTCTGATGGTGTCACCCCACCATTCCAAGGGATGTATCCCATGTCCAGCCTCTGATGGTGTCACCCTACCATTCCAAGGGATATATCCCAGGTGTAGCCTCTGATTGTGTCACCCCCCCATTCCAAGGGATGTATCCCAGGTGTAGCCTCTGATGGTGTCACCCCACCATTCCAAGGGATATATCCCAGGTCCAGCCTCTGATAGTGTCACCCTACCATTCCAAGGGATATATCCCAGGTGTAGCCTCTGATGGTGTCACCCTCACCATTCCAAGGGATATATCCCAGGTCCAGCCTCTGATGGTGTCACCCTCACCATTCCAAGGGATATATCCCAGGTGTAGCCTCTGATGATGTCACCCCACCATTCCAAGGGATGTATCCCAGGTGCAGCCTCTGATGTTGTCACCCTACCATTCCAAGGGATGTATCCCAGGTGTAGCCTCTGATGGTGTCACCCCGCCATTCCAAGGGATATATCCCAGGTCCAGCCTCTGATGGTGTCACCCCGCCATTCCAAGGGATGTATCCCAGGTCCAGCCTCTGATGTTGTCACCCTACCATTCCAAGGGATATATCCCAGGTCCAGCCTCTGATGGTGTCACCCCGCCATTCCAAGGGATATATCCCAGGTCCAGCCTCTGATGGTGTCACCCCGCCATTCCAAGGGATGTATCCCAGGTCCAGCCTCTGATGGTGTCACCCCCCCATTCCAAGGGATGTATCCCAGGTCCAGCCTCTGATGGTGTCACCCTGCCATTCCAAGGGATGTATCCCAGGTGTAGCCTCTGATGATGTCACCCTGCCATTCCAAGGGATATATCCCAGGTGTAGCCTCTGATGGTGTCACCCTCACCATTCCAAGGGATATATCCCAGGTCCAGCCTCTGATGGTGTCACCCTCACCATTCCAAGGGATATATCCCAGGTGTAGCCTCTGATGATGTCACCCCACCATTCCAAGGGATGTATCCCAGGTGCAGCCTCTGATGTTGTCACCCTACCATTCCAAGGGATGTATCCCAGGTGTAGCCTCTGATGGTGTCACCCCGCCATTCCAAGGGATATATCCCAGGTCCAGCCTCTGATGGTGTCACCCCGCCATTCCAAGGGATGTATCCCAGGTCCAGCCTCTGATGTTGTCACCCTACCATTCCAAGGGATATATCCCAGGTCCAGCCTCTGATGGTGTCACCCCGCCATTCCAAGGGATATATCCCAGGTCCAGCCTCTGATGGTGTCACCCCGCCATTCCAAGGGATGTATCCCAGGTCCAGCCTCTGATGGTGTCACCCCCCCATTCCAAGGGATGTATCCCAGGTCCAGCCTCTGATGGTGTCACCCTGCCATTCCAAGGGATATATCCCAGGTCCAGCCTCTGATGGTGTCATCCCGCCATTCCAAGGGATATATCCCAGGTCCAGCCTCTGATGGTGTCATCCCGCCATTCCAAGGGATGTATCCCAGGTGTAGCCTCTGATGGTGTCACCCTACCATTCCAAGGGATGTATCCCAGGTCCAGCCTCTGATGGTGTCACCCTGCCATTCCAAGGGATATATCCCAGGTCCAGCCTCTGATGGTGTCACCCCGCCATTTCAAGGGATGTATCCCAGGTCCAGCCTCTGATGTTGTCACCCCGTCATTCCAAGGGATGTATCCCAGGTGTAGCCTCTGATGGTGTCACCCCGCCATTTCAAGGGATGTATCCCAGGTCCAGCCTCTGATGGTGTCACCCCGCCATTCCAAGGGATATATCCCAGGTCCAGCCTCTGATATGTCACCCCACCATTCCAAGGGATGTATCCCAGGTCCAGCCTCTGATGGTGTCACCCCGCCATTCCAAGGGATGTATCCCAGGTCCAGCCTCTGATGGTGTCACCCCACCATTCCAAGGGATAGATCCCAGGTCCAGCCTCTGATGGTGTCACCCCGCCATTCCAAGGGATGTATCCCAGGTCCAGCCTCTGATGGTGTCACCCCACCATTCCAAGGGATAGATCCCAGGTCCAGCCTCTGATAGTGTCATCCCGCCATTCCAAGGGATGTATCCCAGGTGTAGCCTCTGATGGTGTCACCCCGCCATTTCAAGGGATGTATCCCAGGTCCAGCCTCTGATGTTGTCACCCCGTCATTCCAAGGGATGTATCCCAGGTCCAGCCTCTGATGGTGTCACCCCGCCATTCCAAGGGATAGATCCCAGGTCCAGCCTCTGATGGTGTCACCCCGCCATTCCAAGGGATGTATCCCAGGTGTAGCCTCTGATGGTGTCACCCCGCCATTCCAAGGGATATATCCCAGGTGTAGCCTCTGATGGTGTCACCCCGCCATTCCAAGGGATATATCCCAGGTCCAGCCTCTGATGGTGTCACCCCCCCCATTCCAAGGGATATATCCCAGGTCCAGCCTCTGATGGTGTCACCCCGCCATTTCAAGGGATGTATCCCAGGTCCAGCCTCTGATGTTGTCACCCCGTCATTCCAAGGGATGTATCCCAGGTCCAGCCTCTGATGGTGTCACCCCACCATTCCAAGGGATGTATCCCAGGTGTAGCCTCTGATAGTGTCATCCCGCCATTCCAAGGGATGTATCCCAGGTCCAGCCTCTGATGTTGTCACCCCGTCATTCCAAGGCATGTATCCCAGGTGTAGTCTCGGATGGTGTCACCCCGCCATTCCAAGGGATATATCCCAGGTGTAGTCTCGGATGGTGTCACCCCGCCATTCCAAGGGATGTATCCCAGGTGTAGCCTCTGATGGTGTCACCCCACCATTCCAAGGGATATATCCCAGGTCCAGCCTCTGATTGTGTCACCCCGCCATTCCAAGGGATATATCCCAGGTCCAGCCTCCGATGGTGTGTCACCCCGCCATTCCAAGGGATGTATCCCAGGTGTAGCCTCTGATGGTGTCACCCCACCATTCCAAGGGATATATCCCAGGTCCAGCCTCTGATGGTGTCACCCCACCATTCCAAGGGATGTATCCCAGGTCCAGCCTCCGATGGTGTGTCACCCCGCCATTCCAAGGGATGTATCCCAGGTGTAGCCTCTGATGGTGTCACCCCGCCATTCCAAGGGATGTATCCCAGGTCCAGCCTCTGATGGTGCCACCCCGCCATTCCAAGGGATGTATCCCAGGTGTAGCCTCTGATGGTGTCACCCCGCCATTTCAAGGGATGTATCCCAGGTCCAGCCTCTGATGTTGTCACCCCGCCATTCCAAGGGATGTATCCCAGGTGTAGCCTCTGATGTTGTCACCCCGCCATTCCAAGGGATGTATCCCAGGTCCAGCCTCTGATGTTGTCACCCCGCCATTCCAAGGGATGTGTCACACGCAGCCGCGGCGGTGCACGGCGGGCTTACTACTCACCCGTTCGCGCCCGCCGTCGGCTAGCGTGTAGTGGTCTCCAGTTCAGCGGCAGCAGGCAGTGTGGGACGCCGGCAAGTGTAGCGGTATGTGCTGTAGGGGCGCCGGGAGGCCGGCGCCGCCATCTTGGTTAAGGGCAAATAGCAGATTGGTCCTTGTCTGAGGTTTCCGCCCATACTGACCTGACAGCCAATGGCAGCCGCCCTCTAGGGATATAGGGGATCTGCCAAGGCCTGTTCAGTGTCAGTACAAAGAGTCTCCAGAGGCGTTCACAGCTCCCAGCTGACTCCGGCTCTCTGACTCACCTCTCCTGACTTGGTGCCTTGCTTTAGTGCTCTGTGTTGGTCTCGGTTCAGCTTAACCCCATCGCTGCCAGTTCTCTCCACAGTCTGGTCTCTGCCTGCATCCCTGAGCTTCCTGGCCTATAGCTCTTCAAGCCGTCTGCTTCCAAGCAACTTCCCATTCTTCTGTCATCATCCATCTTCTTTCAGTCTTCAAGGATCCCTCATTACCATCAAGTACATTCTCTTTCCGGATTTCCTCATTCCTCAAGACCCCAGCCTGCCGTCCGCAGTGCTTGAACTGTCATTGTTTAAATGAACTTTTTCTTCTTTCAAAGTGCCGTGCTGGCTCAATTCTTATTACCACTAACTGCCACTTAAAGAAAGTATTCAAGTGTGTATTGTTCCATTTATGAATTCTATTATTAAACCTGCACGATTTAATCCTTCCTCCTCTGGTCCGCCTCCGGTTGCTACACACCACACGACTTCATCCAGTCCTTCAGTTGTGACAGGATGTATCCCAGGTCCAGCCTCTGATGTTGTCACCCCGCCATTCCAAGGGATGTATCCCAGGTGTAGCCTCTGATGGTGTCACCCCGCCACTCCAAGGGATGTATCTCGAGTGTAGCCTCTACAGGGGGAACGTTGCGCGCGTGTGTGATACGGGGGGCACTTTGTGCGCGTGTGTGATACGGGGGGCACGTTGTGTGCGTTTGTGATGGGGGGCACGTTGCGAGCGTGCGTGATACAGGGGCATGTTACGCGTGTGTGTGTGATATACGGGGGGCACGTTTTGCGTGTGTGATACGGGGGGCACATTTCATGCGTATAGGATACGGGGGGCACGTTTCGCGCGTGTGTGATACGGGGGGCACATTTCGCGCGTGTGTGATACGAGGGGGCACATTTCGCACGTGTGTGTGATACGTGGGCACATTGCGCGCGCGTGTGATACGGGGGGCACGTTGCGCGCGTGTGATACGGGGGGCACGTTGCGCGCGTGTGATACGGGGGGCACGTTGCGCGCGTGTGATACGGGGGGCACGTTGCGCATGTGTGTGATGCGGGGGCACGGTGCGCGCGTGTGTGTGATGCGGGGGCACGGTGCGCGCGCGTGTGTATGTGATACGGGGGCACGGTGCGCGTGTGTGTGTGATACGGGGGCACGGTGCGCGTGTGCGTGTGATACGGGGGGCACGTTGCGCATGTGTGTGATACGGGGGCACGGTGCGCGTGTGTGTGATGCGGGGGCACGGTGCGTGCGCGCGTGTGTGATGCGGGGGCACGGTGCGCGCGTGTGTGTATGTGATACGGGGCACGGTGCGCGCGTGTGTGTGATACGGGGGCACGGTGCGCGTGTGTGTGTGATACGGGGGCACGGTGTGCGTGTGTGTGATACGGGGGCACGTTGCGTGTGTGTGTGATACGGGGGGGCACGGTGCGCGTGTGTGTGATACGGGGGGGCACGTTGCGTGTGTGTGTGATACGGGGGGGCACGTTGCGTGTGTGTGTGATACGGGGGGCACGTTGCGTGTGTGTGTGATACATGGGGCATGTTGCATGTTTTTGATACAGGGGGCACGTTGCGCACGTGTGTGATACGGGCAGCACGTTGCGCGCGTGTATGATACGGGGAGCACGTTGCGCGCGTATGTGATATGGGGGGAACGTTGCACGTGTGTGTGATACGGGGGTCACATTGCGCGCGCGTGTGTGTGATGCGGGGGCACGGTGCGCGTGTGATACGGGGGCACGGTGCGCGTGTATGTGTGTGATACGGGGCGCGTGTGTGTGTGATATGGGGGCACGTTGCATGTGGGTGATACAGGGGGCACGTTGCGCGTGTGTGTGATACGGGGAGCACGTTGCGCGTGTGTGTGATACGGGGAGCACGTTGCGTGTGTGTGATATGATGCACGTTGCGCGTGTGTGATATGGGGGCACACTGCATGTGTGTGTGATACGGGGGCACGGTGCGCGTGTATGTGTGAGATACGGGGGCACGGTGCGCGTGTGTGAGATACGGGGGCACGTTGCATGTGTGTGATACAGGGGGCACGTTGCGTGTGTGTGTGTGATACGGGGGGCACGTTGCGTGTGTGTGTGATACAGGGGGCACGTTGCGTGTGTGTGATATATGGGGCACGTTGCATGTGTATGATACAGGGGGCACGTTGCGCGTGTGTGTGATATGGGGCACGCTGCATGTGTGTAATACAGGGGGCCCTTTGTGTGTGTGTGTGTGTCAGTGTAGTAAGCAGTCTCCCTCACTAGTACGAAGGTTAGGAGAAGGCTGACACACCCTGGCCATATACTTCTGTGTTTTCCTGGTGGTGGGTCAGAGTCCAGCCAGGGAGAAGCAGCTACTTCCAGCTTCCTGCACCTCCCATATACACCAGGGTCATCCTAGTTACATTATTCCTAGGATCAGATCCATACTGTGACCACTTGTGCTTCAGCGTTACCATTGGTTCCATGTACACTCGTAGTTCTCTCTGTATTAATTAGCATCTCACTATTCCTCCCCCGTGTGACCTTCTATTGTATCTGTAGGAGATTTTGGAATGGCCAGAACACCCCATACAGCTCTGATTGCAGCTAGTGATGCCTGTGCCCCACATATTGTTGTTCCCTGTGCTCATACTGGGCCCTGGGTGACGCTGGCACCTGCTCCTTTTCTAGGATAGAATCACACACAACACAACCACATCAATCGGATTGTTCCCCAATAAGCCTAATGCTGAACAATTTGGGCTCAGTTTTCATGCGATTTTGTCCGATTGTATGATGTAAAAAGAGCAGAATTGTGCAAGTTTTCAATACGTTTCCGATCCGATGCTCGTCCCGCCGGTCACTGGGCTGCACTAAAGATCCGTCATTTACATTGGATTGGGTACCAATCCTGTGCAGACCTTGTACTCCAATTGTGCGACCATCGTACGATTTCACAGAAATCATTGCACGATCAGGGTCGTTCTGGTGTGTACCGTACATTAGCCAGATATTCTATATTTATATAACTAGCAGGACGACTTATATATTTATATTTCTATGATATCCGCATCTGATCAGGTTGCATCACATACCAAATTATTTCTATCCGTTATTTGCTGACAAATAATTGTAATTGTTCGCTGCGTTTCGGAATTCTGTGGCAAAACCTTTCTCCGTCATTTACATTACATCACCATAGTCTTCTAGAAATTGTGACAGTTGGGGAACTCTCCCTGTGCACCTGCTGGGTGACCTGGAACATGGCACCTGCTGGGTGGTCTGCAAACTGTGACCGTTATTTTCAGCCACCCACTTAGCAGGGATTTATTTTGAAATGAGTTTGAATGAATTGATGTGTGGTGATCACTTCCCATTCCAGACTCCTGTTCTGTGGGCTGTACCTGCTCATACAGAATATATGTACCATCTGCACTCCTGCAGTTGTCCAGCTCTTGTGGGTAATTATATCTTCTGCTGTCTCCCCAGGGTGCTAGGAGACATCATGGAGCAAGAGACGCTGCAGACGGGTTGAGATGGGTTTCTAAGGTTATTTCTTTACCAAGATCGTCTTCTCACTCCTCTGCTTATGGGGCCACTCATCCTCCGCTACCCATACATTACGTGACCCTCATCATTGACACACAAGGATGAGTTGGCTTAGTAAACTGAACCCTCGAGCTTCTGGCAGCAAGGCTGGGCGCAATGCCAGCATCCAACCATTGGTAACAGCTGACCCTGAGACTTGCCTGATGGTCTTCAAGAATCACTGGTCCCAGGTGAGTACACAGAACAATGTCATATCACATATCCAAAAGAACAGGGAGCAGTTAGTGTGATGTCTTGTACAAAAGAACAGGGAACAGTTAGTGTGATGTCATGAACAGGAGAACAGGGAGCAGTTAGTGTAATGTCATGCCCAAGGGAGCAGATAGTGTAATGTCATGCCCAAGGGAGCAGTTAGTGTGATGTCCTGTCCAAGAGAACTGGAAGCAGTTAGTGTGATATCCAAGAGAACCGGGAGCAGTTATTTTAATATCATGTCCAAGCGAGCAGGGAGCAGTTAGTGTAATGTCATGTCCAAGAGAACTGGCAGCAGTTAGTGTATTGTCATGTCCAAGAGAACCGGCAGCAGTTATTGTAATGTCATGTCCAAGAGAACATAGAGCAGTTAGTGTGATGTCATGTCCAAGGGAATCGGGAGCAGTAAGTGTGATGTCATGTCCAAGAGAACAGGGAGCAGTTAGTGTGGTGTCATGTACAAGAGAACAGGGAGCAGTTAGTGTGGTGTCATGTACAAGAGAACAGGGAGCAGTTAGTGTGGTGTCATGTACAAGAGAACAGGGAGCAGTTAGTGTGGTGTCATGTACAAGAGAACGGGGAGCAGTTAGTGTGATGTCATGTACAAGAGAACAGGGAGCAGTTAGTGTGATGTCATGTCCAAGGGAGCAGTTAGTGTGATGTCATGTACAAGAGAACAGGGAGCAGTTAGTGTGATGTCATGTCCAAGGGAGCAGTTAGTGTGATGTCATGTACATCTCCCTGCACTGACTACAGGAAGGAGATGGAGAAGACTGAGATGTTCATCATGATAGACTCAGAAGAGTTGGGCTAAAGGTGGGAGAAAGACCTATACCCAGTCTCCACTCACACTCACTCTGTTGCTGGGCAGGTACTCCGGATATTGGAGCGGCATGGGTCCACAGAACATGTCACCATGGATGACCTGAGCTGCGTACGTAATAATACCTACCAGATGCTGAGCCTGTTAGCAGAGGAGCGGCCGCGGGATGGAGAAGGGCCGGGACCCATTCTGGGCTACATGGCATCAGAGGGTATACTGGAGAGGCTGCTCACGTGGCATCTACAGAGGGACTTCACCGAGGAAAAGAAGGTGATTTACAAATGGCGTATCCTGTATAATACACGCCAGCTTACGACCCATTCGGTACCTGCAGCGCCATTCTATTCTAGCAATATAGGTCATTATTCCACCCATGTATCATTGTGTACCACCACCCATCTGGCGTCCCGATACCGGCTGCACTGACCTCTGTAACCTGACGCCATCTGCGCTGAGAATAGTCATGTATCATTGTGTACCACCACCCATCTGACGTCTGTATAACGGCTGCACTGACCTCTGTAACCTGACGCCATCTGCGCTGAGAATAGTCATGTATCATTGCGTACCACCACCCATCTGTCGTCTGTATACCGGCTGCACTGACCTCTGTAACCTGACGCGATCTGCGCAGAGAATAGTCATGTATCATTGTGTACCACCACCCACCTAGCGTCCCGATACCGGCTGCACTGACCTCTGTAACCTGACGCGATCTGCGCAGAGAATAGTCATGTATCATTGCGTACCACCACCCACCTGGCGTCCCGATACCGGCTGCACTGACCTCTGTAACCTGACGCCGTCTGCACTGAGAGTAGTCATGTATCATTGCGTACCACCACCCATCTGGCGTCCCGATACCGGCCGAGCTGACCTCTGTAACCTGACGTCGTCTGCGCTGAGAATAGTCATGTATCATTGCGTACCACCACCCACCTGGCGTCTGTATACCGGCTGCACTGATCTCTGTAACCTGACGCCATCTGCGCTGAGCTTAGTCATGTATCATTGCGTACCACCACCCATCTGGCATCCCGATACCGGCTGCACTGACCTCTGTAACATGACGTCGTCTGCGCTGAGAATAGTCATGTATCATTGTGTACCACCACCCATCTGGCGTCCCGATACTGGCTGCGCTGACCTCTGTAACCTGACGCCATCTGCGCTGAGAATAGTCATGTATCATTGTGTACCACCACCCATCTGACGTCTGTATAACGGCTGCACTGACCTCTGTAACCTGACGCGATCTGCGCTGAGAATAGTCATGTATCATTGCGTACCACCACCCACCTGGCGTCTGTATAACGGCTGCACTGACCTCTGTAACCTGACGCGATCTGCGCTGAGAATAGTCATGTATCATTGTGTACCACCACCCACCTGGCGTCTGTATACCGGTTGCACTGACCTCTGTAACCTGACGCCATCTGCGCTGAGCTTAGTCATGTATCATTGCGTACCACCACCCACCTGGCGTCCCGATACCGGCTGCACTGACCTCTGTAACCTGACGCCATCTGCGCTGAGCTTAGTCATGTATCATTGCGTACCACCACCCACCTGGCGTCTGTATACCGGCTGCACTGACCTCTGTAACCTGACGCCATCTGCGCTGAGCTTAGTCATGTATCATTGCGTACCACCACCCATCTGGCATCCCGATACCGGCTGCACTGACCTCTGTAACATGACGTCGTCTGCGCTGAGAATAGTCATGTATCATTGCGTACCACCACCCATCTGGCGTCTGTATACCGGCTGCACTGACCTCTGTAACATGACGTCGTCTGCGCTGAGAATAGTCATGTATCATTGTGTACCACCACCCATCTGGCGTCCCGATACTGGCTGCGCTGACCTCTGTAACATGACGCCATCTGAGCTGAGAATAGTCATGTATCATTGCGTACCACCACCCATCTGGCGTCCCGATACCGGCTGCACTGACCTCTGTAACCTGACGCCATCTGCGCTGAGATTAGTCATGTATCATAGCGTACCACCACCCATCTGGCGTCCCGATACCGGCTGCACTGACCTCTGTAACCTGACGCCATCTGCGCTGAGAATAGTCATGTATCATTGCGTACCACCACCCACCTGGCGTCCCGATACCGGCTGCGCTGACCTCTGTAACCTGACGCCATCTGCGCTGAGAATAGTCATGTATCATTGTGTACCACCACCCATCTGGCATCCCGATACCGGCTGCGCTGACCTCTGTAACCTGACGCCATCTGCGCTGAGCTTAGTCATGTATCATAGCGTACCACCACCCATCTGGCGTCCCGATACCGGCTGCACTGACCTCTGTAACCTGACGCCATCTGCGCTGAGAATAGTCATGTATCATTGCGTACCACCACCCACCTGGCGTCCCGATACCGGCTGCGCTGACCTCTGTAACCTGACGCCATCTGCGCTGAGAATAGTCATGTATCATTGTGTACCACCACCCACCTGGCGTCTGTATACCGGCTGCACTGACCTCTGTAACCTGACGCCATCTGCGCTGAGAATAGTCATGTATCATTGTGTACCACCACCCACCTGGCGTCTGTATACCGGCTGCACTGACCTCTGTAACCTGACGCCATCTGCGCTGAGAATAGTCATGTATCATTGCGTACCACCACCCATCTGGCGTCCCGATACTGGCTGCACTGACCTCTGTAACCTGACGCCATCTGCGCTGAGAATAGTCATGTATCATTGCGTACCACCACCCATCTGTTGTCCCGATACCGGCTGCGCTGACCTCTGTAACCTGACGCCATCTGCGCTGAGCTTAGTCATGTATCATTGGGTACCACCACCCATCTGGCGTCCCGATACCGGCTGCGCTGACCTCTGTAACCTGACGCCATCTGCACTGAGCTTACTCATGTATCATTGTGTACCACCACCCATCTGGCGTCCCGATACCGGCTGCACTGACCTCTGTAACCTGACTCCATCTGCGCTGAGAATAGTCATGTATCATTGTGTACCACCACCCACCTGGCGTCCCGATACCGGCTGCACTGACCTCTGTAACCTGACGCCATCTGCGCTGAGAATAGTCATGTATCATTGCGTACCACCACCCATCTGGCGTCCCGATACCGGCTGCGCTGACCTCTGTAACCTGACGCCATCTGCGCTGAGAATAGTCATGTATCATTGCGTACCACCACCCATCTGGCGTCTGTATACCGGCTGCACTGACCTCTGTAACCTGACGCCGTCTGCACTGAGAATAGTCATGTATCATTGCGTACCACCACCCATCTGGCGTCCCGATACCGGCTGCACTGACCTCTGTAACCTGACGCCATCTGCGCTGAGAATAGTCATGTATCATTGCGTACCACCACCCATCTGGCGTCCCGATACCGGCTGCGCTGACCTCTGTAACCTGACGCCATCTGCACTGAGAATAGTCATGTATCATTGCGTACCACCACCCACCTGGCGTCTGTATACCGGCTGCACTGACCTCTGTAACCTGACGCCATCTGCACTGAGAATAGTCATGTATCATTGCGTACCACCACCCATCTGGCGTCCCGATACCGGCTGCGCTGACCTCTGTAACCTGACGCCATCTGCGCTGAGAATAGTCATGTATCATTGCGTACCACCACCCATCTGGCGTCCCGATACCGGCTGCACTGACCTCTGTAACCTGACGCCATCTGCGCTGAGAATAGTCATGTATCATTGCGTACCACCACCCATCTGGCATCCCGATACCGGCTGCACTGACCTCTGTAACCTGACGCCGTCTGCACTGAGAATAGTCAGAATACTACTACAGAAGTATTTGCTTTCCAATATATGCATTGGGTCCTTGTATGGCTCGCCCCTTACAGTGTAACCTTCGTAGTGCGCCCTCCATGGCTGCCTCATCTGGTGCACTTGTGAATGGGATGAAAAATACATGGACCTGAGTATACATTGAAATCATCCATTTTGGGTAGTTTCTTTTAGGGGTAATCTATTTCACCCTGGGTAATCCTACGCAGAGCGCCTAAAATGGCTGCCGCACTTGGTACCTTGTCAGGGTGGAGTACACAACCCATGGAAGTTATTATCCAAAATGCTGCACCACTCCTGCATTATGCTTACTGTGTGCTCAGGGGCTTTTGTCTGTGACATGTCTGTTACTGTACCTCCAACATCCTCTGTATTATGTGCATTGTTTTTTAATGTCTGTAAGCGCCTTGAGTCCTGCTGGAGAAAGTGCGCTATATAAATTTTACTTACTTACTTACTAGTCATGTATCATTGCGTACCACCACCCATCTGGCGTCCCGATACCAGCTGCGCTGACCTCTGTAACCTGACGCCATCTGCGCTGAGAATAGTCATGTATCATTGCGTACCACCACCCATCTGGCATCCCGATACCGGCTGCGCTGACCTCTGTAACCTGACACCATCTGCGCTGAGCTTAGTCATGTATCATTGTGTACCACCACCCATCTGGCGTCTGTATACCGGCTGCACTGACCTCTGTAACCTGACGCCATCTGCGCTGAGAATAGTCATGTATCATTGTGTACCACCACCCACCTGGCGTCTGTATACCGGCTGCACTGACCTCTGTAACCTGACGCCGTCTGCACTGAGCTTAGTCATGTATCATTGCGTACCACCACCCATCTGGCGTCTGTATACCGGCTGCACTGACTTCTGTAACCTGTTGCCATCTGCGCTGAGCTTAGTCATGTATCATTGTGTACCACCACCCACCTGGCGTCTGTATACCGGCTGCACTGACTTCTGTAACCTGACGCCATCTGCGCTGAGCTTAGTCATGTATCATTGTGTACCACCACCCACCTGGCGTCTGTATACCGGCTGCACTGACTTCTGTAACCTGACGACATCTGCGCTGAGCTTAGTCATGTATCATTGTGTACCACCACCCACCTGGCGTCTGTATACCGGTTGCACTGACCTCTGTAACCTGACGCCATCTGCGCTGAGCTTAGTCAGGTATCATTGTGTACCACCACCCACCTGGCGTCTGTATACCGGCTGCACTGACCTCTGTAACCTGACGCCGTCTGCACTGAGAATAGTCATGTATCATTGCGTACCACCACCCACCTGGCGTCTGTATACCGGCTGCACTGACCTCTGTAACCTGACGCCATCTGCGCTGAGCTTAGTCATGTATCATTGTGTACCACCACCCACCTGGCGTCTGTATACCGGTTGCACTGACCTCTGTAACCTGACGCCATCTGCGCTGAGCTTAGTCATGTATCATTGTGTACCACCACCCACCTGGCGTCTGTATACCGGTTGCACTGACCTCTGTAACCTGACGCCATCTGCGCTGAGCTTAGTCAGGTATCATTGTGTACCACCACCCACCTGGCGTCTGTATACCGGCTGCACTGACCTCTGTAACCTGACGCCGTCTGCACTGAGAATAGTCATGTATCATTGCGTACCACCACCCACCTGGCGTCTGTATACCGGCTGCACTGACCTCTGTAACCTGACGCCATCTGCGCTGAGCTTAGTCATGTATCATTGTGTACCACCACCCACCTGGCGTCTGTATACCGGTTGCACTGACCTCTGTAACCTGACGCCATCTGCGCTGAGAATAGTCATGTATCATTGCGTACCACCACCCATCTGGCGTCCCGATACCGGCTGCGCTGACCTCTGTAACCTGACGCCATCTTCGCTGAGAATAGTCATGTATCATTGTGTACCACCACCCACCTGGCGTCTGTATACCGGCTGCACTGACCTCTGTAACCTGACGCCATCTGCGCTGAGCTTAGTCATGTATCATTGTGTACCACCACCCACCTGGCGTCTGTATACCGGTTGCACTGACCTCTGTAACCTGACGCCATCTGCGCTGAGCTTAGTCAGGTATCATTGTGTACCACCACCCACCTGGCGTCTGTATACCGGCTGAACTGACCTCTGTAACCTGACGCCGTCTGCACTGAGAATAGTCATGTATCATTGCGTACCACCACCCACCTGGCGTCTGTATACCGGCTGCACTGACCTCTGTAACCTGACGCCATCTGCGCTGAGCTTAGTCATGTATCATTGTGTACCACCACCCACCTGGCGTCTGTATACCGGTTGCACTGACCTCTGTAACCTGACGCCATCTGCGCTGAGCTTAGTCATGTATCATTGTGTACCACCACCCACCTGGCGTCTGTATACCGGTTGCACTGACCTCTGTAACCTGACGCCATCTGCGCTGAGCTTAGTCAGGTATCATTGTGTACCACCACCCACCTGGCGTCCCGATACCGGCTGCACTGACCTCTGTAACCTGACGCCATCTGCACTGAGCTTAGTCATGTATCATTGCGTACCACCACCCACCTGGCGTCTGTATACCGGCTGCACTGACCTCTGTAACCTGACGCCGTCTGCACTGAGAATAGTCATGTATCATTGTGTACCACCACCCACCTGGCATCTGTATACCGGCTGCACTGACCTCTGTAACCTGACGCCATCTGCGCTGAGCTTAGTCATGTATCATTGTGTACCACCACCCACCTGGCGTCTGTATACCGGTTGCACTGACCTCTGTAACCTGACGCCATCTGCGCTGAGCTTAGTCATGTATCATTGTGTACCACCACCCACCTGGCGTCTGTATACCGGTTGCACTGACCTCTGTAACCTGACGCCATCTGCGCTGAGCTTAGTCATGTATCATTGTGTACCACCACCCACCTGGCGTCTGTATACCGGTTGCACTGACCTCTGTAACCTGACGCCATCTGCGCTGAGCTTAGTCATGTATCATTGTGTACCACCACCCACCTGGCGTCTGTATACCGGTTGCACTGACCTCTGTAACCTGACGCCATCTGCGCTGAGCTTAGTCATGTATCATTGTGTACCACCACCCACCTGGCGTCTGTATACCGGTTGCACTGACCTCTGTAACCTGACGCCATCTGCGCTGAGCTTAGTCATGTATCATTGTGTACCACCACCCACCTGGCGTCTGTATACCGGTTGCACTGACCTCTGTAACCTGACGCCATCTGCGCTGAGCTTAGTCAGGTATCATTGTGTACCACCACCCACCTGGCGTCCCGATACCGGCTGCACTGACCTCTGTAACCTGACGCCATCTGCGCTGAGCTTAGTCAGGTATCATTGTGTACCACCACCCACCTGGCGTCTGTATACCGGCTGCACTGACCTCTGTAACCTGACGCCGTCTGCACTGAGAATAGTCATGTATCATTGCGTACCACCACCCACCTGGCGTCTGTATACCGGCTGCACTGACCTCTGTAACCTGACGCCATCTGCGCTGAGCTTAGTCATGTATCATTGTGTACCACCACCCACCTGGCGTCTGTATACCGGTTGCACTGACCTCTGTAACCTGACGCCATCTGCGCTGAGCTTAGTCATGTATCATTGTGTACCACCACCCACCTGGCGTCTGTATACCGGTTGCACTGACCTCTGTAACCTGACGCCATCTGCGCTGAGCTTAGTCAGGTATCATTGTGTACCACCACCCACCTGGCGTCCCGATACCGGCTGCACTGACCTCTGTAACCTGACGCCATCTGCGCTGAGAATAGTCATGTATCATTGCGTACCACCACCCACCTGGCGTCTGTATACCGGCTGCACTGACCTCTGTAACCTGACGCCGTCTGCACTGAGAATAGTCATGTATCATTGCGTACCACCACCCACCTGGCGTCTGTATACCGGCTGCACTGACCTCTGTAACCTGACGCCATCTGCGCTGAGCTTAGTCATGTATCATTGTGTACCACCACCCACCTGGCGTCTGTATACCGGTTGCACTGACCTCTGTAACCTGACGCCATCTGCGCTGAGAATAGTCATGTATCATTGCGTACCACCACCCATCTGGCGTCCCGATACCGGCTGCGCTGACCTCTGTAACCTGACGCCATCTTCGCTGAGAATAGTCATGTATCATTGTGTACCACCACCCACCTGGCGTCTGTATACCGGCTGCACTGACCTCTGTAACCTGACGCCATCTGCGCTGAGCTTAGTCATGTATCATTGTGTACCACCACCCACCTGGCGTCTGTATACCGGCTGCACTGACCTCTGTAACCTGACGCCATCTGCGCTGAGCTTAGTCATGTATCATTGTGTACCACCACCCACCTGGCGTCTGTATACCGGCTGCGCTGACCTCTGTAACCTGACGCCATCTGCGCTGAGCTTAGTCAGGTATCATTGTGTACCACCACCCACCTGGCGTCTGTATACCGGCTGCACTGACCTCTGTAACCTGACGCCGTCTGCACTGAGAATAGTCATGTATCATTGCGTACCACCACCCACCTGGCGTCTGTATACCGGCTGCACTGACCTCTGTAACTCTTGCCATCTGCGCTGAGCTTAGTCATGTATCATTGTGTACCACCACCCACCTGGCGTCTGTATACCGGTTGCACTGACCTCTGTAACCTGACGCCATCTGCGCTGAGCTTAGTCATGTATCATTGTGTACCACCACCCATCTGGCGTCCCGATACCGGCTGCACTGACCTCTGTAACCTGACGCCATCTGCGCTGAGCTTAGTCATGTATCATTGTGTACCACCACCCATCTGGCGTCCCAATACCGGCTGCGCTGACCTCTGTAACCTGACGCCATCTGCGCTGAGAATAGTCATGTATCATTGCGTACCACCACCCACCTGGCGTCTGTATACCGGCTGCGCTGACCTCTGTAACCTGACGCCATCTGCGCTGAGCTTAGTCATGTATCATAGCGTACCACCACCCATCTGGCGTCCCAATACCGGCTGCGCTGACCTCTGTAACCTGACGCCATCTGCGCTGAGCTTAGTCATGTATCATTGTGTACCACCACCCACCTGGCGTCTGTATACCGGTTGCACTGACCTCTGTAACCTGACGCCATCTGCGCTGAGCTTAGTCAGGTATCATTGTGTACCACCACCCACCTGGCGTCTGTATACCGGCTGCACTGACCTCTGTAACCTGACGCCGTCTGCACTGAGAATAGTCATGTATCATTGCGTACCACCACCCACCTGGCGTCTGTATACCGGCTGCACTGACCTCTGTAACCTGACGCCATCTGCGCTGAGCTTAGTCATGTATCATTGTGTACCACCACCCACCTGGCGTCTGTATACCGGTTGCACTGACCTCTGTAACCTGACGCCATCTGCGCTGAGAATAGTCATGTATCATTGCGTACCACCACCCATCTGGCGTCCCGATACCGGCTGCGCTGACCTCTGTAACCTGACGCCATCTGCACTGAGAATAGTCATGTATCATTGCGTACCACCACCCACCTGGCGTCTGTATACCGGCTGCACTGACCTCTGTAACCTGACGCCATCTGCGCTGAGCTTAGTCATGTATCATTGTGTACCACCACCCACCTGGCGTCTGTATACCGGTTGCACTGACCTCTGTAACCTGACGCCATCTGCGCTGAGAATAGTCATGTATCATTGCGTACCACCACCCATCTGGCGTCCCGATACCGGCTGCGCTGACCTCTGTAACCTGACGCCATCTGCCCTGAGAATAGTCATGTATCATTGTGTACCACCACCCACCTGGCGTCCCGATACCAGCTGCGCTGACCTCTGTAACATGACGCCATCTGCGCTGAGAATAGTCATGTATCATTGCGTACCACCACCCATCTGGCGTCCCGATACCGGCTGCACTGACCTCTGTAGGCTAGGAATGAGGGTCCGCATTGCTGCGTAATACCCTTCCCTACACATTCTGCTAGTCATGTAGAGGGACCGTTCTAGTACAGTGCTAGTTGCTGGGAGGGGGCTGGTGCCATGAATCATGCATGACGGCATAGGCCCACCTCAGAACGAAGCATGCCAGTCCATGTAATTTGTGTGTATGTTTCAGGTGGAGCAGCTGAAGCTGTACGAGATGTTAATCAGCCAGTCCTGCCAGCCGCTGCTGCGCTACCAGCCTGTCCTGCGCCCCCTCGTCACCCTCCTGGGCACCTTCTCTCCAGGCCCGGCCTCTGCTGTGCTGGAGAACAACTTGGTTCTGCTGCTGAATCAGCTGTGTGTGTCCCTGGCCCAGGAACCCTCCACTCTGGAACTATTCTTCCAAGACTCTGCTGGGAAGGACGGACCAGCCAACCTCCTCATCTTCTCCCTGCTGGTGCCCTTCATCCACCACGAGGGTGTGATAGGACAGCAGGCCCGGGATGCCTTGCTGCTCATCATGGCAATGTCTTCTGACAATCCTACCATGGCCAGATACATCACAGAGAACTCCTTCTTCTGCCCAGTAAGTGCACACATCGTCTCCCACCTGTGCCCTATGTGACAGGGATGGGTGGCTGTTTGCCCTGTCTATGTTTCCTTACATGTCATACTAGATATATATATATATATATAGAGAGAGAGAGCCTCTACTCCAGGGCTCGGCAACCCCAGGTGACCAGATTTCTTTGGAGAAAAAGCAGAATCTGGTTGTGGCCGGTGCACCTGCAGTAACAGCCGGGCAGATGGGTGGACAACCCTCCCGGCTGTATGAGAGCAGGTCCACTATGGCTATTGTGGTTCAGCAGCCAATCAAGAGCAGCAGTGATAGCTCTTGATTGGCCGTGGGACCTTGATCCTTGATTGGCTCGTGCTCTGGTGCAAGTTTTTTAATAGCCCCATGGCGGTCCTGCTCTCATACAGCCTGGTGGCTTGCCCACTGCTCTGCCCAGCTTTTGCCTTTACCACGGATGGTAACGGTAGGGAGGAGAAGGGATTATCCCCCATGGCAACGAGCATTTTAACCCCTGTTAGAGCATGAAACCCCTGGCAACAAGCATGTAAGTAAACAGAACGTATGTGGCATAATATGTATTAGGCATTACAGCTTGTGGTATTATATGTAATGGACATTACTGTGTGTGGTATAATATGTAATGGGCATTATGGTGTGTGGTATAATATGTAATGGGCATTATGGTGTGTGGTATAATATGTAATTGGTGTGTGACATGTGTAATAGGCATTACAGCCTTCAATGCCATTGCCCTATTTTTAGTTTGTCTGACTCCTACACTGGGAATGCTCAGTGTTTCATGGGCATTATTACCATGGTCATTTGGCCGTCACGCGGGGTGGTGGGGTGGGCGGCCTGCCCTGTATTCGGGGACATGACCACAAATATAAGTCAGTATCCACTGATTTATATTTGTGTGGCCAGTTGTAATCACTTGATGGTCGGTCGGTGACCTCTGAATGATTGCGGCTGCGCAGGCAAGGCTGGGAATGGATGTTTATGCAAAACATACATTCACATGCGTGGAGGTAAAGTCGGCCAGAGTCATCCAGAATGACCCCCACTGTATGATTCTGGGATCCGGGTGAGGGGCAGCACAGATGGTGTAATGGTTACATTACTGCCTCACAGCACTGAGGTCATGGGTTCTATTCCCACCATGTGTTATATATACAGGGCAGTACGGACGGTGTTATGGTTACATTACTACCTCACAGCGCTGAGGTCATGGGTTCTATCCCCACCATGTGTTATATATACGGGGCAGTACGGACGGTGTAATGGTTACATTACTGCCTCACAGCACTGAGGTCATGGGTTCTATCCCCACCATGTGTTATATATACGGGGCAGTACGGATGGTGTAATGGTTACATTACTGCCTCACAGCACTGAGGTCATGGGTTCTATCCCCACCATGTGTTATATATACGGGGCAGTACGGATGGTGTAATGGTTAGCATTACTGCCTCACAGCGCTGAGGTCATGGGTTCTATCCCCACCATGTGTTATATATACGGGGCAGCACAGATGGTGTAATGGTTACATTACTGCCTCACAGCGCTGAGGTCATGGGTTCTATCCCCACCATGTGTTATATATACGGGGCAGTACGGATGGTGTAATGGTTATATTACCACCTCACAGCACTGAGGTCATGGGTTCTATTCCCACCATGTGTTATTTATACAGGGCAGTACGGATGGTGTAATGGTTAGTTTACCATGTGTTATATATACGCACCATGTGTTATATATACGGGGCAGTACAGATGGTGTAATGGTTATAGCATTACTGCCTCACAGTGCTGAGGTCATGGGTTCTATCCCCACCATGTGTTATATATACGGGGCAGAACGGATGGTGTAATGGTTACATTACTGCCTCACAGCACTGAGGTCATGGGTTCTATCCCCACCATGTGTTATATATACGGGGCAGTACGGATGGTGTAATGGTTATAGTATTACTGCCTCACAGCACTGAGGTCATGGGTTCTATCCCCACCATGTGTTATATATACGGGGCAGTACGGATGGTGTAATGGTTATATTACCACCTCACAGCACTGAGGTCATGGGTTCTATTCCCACCATGTGTTATATATACGGGGCAGTACGGACGGTGTAATGGTTACATTACTGCCTCACAGCACTGAGGTCATGGGTTCTATCCCCACCATGTGTTATATATACAGGGCAGTACAGATGGTGTAATGGTTACATTACTGCCTCACAGCACTGAGGTCATGGGTTCTATCCCCACCATGTGTTATATATACGGGGCAGTACGGACGGTGTAATGGTTACATTACTGCCTCACAGCACTGAGGTCATGGGTTCTATCCCCACCATGTGTTATATATACGGGGCAGTACGGATGGTGTAATGGTTATAGCATTACTGTCTCACAGCGCTGAGGTCATGGGTTCTATCCCCACCATGTGTTATATATACGGGGCAGTACGGACGGTGTAATGGTTAGCATTACTGCCTCACAGCACTGAGGTAATGGGTTCTATCCCCACCATGTGTTTTATATATACGGGGCAGTACGGATGGTGTAATGGTTAGCATTACTGCCTCACAGTGCTGAGGTCATGGGTCCTATCCCCACCATGTGTTATATATACGGGGCAGTACGGATGGTGTAATGGTTATATTACTGCCTCACAGCACTGAGGTCATGGGTTCTATTCCCACCATGTGTTATATATACGGGGCAGTACGGATGGTGTAATGGTTAGCATTACTGCCTCACAGCACTGAGGTAATGGGTTCTATTCCCACCATGTGTTATATATACGGGGCAGTACGGATGGTGTAATGGTTACATTACTGCCTCACAGCGCTGAGGTCATGGGTTCTATTCCCACCATGTGTTATATATACGGGGCAGTACGGATGGTGTAATGGTTATATTACCACCTCACAGCACTGAGGTCATGGGTTCTATTCCCACCATGTGTTATATATACAGGGCAGTACGGATGGTGTAATAGTTAGTTTACCATGTGTTATATATACACACCATGTGTTATATATACGGGGCAGTACAGATGGTGTAATGGTTATAGCATTACTGCCTCACAGTGCTGAGGTCATGGGTTCTATCCCCACCATGTGTTATATATACGGGGCAGAACGGATGGTGTAATGGTTACATTACTGCCTCACAGCACTGAGGTCATGGGTTCTATCCCCACCATGTGTTATATATACGGGGCAGTACGGATGGTGTAATGGTTATAGTATTACTGCCTCACAGCACTGAGGTCATGAGTTCTATCCCCACCATGTGTTATATATACGGGGCAGTACGGATGGTGTAATGGTTATATTACCACCTCACAGCACTGAGGTCATGGGTTCTATTCCCACCATGTGTTATATATACGGGGCAGTACGGACGGTGTAATGGTTACATTACTGCCTCACAGCACTGAGGTCATGGGTTCTATCCCCACCATGTGTTATATATACAGGGCAGTACAGATGGTGTAATGGTTACATTACTGCCTCACAGCACTGAGGTCATGGGTTCTATCCCCACCATGTGTTATATATACAGGGCAGTACGGACGGTGTAATGGTTATAGCATTACTGTCTCACAGCGCTGAGGTCATGGGTTCTATCCCCACCATGTGTTATATATACGGGGCAGTACGGACGGTGTAATGGTTAGCATTACTGCCTCACAGCACTGAGGTAATGGGTTCTATCCCCACCATGTGTTTTATATATACGGGGCAGTACGGATGGTGTAATGGTTAGCATTACTGCCTCACAGTGCTGAGGTCATGGGTCCTATCCCCACCATGTGTTATATATACGGGGCAGTACGGATGGTGTAATGGTTATATTACTGCCTCACAGCACTGAGGTCATGGGTTCTATCCCCACCATGTGTTATATATACGGGGCAGTACGGATGGTGTAATGGTTATATTACCACCTCACAGCACTGAGGTCATGGGTTCTATTCCCACCATGTGTTATATATACGGGGCAGTACGGACGGTGTAATGGTTACATTACTGCCTCACAGCACTGAGGTCATGGGTTCTATCCCCACCATGTGTTATATATACAGGGCAGTACAGATGGTGTAATGGTTACATTACTGCCTCACAGCACTGAGGTCATGGGTTCTATCCCCACCATGTGTTATATATACGGGGCAGTACGGACGGTGTAATGGTTACATTACTGCCTCACAGCACTGAGGTCATGGGTTCTATCCCCACCATGTGTTATATATACGGGGCAGTACGGATGGTGTAATGGTTATAGCATTACTGTCTCACAGCGCTGAGGTCATGGGTTCTATCCCCACCATGTGTTATATATACGGGGCAGTACGGACGGTGTAATGGTTAGCATTACTGCCTCACAGTGCTGAGGTCATGGGTCCTATCCCCACCATGTGTTATATATACGGGGCAGTACGGATGGTGTAATGGTTATATTACTGCCTCACAGCACTGAGGTCATGGGTTCTATCCCCACCATGTGTTATATATACGGGGCAGTACGGATGGTGTAATGGTTAGCATTACTGCCTCACAGCACTGAGGTAATGGGTTCTATTCCCACCATGTGTTATATATACGGGGCAGTACGGATGGTGTAATGGTTACATTACTGCCTCACAGCGCTGAGGTCATGGGTTGTATTCCCACCATGTGTTATATATACGGGGCAGTACGGATGGTGTAATGGTTATATTACCACCTCACAGCACTGAGGTCATGGGTTCTATCCCCACCATGTGTTATATATATACGGGGCAGTACGGACGGTGTAATGGTTAGCATTACTGCCTCACAGCACTGAGGTAATGGGTTCTATCCCCACCATGTGTTTTATATATACGGGGCAGTACGGATGGTGTAATGGTTAGCATTACTGCCTCACAGCACTGAGGTCATGGGTTCTATCCCCACCATGTGTTATATATACGGGGCAGTACGGATGGTGTAATGGTTACATTACTGCCTCACAGCGCTGAGGTTATGGGTTCTATCCCCACCATGTGTTATATATACGGGGCAGTACGGATGGTGTAATGGTTACATTACTGCCTCACAGCACTGAGGCCATGGGTTCTATCCCCACCATGTGTTATATATACGGGGCAGTACGGACGGTGTAATGGTTACATTACTGCCTCACAGCACTGAGGTCATGGATTCTATCCCACCATGTGTTATATATACGGGGCAGTACGGATGGTGTAATGGTTACATTACTGCCTCACAGCGCTGAGGTTATGGGTTCTATCCCCACCATGTGTTATATATACAGGGCAGTACGGACGGTGTAATGGTTAGCATTACTGCCTCACAGCACTGAGGTCATGGGTTCTATCCCCACCATGTGTTATATATACGGGGCAGTACGGATGGTGTAATGGTTACATTACTGCCTCACTGCGCTGAGGTTATGGGTTCTATCCCCACCATGTGTTATATATACGGGGCAGTACGGATGGTGTAATGGTTACATTACTGCCTCACAGCACTGAGGCCATGGGTTCTATCCCCACCATGTGTTATATATACGGGGCAGTACGGACGGTGTAATGGTTACATTACTGCCTCACAGCACTGAGGTCATGGATTCTATCCCACCATGTGTTATATATACGGGGCAGTACGGATGGTGTAATGGTTACATTACTGCCTCACAGCGCTGAGGTTATGGGTTCTATCCCCACCATGTGTTATATATACAGGGCAGTACGGACGGTGTAATGGTTAGCATTACTGCCTCACAGCACTGAGGTAATGGGTTCTATCCCCACCATGTGTTTTATATATACGGGGCAGTACGGATGGTGTAATGGTTAGCATTACTGCCTCACAGCACTGAGGTCATGGGTTCTATCCCCACCATGTGTTATATATACGGGGCAGTACGGATGGTGTAATGGTTACATTACTGCCTCACAGCGCTGAGGTTATGGGTTCTATCCCCACCATGTGTTATATATACGGGGCAGTACGGATGGTGTAATGGTTACATTACTGCCTCACAGCACTGAGGCCATGGGTTCTATCCCCACCATGTGTTATATATACGGGGCAGTACGGACGGTGTAATGGTTACATTACTGCCTCACAGCACTGAGGTCATGGATTCTATCCCACCATGTGTTATATATACGGGGCAGTACGGATGGTGTAATGGTTACATTACTGCCTCACAGCGCTGAGGTTATGGGTTCTATCCCCACCATGTGTTATATATACAGGGCAGTACGGACGGTGTAATGGTTAGCATTACTGCCTCACAGCGCTGAGGTCATGGGTTCTATCCCCACCATGTGTTATATATACGGGGCAGTACGGATGGTGTAATGGTTACATTACTGCCTCACAGCGCTGAGGTCATGGGTTCTATTCCCACCATGTGTTATATATACAGGGCAGTACGGATGGTGTAATGGTTAGCATTACTGCCTCACAGCACTGAGGTCATGGGTTCTATCCCCACCATGTGTTATATATACGGGGCAGTACGGACGGTGTAATGGTTAGCATTACTGCCTCACAGCACTGAGGTCATGGGTTCTATCCCACCATGTGTTATATATACGGGGCAGTATGGACGGTGTAATGGTTAGCATTACTGCCTCACAGCACTGAGGTCATGGGTTCTATCCCCACCATGTGTTATATATACGGGGCAGTACGGATGGTGTAATGGTTATATTACTGCCTCACAGCACTGAGGTCATGGGTTCTATTCCCACCATGTGTTATATATACGGGGCAGTACGGACGGTGTAATGGTTACATTACTGCCTCACAGCACTGAGGTCATGGGTTCTATTCCCACCATGTGTTATATATACGGGGCAGTACGGATGGTGTAATGGTTAGCATTACTGCCTCACAGCACTGAGGTCATGGGTTCTATCCCCACCATGTGTTATATATACGGGGCAGTACGGATGGTGTAATGGTTACATTACTGCCTCACAGCACTGAGGTCATGGGTTCTATCCCCACCATGTGTTATATATACGGGGCAGTACGGACGGTGTAATGGTTACATTACTGCCTCACAGCACTGAGGTCATGGGTTCTATTCCCACCATGTGTTATATATACGGAGCAGTACGGACAGTGTAATGGTTATAGCATTACTGCCTCACAGCACTGAGGTCATGGGTTCTATCCCCACCATGTGTTATATATACATGGGGCAGTACGGATGGTGTAATGGTTACATTACTGCCTCACAGCACTGAGGTCATGGGTTCTATCCCCACCTTGTGTTATATACACGGGGCAGTACGGATGGTGTAATGGTTATAGCATTACTGCCTTACAGCGCTGAGGTCATGGGTTCTATCCCCACCATGTGTTATATATACGGGGCAGTACGGATGGTGTAATGGTTAGCATTACTGCCTCACAGCACTAAGGTCATGGGTTCTATCCCCACCATGTGTTATATATACGGGGCAGTACAGACGTTGTAATGGTTACCTTACTGCCTCACAGCGCTGAGGTCATGGGTTCTATCCCCACCATGTGTTATATATACAGGGCAGTACGGACGGTGTAATGGTTAGTATTACTGCCTCACAGCACTGAGGTCATGGGTTCTATCCCCACCATGTGTTATATATACGGGGCAGTACGGACGGTGTAATGGTTATACTACTGCCTCTCAGCACTGAGGTCATGGGTTCTATCCCCACCATGTGTTATATATACGGGGCAGTACGGATGGTGTAATGGTTTCATTACTGCCTCACAGCACTGAGGTCATGGGTTCTATTCCCACCATGTGATATATATACGGGGCAGTACGGATGGTGTAATGGTTAGCATTACTGCCTCACAACACTGAGGTCATGGGTTCTATCCCCACCATGTGTTATATATACGGGGCAGTACGGACGGTGTAATGGTTACATTACTGCCTCACAGCACTGAGGTCATGGGTTCTATCCCCACCATGTGTTATATATACGGGGCAGTACGGATGGTGTAATGGTTATATTACTGCCTCACAGCACTGAGGTCATGGGTTCTATTCCCACCATGTGTTATATATACGGGGCAGTACAGATGGTGTAATGGTTAGCATTACTGCCTCACAGCACTGAGGTCATGGGTTCTATCCCCACCATGTGTTATATATATATGGGGCAGTACGGATGGTGTAATGGTTACATTACTGCCTCACAGCACTGAGGTCATGGGTTCTATCCCCACCATGTGTTATATATACGGGGCAGTACGGATGGTGTAATGGTTAGTATTACTGCTTCACAGCGCTGAGGTCATGAGATTGATTTCCACCATAGCCACTAACTGTGTGGAGTTTGTATATTCTCCCCGTACTTGCGTGGGTTTCCTCCACAATCCAAAAATATGCTGGTAGATTAATTGTCTCCCAACAAAATTAACCCTAGAATGTCTGTGTGTGCTTGTACATGTGGTAGAGTATATAGATTGTAAGCTCCAGGGACTGATGTGAATGTTCTAATATTCTCTGTACAGCACTGTGGAATATGTGTGCGCTATATAATAACTTGTAATAATATTCTCTGTACAGCACTGCGGAATATGTGTGCGCTATATAATAACTGGTAATAATATTCTCTGTACAGCACTGCGGAATATGTGTGCACTATATAATAACTGGTAATAATAGTCTCTGTACAGTGCTGCGGAATATGTGTGCGCTATATAATAACTGGTAATAATAGTCTCTGTACAGCGCTGCGGAATATGTGTGCGCTATATAATAACTGGTAATAATAGTCTCTGTACAGCGCTGCAGAATATGTGTGCGCTATATAATAACTGGTAATATTCTCTGTACAGCGCTGTGGAATATGTGTGCGCTGTATAATAACTGGTAATATTCTCTGTACAGCGCTGTGGAATATGTGTGCGCTATATAATAACTGGTAATAATAGTCTCTGTACAGCGCTGTGGAATATGTGTGCGCTATATAATAACTGGTAATATTCTCTGTACAGCGCTGTGGAATATGTGTGCGCTATATAAATAACTATTAATAATACACAACGTGTGTGTGTGTGTGCATGCATGTGTAATGTACAGTATGTGTTTATGTATGTATACGTGTGTGTAGGGAAAGCAGGCAAGCGTCCTGGCAGGGATAGAGTTAATGTACATAGCTGACTGTCTCTCTGTACCCCCAGTGTGCCACAGTGACATGCCCAGGCATAGGACCAGTGTCCTGGCAGATGCGTGTAGTATAACACATTTCCCGGACACTCCCTGAGCCTGGAATGCAGCCCCTCCCTATGTGAGTGACTGCCGACCACGTACTGGATCTGTGCCCAGGATTTCCTACCTCTCTGCTACCCTCTAGTGCCCGCCTGGCAGAAACACAATGCTATAATACTGTGATGTCAGCCTCCCCCATGTTTACACACACCCTGTGCAGTGTGTGTCGGATACCTGTGCTGTCACTGCCCCCTAGTGTTATACCTATACCCAGTGTGTGAGGATACCTGTACTGTCACTGCCCCCTAGTGTTATAGGTATCCCCATGCAGTGTGTGAGGATACCTGTACTGTCACTGCCCCCTAGTGTTATATATATCCCTTTGCAGTGTGTGAGGATTCCTGTACTGTCACTGCCCCCTAATATTATACATATCCCTGTGCAGTGTGTGAGGATACCTGTACTGTCACTGCCCCCTAGTGTTATACATATCCCCATGCAGTGTGTGAGGATACCTGTACTGTCACTAGCCCCTAGTGTTGTACGTATCCCTGTGCAGTGTGTGAGGATACCTGTACTGTCACTGCCCCCTAGTGTTATACGTATCCCCGTGCAGTGTGTGAGGATACCTGTACTGTCACTGCCCCCTAGTGTTATATATATCCCTGTGCAGTGTATGAGGATTCCTGTACTGTCACTGCCCCCTAATATTATACATATCCCTGTGCAGTGTGTGAGGATACCTGTACTGTCACTGCCCCCTAGTGTTATACGTATCCCTGTGCAGTGTGTGAGGATACCTGTACTGTCACTAGCCCCTAGTGTTGTACGTATCCCTGTGCAGTGTGTGAGGATACCTGTACTGTCACTGCCCCCTAGTGTTATACATATCCTCATGCAGTGTGTGAGGATACCTGTACTGTCACTAGCCCCTAGTGTTGTACGTATCCCTGTGCAGTGTGTGAGGATACCTGTACTGTCACTGCCCCCTAGTGTTATACGTATCCCCGTGCAGTGTGTGAGGATACCTGTACTGTCACTGCCCCCTAGTATTATATATATCCCTGTGCAGTGTGTGAGGATTCCTGTACTGTCACTGCCCCCTAATATTATACATATCCCTGTGCAGTGTGTGAGGATACCTGTACTGTCACTGCCCCCTAGTGTTATACGTATCCCCGTGCAGTGTGTGAGGATACCTGTGCTGTCACTGCCCCTAGTGTTATACATATCCTCATGCAGTGTGTGAGGATACCTGTACTGTCACTAGCCCCTAGTGTTGTACGTATCCCTGTGCAGTGTGTGAGGATACCTGTACTGTCACTGCCCCCTAGTGTTATACGTATCCCCGTGCAGTGTGTGAGGATACCTGTACTGTCACTGCCCCCCTAGTGTTATACTTATCCCTGTGCAGTGTGTGAGGATACCTGTGCTGTCACTGCCCCTTAGTGTTATACGTGTCCCCATGCAGTGTGTGAGGATACCTGTGCTGTCACTGCCCCTTAGTGTTATACGTGTCCCCGTGCAGCGTTATACATATCCCAGTGCAGTGTGTGGATACCTGTACTGTCACTGGCCCCTAGTGTTATACATATCCTCATGCAGTGTGTGTGGATACCTGTACTGTCACTGCCCCCTAGTGTTATACGTATCCCCATGCAGTGTGTGAGGATACCTGTACTGTCACTAGCCCCTAGTGTTATACGTATCCCCATGCAGTGTGTGAGGATACCTGTACTGTCACTGCCCCCTAGTGTTATACCTATCCCCAATGTGTGAGGATACTTGTGCTGTCACTGCCCCCTAGTGTTATACGGATCCCTGTGCAGTGTGTGAGGATACCTGTGCTGTCACTAGCCCCCTAGTGTTATACATATCCTCATGCAGTGTGTGAGGATACCTGTACTGTCACTAGCCCCTAGTGTTGTACGTATCCCTGTGCAGTGTGTGAGGATACCTGTACTGTCACTGCCCCCTAGTGTTATACGGATCCCCGTGCAGTGTGTGAGGATACCTGTACTGTCACTGCCCCCTAGTGTTATATATATCCCTGTGCAGTGTGTGAGGATTCCTGTACTGTCACTGCCCCCTAATATTATACATATCCCTGTGCAGTGTGTGAGGATACCTGTACTGTCACTGCCCCCTAGTGTTATACGTATCCCCGTGCAGTGTGTAAGGATACCTGTGCTGTCACTGCCCCTAGTGTTATACATATCCTCATGCAGTGTGTGAGGATACCTGTACTGTCACTAGCCCCTAGTGTTGTACGTATCCCTGTGCAGTGTGTGAGGATACCTGTACTGTCACTGCCCCCTAGTGTTATACGTATCCCCGTGCAGTGTGTGAGGATACCTGTACTGTCACTGCCCCCCTAGTGTTATACTTATCCCTGTGCAGTGTGTGAGGATACCTGTGCTGTCACTGCCCCTTAGTGTTATACGTGTCCCCATGCAGTGTGTGAGGATACCTGTGCTGTCACTGCCCCTTAGTGTTATACGTGTCCCCGTGCAGCGTTATACATATCCCAGTGCAGTGTGTGGATACCTGTACTGTCACTGGCCCCTAGTGTTATACATATCCTCATGCAGTGTGTGTGGATACCTGTACTGTCACTGCCCCCTAGTGTTATACGTATCCCCATGCAGTGTGTGAGGATACCTGTACTGTCACTAGCCCCTAGTGTTATACGTATCCCCATGCAGTGTGTGAGGATACCTGTACTGTCACTGCCCCCTAGTGTTATACCTATCCCCAATGTGTGAGGATACTTGTGCTGTCACTGCCCCCTAGTGTTATACGGATCCCTGTGCAGTGTGTGAGGATACCTGTGCTGTCACTAGCCCCCTAGTGTTATACATATCCTCATGCAGTGTGTGAGGATACCTGTACTGTCACTAGCCCCTAGTGTTGTACGTATCCCTGTGCAGTGTGTGAGGATACCTGTACTGTCACTGCCCCCTAGTGTTATACGGATCCCCGTGCAGTGTGTGAGGATACCTGTACTGTCACTGCCCCCCTAGTGTTATACGTATCCCTGTGCAGTGTGTGAGGATACCTGTACTGTCATTGCCCCCCTAGTGTTATACATATCCCCATGCAGTGTGTGAGGATACCTGTGCTGTCACTGCCCCTTAGTGTTATACGTATCCCCGTGCAGTGTGTGAGGATACCTGTACTGTCACTGCCCCCTAGTGTTATACGTATCCCCGTGCAGTGTGTGAGGATACCTGTGCTGTCACTGCCCCCTAGTGTTATACATATCATCATGCAGTGTGTGAGGATACCTGTACTGTCACTGCCCCCTAGTGTTATACGTATCCCTGTGCAGTGTGTGAGGATACCTGTACTGTCACTGCCCCTAGTGGTATACGTATCCCCATGCAGTGTGTTAGGATACCTGTGCTGTCACTAGCCCCTACAGTTATACGTATCCCTATGCATTGTGTGAGGATACCTGTGCTGTCACTTACCCCTAGTGTTATACATATCCCCATGCAGTGTGTGATGATACCTGTGCTGTCACTGCCCCCCTAGTGTTATACATATCCCCATGCAGTGTGTGATGATACCTGTACTGTTACTGCCTCCCTAGTGTTATACTTATCCCCATGCAGTTTGTGAGGATACCCACACTGTCACTGCCCCCTAGTGTTATACGTATCCCCATGCAGTGTGTGAGGATACATGTACTGTCTCTGCCCCCTAGTGTTATACATATCCCCGTGCAGTGTGTGAGGATACCTGTACTGTCACTGCCCCCTAATGTTATACGCATCCCCATGCAGTGTGTGAGGATACCAGTACTGTCACTGCCCCTAGTGTTATACGTATCCCTGTGCAGTGTGTGAGGATACCTGTGCTGTCACTGCCCCCTAGTGTTATACCTATCCCCAGTGTGTGAGTATACCTGTACTGTCACTGCCCCCTAGTGTTATAGGTATCCCTGTGCAGTGTGTGAGGATACCTGTACTGTCACTGCCCCCTAGTGTTATAGGTATCCCTGTGCAGTGTGTGAGGATACCTGTACTGTCACTGCCCCCTAGTGTTATATGTATCCCTGTGCAGTGTGTGAGTATACCTGTACTGTCACTGCCCCCTAGTGTTATACGGATCCCTGTGCAGTGTGTGTGAGGATACTTGTAATGTCATTGCCCCTAGTGTTATACGTATTGTAACTGCCCCCTAGTGTTATACGTATCCCTGTGCAGTGTGTGAGGGTACATGTGCTGTCACTGCCGCCTTGTGTTATACGTATCCCCATGCAGTGTGTGAGGATACCTGTACTGTCACTGCCCCCTAGGTTTATACGTATCCCTGTGCAGTGTGTGAAGATACCTGTACTGTCACTGCCCCCTAGTTTTATACAGATCCCCATGCAGTGTGTGAGGATACCTGAGCTATCACTGCCCCCTAGTGTTATACGTATCCATATGCAGTTTGTGAGGATACCTGTGCTGTCACTGCCCCTAGTGTTATATGTGTCCGCGTGCAGTGTGTGAGGATACCTGTACTGTCACTGCCCCCCTAGTGTTATACGTATCCCTGTGCAGTGTGAGAGGATACCTGTACTGTCACTGCCCCCCTAGTGTTATACGTATCCCTATGCAGTGTGTGAGGATACCTGTGCTGTCACTGCCCCTTAGTGTTATACGTGTCCCCGTGCAGCGTTATACATATCCCAGTGCAGTGTGTGAGGATACCTGTACTGTCACTGACCCCTAGTGTTATACGTATCCCCAGTGCAGTGTGTGAGGATACCTGTACTGTCACTAGCCCCTAGTGTTATACGTATCCCCATGCATTGTGTGAGGATACCTGTACTGTCACTGCCCCCTAGTGTTATACGTATCCCTGTGCAGTGTGTGAGGATACCTGTACTGTCACTGCCCCCTAGTGTTATAGGTATCCCTGTGCAGTGTGTGAGGATACCTGTACTGTCACTGCCCCCTAGTGTTATACGGATCCCTGTGCAGTGTGTGTGAGGATACCTGTAATGTCATTGCCCCTAGTGTTATACGTATTGTCACTGCCGCCTTGTGTTATACGTATCCCCATGCATTGTGTGAGGATACCTGTGCTGTCACTAGCCCCTAGTATTATAAGTATGCCCATGCAGTGTGTGAGGATACCTGTACTGTCACTGCCCCCTAGTGTTATATGTATCCCCATGCAGTGTGTGAGGATACCTGTACTGTCACTGCCCCCTAATGTTATACGCATCCCCATGCAATGTGTGAGGATAACAGTACTGTCACTGTCCCCTAATGTTATACGTATACCAGTGCAGTGTGTGAGGATACCTGTACTGTCACTGCCCCCTAGTGTTATATGTAGCTCCGTGCAGTGTGTGAGGATACCTGTACTGTCACTAGCCCCTAGTGTTATACGTATACCCGTGCAGTGTGTGAAGATACCTGTGCTGTCACTGCCCCCTAGTGTTATAAGTATCCCCTTGCAGTGTGTGAGGATACCTGTGCTGTCACTGCCTCCTAGTGTTATACGTATCCCCATGCAGTGTGTGAGGATACCTGTACTGTTACTGCCCCTACTGTTATACGTATCCCTGTGCAGTGTGTGAGGATTCCTGTGCTGTCACTGCCCCCTAGTGTTATACGTGTACCCGTGCAGCGTTATACATATCCCAGTGCAGTGTGTGAATACCTGTACTGTCACTGGCCCCTAATGTTATACATATCCCAGTGCAGTGTTAGGATACCTGTACTGTCACTGGCCCATAATGTTATACGTATCCCAGTGCAGTGTGTGAGGATACCTGTACTGTCACTGCCCCCTTGTGTTATACGTATCCCCATGTAGTGTGTGAGGATACTTGTGCTGTCACTGGCCCCTAGTGTTATATGTATCCCCGTGGAGTTTGTAAGGATACCTGTACTGTCACTGCCCCCTAGTGGTGTACATATCCCCGTGCAGTGGGCTGTCACTGCCCTCTAGTGGTGTACGTATCCCCGTGCAGTGGGCTGTCACTGCCCCCTAGCGGTGTACGAACCCCCATGCAGTGGGCTGTCACTGCCCTCTAGTGGTGTATGTATCCCCGTGCAGTGGGCTGTCACTGCCCCCCTAGTGGTGTACGTATCCCCGTGCAGTGGGCTGTCACTGCCCCCTAGTGGTGTACGTATCCCCGTGCAGTGGGCTGTCACTGCCCCCTAGTGGTGTACGTATCCCCGTGCAGTGGGCTGTCACTGCCCCCTAGTGGTGTACGTATCCCTGTGCAGTGTGCTCTCACTGCCCCCTAGTGTTTTCCTGCAGCAGGGCCACCTGCTCATAGCATCCTGATGGGACTGTTCAGCTGTCTTCATCCCTTTCCCTCTGTCTCTATATTTGTCTCCCAGATCCTGGCCACCGGGCTGAGCGCTCTGTACTCCTCTCTGCCACGTAAGATTGAGGTGCGCGGGGATGACTGGCACTTTCTGCGCCGGGAGGACTGGATCGGTGTCTCCTCCCTAGTCCTGTTTATGAATTCCCTGGAGTTCTGCAATGCTGTCACTCAGGTAAGTGGCTGCTGAGGAGGTGACGAGCGAAACTTATACTCTCCTGGGGCCCTAATGATGTCTCTCTGCCCGCAGGTGGCTCATCCCCTGGTGCAGAACCAGCTGGTGGAGTACATACACAATGGTTTCTTGGTGCCGGTGATGGGACCAGCTCTCCATAAGGTAAGGGCACCATGAGGGGTTCCTGGTGGGCACAGTTAGGGTTCATTCTAGCACCCACTATCATTGAAAACCCATGCAGTTCCTCTTCTCTGCCTGGGGTGTCACTGTCTGCTGTGGTGTTTCTAGCACAGGTCTGGTTTGCATATCAGTGCTGATATACAGACCACACTGTGCTAGAAACACTACAGCAGGCAGCGACACCCCAGGCAGGGAAGAGGAACTGCATGGGTTTTCAGAATGAACACTAACAGTGACTAATGCTGCCCCTCCACTCTCTCCCGCAGACCTCCATAGAGGAGATGATCGCCAGCACAGCCTACCTGGAGCTGTTTGTGCGCAGTATCAGTGAGATCTCTCTGCTGAAGACGTTCCTGCGTTTTATCCTCCTACATCGGCACGACAGTAGCACCATCCTGCAGACCCTCATCAGCCGCATCTCCAGCAATTCTCGGGTGAGACCCCGTACTGCTGCTGCTCTGCGCTTAGTGGTGTATCTGCACTACAGCTCTTCTGGGTGGGAGTCGGCAATGCTGACTTCTGCCATGTGTTGTGTGACTGTTCTATAGTGTCCTGTCATTATCCGTGACCCCATATACCAGCGTGTTCTCTGTACAGGTTCCGTATGCATTGTGGCCGTTACGTCTTCCTGCTGTCATCTCTGCCAGTGATGGTCTCTTGCTCTCCCACCTCAGCCAGTGCCCGTCTCTCACTGCCCTGTGTCTCTCACCGCCCTGCGTGGCCCCGTCTCTCACTGACCTGTGTCTCTCTCACCGCCCTGCGTAGGCCCCGTCTCTCACCGCCCTGCGTCTCTCTCACTGCCCTGCGTGGGCCCCGTCTCTCACTGCCCTGTGTCTCTCACTACCCTGTGTGGGCCCCGTCTCACTGCCCTGTGTGTCTCTCACTGCCCTGTGTGGGCCCCATCTCTCACTGCCCTTTGTGGGCCCCGTCTCTCACTGCCCTGTGTCTCACTGCCCTGCGTCTCTCTCACTGCCCTGCGTCTCTCTCACTGCCCTGCGTCTCTCTCACTGCCCTGCGTCTCTCTCACTGCCCTGCGTGGCCCCGTCTCTCACTGACCTGTGTATCTTACAGCTCTGCATGGCCTCTCTCACCACCCTGCACGGGCCCTGTCTCTCACTGACCTGCGTGGCCCCGTCTCTCACTAACCTGTGTCTCTCTCACAGCTCTACATGGTCTCTCTCACTGCCCTGCGTCTCTCTCCCCGCCCTACGTGACCCCGTCTCTCACTGCCCTGCGTCTCTCTCACCGCGCTGCTTGGCCCCGTCTCTCACTGCCCTGCGTCTCTCTCACCTCCCTACGTGGCCCCGTCTCTCACCGCCCTGCGTCTCTCTCACTGCCCTGCGTGGCCCCGTCTCTCACTGACCTGTGTATCTCTCGCCGCCCTGCGTCTCTCTCACCGCGCTCTGCATGGCCCCATCTCTCACTGACCTGTGTATCTCTTACAGCTCTGCATGGCCTCTCTCACCGCCCTGCACGGACCCTGTCTCTCACCGCCCTGCGTGGCCCCGTCTCTCACTGACCTGTGTCTCTCACCGCCCTGCGCGGCCCTGTCTCTCACCGACCTGTGTCTCTCACCGCCCTGCGTCTCTCTCACCGCCCTGCGTGGCCCCGTCTCTCACTGCCCTGTGTCTCTCTCACCGCCCTGCGTGGCCCCGTCTCTCTCTGACCCATGTCTCTCTTACAGCTCTGCATGGTCTCTCTCACCGCCCTGTGTGGCATCGTCTCTCATCGACCTGTGTCTCTCACCGCCCTACGTGGCCCCGTCTCTCACTGACCTGTGTCTCTCACCACGCTGCGTGGCCCCGTCTCTCACTGACCTGTGTCTCTCACCACGCTGCGTGGCCCCGTCTCTCACTGACCTGTGTATCTCTTACAGCTCTGCATGGCCTCTCTCACCGCCCTGCGTGGCTCCGTCTCTCACTGACCCGTGTCTCTCTTACAGCTCTGCATGGCCTCTCTCACCGCCCTGCGTGGCCCCGTCTCTCACTGACCTGTGTCTCTCTTACAGCTCTGCATGGTCTCTCACCACGCTGCGTCTCTCTCACCCCGCTGCGTGGCCCCGTCTCTCACTGACCTGTGTATCTCTTGCAGCTCTGCATGGCCTCTCTCACCGCCCTGCGTGGCCCCGTCTCTCACCGACCTGTGTCTCTCACCGCCCTACGTGGCCCCGTCTCTCACTGACCCGTGTCTCTCACCACGCTGCGTGGCCCCGTCTCTCACTGACCTGTGTATCTCTTACAGCTCTGCATGGCTTCTCTCACCGCCCAGCGTGGCCCCGTGTCTCTCTTACAGCTCTGCATGGTCTCTCTCCACGCTGCATGGCCCCATCTCTCACTGCCCTGTGTGTGTCTCACTGCCCTGTGTGGGCCCCGTCTCTCACTGCCCTGTGTCTCTCTCACTGCCCTGTGTGGGCCCCGTCTCTCACCGCCCTGTGTCTCTCTCACTGCCCTGCGTGGGCCCCGTCTCTCACCGCCCTGTGTCTCTCTCATCGCCCTGCGTGGCCCCGTCTCTCACTGCCCTGTGTCTCTCTCACTGCCCTGCTTGAGCCCCGTCTCTCACCACCCTGCGTGGCCCCGTCTCTCACTGCCCTGTGTCTCTCTCACTGCCCTGTGTCTCTCTCACTGCCCTGCGTGGGCCCCGTCTCTCACTGCCCTGTGTGGGCCCCGTCTCTCAATGCCCTGTGTCTCTCTCATTGCTTTGCGTGGGCCCCATCTCTCACCGCCTTGTGTCTCTCTCACTGCCCTGCGTGGGCCCTGTCTCTCACTGCCCTGCATGGGCCCCGACTCTCACTGCCCTGCGTGGGCCCCGACTCTCACTGCCCTGCGTGGGCCCCGTCTCTCACTGCCCTGCGTGGGCCCCGTCTCTCACTGCCCTGCGTGGGCCCCGTCTCTCACTGCCCTGCGTGGGCCCCGTCTCTCACTGCCCTGCGTGGGCCCCGTCTCTCACTGCCCTGCGTGGGCCCCGTCTCTCACTGCCCTGCGTGGGCCCCGTCTCTCACTGCCCTGCGTGGGCCCCGTCTCTCACTGCCCTGCGTCTCTCACTGCTTTGCGTGGGCCCCGTCTCTCACCGCCTTGTGTCTCTCTCACTGCCCTGCGTGGGCCCCATCTCTCACCGCCCTGTGTCTCTCTCACTGCCCTGCGTGGGCCCCGTCTCTCACCGCCCTGTGTCTCTCTCACTGCACTTTGTGGGCCCCGTCTCTCACTGCCCTGTGTGGGCCCCGTCTCTCACTGCCCTGTGTCTCTCTCACTGCCCTGTGTCTCTCTCACTGCCCTGTGTCTCTCTCACTGCCCTGTGTCTCTCTCACTGCCCTGTGTCTCTCTCACTGCCCTGTGTCTCTCTCACTGCCCTGTGTCTCTCTCACTGCCCTGTGTCTCTCTCACTGCCCTGCGTCTCTCTCACTGCCCTGCGTCTCTCTCACTGCCCTGTGTCTCTCTCACTGCCCTGCGCGGCCCCGTCTCTCACTGACCTGTGTATCTCTTACAGCTCTGCATGGCCTCTCTCACCACCCTTCACGGGCCCTGTCTCTCACTGGCCTGTGTCTCTCACCGCCCTGCGTCTCTCTCACCGCGCTGCGTGGCCCCGTCTCTCACTGCCCTGCGTCTCTCTCACCACCCTGCGTGGCCCTGTCTCTCACTGACCTGTGTCTCTTACAGCTCTAAATGGTCTCTCTCACTGCCCTGCGTCTCTCTCCCCGCCCTACGTGGCCCCGTCTCTCACTACCCTGCTTCTCTCTCTCACCGCGTTGCTTGGCTCCGTCTCTCACTGCCCTGTGTCTCTCTCACTGCCCTGTGTCTCTCTCACCTCCCTACGTGGCCCCGTCTCTCACTGCCCTGCGTCTCTCTCACCGCCCTGCGTCTCTCACCGCGCTGCGTGGCCCCATCTCTCACTGCCCTGTGTCTCTCTCACTGCCCTGCGTGGCCCCGTCTCTCACTGACCTGTGTATCTCGCACCACCCTGCGTCTCTCTCACCGCCCTGCGTGGCCCCATCTCTCACCGACTTGTGTCTCTCACCGCCCTGCGTCTCTCTCAACGCCCTGCGTGGCCCCGTCTCACTGCCCTGCGTCTCTCTCACCGCCCTGCGTGGCCCCGTCTCTCACCGACCTGTGTCTCTCACCGCCCTACGTGGCCCAGTCTCTCACTGACCCGTATCTCTCACCATTCTGCGTGGCCCCGTCTCTCACTGACCTGTGTATCTTACAGCTCTGCATGGCCTCTCTCACCGCCCTGCGTGGCCCCGTCTCTCACTGACCCGTGTCTCTCTTACAGCTCTGCATGGCCTCTCTCACCGCCCTGCGTGGCCCTGTCTCTCACCGACCTGTGTCTCTCTTACAGCTCTGCATCTGCATGGTCTCTCACCACGCTGCGTCTCTCACCGCGCTGCGTGGCCCCGTCTCTCACTGACCTGTGTATCTCTTACAGCTCTGCATGGCCTCTCTGACCGCCCTGCGTGGTCCCGTCTCTCACCGACCTGTGTCTCTCACCGCCCTACATGGCCCCGTCTCTCACTGACCCGTGTCTCTCACCACGCTGCGTGGCCCCGTCTCTCACTGACCTGTGTATCTCTTACTGCTCTGCATGGCCTCTCTCACCGCCCTTCGTGGCCCCGTCTCTCACTGACCCGTGTCTCTCTTACAGTTCTGCATGGTCTCTCACCGCCCTGAGTGGCCCCGTCTCTCACTGACCCGTGTCTCTCTTACAGTTCTGCATGGTCTCTCACCACGCTGCGTGGCCCCGTCTCTCACTGACCCGTGTCTCCCTTACAGCTCTGCATGGCCTCTCTCACCGACCTGCGTGGCCCCGTCTCTCACCACCCTACGTGGCCCCGTCTCTCACTGACCCGTGTTTCTCAGCACGCTGCGTGGCCCCGTCTCTCACTGACCTGTGTCTCTCTCACCACGCTGCGTGGCCCCGTCTCTCACTGACCCGTGTCTCTCTTACAGCTCTGCATGGCCTCTCTCACCGACCTGCGTGGCCCCGTCTCTCACCGCCCTACGTGGCCCCGTCTCTCACTGACCCGTGTCTATCACCACGCTGCGTGGCCCCGTCTCTCACTGACCTGTGTATCTCTTACAGCTCTGCATGGCCTCTCTCACCGCCCTGCGTGGCCCCGTCTCTCACTGCCCTACGTGGCCCCGTCTCTCACTGACCCGTGTCTCTCTCACCACGCTGCGTGGCCCCGTCTCTCACTGACCCGTGTCTCTCTCACCACGCTGCGTGGCCCCTTCTCTCACTGACCCATGTCTCTCTTACAGCTCTGCATGGTCTCTCTGACACTGTTCCGCACTCTGCTGAACCTGAACTGTGAAGATGTCTTACTCCAGCTGGTGCTCAGGTAAGTGATTATCACTAGACTTCTGCACCAGATTATTACAACTATTTGGCCTTCTTTAGCCAATATAATGTCTTCATCATATATGTTTAAAGCATGTTTAGTAGTGACTTACCTATATACATACACAGATATACATAATATGTATCACTTGTAGTGACTTGCCTATATACATGCACAGATATACATAATATGTATCACTTGTAGTGACTTACCTATATACATACACAGATATACATAATATGTATCATTTGTAGTGACTTACCTATATACATGCACAGATATACATAATATGTATCACTTGTAGTGACTTACCTATATACATACACAGATATACATAATATGTATCATTTGTAGTGACTTACCTATATACATGCACAGATATACATAATATGTATCATTTGTAGTGATTTACCTATATACATACACAGATATACATAATATGTATCACTTGTAGTGACTTACCTATATACATACACAGATATACATAATATGTATCATTTGTAGTGACTTACCTATATACATACACAGATATACATAATATCTATCACTTGTAGTGACTTACCTACATACATGCACAGATATACATAATATGTATCATTTGTAGTGACTTACCTATATACATGCACAGATATACATAATATGTATCACTTGTAGTGACTTACCTATATACATACACAGATATACATAATATGTATCATTTGTAGTGACTTACCTATATACATGCACAGATATACATAATATGTATCATTTGTAGTGATTTACCTATATACACACACAGATATACATAATATGTATCATTTGTAGTGACTTACCTATATACATGCACAGATATACATAATATGTATCATTTGTAGTGACTTACCTATATACATACACAGATATACATTATATGTATAATTTGTAGTGACTTACCTATATACATACACAGATATACATAATATGTATCACTTGTAGTGACTTACCTATATACATAATATGTATCACTTGTAGTGACTTACCTATATACATACACAGATATACATAATATGTATCACTTGTAGTGACTTACCTATATACATACACAGATATACATAATATGTATCACTTGTAGTGACTTACCTATATACATACACAGATATACATAATATGTATCACTTGTAGTGACTTACCTATATACATACACAGATATACATAATATGTATCATTTATAGTGACTTACCTATATACATGCACAGATATACATAATGTGTATCATTTGTAGTGACTTACCTATATACATACACAGATATACATAATATGTATCACTTGTAGTGACTTACCTATATACACACACAGATATACATAATATGTATCACTTGTAGTGACTTACCTATATACATACACAGATATACATAATATGTATCACTTGTAGTGACTTGCCTATATACATGCACAGATATACATAATATGTATCACTTGTAGTGACTTACCTATATACATACACAGATATACATAATATGTATCACTTGTAGTGACTTACCTATATACACACACAGATATACATAATATGTATCACTTGTTGTGACTTACCTATATACATACACAGATATACATAATATCTATCATTTGTAGTGACTTGCCTATATACACACACACAGATATACATAATATGTATAATTTGTAGTGACTTACCTATATACATACACAGATATACATAATATGTATCATTTGTAGTGACTTACCTATATACATACACAGATATACATAATATGTATCACTTGTAGTGACTTACCTATATACACACACAGATATACATAATATGTATCACTTGTAGGGACTTACCTATATACATACACAGATATACATAATATGTATCATTTGTAGTGACTTACCTATATACACACACAGATATACATAATATGTATCATTTGTAGTGACTTGCCTATATACACGCACAGATATACATAATATGTATCACTTGTAGTGACTTACCTATATACATGCACAGATATACATAATATGTATCACTTGTAGTGACTTACCTATATACATACACAGATATACATAATATGTATCACTTGTAGTGACTTACCTATATACACACACACAGATATACATAATATGTATCACTTGTAGGGACTTACCTATATACATACACAGATATACATAATATGTATCATTTGTAGTGACTTACCTATATACACACACAGATATACATAATATGTATCATTTGTAGTGACTTGCCTATATACATGCACAGATATACATAATATGTATCATTTGTAGTGACTTGCCTATATACATGCACAGATATACATAATATGTATCACTTGTAGTGACTTACCTATATACATGCACAGATATACATAATATGTATCACTTGTAGTGACTTACCTATATACATACACAGATATACATAATATGTATCACTTGTAGTGACTTACCTATATACATACACAGATATCTCTTATATATTTAGCCAGATCTGTCACTCAACCCCTGTGGAGAACGTTCCTGTGTAAAACAGTTTCACTTTCATGTGTCTGACGTTCCATCCCCTTGACATCACCTCCCCCCGCCCAGCCAGGGCTACAGTACACGCCCACCATCCACCATTACTCCACAGCCACCATCCACCATTACTCCTGCACATCCCTACCCTCTGCCAGGACCCCCGCGACCCCCCCTCCCGCGATTCGCGGGACCCCCCCGCGACCCCCCCCTCCCGCGAATCGCGGGACCCCCCGCGACCCCCCCCTCCCGCGAATCGCGGGACCCCCGCGACCCCCCCTCCCGCGAATCGCGGGACCCCCGCGACCCCCCCCCTCCCGCGAATCGCGGGACCCCCCGCGACCCCCCCCTCCCGCGATTCGCGGGACCCCCCGCGACCCCCCCCTCCCGCGATTCGCGGGACCCCCGTGACCCCCCCTCCCGCCATTCGCAGGACCCCGCACCCCCCCTCCCGCGATTCGCGGGACCCCCGCTTTCCACCCTCCCGCGAGTCGCGGGACCCCTGCGACCCCCCCTCCCGTGATTCGCGGGACCCCCGCGAACCCCCCCCTCCCGCGATTCGCGGGACCCCCGCGACCACCACGGTATCCGGACTATTGTTAGACAGCACTTACATCGACAGCCATTACATCGACACCATTAGTTCGACACCTCAATAGGTCGACATGGTTTTAGGTCGACATGTTATTAGGTCGACAGCTCATTAGGTCGACAGCTCATTAGGTCGACATGTTTAGGTCGACACTGCCATTAGGTCGACAGTGTCTATGTCGACAGTCAAAAGGTCGACATGGTTTTTTTCACTGTTTATTGAGCCGACATGTGCCGACAGGCGGTATTTCATGCCCTACTATCCACTAGGGCGTGGTGGGAGAATAAAATAGTGTGCCGAGCGCAGCGAGGCACCGTGCCCGAAGCATAGCGAGCGGCTGCGGTACACTTCAAACTGTGTCCATGTCGACTGTGTCGACATTTCGGCCAAAAAACAGTGAAAAAACCCATGTCGACCTTTTGACTGTCGACATAGACTCTGTCGACCTAATGGCAGTGTCAACCTAAAAACATGTCAACCTAATGAGCTGTCGACCTAATGAGCTGTCGACATAATGACATGTCGACCTAATGACATGTCGACCTAAAACCATGTCGACCTATTGAGCTGTCGAACTAATGGTGTCGATGTAATGGCTGTCGATGAAAGTGCTGTCTAATATCCGTCCCAGACCCGACCACCCCCTCCCGCGATTCGCTGGACCTCCGCAACCACCCCCTCCTGCGAAACGCGGGACCCCCGCGACCCTCCCGCAAATTGCGGGACCCCAGCGACCCCTCCCTCCCGCGAGCCCCCTCCCGCGATTCGCAGGACCCCTGCATCCTCCCCTCCCGCGATTCGTGGGACCCCTGCGACCCCCCCTCCCGGCATTAAAAGGGACCCCCGCGACCCCCCCTCCCGCGATTCACGGCACCCCCCCTACTGTGATTTGCGACCCCCCTCCCGCAATTCACGCCGCCCCCTCCCGCGATTCACGGAACCCCCCGTAGCGCCCACCTCCCGCGATTTGCGGGCCCCCTCGGCACTTCTCGCGATTTGCGACCGCCCCCTAATTCACACATTCGGGGACCCCACCTCCCGCGATTCATGCCCCCCTCACGCAATTCACGGCACCCCCCACACCCCCCTTCCTGCGATTCGCAACCCCCCAAGACCCCCCCTCCCGCGATTCACGAAACCCCCCGTAGCGCCCCCTCCCGCGATTTGCGGGCCCCCTTGGCACCTCTCGCAATTTGCGACCGCCCCGTAATTCACACATTCGGGGTCCCCCCCTCCCGCGATTCATGCCCCCCTCACGCAATTCACGGAACCCCCCATACCCCCCTTCCTGCGATTCGGAACCCCCCACGACCCCCCCCCCTCCCGCGATTCATGCCCCCTCCCGCGATTCACGGACCCCCGCACCACCCCCCTGCGCCCACCCTCCCTTGATTCACGCCCCCCTCATGCAATTCACGGCAACCCCCCACACCCCCCCTCCTGCGATTCGCAGCCCCCCCACGACCCCCGCCTCCTGCGATTCATGACCCCTCCCGTGATTCACGGACCCCCGCACCACCCCCCCTTGACTCACGGCACCCCACGCGCCCCTCCCGCAATTCACGGACCTCCGCAACCCCCCCTCCCGCAATTCACTAACCCCGACAACCCCCCTCCCGCAATTTGCGGACCCCCCTTCCCACGATTCAAGCCCCCCGCGCCCCCGCCCACGATTTGCGGACCCCCGCCCCCTCCCGCTAACCGCGGATCCCCACACACCACCCCCCCTCCCGCAATTTGCAGACCCCCCAGACCCCCCTCCGGCAATTCCACCCCCCAGCGGACCACCGCGGCCCCCGCTCCCGCATTTCATGTACCCCCGTGACAATGGGGGATCCTGTACCACCACAAGCAGGTACCGCCCCTAGGTGGGAAATCCGGCCCTGGCTGCCGCACTGCAGGTTTCCCCACTGCCCTCTGCACCAGCGCCACAACTTTTATCAATGTCTTGCCCACATACCACTATTATACAGCCTCCTGCTCTCATGCACGCTCACTCCCTCCCAGTGGGAGGAGACGCTCACCCACTGCCGGGAGCTGCATACTGTCCCCCACCCTCCTCCAGTTCTAGGGATGCCCATCGACCATCAATGATTTTCAAATAATCGATGGTTTATGGCCGATGTTGAATACTTTTGCCATCAATGTGGGAGGACACTGCCCTGCCTCCTGTTCTCCTGCCCCGTAACTTCCGCCAGTGGAGACCCGCTCACCCTGTGTTGCCCACATTCCCCTATCATGCTTTACCGCCCAGCCTCCTGCTCTCATGCACCCTAACTCCCACCCAGTCGGAGGAGACACTGACTCCTGTATTTCTGTGCTGCCACGCTGGACCCTCACCCACTGGCAGAAGCTGCACAGTGTCCACCACCCTCTTTAGTCCCCCGTATGCCCACACACCCCTATCACTACCCAGGTTCCTGCTCTCCTGAACCGTAACTTCCACCACTGGGTAATCGCTGACGCTGTGTTGCCCACATACCCCTATCATGCCTCATATCCAAGCCTCCTGCTCTCATGCACCCTAACTCCCACCCAGTAGGAGGAGACACTGACTCAGGGCCACCGTCCGGTACTCCTGTGCTGCCATGCTGGACCCTCACCCACTGCCAGAAGCTGCAATACAGGGCATCTTTCATACAATTCTAACCATATTTCTCACAATACAAATGTTCACAAATTAAGGGGCGTAGCCCCTTACGCCGGTGTGAAGAGCGCCCGTAGGGCGCGATGAATCACCTAGTACATAATATGTATCATTTGTAGTGAATTCCCTATATACATACACAGATATACATAATATGTATTATTTGTAGTGACTTACCTATATACATACACAGATCTACATAATATGTATCATTTGTAGTGACTTACCTATATACATACACAGATATACATAATATGTATCACTTGTAGTGACTTACCTATATACATACACAGATATACATAATATGTATCACTTGTAGTGACTTACCTATATACACACACAGATATACATAATATGTATCATTTGTAGTGACTTACCTATATACACGCACAGATATACATAATATGTATCACTTGTAGTGACTTACCTATATACATGCACAGATATACATAATATGTATCACTTGTAGTGACTTACCTATATACATACACAGATATACATAATATGTATCACTTGTAGTGACTTACCTATATACATACACAGATATACATAATATGTATCACTTGTAGTGACTTACCTATATACATACACAGATATACATAATATGTATCACTTGTAGTGACTTACCTATATACATACACAGATATACATAATATGTATCACTTGTAGTGACTTACCTATATACACACACAGATATACATAATATGTATCATTTGTAGTGACTTACCTATATACATGCACATATATACATAATATGTATCACTTGTAGTGACTTACCTATATACATGCACAGATATACATAATATGTATCACTTGTAGTGACTTGCCTATATACATACACAGATATACATAATATGTATCACTTGTAGTGACTTACCTATATACATGCACAGATATACATAATATGTATCACTTGTAGTGACTTACCTATATACATACACAGATATACATAATATGTATCACTTGTAGTGACTTACCTATATGTACATACACAGATATACATAATATGTATCACTTGTAGTGACTAACCTATATACATACACAGATATACATAATATGTATCACTTGTAGTGACTTACCTATATACATACACAGATATACATAATATCTATCACTTGTAGTGACTTACCTATATACACACACAGATATACATAATATGTATCATTTGTAGTGACTTACCTATATACATACACAGATATACATAATATGTATCACTTGTAGGGACTTACCTATATACATGCACAGATATACATAATATGTATAATTTGTAGTGACTTACCTATATACATACACAGATCTACATAATATGTATCATTTGTAGTGACTTACCTATATACATACACAGATCTACATAATATGTATCATTTGTAGTGACTTACCTATATGTACATACACAGATATACATAATATGTATAATTTATAGTGACTTACCTATATACATACACAGATCTACATAATATGTATCATTTGTAGTGACTTACCTATATGTACATACACAGATATACATAATACGTATCATTTATAGTGACTTACCTATATACATACACAGATATCTCTTATATATTTAGCCAGATCTGTCACTCAACCCCTGTGGAGAACGTTCCTGTGTAGAACAGTTTCACTTTCATGTGTCTGACGTTCCACCCCCTTGACATCACCTCCCCCCGCCCAGCCAGGGCTACAGTACACGCCCACCATCCACCATTACTCCACAGCCACCATCCACCATTACTCCTGCACATCCCTACCCTCTGCCAGGACCCCCGCGACCCCCCTCCCGCGATTCGCGGGACCCCAGCGAACCCCCCCTCCCGGGATTCGCGGGACCCCCGCGAACCCCCTCCCGCGATTTGCGGGACCCCCGCGACCACCCCGGTATCCGGACTATTGTTAGACAGCACTTACATCGACAGCCATTACATCGACACCATTAGTTCGACAGCTCAATAGGTCGACATGGTTTTAGGTCGACATACCATTAGGTCGACATGTCATTATGTCGACAGCTCATTAGGTCGACAGCTCATTAGGTCGACAGCTCATTAGGTCGACACTGCCATTAGGTCGACACTGCCATTAGGTCGACAGTGTCTATGTCGACAGTCAAAAGGTCGACATGGGTTTTTTCACTGTTTATTGAGCCGACATGTGCCGACAGGCGGTATTTCATGCCCTACTATCCACTAGGGTGTGGTGGGAGAATAAAATAGTGTGCCGAGCTCAGCGAGGCACCGTGCCCGAGGCATAGCGAGCGGCTGCGGTACACTTCAAACTGTGTCCATGTCGACTGTGTCGACATTTCGGCCAAAAAACAGTGAAAAAACACATGTCGACCTTTGACTGACGACATAGACTCTGTCGACCTAATGGCAGTGTCGACCTAAAAACATGTCGACCTAATGAGCTGTCGACCTAATGGGCTGTCGACCTAATGGGCTGTCGACATAATGACATGTCGACCTAATGACATGTCGACCTAAAACCATGTCGACCTATTGAGCTGTCGAACTAATGGTGTCGATGTAATGGCTGTCGATGTACTGTAAGTGCTGTCTAATATCCGTCCCAGACCCGAACACCCCCTCCCGCGATTCGCTGGACCTCCGCGACCACCCCCTCCCGCGAAACGCGGGACCCCCGCGACCCTCCCGAAAATCGCGGGACCCCAGCGACCCCTCCCTCCCGCGAGCCCCCTCCCGCGATTCGCAGGACCCCTGCATCCTCCCCTCCCACGATTCGCGGGACCCCTGCGACCCCCCCTCCCGGCATTAAAAGGGCCCCCCACGACCCCCCCTCCCGCGATTCACGGCACCCCCCCCTACTGTGATTTGCGACCCCCCTCCCGCAATTCGCGCCGCCCCCTCCCGCGATTCACGGAACCCCCCGTAGCGCCCCCCTCCCTCGATTTGCGGGCCCCCTCGGCACTTCTCGCGATTTGCGACCGCCCCCTAATTCACACATTCGGGGACCCCACCTCCCGCGATTCATGCCCCCCTCGCGCAATTCACGGCACCCCCCACACCCCCCTTCCTGCGATTCGCAACCCCCCACGACCCCCCCTCCCGCGATTCACGAAACCCCCCGTAGCGCCCCCCTCCCGCGATTTGCGGGCCCCCTCGGCACCTCTCGCGATTTGCGACCGCCCCGTCATTCACACATTCGGGGACCCCCCCTCCCGCGATTCATGCCCCCCTCACGCAATTCACGGCACCCCCATACCCCCCTTCCTGCGATTCGGAACCCCCCCACGACCCCCCCTCCCGCGATTCATGCCCCCTCCCGCGATTCACGGACCCCCGCACCACCCCCCTGCGCCCACCCTCCCTTGATTCACGTCCCCCTCATGCAATTCACGGCAACCCCCCACACCCCCCCTCCTGCGATTCGCAGCCCCCCCACGACCCCCCCCTCCTGCGATTCATGACCCCTCCCGTGATTCACGGACCCCCGAACCACCCCCCCTTGACTCACGGCACCCCACGCGCCCCTCCCGCAATTCACGGACCTCCGCAACCCCCCCTCCCACAATTCACTAACCCCGACAACCCCCCTCCCGCAATTTGCGGACCCCCCTTCTCACGATTCAAGCCCCCCCGCGCCCCCGCCCACGATTTTGCGGACCCCCCCCTCCCGCTAACCGCGGATCCCCACACACCACCCCCCCTCCCGCAATTTGCAGACCCCCTTCCGGCAATTCCACCCCCCAGCGGACCACCGTGGCCCCCACTCCCGCATTTCACGTACCCCCGTGACAATGGGGGATCCTGTACCACCACAAGCAGGTACCGCCCCTAGGTGGGAAATCCGGCCCTGGCTGCCGCACTGCCGGTTTCCCCACTGCCCTCTGCACCAGCGCCACAACTTTTATCAATGTCTTGCCCACATACCACTATTATACAGCCTCCTGCTCTCATGCACGCTCACTCCCTCCCAGTGGGAGGAGACGCTCACCCACTGCCGGGAGCTGCATACTGTCCCCCACCCTCCTCCAGTTCTAGGGATGCCCATCGACCATCAATGATTTTCAAATAATCGATGGTTTATGGCCGATGTTGAATACTTTTGCCATCAATGTGGGAGGACACTGCCCTGCCTCCTGTTCTCCTGCCCCGTAACTTCCGCCAGTGGAGACCCGCTCACCCTGTGTTGCCCACATTCCCCTATCATGCTTTACCGCCCAGCCTCCTGCTCTCATGCACCCTAACTCCCACCCAGTCGGAGGAGACACTGACTCCTGTATTTCTGTGCTGCCACGCTTGACCCTCACCCACTGGCAGAAGCTGCACAGTGTCCACCACCCTCTTTAGTCCCCCGTATGCCCACACACCCCTATCACTACCCTGCTCTCCTGAACCGTAACTTCCACCACTGGGTAATCGCTGACGCTGTGTTGCCCACATACCCCTATCATGCCTCATATCCCAGCCTCCTGCTCTCATGCACCCTAACTCCCACCCAGTAGGAGGAGACACTGACTCAGGGCCACCGTCCGGTACTCCTGTGCTGCCACGCTGGACCCTCACCCACTGCCAGAAGCTGCACTACAGGGCATCTTTCATACAATTCTAACCATATTTCTCACAATACAAATGTTCACAAATTAAGGGGCGTAGCCCCTTACGCCGGTGTGAAGAGCGCCCGTAGGGCGCGATGAATCACCTAGTACATAATATGTATCACTTGTAGTGACTTACCTATATACATACACAGATATACATAATATGTATCACTTGTAGTGACTTACCTATATACATACACAGATATACATAATATGTATCACTTGTAGTGACTTACCTATATACATACACAGATATACATAATATGTATCACTTGTAGTGACTTACCTATATACATACACAGATATACATAATATGTATCACTTGTAGTGACTTACCTATATACATACACAGATATACATAATATGTATCATTTATAGTGACTTACCTATATACATGCACAGATATACATAATATGTATCATTTATAGTGACTTACCTATATACATACACAGATATACATAATATGTATCATTTGTAGTGACTTACCTATATACATACACAGATATACATAATATGTATCATTTATAGTGACTTACCTATATACATGCACAGATATACATAATATGTATCACTTGTAGTGACTTACCTATATACATACACAGATATACATAATATGTATCATTTATAGTGACTTACCTATATACATGCACAGATATACATAATATGTATCACTTGTAGTGACTTACCTATATACATACACAGATATACATAATATGTATCACTTGTAGTGACTTACCTATATACATACACAGATATACATAATATGTATCACTTGTAGTGACTTACCTATATACATACACAGATATACATAATATGTATCACTTGTAGTGACTTACCTATATACATACACAGATATACATAATATGTATCATTTATAGTGACTTACCTATATACATGCACAGATATACATAATATGTATCATTTATAGTGACTTACCTATATACATACACAGATATACATAATATGTATCATTTGTAGTGACTTACCTATATACATACACAGATATACATAATATGTATCATTTATAGTGACTTACCTATATACATGCACAGATATACATAATATGTATCACTTGTAGTGACTTACCTATATACATACACAGATATACATAATATGTATCATTTATAGTGACTTACCTATATACATGCACAGATATACATAATATGTATCATTTATAGTGACTTACCTATATACATACACAGATATACATAATATGTATCATTTATAGTGACTTACCTATATACATGCACAGATATACATAATATGTATCACTTGTAGTGACTTACCTATATACATACACAGATATACATAATATGTATCACTTGTAGTGACTTACCTATATACATACACAGATATACATAATATGTATCACTTGTAGTGACTTACCTATATACATACACAGATATACATAATATGTATCACTTGTAGTGACTTACCTATATACATACACAGATATACATAATATGTATCATTTATAGTGACTTACCTATATACATGCACAGATATACATAATATGTATCATTTATAGTGACTTACCTATATACATACACAGATATACATAATATGTATCATTTGTAGTGACTTACCTATATACATACACAGATATCTCTTATATATTTAGCCAGATCTGTCACTCATCTCCTGTGTATATAATGTTCCCGCCCAGCGGGATACACAAACCCGCCCCCCCCTAGGAAAAAGACCAGTGTTCTATGTGTAGAACGTTTTCATGTGTATAACGTTCCACCCCCTTGACATCACCTCCCCCCCCCCCCCGGCCCAGCCAGGGCTACAGTACACACCCACCCATCCACCATTACTCCACAGCCACCATCCACCATTACTCCTGCACCCCCCTCCCGCGATTCGCGGAACCCCCGCAACCTCCCTCCCGCGATTCACGGAACCCCCCTTTCTGCGATTTGTGACCCCCCCTCCCTGCAATTCGCGCCCCTCTCCCGCGTTTCTACCCCCGCGCGATTTGCAGAACCCGCCCCTCCCACGATTCACGGAACCTCCCATAGCGCCCCCTTCCGCGATTTGCAGACCCCCTCAGCATCTCCCGCGCCCCCCCCCCCCTCCCGCGATTCACGCCCCCCCCTCACGCAATTCACGGCACCCCCCTCGACCCCCCTCCTGCGATTCGCAGCCCCCCACGACCCCCCCTCCTGCTATTCATGCCCCCACGACCCCCCCCCCCTCCCGCGATTCACGGGACTGCACTATCACACACTGCTTACAATACACAGGCCACCCTGATCACTGCTTCCCATGCTAGAGTACAGGACTTTGCCCGTGCTGCACCCTTCAGTGGAACGCACTCCCTCGCTCCATTAGACTCTCCCCGACCTTGCAAAGCTTCAAACGGGCACTGAAAACTCACCTATTCATCAAAGCGTACCCTTCCACTGCATAAACCAGCTGGTTCTCCGACCCCTTGCCTGTTTACATCCTGCTATCTAACCACCACCCACTCGCTTGCACCTCTTGTAATCTGTCTGTCTCCCCTTCCTACTAGATTGTAAGCTCCTCCGAGCAGGGCCCTCTTCCCTCCTGTTGTCGCAGGCCCACTTCTCTTCACATGTCACTCACAGCTCTCCTATACTCCAACACTCAGTGACCATCTTCATACTCATCTCCATCATTGGCATCTAGCCTCTAGTTGTATGTTGATTGGGTCCTCACTACTTACATTTAAGCTGTAATGTGTATTGAACTGTGGCGCTCTTTATTTGTACTGTATTTTTGTTATTTATTCAATGTTATGCCAAGTTTTGTCTCCCTGTATTGTTCCTTTGTACGGCGCTGCGAAACACTTGTGGCGCCTTATAAATAAAATAATAATAATAATAGTGATCAGTGTGTTATATCTGTGCGTCCTGTGTGATATCAGTGTGTATAGTGATCAGTGTGTGATATCAGTGCATCCGGTGTATAGTGATCTGTGTATGAAATCAGTGCTTCCTGTGTATAATGATCAGTGTGTCCTGTGTATAGTGATCAGTGTGTGATATCCGTGTGTCCTGTGTATAGTGATCAGTGTGATATCAGTGTGTCCTGTGTATAGTGATCAGTGTGTGATATCAGTGTGTCCTGTGTATAGTGATCAGTGTGTCCTGTGTATAGTGATCAGTGTGTGATATCAGTGTATAGTGATCAGTGTGTGATATCAGTGTGTCCTGTGTATAGTGATCAGTGTATGACATCAGTGTGTCCTGTGTATAGTGATCAGTGTGTGATATCAGTGTGCCCTCTGTATAGTGATCAATGTGTGATATCAGTGTGTCCTGTGTATAGTGATCAGTGTGTGATATCAGTGCGTCCTGTGTATAGTGATCAGTGTGTGATATCAGTGCATCCGGTGTATAGTGATCAGTGTGTGATATCAGTGTGCCCTGTGTATAATGATCAGTGTGTCCTGTGTATAGTGATCAGTGTGTGATATCCGTGTGTCCTGTGTATAGTGATCAGTGTGTGATATCCATGTGTCCTGTGTATAGTGATCAGTGTGTGATATCCGTGTGTCCTGTGTATAGTGATCAGTGTGTGATATCCATGTGTCCTGTGTATAGTGATCAGTGTGTGATATCAGTGTGTCCTGTGTATAGTGTTCAGTGTGTGATATCAGTGCGTCCTGTGTATAGTGATCAGTGTGTGATATCAGTTTGTCCTGCGTATAGTGATCAGTGTGTGATATCAGTGCATCCTGTGTATAGTGATCAGTGTGTCCTGTGTATAGTGATCAGTGTGTGATATCAGTGCATACTGTGTATAGTGATCAGTGTGTGATATCAGTGCGTCCTGTGTATAGTGATCAGTGTATGACATCAGTGTGTCCTGTGTATAGTGATCAGTGTGTGATATCAGTGTGCCCTCTGTATAGTGATCAGTGTGTGATATCAGTGTGCACTGTGTATAGTGATCAGTGTGTGATATCAGTGCATACTGTGTATAGTGATCAGTGTGTGATATCAGTGTGCCCTGGGTATAGTGATCAGTGTGTGATATCAGTGCATACTGTGTATAGTGATCAGTGTGTCCTGTGTATAGTGATCAGTGTGCCCTGTATATAGTGATCAGTGTGTTATATCTGTGCGTCCTGTGTATAGTGATCAGTGTGCGATATCAGTTTGTCCTGTGTATAGTGATCAGTGTGTGATATCAGTGTGCCCTGTGTATAGTGATCAGTGTGTCCTGTGTATAGGGATCAGTGTGTGATATCAGTGTGCCCTGTGTATAGTGATCAGTGTGTGATATCAGTGTGCCCTGTGTATAGTGATCAGTGTGTGATATCAGTGTGCCCTGTGTATAATGATCAGTGTGTCCTGTGTATAGTGATCAGTGTGTGATATCCGTGTGTCCTGTGTATAGTGATCAGTGTGTGATATCCATGTGTCCTGTGTATAGTGATCAGTGTGTGATATCCGTGTGTCCTGTGTATAGTGATCAGTGTGTGATATCCATGTGTCCTGTGTATAGTGATCAGTGTGTGATATCAGTGTGTCCTGTGTATAGTGTTCAGTGTGTGATATCAGTGCGTCCTGTGTATAGTGATCAGTGTGTGATATCAGTTTGTCCTGTGTATAGTGATCAGTGTGTGATATCAGTGCGTCCTGTGTATAGTGATCAGTGTGTCCTGTGTATAGTGATCAGTGTGTGATATCAGTGCATACTGTGTATAGTGATCAGTGTGTGATATCAGTGCGTCCTGTGTATAGTGATCAGTGTATGACATCAGTGTGTCCTGTGTATAGTGATCAGTGTGTGATATCAGTGTGCCCTCTGTATAGTGATCAGTGTGTGATATCAGTGCATACTGTGTATAGTGATCAGTGTGTGATATCAGTGTGCCCTGGGTATAGTGATCAGTGTGTGATATCAGTGCATACTGTGTATAGTGATCAGTGTGTCCTGTGTATAGTGATCAGTGTGCCCTGTATATAGTGATCAGTGTGTTATATCTGTGCGTCCTGTGTATAGTGATCAGTGTGCGATATCAGTTTGTCCTGTGTATAGTGATCAGTGTGTGATATCAGTGTGCCCTGTGTATAGTGATCAGTGTGTCCTGTGTATAGGGATCAGTGTGTGATATCAGTGTGCCCTGTGTATAGTGATCAGTGTGTGATATCAGTGTGCCCTGTGTATAGTGATCAGTGTGTCCTGTGTATAGTGATCAGTGTGTGATATCAGTGCATACTGTGTATAGTGATCAGTGTGTGATATCAGTGTGCACTGTGTATAGTGATATCAGTGTGCTCTGCCAATGGGCAGGTTATGTAAGTGTCTGTGTAATGAAATATTTCCCATTGCAGGTATTTGATCCCCTGCAATCATGTCATGCTGAGCCAAAGACGGGCCGTGAAGGATGTGGATTTATACTCCAAGACGACTGACAAGTTCCTCTCTCTCATCCCTCGATGTTGTTTGAAAGACAATCTTGTCTGTCAGGAGAGAGAAGAGGAGCATGCTACCTGGTCTAAAGGTGAGGGGGAAGGAGGCTTTATCCTTTACACAATGTGTGTACCTGCCGATATTGGTGGAAGTGGGGACCCCGCAGAGTAAAGGCCCCCATACACTACGCGATTTGGCCCCGATTTCACCCGATTCTGGAGGATTGGGCCGAGAAATCGGGTGAAACTGGGCAAATTGCATAGTGTATGACATCCGATCTGATCCGATGCGCGGTCCCATGTACATCGGATTAGATCCGGATGACGGACGGTCTGCACATAAGATTAATCATGTGCAGCCGTCCGTGGGAGTGACAGGAGCAGGCTGGGGGCGGGGTCCGGTCCTGGGTACCTGTAGGTGCAGGCTGTAATCTGTATTGTGCACTGGGAGAGCCTCAGCCTCTTCAGATGTAGCGGCGCTGCGGCAGGCAGGGTCAGGAGCGGGGACCGCAGAGCAGCGGGAGAATAGAAACCATCCTATTCAAAAGACTGGGCGGCCGCTGATTGGCTGAGTTCTCAGCCAATCAGCGGCCGCCCAGTCCTTTGAATGGGATTTCTTTCTATTCTCGTGGCGCGCACCCGGTCTCTCTGCATCTGCGGTCCCCGCTCCTGACCCTGCCTGCCGCAGCGCCGCTACATCTGAAGAGGCTGAGGCTCTCCCAGTGCACAATACAGATTACAGCCTGCACCTACAGGTACCCAGGACCGGACCCCGCCCCCAGCCTGCTCCTGTCACTCCCCCGGCCGGTCCCCACTCCCATCCTGCCGCGACCGAGAGGTCATGGTGTAAAGGTGAGGGGAGGTCTGTCTGATCCAAGGTGAGACTGAGAGATCATATTGTAAAGGTGAGGGGAGGTCTGTCTGATCCAAGGTGAGGCTGAGAGGTCATGGTGTAAAGGTGAGAGGAGATCTGTCTGATCCGAGGTGAGACTGAGAGCTCATGGTGTAAAGGTGGTTGGAGATCTGTCTGATCCGAGGTGAGGCTGAGAGATCATGGTGTAATGGTGAGGGGGAGATCTGTCTGATCCGAGGTGAGACTGAGAGCTCGTGGTGTAAAGGTGGTTGGAGGTCTGACTGATCCAAGGTGAGGCTGAGAGCTCATGGTGTAAAGGTGAGGGGAGACCTGTCTGATCCGAGGTGAGGCTGAGAGGTCATGGTGTAAAGGTGAGGAGAGGTCTTTCTGATCCGAGGTGAGGCTGAGAGCTCATGGTGTAATGGTGAGGGGAGGTCTGTCTGATCCATGGTGAGGCTGAGAGCTCATGGTGTATAGGTGAGGGGAGGTCTGACTGATCCATGGTGAGGCTTAGAGCTCATAGTGTAAAGGTGAGGGGAGGTCTGTCCGATCCGAGGTGAGGCTGAGAGCTCATGGTGTAAAGGTGAGGGGAGGTCTGACTGATCCATGGTGAGGCTTAGAGCTCATAGTGTAAAGGTGAGGGGAGGTCTGTCTGATCCGAGGTGAGGCTGAGAGCTCATGGTGTAATGGTGAGGGGAGGTCTGACTGATCCGAGGTGAGGCTGAGAGCTCATGGTGTAATGGTGAGGGGAGGTCTGACTGATCCATGGTGAGGCTGAGAGCTCATGGTGTAATGGTGAGGGGAGATCTGTCTGATCCAAGGTGAGGCTGAGAGGTGATGGTGTAAAGGTGAGGGGAGGTCTGACTGATCCGAGGTGAGGCTGAGAGGTCATGGTGTAAAGGTGAGGGGAGATCTGTCTGATCCAAGGTGAGGCTGAGAGGTCATGGTGTAAAGGTGAGGGGAGGTCTGACTGATCCGAGGTGAGGCTAAGAGCTCATAGTGTAAAGGTGAGGGGAGATCTGTCTGATCCGAGGTGAGGCTGAGAGCTCATGGTGTAAAGGTGAGGGGAGGTCTGTCTGATCCGAGGTGAGGCTGAGAGCTCATGGTGTAATGGTGAGGGGAGGTCTGTCTGATCCGAGGTGAGGCTGAGAGGTCATGGTGTAAAGGTGGTTGGAGGTCTGACTGATCCGAGGTGAGGCTGAGAGCTCATGGTGTAAAGGTGAGGGGAGGTCTGTCTGATCCGAGGTGAGACTGAGAGCTTGTGGTGTAAAGGTGGTTGGATGTCTGACTGATCCGAGGTGAGGCTGAGAGGTCATGGTGTAAGGGTGAGGGGAGATCTGTCTGATCCAAGGTGAGGCTGAGAGGTCATGGTGTAAGGGTGAGGGGAGATCTGTCTCATCAAAGGTGAGGCTGAGAGGTCATGGTGTAAAGGTGAGGGGAGATCTGTCTGATCCAAGGTGAGGCTGAGAGCTCATGGTGTAATGGTGAGGGGAGGTCTGACTGATCCATGGTGAGGCTGAGAGGTCATAGTGTAAAGGTGAGAGGAGATCTGTCTGATCCGAGGTGAGGCTGAGTGCTCATGGTGTAATGGTGAGGGGAGATCTGTCTGATCCAAGGTGAGGCTGAGAGGTCATGGTGTAAAGGTGAGGGGAGGTCTGACTGATCCGAGGTGAGGCTGAGAGGTCATGGTGTAAAGGTGGTTGGAGGTCTGTCTGATCCGAGGTGAGGCTGAGAGGTCATGGTGTAAAGGTGAGGGGAGGTCTGTCTGATCCAAGGTGAGGCTGAGAGGTCATGGTGTAAAGGTGAGGGGAGGTCTGACTGATCCGAGGTGAGGCTGAGAGGTCATGGTGTAAAGGTGGTTGGAGGTCTGTCTGATCCGAGGTGAGGCTGAGAGGTCATGGTGTAAAGGTGAGGGGAGGTCTGTCTGATCCGAGGTGAGGCTGAGATGTCATGGTGTAAAGGTGAGGGGAGATCTGTCTGATCCGAGGTGAGGCTGAGAGGTCATGGTGTAATGGTGGTTGGAGGTCTGTCTGATCCGAGGTGAGACTGAGAGGTCATGGTGTAATGGTGGTTGGAGGTCTGTCTGATCCGAGGTGAGGCTGAGAGCTCATGGTGTAAAGGTGAGGGGAGGTCTGTCTGATCCGAGGTGAGGCTGAGAGCTCATGGTGTAAAGGTGGTTGGAGGTCTGTCTGATCCGAGGTGAGGCTGAGAGATCATGGTGTAAAGGTGAGGGGAGATCTGTCTGATCTGAGGTGAGGCTGAGAGCTCATGGTGTAAAGGTGGTTGGAGGTCTGTCTGATCCGAGGTGAGGCTGAGAGCTCATGGTGTAAAGGTGGTTGGAGGTCTGTCTGATCCGAGGTGAGACTGAGAGGTCATGGTGTAATGGTGAGGGGAGATCTGTCCGATCCCAGGTGAGGCTGAGAGGTCATGGTGTAAAGGTGGTTGGAGGTCTGTCTGATCCGAGCTGAGGCTGAGAGGTCATGGTGTAAAGGTGGTTGGAGGTCTGTCTCATCCGAGGTGAGGCTGAGAGGTCATGGTGTAATGGTGGTTGGAGGTCTGTCTGATCCATGGTGAGGCTGAGAGGTCATGGTGTAAAGGTGGTTGGAGATCCTTCTGATCCATGGTGAGGCTGAGAGGTCATGGTGTAATGGTGGTTGGAGGTCTGTCTGATCCGAGGTGAGGCTGAGAGGTCATGGTGTAAAGGTGGTTGGAGGTCTGACTGATCCAAGGTGAGGCTGAGAGGTCATGGTGTAAAGGTGGTTGGAGGTCTGACTGATCCATGGTGAGGCTGAGAGCTCATGGTGTAAAGGTGGTTGGAGATCTGTCTGATCCTAGGTGAGGTTGAGAGCTCATGGTGTAAAGGTGGTTGGAGGTCTGTCTGATCCGAGGTGAGGCTGAGAGGTCATGGTGTAATGGTGGTTGGAGGTCTGTCTGATCCGAGGTGAGACTGAGAGGTCATGGTGTAATGGTGGTTGGAGGTCTGTCTGATCCGAGGTGAGGCTGAGAGGTCATGGTGTAAAGGTGAGGGGAGGTCTGTCTGATCCGAGGTGAGGCTGAGAGCTCATGGTGTAATGGTGGTTGGAGGTCTGTCTGATCCGAGGTGAGGCTGAGAGGTCATGGTGTAAAGGTGAGGGGAGGTCTGTCTGATCCGAGGTGAGGCTGAGAGGTCATGGTGTAAAGGTGGTTGGAGGTCTGATCTGAGGTGAGGTATATGCCTGACTTAGCAGTGTCATTACTAAGCGATGGTACCATAACCTTGATGTTTCCTCCTGCAGCCCACGGAAGTCCAAGCATCGACACTTCATCAGTGAACACTGTTCCGAAACCCTCTACCCCTTCCCGGATGGCCTTCTTTATGCGTCAGTCTAATTCTACACCTGAGAGTCCATCACATCGCTCACCCAGCTTTTCTTCTCCTGACGCGGGTTTGGGGAGCCCGCGCCATGGCTCTTTGTGTTGGGACGAGGTAGCAGAGTTGGATGGGAATTACTTGGAATACCTACAGGAGGCCCGGGCTGGGATAGATCGGTGCACTCGCGCCTGTCGTGTCTGGTCCGCCCCTTATGATGGCGAGGAGCCCAGCCCTCGCAGCATGTCACCGCCCACTCCAGAAGAAGTCACCGTGTCCCCAGATTATTTCTCCCCTCCTTCCTCAACCACAAGGAGGCAGAGCAGCTCCGAGAGGGAGGCACGGCGGCACAGTGTTACCCCTCGGACTAAGAAACGCAGCTTACAGGAGGAAGGCCAGGGTCGGGTGGGAGAGAGGACACACACAGAAACATCTCATGGTGGTACTCCTGTCCCTGTACTAATGAATGGAGCTTTCACAGAGGAACAGGCGTATTTGGGGTGTACACATAGACCAGCTTTACATCCCGGGCGCACTGATGATATTGAAGTTAAAAAAGTAAAGCGGGAGCCGGCGGAAGGCAACGGGGTCCTGAGGGGGGAGGGGGAAGAGGTAATAGCGGGAGCAGAGAATGGAACAGAAGAGAAGCGCCCGGCTCACGCGGATCAGCAGCATTGGGCGTCATTACAGTGGGAGGCAGCAGAGTCCGTGGATAGTCTGATAGATGAGCTCCTGGACCGGGCCCCAGCAGAGACCAATGGGACACACTTGAATATTGAGAATCTTGGAGAGGAGCTGAAGCAGATGGAGGACAGCATGAGGGTGGTGGCCGTACAGGAGGAGACCACAGAGAGACACAACAGAATCCCGTCTGAGGAGGATGAGTACGGAGATATTATTATTAATAAGGAATCGGAGGAGATGAAGAACCGGGCGGACTCTCTGACACTCCTGCTGAGCAGCCCCCTGAGAGCACAGAATGGTAGCCAGCCCTATACAGGTGAGAGCCCAGAGTGGTAGCCAGCCCTATACAGGTGAGAGCCCAGAGTGGTAGCCAGCCCTGTACAGGTGAGAGCCCAGCGTGGTAGCCAGCCCTATACAGGTGAGAGCCCAGAGGTAGCCAGCCCTGTACAGGTGAGAGCCCAGACAGGTAGCCAACCCTATACAGGTGAGAGCCCAGAGTGGTAGCCAGCCCTATACAGGTGAGAGCCCAGAGTGGTAGCCAGCCCTATACAGGTGAGAGCCCAGACAGGTAGCCAACCCTATACAGGTGAGAGCCCAGAGTGGTAGCCAGCCCTATACAGGTGAGAGCCCAGACAGGTAGCCAGCCCTATACAGGTGAGAGCCCAGACAGGTAGCCGGCCCTATACAGGTGAGAGCCCAGACAGGTAGCCAGCCCTGTACAGGTGAGAGCCCAGACAGGTAGCCAGCCCTGTACAGGTGAGAGCCCAGACAGGTAGCCAGCCCTATACAGGTGAGAGCCCAGACAGGTAGCCGGCCCTATACAGGTGAGAGCCCAGAGTGGTAACCAGCCCTTTACAGGTGAGAGCCCAGAGTGGTAGCCAGCCCTATACAGGTGAGAGCCCAGACAGGTAGCCAGCCCTATACAGGTGAGAGCCCAGAGTGGTAGCCAGCCCTATACAGGTGAGAGCCCAGACAGGTAGCCAGCCCTATACAGGTGAGAGCCCAGACAGGTAGCCAGCCCTATACAGGTGAGAGCCCAGACAGGTAGCCGGCCCTATACAGGTGAGAGCCCAGACAGGTAGCCAGCCCTATACAGGTGAGAGCCCAGAGTGGTAGCCAGCCCTATACAGGTGAGAGCCCAGACAGGTAGCCAGCCCTATACAGGTGAGAGCCCAGACAGGTAGCCAGCCCTATACAGGTGAGAGCCCAGAGTGGTAGCCAGCCCTATACAGGTGAGAGCCCAGACAGGTAGCCGGCCCTATACAGGTGAGAGCCCAGACAGGTAGCCAGCCCTGTACAGGTGAGAGCCCAGACAGGTAGCCAGCCCTATACAGGTGAGAGCCCAGACAGGTAGCCGGCCCTATACAGGTGAGAGCCCAGAGTGGTAACCAGCCCTTTACAGGTGAGAGCCCAGAGTGGTAGCCAGCCCTATACAGGTGAGAGCCCAGACAGGTAGCCAGCCCTATACAGGTGAGAGCCCAGAGTGGTAGCCAGCCCTATACAGGTGAGAGCCCAGACAGGTAGCCAGCCCTATACAGGTGAGAGCCCAGACAGGTAGCCAGCCCTATACAGGTGAGAGCCCAGACAGGTAGCCGGCCCTATACAGGTGAGAGCCCAGACAGGTAGCCAGCCCTATACAGGTGAGAGCCCAGAGTGGTAGCCAGCCCTATACAGGTGAGAGCCCAGACAGGTAGCCAGCCCTATACAGGTGAGAGCCCAGACAGGTAGCCAGCCCTATACAGGTGAGAGCCCAGAGTGGTAGCCAGCCCTATACAGGTGAGAGCCCAGACAGGTAGCCGGCCCTATACAGGTGAGAGCCCAGACAGGTAGCCGGCCCTAGACAGGTAGCCGGCCCTGTATAGGTGAGAGCCCAGACAGGTAGCCGGCCCTATACAGGTGAGAGCCCAGAGTGGTAGCCAGCCCTTTACAGGTGAGAGCCCAGAGTGGTAGCCAGCCCTATACAGGTGAGAGCCCAGACAGGTAGCCAGCCCTATACAGGTGAGAGCCCAGAGTGGTAGCCAGCCCTATACAGGTGAGAGCCCAGACAGGTAGCCGGCCCTATACAGGTGAGAGCCCAGACAGGTAGCCGGCCCTATACAGGTGAGAGCCCAGACAGGTAGCCTGACCTGTACAGGTGAGAGCCCAGAGTGGTAGCCAGCCCTATACAGGTGAGAGCCCAGAGTGGTAGCCAGCCCTATACAGGTGAGAGCCCAGACAGGTAGCCAGCCCTATACAGGTGAGAGCCCAGACAGGTAGCCGGCCCTATACAGGTGAGAGCCCAGACAGGTAGCCAGCCCTATACAGGTGAGAGCCCAGAGTGGTAGCCAGCCCTATACAGGTGAGAGCCCAGACAGGTAGCCAGCCCTATACAGGTGAGAGCCCAGACAGGTAGCCAGCCCTATACAGGTGAGAGCCCAGAGTTGTAGCCAGCCCTATACAGGTGAGAGCCCAGACAGGTAGCCGGCCCTATACAGGTGAGAGCCCAGACAGGTAGCCGGCCCTATACAGGTGAGAGCCCAGAGTGGTAGCCAGCCCTGTACAGGTGAGAGCCCAGACAGGTAGCCGGCCCTGTACAGGTGAGAGCCCAGAGTGGTAGCCGGCCCTATACAGGTGAGAGCCCAGAGTGGTAGCCAGCCCTATACAGGTGAGAGCCTAGACAGGTAGCCGGCCCTATACACGTGAGAGCCCAGAGTGGTAGCCGGCCCTATACAGGTGAGAGCCCAGACAGGTAGCCGGCCCTATACAGGTGAGAGCCCAGAGTGGTAGCCAGCCCTATACAGGTGAGAGCCCAGAGTGGTAGCCAGCCCTATACAGGTGAGAGCCCAGACAGGTAGCCGGCCCTATACAGGTGAGAGCCCAGAGTGGTAGCCAGCCCTGTACAGGTGAGAGCCCAGACAGGTAGCCGGCCCTGTACAGGTGAGAGCCCAGAGTGGTAGCCGGCCCTATACAGGTGAGAGCCCAGAGTGGTAGCCGGCCCTATACAGGTGAGAGCCCAGAGTGGTAGCCAGCCCTATACAGGTGAGAGCCCAGACAGGTAGCCGGCCCTATACAGGTGAGAGCCCAGAGTGGTAGCCGGCCCTATACAGGTGAGAGCCCAGAGTGGTAGCCAGCCCTATACAGGTGAGAGCCTAGACAGGTAGCCGGCCCTATACACGTGAGAGCCCAGAGTGGTAGCCGGCCCTATACAGGTGAGAGCCCAGAGTGGTAGCCAGCCCTATACAGGTGAGAGCCCAGAGTGGTGGCCGGCCCTATACAGGTGAGAGCCCAGACAGGTAGCCAGTCCTATACAAGTGAGAGCCCAGACAGGTGGCCGGCCCTATGCAGGTGAGAGCCCAGACAGGTGGCCGGCCCTATGCAGGTGAGAGCCCAGACAGGTAGCCGGCCCTATACAGGTGAGAGCCCAGACAGGTAGCCGGCCCTATACAGGTGAGAGCCCAGACAGGTAGCCGGCCCTATACAGGTGAGAGCCCAGAGTGGTAGCCAGCCCTATACAGGTGAGCGCCCAGAGTGGTAGCCAGCCCTATACAGGTGAGAGCTCAGACAGGTAGCCGGCCCTGTACAGGTGAGAGCCCAGACAGGTAGCCGGCCCTGTACAGGTGAGAGCCCAGAGAGGTAGCCGGCCCTGTACAGGTGAGAGCCCATAGAGGTAGCCAGCCCTGTACAGGTCAGAGCCCAGAGAGGTAGCCAGCCTGTACAGGTGAGAGCCCAGAGAGGTAGCCGGCCCTGTACAGGTGAGTGCCCAGAGAGGTTCCAGCATTATACAGGTGAGAGCCCAATGCCAGCCTGTGTACTGTAACACACACGCTCACTGATTTTGTCTCCTGTAGGTGTGTATATGTTTTCTGTGATGGTAAAGGTAGTCCTAGGTGTATATTACAGCCGGCCCTCGGTGCCCCATGTTATGGTCTGTATAATAACCCCTGATTCTGTCAGTGTATATTACAGCCGGTCCTCTGTGCCCCATGCTTTGTTCTGTATAATAACGCCCTGATTCTGTCAGTGTATATTACATCTGGCCCTCGGTGCCCCATGTTATGGTCTGTATAATAACCCCCTGATTCTGTCAGTGTATATTACAACCGGCCCTCGGTGCCCCATGTTATGGTCTGTATAATAACCCCTGATTCTGTCAGTGTATATTACAGCCGGTCCTCGGTGCCCCATGTTATGGTCTGTATAATAACCGCCTGATTCTGTCAGTGTATATTACAGCCGGTCCTCGGTGCCCCATGCTATGGTCTGTATAATAACCCCTGATTCTGTCAGTGTATATTACAGCCGGTCCTCGGTGCCCCATGTTATGGTCTGTATAATAACCCCTAATTCTGTGGTTACTGCTGCAGGTCCCTTTATCGCTGTCCTCTTTGCCAAACTGGAGAACATGGTAACAAACTCTCTATATGTGAACTTCCTGCTGACGGGCATTGTCGCCCAGCTGGCCTGTCACCCGCAGCCCCTGCTCCGCTCCTTCCTCCTGAACACCAACATGGTATTCCAGCCCAGCGTCAAGTCCCTGGTGCAGGTGAGTCTGCTGCTTTATGGAGGCCTAGGGTGACAATAGTATGCAAGGCCGGTTTTGGTTACCAAAATACGGGGGACAAAATGACTGAGGGTCCCCCGTATTTTGGCAACTAGCACCAGGCCCAAACAGCCAACAGGGTACTGCCACAGCCGGGGGAAACTTATTATGTAAGTTCCCCTGGCCAAAGCATTCAGCCTCTTGTCTGGTCAGCCCAGACAGGGATCCTGGAGGAGTGGGGACCCCCCAATAAAGGGGTCCCCCCTTCCAGAGTGACCCCTGCCCAGGCTGAAGCCCGGGGCTGTCCCCAATGCCCCTTGGACGGTGGACGTCAGGCTGATAAATGGTTAAAAGTAGAATAAACTATTGTTTATTGTTGTGGAACTACAAGTCCCAGCAAGCCAGCACCGCATGCAGGGAATTGCAGAACCACAAGTCGCAGCATACGGGGCCTTAAAGGGCCCACTGGGACTCGTCATTCCACAATGGTACAAATAGTGAAAAAATACACACACATAGGAAAAGGAAAAGTTTTTTGACTAAAAATTGTACCTCACCTCTATTCTCTGTCTGCCCCCTATATATATTTATCAACCTGTTACTCACTGAGCATGTCCTCTAGGCTAATGCTGCTCCTCCCCTCTAGGGGGGGGGAACTGTTGCTTGGATCGGGCGCTCTCTGGCACTGGCGTACTGTTATTTTCCGTCATTGCTCTGCGTTGCTTGGTTTGTCAGGCTTACTGGTGTCTTTCAGCCATGTCATTCCATCATCAGGAGAGTTGGTGTCCCGCTGTGCTTTACAGAACACACAACCCCCTGTTCCTGCTGATGTAGATACATGGCTGAAGCGCTCAGATGTAATCCTACGGGAGAATGTCCGTGTGAGTCGCACCCGCGCCTGGACCGTCGGTGACTATGTGCTTTACAGAACACACAACCCCCTCTTCCTGCTGATATAGATACATGGCTGAAGCGCTCAGATGTAATCCTACGGGAGAATGTCCGTGTGAGTCGCACCCGCGCCTGGGCCGTCAGTGACCATGTGCTTTACAGAACACACAACCCCCTCTTCCTGCTGATATAGATACATGGCTGAAGCGCTCAGATGTAATCCTACGGGAGAACGTCTGTGTGAGTCGCACCCGCGCCTGGGCCATCGGTGACTATGTGCTGTACAGAACACACAACCCCTCTTCCTGCTGATATAGATACATGGCTGAAGCGCTCAGATGTAATCCTACGGGAGAATGTCCGTGTGAGTCGCACCCGCGCCTGGGCCGTCAGTGACCATGTGCTTTACAGAACACACAACCCTCTGTTCCTGCTGATATAGATACATGGCTGAAGCGCTCATATGTAATCCTACAGGAGAATGTCTGCGTCAGTCGCACCCGCGCCTGGGCCGTCGGTGACTATGTGCTTTACAGAACACACAACCCCTCTTCCTGCTGATATAGATACATGGCTGAAGCGCTCAGGTGTAATCCTACGGGAGAATGTCCGTGTGAGTCGCACCCGCGCCTGGGCCGTCGGTGACTATGTGCTTTACAGAACACACAACCCCCTGTTCCTGCTGATATAGATACATGGCTGAAGCGCTCAGATGTAATCCTACGGGAGACTGTCCGTGTGAGTCGCACCCGCGCCTGGGCCGTCGGTGACTATGTGCTTGGTCTCTCCCACAGGTGCTTGGCTCCGTGAAGAATAAGATTGAAGCGTTCGCCGCCTCTCAGGAGGATTTCCCCACCCTGCTCTTCAAGGCCAAAAAGTTCCTGATCGCCCGTGGGAAGCTGGACTGGTGTGACGGTCAGTCGTCCATTCCCGCGCTGCGTCGCTCAGACACCCTGGGTAAGATTCGCATCTGATAAGAGACTTTCTTTGGGGCTGTCGCTGTGCATGTAATAAGGTATCGGCCTGTGTATATCGTATGACAGCTAGAGGCCGGGATATAGTGGGGGCAGAGATAGCAAGTCTCATACAAAACGGCTCTATAAAACGGCACATAATCACAGATCTATTCGGCATTGTTGTCTACAATAACAAGTACACAATTACAGCACATTTCCAACAAATATATTTCATTTTAAAAATAATATTTAAGCATAAAAATCCAAAATCTACTTTGATCTCTCCAAGTTGGCCATGTGCTGTACATGTCATTTATGGTCTTTCTCTGCAAAATGCTTCTTGCAATACGACGCACAAGCAGCTTCTGCTGATGATATGCTGCATACAATCACCACTATATCTGCATAGGAAATGTTCTGCTACAGTGTTTTCCTGCCAAACACTGTAACATTAAGCCACAATCACACACCCAATAGTCACCCGGCATTCTGTTATCACATGACCGGCTGTGTCCTATACACATGTGTATACCTCTGGGGCACACGTATTAATCACGGTCAAGTGATAGATTGGGGATAAAGCAGTAATAAAGTGGAAGGTGATAACGCATCAGCCAATCAGTTGTGTTTGAAAAATGACAGTTAGGAGTTGATTGGTGCATTATAACTTTCTACTTTAAAAGGACTTTTTACCTGGGCCCCGGGTCTTGCTCTCCCCTCCCTTCCGCTGCTCAGTGCCGTGTACTAAGCTGGGGAAAGAGACAGCTTCAGGGACAGCCTGTCATCGCTCCCCTTCCAAATTACCTGGGCCCGGCTGACCTGACGGCGTCTCTGTGTGTTGTCCAGTGTGTGTCAATGACCCCTATACTCCTGGAATGTTCCCCTGAATATATTGTTTGTAATATCCCTCAGTGTTTACGCACTATATCGATTGTCCAGGAGATCAAGGCAAATCATTAATGACTAATGATTCATTATAAATAGAATTGTCTAGTGTGTACCCAGACTCTCAGCTACCGCCCTGTACATTATACTGTATAGTAACCATGGTGGAGGATCCCTGTACGCCATGCAGCCATACCGCCCTGTACATTATACTGTATAGTAACCATGGTGGAGGGATCCCTGTACGCCATGCAGCCATACCGCCCTGTACATTATACTGTATAGTAACCATGGTGGAGGGATCCCTGTACACCCTGCAGCCATACTGCCCTGTACATTATACTGTATAGTAACCATGGTGGAGGGATCCCTGTACGCCATGCAGCCATACCGACCTCTACATTATACTGTATAGTTACCATGGTGGAGGGATCCCTGTACACCATGCAGCCATACCGCCCCGTACATTATACTGTATAGTAACCATGGTGGAGGGATCCCTGTACGCCATGCAGCCATACCGCCCAGTACATTATACTGTATAGTAACCATGGTGGAGGGATCCCTGTACGGCATGCAGCCATACCTCCCTATACATTATACTGTATAGTAACCATGGTGGAGGGATCCCTGTACGCCATGCAGCCATACCTCCCTATACATTATACTGTATAGTAACCATGGTGGAGGGATCCCTGTACGCCATGCAGCCATACCGCCCTGTACATTATACTGTATAGTAACCATGGTGGAGGGATCCCTGTACAGCATGCAGCCATACTGCCCTGTACATCATACTGTATAGTAACTATGGTGGAGGGATCCCTGTACACTATGCAGCCATACCGCCCTGTACATTATACTGTATAGTAACTATGGTGGAGGGATCCTGTACACCATGCAGCTATACCGCCCGGTACATTATACTGTATAGTAACCATGGTGGAGGGATCCCTGTACGCCATGCAGCCATACCGCCCTGTACATTATACTGTATAGTAACCATGGTGGAGGGATCCCTGTACGCCATGCAGCCATACCGCCCTGTACATTATACTGTATAGTAACCATGGTGGAGGGATCCCTGTACGCCATGCAGCCATACCGCCCCGTACATTATACTGTATAGTAACCATGGCGGAGGGATCCCTGTACGCCATGCAGCCATACCGCCCCATATATTATACTGTATAGTAACCATGGCGGAGGGATCCCTGTACGCCATGCAGCCATACCGCCCTGTACATTATACTGTATAGTAACCATGGTGTAGGGGTCCCTGTACGCCATGCAGCCATACCGCCCCATATATTATACTGTATAGTAACCATGGTGGAGGGATCCCTGTACGCCATGCAGCCATACCGCCCCATATATTATACTGTATAGTAACCATGGCGGAGGGATCCCTGTACGCCATGCAGCCATACCGCCCTGTACATTATACTGTATAGTTACCATGGTGGAGGGGTCCCTGTACGCCATGCAGCCATACCGCCCTGTACATTATACTGTATAGTAACCATGGTGGAGGGATCCCTGTACGCCATGCAGCCATACCGCCCTGTACATTATAGTGTATAGTAACCAGGGTGGAGGGATCCTTGTACACCATGCAGCCATACCGCCCTGTACATTATACTGTATAGTAACCGTGGTGGAGGGATCCCTGTACACCATGCAGCCATACCACCCTGTACATTGTACTGTATAGTAACCAGGGTGGAGGGATCCCTGTACGCCATGCAGCCATACCGCCCTGTACATTGTACTGTATAGTAACCAGGGTGGAGGGATCCCTGTACAGCATGCAGCCATACCGCCCTGTACATTATACTGTATAGTAACCATGGTGGAGGGATCCCTGTACGCCATGCAGCCATACCACCCTGTACATTATACTGTATAGTTACCATGGCGGACTGATCCCTGTACGCCCTGCAGCCATACCGCCCTGTACATTATACTGTATAGTAACCATGGCGGACTGATCCCTGTACGCCATGCAGCCATACCGCCCTGTACATTATACTGTATAGTAACCATGGCGGAGGGGTCCCTGTACACCATGCAGCCATACCACCCTGTACATTATACTGTATAGTAACCATGGTGGAGGGATCCCTGTACACTATGCAGCCATACCGCCCTGTACATTATACTGTATAGTAACCATGGTGGAGGGATCCCTGTACACTATGCAGCCATACCGCCCTGTACATTATACTGTATAGTAACCATGGTGGAGGGATCCCTGTACGCCATGCAGCCATACCGCCTTGTACATTATACTGTATAGTAACCATGGTGGAGGGATCCCTGTACGCCATGCAGCCATACCGCCCTGTACATTATACTGTATAGTAACCATGGCGGAGGGAACCCTGTACACCATGCAGCCATACCGCCTTGTACATTATACTGTATAGTAACCATGGTGGAGGGATCCCTGTACGCCATGCAGCCATACCGCCCTGTACATTATACTGTATAGTAACCATGGTGGAGGGATCCCTGTACGCCATGCAGCCATACCGCCCTGTACATTATACTGTATAGTAACCGTGGTGGAGGGATTCCTGTTCGCCATGCAGCCATACCGCCCTTTACATTATACTGTATAGTAACCGTGGTGAAGGGATCCCTGTACGCCATGCAGCTATACCGCCCTGTACATTATACTGTATAGTAACCATGATGGAGGGATTCCTGTACGCCATGCAGCTATACCTCCCTATACATTATACTGTATAATAACCATGGTGGAGGGATCCCTGTACACTATGCAGCCATACCGCCCTGTACATTATACTGTATAGTAACCATGGTGGAGGGATCCCTGTACACTATGCAGCCATACCGCCCTGTACATTGTACTGTATAGTAACCAGGGTGGAGGGATCCCTGTACACCATGCAGCCATACCACCCTGTACATTGTACTGTATAGTAACCAGGGTGGAGGGATCCCTGTACGCCATGCAGCCATACCGCCCTGTACATTGTACTGTATAGTAACCAGGGTGGAGGGATCCCTGTACAGCATGCAGCCATACCGCCCTGTACATTATACTGTATAGTAACCATGGTGGAGGGATCCCTGTACGCCATGCAGCCATACCACCCTGTACATTATACTGTATAGTTACCATGGCGGACTGATCCCTGTACGCCCTGCAGCCATACCGCCCTGTACATTATACTGTATAGTAACCATGGCGGACTGATCCCTGTACGCCATGCAGCCATACCGCCCTGTACATTATACTGTATAGTAACCATGGCGGAGGGGTCCCTGTACACCATGCAGCCATACCACCCTGTACATTATACTGTATAGTAACCATGGTGGAGGGATCCCTGTACACTATGCAGCCATACCGCCCTGTACATTATACTGTATAGTAACCATGGTGGAGGGATCCCTGTACACTATGCAGCCATACCGCCCTGTACATTATACTGTATAGTAACCATGGTGGAGGGATCCCTGTACGCCATGCAGCCATACCGCCTTGTACATTATACTGTATAGTAACCATGGTGGAGGGATCCCTGTACGCCATGCAGCCATACCGCCCTGTACATTATACTGTATAGTAACCATGGCGGAGGGATCCCTGTACACCATGCAGCCATACCGCCTTGTACATTATACTGTATAGTAACCATGGTGGAGGGATCCCTGTACGCCATGCAGCCATACCGCCCTGTACATTATACTGTATAGTAACCATGGTGGAGGGATCCCTGTACGCCATGCAGCCATACCGCCCTGTACATTATACTGTATAGTAACCGTGGTGGAGGGATTCCTGTTCGCCATGCAGCCATACCGCCCTTTACATTATACTGTATAGTAACCGTGGTGAAGGGATCCCTGTACGCCATGCAGCTATACCGCCCTGTACATTATACTGTATAGTAACCATGATGGAGGGATTCCTGTACGCCATGCAGCTATACCTCCCTATACATTATACTGTATAATAACCATGGTGGAGGGATCCCTGTACACTATGCAGCCATACCGCCCTGTACATTATACTGTATAGTAACCATGGTGGAGGGATCCCTGTACACTATGCAGCCATACCGCCCTGTACATTATACTGTATAGTAACCATGGTGGAGGGATCCCTGTACGCCATGCAGCCATACTGCCCTGTACATTATACTGTATAGTAACCATGGTGGAGGGATCCCTGTACGCCATGCAGCCATACTGCCCTGTACATTATACTGTATAGTAACCATGGTGGAGGGATCCCTGTACACCATGCAGCCGTACCGCCCTGTACATTATACTGTATAGTAACCGTGGTGAAGGGATCCCTGTACGCCATGCAGCTATACCGCCCTGTACATTATACTGTATAGTAACCATGATGGAGGGATTCCTGTACGCCATGCAGCTATACCTCCCTATACATTATACTGTATAATAACCATGGTGGAGGGATCCCTGTACACTATGCAGCCATACCGCCCTGTACATTATACTGTATAGTAACCATGGTGGAGGGATCCCTGTACACTATGCAGCCATACCGCCCTGTACATTATACTGTATAGTAACCATGGTGGAGGGATCCCTGTACGCCATGCAGCCATACTGCCCTGTACATTATACTGTATAGTAACCATGGTGGAGGGATCCCTGTACGCCATGCAGCCATACTGCCCTGTACATTATACTGTATAGTAACCATGGTGGAGGGATCCCTGTACACCATGCAGCCATACCGCCCTGTACATTATACTGTATTGTAACCATGGTGGAGGGATCCCTGTACGCCATGCAGCCATACCGCCTTGTACATTATACTGTATAGTAACCATGGTGGAGGATCCCTGTACGCCGTGCAGCCATACCGCCCTGTACATTATACTGTATAGTAACCATGGTGGAGGGATCCCTGTACGCCATGCAGCCATACCGCCCTGTACATTATACTGTATAGTAACCATGGTGGAGGGATCCCTGTACGCCATGCAGCCATACCGCCCTGTACATTATACTGTATAGTAACCGTGGTGGAGGGATTCCTGTTCGCCATGCAGCCATACCGCCCTTTACATTATACTGTATAGTAACCGTGGTGAAGGGATCCCTGTACGCCATGCAGCTATACCGCCCTGTACATTATACTGTATAGTAACCATGATGGAGGGATTCCTGTACGCCATGCAGCCATACCGCCCTGTACATTATACTGTATAGTAACCATGATGGAGGGATCCCTGTACGCCATGCAGCCATACCGCCCTGTACATTATACTGTATAGTTATCATGGTGGAGGGGTCCCTGTACGCCATGCAGCCATACCGGCCTGTACATTATACTGTATAGTAACCATGGTGGAGGGATCCCTGTACACCATGCAGCCATACCGCCCTGTACATTATACTGTATAGTAACCATGGTGGAGGGATCGTTCTACACCCTGCAGCTATACCGCCCTGTACATTATACTGTATAGTAACCATGGTGGAGGGGTCCCTGTACACCCTGCAGCCATACCGCCCTGTACATTATACTGTATAGTAACCATGGTGGAGGGATCCCTGTACGCCATGCAGCCATACCGCCCTGTACATTATACTGTATAGTAACCATGGTGGAGGGGTCCCTGTACACCCTGCAGCCATACCGCCCTGTACATTATACTGTATAGTAACCATGGTGGAGGGATCCCTGTACACCATGCAGCCATACTGCCCTGTACATCATACTGTATAGTAACCATGGTGGAGGGATCCCTGTACACCCTGCAGCCATACTGCCCTGTACATTATACTGTATAGTAACCATGGTGGAGGGATCCCTGTACGCCCTGCAGCCATATCGCCCTGTACATTATACTGTATAGTAACCATGGTGGAGGGATCCCTGTACGCCATGCAGCCATACCTCCCTATACATTATACTGTATAGTAACCATGGTGGAGGGATCCCTGTACACCATGCAGCCATACCGCCCTGTACATTATACTGTATAGTTACCATGGTGGAGGGATCCCTGTACGCCATGCAGCCATACTGCCCTGTACATTATACTGTATAGTAACCATGGTGGAGGGATCCCTGTACACCCTGCAGCCATACCGCCCTGTACATTATACTGTATAGTAACCATGGTGAAGGGATCCCTGTACACTATGCAGCCATATCGCCCTGTACATTATACTGTATAGTAACCATGGTGGAGGGATCCCTGTACGCCATGCAGCCATACCTCCCTATACATTATACTGTATAGTAACCATGGTGGAGGGATCCCTGTACACCATGCAGCCATACCGCCCTGTACATTATACTGTATAGTTACCATGGTGGAGGGATCGCTCTACACCCTGCAGCCATACTGCCCTGTACATTATACTGTATAGTAACCATGGTGGAGGGGTCCCTGTACACCCTGCAGCCACACCGCCCTGTACATTATACTGTATAGTAACCATGGTGGAGGGATCCCTGTACGCCATGCAGCCATACCGCCCTGTACATTGTACTGTATAGGAACCATGGTGGAGGGATCCCTGTACACTATGCAGCCATACCGCCCTGTACATTATACTGTATAGTAACCATGGTGGAGGGATCGCTCCACACCCTGCAGCCATACCGCCCTGTACATTATACTGTATAGTAACCATGGTGGAGGGGTCCCTGTACACCCTGCAGCCATACCGCCCTGTACATTATACTGTATAGTAACCATGGCGGAGGGGTCCCTGTACACCATGCGGCCATACCGCCCTGTACATTATACTGTATAGTAACCATGGTGGAGGGATCCCTGTACACTATGCAGCCATACCGCCCTGTACATTATACTGTATAGTAACCATGGTGGAGGGATCCCTGTACACTATGCAGCCATACTACCTGTACATTATACTGTATAGTAACCATGATGGAGGGATTCCTGTACGCCATGCAGCTATACCTCCCTATACATTATACTGTATAATAACCATGGTGGAGGGATCCCTGTACACCATGCAGCCATACCGCCCTTTACATTATACTGTATAGTAACCATGGTGGAGGGATCCCTGTACGCCATGCAGCCATACCGCCCTGTACATTATACTGTATAGTAACCATGGTGGAGGGATCCCTGTACGCCATGCAGCCATACCGCCTTGTGCATTATACTGTATAGTAACCATGGTGAAGGATCCCTGTACGCCGTGCAGCCATACCGCCCTGTACATTATACTGTATAGTAACCATGGTGGAGGGATCCCTGTACGCCATGCAGCCATACCGCCCTGTACATTATACTGTATAGTAACCATGGTGGAGGGATCCCTGTACGCCATGCAGCCATACCGCCCTGTACATTATACTGTACAGTAACCGTGGTGGAGGGATTCCTGTTCGCCATGCAGCCATACCGCCCTTTACATTATGCTGTACAGTAACCGTGGTGAAGGGATCCCTGTACGCCATGCAGCTATACCGCCCTGTACATTATACTGTATAGTAACCATGATGGAGGGATTCCTGTACGCCATGCAGCCATACCGCCCTGTACATTATACTGTATAGTTATCATGGTGGAGGGGTCCCTGTACGCCATGCAGCCATACCGCCCTGTACATTATCCTGTATAGTAACCATGGTGGAGGGATCGCTCTACACCCTGCAGCCATACCGCCCTGTACATTATACTGTATAGTAACCATGGTGGAGGGATCCCTGTACGCCATGCAGCCATACTGCCCTGTACATTATACTGTATAGTTACCATGGTGGAGGGATCGCTCTACACCCTGCAGCCATACCGCCCTGTACATTATACTGTATAGTAACCATGGTGGAGGGGTCCCTGTACACCCTGCTGCCACACCGCCCTGTACATTATACTGTATAGTAACCATGGTGGAGGGATCCCTGTACGCCATGCAGCCATACCGCCCTGTACATTGTACTGTTTCTTCTGCGGCAGACGTCAGGGGCCAGAGGGATTACATTGGGTAGAGAGTGAGGTCACGACCTTTCCAGCACCAGAAAGGATAAAACTTCTGGACTGCCCAGAGACAGCCCTGGCTCCTCCCTCCTCTACCCCGCCTCCTAGGCTAGCTTACTTTCAGTTTTGATTGTGCTGGCAGGAGCCAACACGCATTTTGAAAGGGCTGCTGTTAAAGCAGCTTAAACTTCGTTTTGAATTTTTTTTTTTTATTCTTATTTTTACACTGACTGGAGTCAGTGACAGAGCAGCAGCACTGGGGGTCTGTTAGATCCCTGCACTGCGCTCCATCACCCGGGACCCGGCAGCCCAACACCACCCACGTGGCTCCCACAAGCGGAGGTGTTCGGCTGGCTCTGAAGCACTGGAGAGCACAGCCGCGACGGGGACCGGGACATCAGCGGTGACAACCGCTTTCAGGTAACGCGCTCCCCGCTGGGAGTGCGAATGCGCACGCAGTTATAGCGGCTGAGCAGCCCGGTGGGGGGGATCGCCGGGCTGCACTAGCAAGCGGCCAGAACGCCTCCTTTCACTAGGTGTGCACCCTGACCCGCTGGACCACCAGGGAGACTTTGAGTGTGGGCAGCGGCGTCGGTATGCGGGGCCGCCCGGCAAGCGCCGGATCCCCGCCATTTTACCGACGCCGCATGAGTCATGAAATCCCGGTGGCCATTTGCTAGTAGGGGGAAGGGAGCCTCTCCTCACACAGCCCCTCTCCCGGAGACAGGAGCTAGGATGTACCCACGGGGTTTCCAGCCCTGATCTCTTCCTGCCTGCCTGCTGCACGTGTAAGAAGGACACAGAGAGCTCTCTGCCAGTCTGGAGTTCCATCTCTTCACTGCCGGGCCATATGGGCAAATCCCACCTGTACCTCTCCTACTGGAGCACAGGGTACAGTACTTTATGCTCCTGCCGGCCTATGTGCTTTGCGGAGCTCAGTGCCACTTTTATTATTATATGCATTGTGCTGTGTCTCATAACTGTGTTAACACCATCACTGCATGTCAGAAGTATAGGTGTTAGCTGTACCAGTTTAGCTGCCTCTTGTACAATGTCAGAGGACAGCGATAGTGACATAGGGACTCCTATATTGGTGTCCTGCACACATTGCAAGGCTGGCCCAAGTACCACCGGCCAGCCTGGGCATATGAGTATAGCCTGATGGCGCGGCTACCCTTTCAAAAAGGGACGCCATTGTAAGGACGGAGTCCATGGTACTTTCCCAGCTATCAGGCGGTTCTGGCGGTCATTTTAACATACTTGCCGCCATTGCACGCTGCTGGAGGCTCCTGACTGCTAATGCCAGGGCTGTGCTCAAGCTTGTCCTGGTTAACTGCATATTGAATGCAGCTGCTCCCCCATGTTCTGTGTTCAGACAGTGGGGTTTAGAGCATAGTGGGACAGTATTGGGCTGTATGTAAATTAGGTCATATCACTCCTGTGTTATATACCATGGTGTTGTTGATTGGCCTGTGGCAGCTCATCTCCTTATACTGTCTCTCTTATCCAGTGATTCTATCTCTGGTTACCTATACCTACTCTCTCTCCCTGTGTGTGTGTAGTGTATATATTGTCAGGTGGGAAGTGTATAACTCAGTTTACATTGTCATCTGAGGCCTGAGGCCATATACCCTGTTGCCTTCCCTGATGTATTTTTCCTCCGTGACATAGAGATCGTTAGATTTCTGCAATAAGCCTCTAATTGTGCAATGTGTATCTGCTGGCTGACAAAATAAAAACCCCTTCTTGCTTTCTTCCAGAAAGATACTGTGTTCTCAGATTACAGTTTATGGGGGGACAGTTTGCTGCCAGCTAGGTCATACAGAGGACAGCAGGAAGTCTTATACCCTGCTATCAGAGTGACACAGAGGTCACTGCCTTACTCTAATGCACAGATACTGAGGGTAACATTGCACTGTCACATACAGAGGACAGCAGGAAGTCTTATACCCTGCTATCAGGGTGACACAGAGGTCACTGCCTTACTCTAATGCACAGATACTGAGGGTAACATTGCACTGTCACATACAGAGGACAGCAGGAAGTCTTATACCCTGCTATCAGGGTGACACAGAGGTCACTGCCTTACTCTAATGCACAGATACTGAGGGTAACATTGCACTGTCACATACAGAGGACAGCAGGAAGTCTTATACCCTGCTATCAGAGTGACACAGAGGTCACTGCCTTACTCTAATGCACAGATACTGAGGGTAACATTGCACTGTCACATACAGAGGACAGCAGGAAGTCTTATACCCTGCTATCAGGGTGACACAGAGGTCACTGCCTTACTCTAATGCACAGATACTGAGGGTAACATTGCACTGTCACATACAGAGGACAGCAGGAAGCCTTATACCCTGCTATCAGAGTGACACAGAGGTCACTGCCTTACTCTAATGCACAGATACTGAGGGTAACATTGCACTGTCACATACAGAGGACAGCAGGAAGTCTTATACCCTGCTATCAGAGTGACACAGAGGTCACTGCCTTACTCTAATGCACAGATACTGAGGGTAACATTGCACTGTCACATACAGAGGACAGCAGGAAGTCTTATACCCTGCTATCAGGGTGACACAGAGGTCACTGCCTTACTCTAATGCACAGATACTGAGGGTAACATTGCACTGTCACATACAGAGGACAGCAGGAAGTCTTATACCCTGCTATCAGAGTGACACAGAGGTCACTGCCTTACTCTAATGCACAGATACTGAGGGTAACATTGCACTGTCACATACAGAGGACAGCAGGAAGTCTTATACCCTGCTATCAGGGTGACACAGAGGTCACTGCCTTACTCTAATGCACAGATACTGAGGGTAACATTGCACTGTCACATACAGAGGACAGCAGGAAGTCTTATACCCTGCTATCAGAGTGACACAGAGGTCACTGCCTTACTCTAATGCACAGATACTGAGGGTAACATTGCACTGTCACATACAGAGGACAGCAGGAAGTCTTATACCCTGCTATCAGAGTGACACAGAGGTCACTGCCTTACTCTAATGCACAGATACTGAGGGTAACATTGCACTGTCACATACAGAGGACAGCAGGAAGTCTTATACCCTGCTATCAGGGTGACACAGAGGTCACTGCCTTACTCTAATGCACAGATACTGAGGGTAACATTGCACTGTCACATACAGAGGACAGCAGGAAGTCTTATACCCTGCTATCAGAGTGACACAGAGGTCACTGCCTTACTCTAATGCACAGATACTGAGGGTAACATTGCACTGTCACATACAGAGGACAGCAGGAAGTCTTATACCCTGCTATCAGGGTGACACAGAGGTCACTGCCTTACTCTAATGCACAGATACTGAGGGTAACATTGCACTGTCACATACAGAGGACAGCAGGAAGTCTTATACCCTGCTATCAGGGTGACACAGAGGTCACTGCCTTACTCTCTAATGCACAGATACTGAGGGTAACATTGCACTGTCACATACAGAGGACAGCAGGAAGTCTTATACCCTGCTATCAGAGTGACACAGAGGTCACTGCCTTACTCTAATGCACAGATACTGAGGGTAACATTGCACTGTCACATACAGAGGACAGCAGGAAGTCTTATACCCTGCTATCAGAGTGACACAGAGGTCACTGCCTTACTCTAATGCACAGATACTGAGGGTAACATTGCACTGTCACATACAGAGGACAGCAGGAAGTCTTATACCCTGCTATCAGGGTGACACAGAGGTCACTGCCTTACTCTCTAATGCACAGATACTGAGGGTAACATTGCACTGTCACATACAGAGGACAGCAGGAAGTCTTATACCCTGCTATCAGGGTGACACAGAGGTCACTGCCTTACTCTAATGCACAGATACTGAGGGTAACATTGCACTGTCACATACAGAGGACAGCAGGAAGTCTTATACCCTGCTATCAGAGTGACACAGAGGTCACTGCCTTACTCTAATGCACAGATACTGAGGGTAACATTGCACTGTCACATACAGAGGACAGCAGGAAGTCTTATACCCTGCTATCAGGGTGACACAGAGGTCACTGCCTTACTCTAATGCACAGATACTGAGGGTAACATTGCACTGTCACATACAGAGGACAGCAGGAAGTCTTATACCCTGCTATCAGAGTGACACAGAGGTCACTGCCTTACTCTAATGCACAGATACTGAGGGTAACATTGCACTGTCACATACAGAGGACAGCAGGAAGTCTTATACCCTGCTATCAGGGTGACACAGAGGTCACTGCCTTACTCTAATGCACAGATACTGAGGGTAACATTGCACTGTCACATACAGAGGACAGCAGGAAGTCTTATACCCTGCTATCAGAGTGACACAGAGGTCACTGCCTTACTCTAATGCACAGATACTGAGGGTAACATTGCACTGTCACATACAGAGGACAGCAGGAAGTCTTATACCCTGCTATCAGGGTGACACAGAGGTCACTGCCTTACTCTAATGCACAGATACTGAGGGTAACATTGCACTGTCACATACAGAGGACAGCAGGAAGTCTTATACCCTGCTATCAGAGTGACACAGAGGTCACTGCCTTACTCTAATGCACAGATACTGAGGGTAACATTGCACTGTCACATACAGAGGACAGCAGGAAGTCTTATACCCTGCTATCAGGGTGACACAGAGGTCACTGCCTTACTCTAATGCACAGATACTGAGGGTAACATTGCACTGTCACATACAGAGGACAGCAGGAAGTCTTATACCCTGCTATCAGAGTGACACAGAGGTCACTGCCTTACTCTAATGCACAGATACTGAGGGTAACATTGCACTGTCACATACAGAGGACAGCAGGAAGTCTTATACCCTGCTATCAGGGTGACACAGAGGTCACTGCCTTACTCTAATGCACAGATACTGAGGGTAACATTGCACTGTCACATACAGAGGACAGCAGGAAGTCTTATACCCTGCTATCAGAGTGACACAGAGGTCACTGCCTTACTCTAATGCACAGATACTGAGGGTAACATTGTACTGTCACATACAGAGGACAGCAGGAAGTCTTATACCCTGCTATCAGAGTGACACAGAGGTCACTGCCTTACTCTAATGCACAGATACTGAGGGTAACATTGCACTGTCACATACAGAGGACAGCAGGAAGTCTTATACCCTGCTATCAGGGTGACACAGAGGTCACTGCCTTACTCTAATGCACAGATACTGAGGGTAACATTGCACTGTCACATACAGAGGACAGCAGGAAGTCTTATACCCTGCTATCAGAGTGACACAGAGGTCACTGCCTTACTCTAATGCACAGATACTGAGGGTAACATTGCACTGTCACATACAGAGGACAGCAGGAAGTCTTATACCCTGCTATCAGGGTGACACAGAGGTCACTGCCTTACTCTAATGCACAGATACTGAGGGTAACATTGCACTGTCACATACAGAGGACAGCAGGAAGCCTTATACCCTGCTATCAGGGTGACACAGAGGTCACTGCCTTACTCTAATGCACAGATACTGAGGGTAACATTGCACTGTCACATACAGAGGACAGCAGGAAGTCTTATACCCTGCTATCAGAGTGACACAGAGGTCACTGCCTTACTCTAATGCACAGATACTGAGGGTAACATTGCACTGTCACATACAGAGGACAGCAGGAAGTCTTATACCCTGCTATCAGAGTGACACAGAGGTCACTGCCTTACTCTAATGCACAGATACTGAGGGTAACATTGCACTGTCACATACAGAGGACAGCAGGAAGTCTTATACCCTGCTATCAGGGTGACACAGAGGTCACTGCCTTACTCTAATGCACAGATACTGAGGGTAACATTGCACTGTCACATACAGAGGACAGCAGGAAGCCTTATACCCTGCTATCAGGGTGACACAGAGGTCACTGCCTTACTCTAATGCACAGATACTGAGGGTAACATTGCACTGTCACATACAGAGGACAGCAGGAAGTCTTATACCCTGCTATCAGGGTGACACAGAGGTCACTGCCTTACTCTAATGCACAGATACTGAGGGTAACATTGCACTGTCACATACAGAGGACAGCAGGAAGTCTTATACCCTGCTATCAGAGTGACACAGAGGTCACTGCCTTACTCTAATGCACAGATACTTAGGGTAACATTGCACTGTCACATACAGAGGACAGCAGGAAGTCTTATACCCTGCTATCAGGGTGACACAGAGGTCACTGCCTTACTCTAATGCACAGATACTGAGGGTAACATTGCACTGTCACATACAGAGGACAGCAGGAAGTCTTATACCCTGCTATCAGGGTGACACAGAGGTCACTGCCTTACTCTAATGCACAGATACTGAGGGTAACATTGCACTGTCACATACAGAGGACAGCAGGAAGTCTTATACCCTGCTATCAGAGTGACACAGAGGTCACTGCCTTACTCTAATGCACAGATACTGAGGGTAACATTGCACTGTCACATACAGAGGACAGCAGGAAGTCTTATACCCTGCTATCAGGGTGACACAGAGGTCACTGCCTTACTCTAATGCACAGATACTGAGGGTAACATTGCACTGTCACATACAGAGGACAGCAGGAAGTCTTATACCCTGCTATCAGGGTGACACAGAGGTCACTGCCTTACTCTAATGCACAGATACTGAGGGTAACATTGCACTGTCACATACAGAGGACAGCAGGAAGTCTTATACCCTGCTATCAGAGTGACACAGAGGTCACTGCCTTACTCTAATGCACAGATACTGAGGGTAACATTGCACTGTCACATACAGAGGACAGCAGGAAGTCTTATACCCTGCTATCAGAGTGACACAGAGGTCACTGCCTTACTCTAATGCACAGATACTGAGGGTAACATTGTACTGTCACATACAGAGGACAGCAGGAAGTCTTATACCCTGCTATCAGAGTGACACAGAGGTCACTGCCTTACTCTAATGCACAGATACTGAGGGTAACATTGCACTGTCACATACAGAGGACAGCAGGAAGTCTTATACCCTGCTATCAGAGTGACACAGAGGTCACTCCATTAATCAAAGGCAAGGGCAGCAATGTCTAATGCAGGTAGCATGACTTGTATGTTACTAACTCATGAGTTAGCAAAGTTATCCATAGCAAGTCAATTAGAAATCACAGTGTGTGCAGCCATTACAGTTCTGGTCCAGACACTTGGTGTAAGACACCTCTGCTAACTTTTAAACCCTGTCGGAACATAGTCCAGGCCTGTTTTACCCTAATAGAGCAATAGCTCAATCAGCAACGCTCCCGTCTCTTAAGTAGACAAGGCGCACGGCTATAAGGATTCAGTCCCCACAATACAGGGGTTATTTCATGTTCTGACAGGGCACTATGGTAAACGTCACCAACGGTGGACTCTGAGATGTAATTTCTCCACAGGATAACCTTTGGTATTCCTGGTCATTGGAAGTTGGAACATTGCACTGTCACATACAGAGCTGGTTGTGGTGTGTACGCACAATACAATCCAGTGTGGGATCTGACTATGTAGTCTGATTTACGTTAGGATCACATGCATCTAACATGCAGATCGCACATTTGAGATAATTTGACTTAGTATTCCTCCAGGCCTCTAGTAGCCTTGCACCCCAGCGGGGTAGCATTTTTGGGAGATGCAGCTGTGGAGGTGCAGTACGAACTGTGTAATGGTTAACATTACTACCTCACGGCACTGATGTCAATCTATATTCATACCACACTGGATATGCCCAATCTCATTTGAGATCACATGGGAACACCAGCTGTTGTAGATAACATGGGTTCCATTCAAACAACGCCATTACCCTAACTGGGTGGAGTTTATGTATATTCTCCACGTAATTGCGTGGGATTACTCCGGGTGCTCCCGTTTTCTCCCACAAACAATTCGGTTTGTCATTTCTTATGGTTCTCCTTTAAGTTATGTTAGCGGAGTAACACTGGCTGTAGCTTTTATAATTAAAAGCTAATATGGCCTTGACTATGCATCCCTTCAGGGACGCAATCTCACTTTGGTAGAAGTTTTACTGGTTGCCAATGTTGACGGCCTTGTTCATTTCAGCGCCACCATATGCTATATACCAATATGTTGCCTCTTAATCTGTACGACCTATTGTATAGGGGTACATGAATGCATATGTTTATGTTTGTAGGCATTTGTGTGTGTACATGTGTGTGTATATATATGTACATACACAATATATATATATATATGTGTATGTATATATATATATATATATATGTATATATATATATTAGTGGATATATATAGCGGTGCTAGGTCAGCATTCTCGCTTCTTACATTCAAACAGCGGTTCGATATAGTTTCCTGTTTGTTTGTTTTCTAATGTATCTACATACACATACATTATAACCAAAACTGATCCTTTTGGTAAATCCGTGTTTTATACACGCAACAGTACATCTTAAGACATAGACTGGATAATGCTATTATGGAAAAGATGCTTCTGTCTTGAAACCTAAGTGAAAAAGACAGTCCTGTGGGATTTCTGCAAGGTAGAACCTTGGTTTCTAGGTCACCCTGTGCAGGTCCAGTCGGGTGATGCAAAAAAGGGTGGTTTGTTATCAACCACTAGGGTGACACTCTGAGTGGGCCGGCTATGAGCCTACGGCCACACCACCCTGAACACGCCTGATCTCGTCTGATCTTGGAAGCCAAGCAGGGTCAGGCCTGGTTAGTACTTGGATGGGAGACCATCTGGGAATACCAGGTGCTGTAGGCTTAGGCCTCCCGCTTCTTCCAATGGGAGCGCAAGATCCCGGCCTTGTTGGCAAAACTATACCAACAGATGGACCCTCCCTTCGGAGGTGTTCCTGTGGTTGGTAGGCCATTGGGGTGGACCAATGGTGGTTTGATGGCTTTGCGTCACATTTACCAGGTCACCCTGTATGTGTCCAGGTCTCGAGACCCTGCAGGTTACAGAGTCCACGCTCTGTTATGTCAGTCCAGTGGCTATTCGTGCGGAGGTAGGCTTTTCACCATTTTTGCTCCTCCTCAAAGTAATTTGTACATTAAAAGTGGAGGTGGGGGCACCTTAATCCAGGAGAATCTGGTTCTCGGATCTGTGAACCCTGTTAGGGGTCTCTCTTATCTGTCTGCCTCTGGGGCCAGAACTGCTCACAGGGCTGTTAAGACAACCTAATTAAAAGCCACGGGATTGAATTCAATCCCAGAATTTACCGTTTGTCTAGGGTTTTGTCCTTTCGGTAGAAGTAGTGGGGGCTGGCCTCCGCCTGTTTCTTTAAAGCAACAGGGCTCAGCTCTCTCCTTTGTATTCCACAGCCTATGAGCTCTGTGGTATGATCTCCGCTCATTCTTGCAGGGGGTCCTGCAGATCCAACCTCTGGTTGTTACAAACATGGTGGTTTGATAAAATCTTTCTCTGATTCTTTGGGCCCTTTAGGGCTCTTTACAGGCTAACTGGGACAACGGTTTTCCTGTTGACCGTTGCTGCTGGGTGTCTGCCCGGTAGGCTCTGTTAGGTCAATCGCCTTTCATAGTCTTTCATTCTCATAGAACGGATTCTTTGAAACGTTACTTTACACCTCACAAGGTGGTTCCTGAATTTCAAGTCATCCAGGAGATAGTGATCCCTGCCCTTTGTAGGCCGGCGCTCTCTCCTGGGCAGCAATCAACTGGAGATGGTCTGTGCTTTGCACGACTATGTACATCACGCTGTAATACTTTGGCCATCTGACTCTCTCTTTATCCACTAGAGAATTCATAAGAGGGGCTGGTCTGCTACCATGCAGACTATTGCCAGCTGATATCTGCGGTCGTTTATCAAGCAGGATTCCTTGTTCACCTCACTCTCCGTTCTTGCAGGGGTACGGGCTCATTCCACTACATCTGTGGGTGTGTTTCGGGCTTTTACAGGTGGTGCAACGGCAGAGCAACTTGGCAAGGCGGCAACTTGGTCGTCTGCCAACGATTTCTTACGCTTTTTTGCGTTTGTTATGTTTGCCTCTCAGAACTCGGCATTCGTCCAGAATATACTGGCCGCGGCACAGGCGCGTCCCCACCCTTAGGTGGCTGCTTTAGGACATCCCAATGTAATCCCTCTGGCCCCTGACGTCTGCCGCAGAAGAAACTGAGATTTATGTCTTACCTGTTAAATCTCTTTCTTCGAGGACGTCAGGGGCCACAGGGATCCCTCCCTGCCGTGCCTGCTTCATGGTATTGAAGTTCATAGTTCCTCCGTTGAGTGAACTTAGTTAAAAGTTCCTTTATTGAGGTACTTATACATGTCACAGTTATGGTTCCTCTGTTGAGCAACCACACACACATATATTGGTTGAATGTGTTACTGTATGGGTTTCTCTTCCTTCTATCTTGTCTCCTGCCTGGCTTTGGGAAAAACTGAAAGTAAGCTAGCCTAGGAGGCGGGGTAGAGGAGGGAGGAGCCAGGGCTGTCTCTGGGCAGTCCAGAAGTTTTATCCTTTCTGGTGCTGGAAAGGTCGTGACCTCACTCTCTACCCAATGTAATCCCTGTGGCCCCTGACGTCCTCGAAGAAAGAGATTTAACAGGTAAGACATAAATCTCAGTATAATAACCAGGGTGGAGGGATCCCTGTACGCCATGCAGCCATACCGCCCTGTACATTATATTGTATAGTAACCATGGTGGAGGGATCCCTGTATGACATGCAGCCATACTGCCCTGTACATTATACTGTATAGTAACCATGGCGGAGGGATCCCTGTACACCATGCAGCCATACCGCCCTGTACATTGTACTGTATAGTAACCATGGTGGAGGGATCCCTGTACACCATGCAGCCATACCGCCCTGTACATTATACTGTATAGTAACCATGGTGGAGGGATCCCTGTACGCCATGCAGCCATACCGCCCTGTACATTATACTGTATAGTAACCATGGTGGAGGGGTCCCTGTACACCCTGCAGCCATACCGCCCTGTACATTATACTGTATAGTAACTATGGTGGAGGGATCGCTGTACACCATGCAGCCATACCACCCTGTACATTATACTGTATAGTAACCATGGTGGAGGGATCCCTGTACACCATGCAGCCATACCGCCCTTTACATTATACTGTATAGTAACCATGGTGGAGGGATCCCTGTACACCATGCAGCCATACCACCCTGTACATTATACTGTATAGTAACCATGGTGGAGGGATCGCTGTACACCATGCAGCCATACCGCCCTGTACATTGTACTGTATAGTAACCAGGGTGGAGGGATCCCTGTACGCCATGCAGCCATACCACCCTGTACATTATACTGTATAGTAACCATGGTGGAGGGTCCCTGTACGCCATGCAGCCATACCGCCCTGTACATTGTACTGTATAGTAACCATGGTGGAGGGATCCCTGTACACCCTGCAGCCATACTGCCCTGTACATTATACTGTATAGTAACCATGGTGGAGGGTCCCTGTACGCCATGCAGCCATACCGCCCTGTACATTGTACTGTATAGTAACCATGGTGGAGGGATCCCTGTACACCCTGCAGCCATACTGCCCTGTACATTATACTGTATAGTAACCATGGTGGAGGGATCCCTGTACGCCATGCAGCCATACCGCCCTGTACATTATACTGTATAGTAACCATGGTGGAGGGATCCCTGTACGCCATGCAGCCATACCGCCCTGTACATTATACTGTATAGTAACCATGGTGGAGGGGTCCCTGTACACCCTGCAGCTATACCGCCCTGTACATTATACTGTATAGTAACCATGGTGGAGGGATCCCTGTACGCCATGCAGCCATACCGCCCTGTACATTATACTGTATAGTAACCATGGTGGAGGGGTCCCTGTACACCCTGCAGCTATACCGCCCTGTACATTATACTGTATAGTAACCATGGTGGAGGGATCCCTGTACGCCATGCAGCCATACTGCCCTGTACATTATACTGTATAGTAACCATGGTGGAGGGATCCCTGTACGCCATGCAGCCATACCGCCCTGTACATTATACTGTATAGTAACCATGGTGGAGGGATCCCTGTACGCCATGCAGCCATACCGCCCTGTACATTATACTGTATAGTAACCATGGTGGAGGGGTCCCTGTACACCCTGCAGCTATACCGCCCTGTACATTATACTGTATAGTAACCATGGTGGAGGGATCCCTGTACGCCATGCAGCCATACCGCCCTGTACATTATACTGTATAGTAACCATGGTGGAGGGGTCCCTGTACACCCTGCAGCTATACCGCCCTGTACATTATACTGTATAGTAACCATGGTGGAGGGATCCCTGTACGCCATGCATCCATACTGCCCTGTACATTATACTGTATAGTAACCATGGTGGAGGGATCCTTGTACACCATGCAGCCATACTGCCCTGTACATTATACTGTATAGTAACCATGGTGGAGGGATCCCTGTACACCATGCAGCCATACCGCCCTGTACATTATACTGTATAGTAACCATGGTGGAGGGATCGCTCTACACCCTGCAGCTATACCGCCCTGTACATTATACTGTATAGTAACCATGGTGGAGGGATCCCTGTACGCCATGCAGCCATACTGCCCTGTACATTATACTGTATAGTAACCATGGTGGAGGGATCCCTGTACGCCATGCAGCCATACCGCCCTGTACATTGTACTGTATAGTAACCAGGGTGGAGGGTCCCTGTACACCATGCAGCCATACCGCCCTGTACATTATACTGTATAGTAACCATGGTGGAGGGATCCCTGTACAGCATGCAGCCATACCGCCCTGTACATTATACTGTATAGTAACCATGGTGGAGGGATCCCTGTACACCATGCAGCCATACCGCCCTGTACATTATACTGTATAGTAACCATGGTGGAGGGGTCCCTGTACACCATGCAGCCATACCGCTCTGTACATTATACTGTATAGTAACCATGGTGGAGGGATCCCTGTACGCCATGCAGCCATACCGCCCTGTACATAATACTGTATAGTAACCATGGTGGAGGGATCCCTGTACAGCATGCAGCCATACCGCCCTGTACATTATACTGTATAGTAACCATGGTGGAGGGATCCCTGTACGCCATGCAGCCATACTGCCCTGTACATTATACTGTATAGTAACCATGGTGGAGGGATCCCTGTACGCCATGCAGCCATATCGCCCTGTACATTGTACTGTATAGTAACCATGGTGGAGGGATCCCTGTACGCCATGCAGCCATATCACCCTGTACATTATACTGTATAGTAACCATGGTGGAGGGATCCCTGTACACTATGCAGCCATACCGCCCTGTACATTATACTGTATAGTAACCATGGTGGAGGGATCCCTGTACGCCATGCAGCCATACCGCCCTGTACATTATACTGTATAGTAACCATGGTGGAGGGATCCCTGTACACCATGCAGCCATACCGCCCTGTACATTATACTGTATAGTAACCATGGTGGAGGGATCCCTGTACAGCATGCAGCCATACTGCCCTGTACATTATACTATATAGTAACCATGGTGGAGGGATCCCTGTACAGCATGCAGCCATACCGCCCTGTACATAATACTGTATAGTAACCATGGTGGAGGGATCCCTGTACGCCATGCAGCCATATCACCCTGTACATTATACTGTATAGTAACCATGGTGGAGGGATCCCTGTACGCCATGCAGCCATACCGCCCTGTACATCATACTGTATAGTAACCATGGTGGAGGGATCCCTGTACGCCATGCAGCCATACCGCCCTGTACATTATACTGTATAGTAACCATGGTGGAGGGATCCCTGTACGCCATGCAGCCATACCGCCCTGTACATTATACTGTATAGTAACCATGGTGGAGGGATCCCTGTACGCCATGCAGCCATATCACCCTGTACATTGTACTGTATAGTAACCATGGTGGAGGGATCCCTGTACGCCATGCAGCCATACCGCCCTGTACATTATACTGTATAGTAACCATGGTGGAGGGATCCCTGTACGCCATGCAGCCATACCGCCCTGTACATTATACTGTATAGTTACCATGGTGGAGGGTCCCTGTACAGCATGCAGCCATACCGCCCTGTACATTATACTGTATAATAACCATGGTGGAGGGATCCCTGTACAGCATGCAGCCATACCGCCCTGTACATTATACTGTATAGTAACCATGGTGGAGGGATCCCTGTACACCATGCAGCCATACCGCCCTGTACATTATACTGTATAGTAACCATGGTGGAGGGATCCCTGTACACCCTGCAGCCATACCGCCCTGTACATTATACTGTATAGTAACCATGGTGGAGGGATCCCTGTACGCCATGCAGCCATACCGCCCTGTACATTATACTGTATAATAACCATGGTGGAGGGATCCCTGTACAGCATGCAGCCATACCGCCCTGTACATTATACTGTATAGTAACCATGGTGGAGGGATCGCTCTACACCCTGCAGCTATACCGCCCTGTACATTATACTGTATAGTAACCATGGTGGAGGGATCCCTGTACAGCATGCAGCCATACCGCCCTGTACATTAACCTTTCCTACTTGTCTTCCACAGTGAAGAGCCGAAAGCCGTCCATTGGAGAACTGATTCTGCGTCACACCAACAGCCCTACGCGGGCCAGGCAGGCGGCACAGATGGCGTTCCAACACGTGCGCGATGGGCAGGTCCTCCATGCGCTCTCTGGCACTTCTCTCTTCAAGAGCTCCGCAGACAAACAGAACGAGGCGTTGCGGGTAAAAAACGCTGTTTATTGCGCTGTGATATTCACAGAGTTCATGAAAGAGCTGGCGGCCATCACGCAGGAACACACGGTGGCATCCCCCTACCTGCCGGTGGATACCGAGGAGTAAGCAGAGTCTCCTCCATGTCTGTTTGGTCATCGGCGTCACGGAGCGGGATGTCTCCTCTCTTTTCTGAGGACCACAAAGGCCTTCACGCTATGGAACTCAATGACCTGTCTTCAGGAAGTGGAAAGAGCACCGGCCGGTTGGCGTTTGACCAGCTGTGTTTTCCTGACCTCCGCTGTCCCGTAGACATCAATGAGGATAGCAAACCCCGAACATCACCCATTAGGGGAACGTTGGTTGGCGGTGCTCTACACTATGTATGTAGGCACCAGCCTTGGGGCTCTCACTCTGTGCACCCCCATTTCCAACACCCATGACCATGCAGCATTTCATCAGTTTTTAACTTATTTAAGTGACGGTGTGCTCTTTTAATTCAGGACAGATCCGTGCCTGTGTCTGTATATATCTGTTTGTACATGTGTGTGTATATACATATATATTTATATATATACACTCACGCATATACTGCACCGTAGACTTCATCCAGGCGTTGTGTACATATATCACTGCTCTGCCGGCTGGAATTCTGGGAGATGTTTTTTTTTTTTTAATCCCATGGGTCAGTGGCAGACTGGTCAGAGCCATCACCACTGCCCTGCGGGGGTCCGCGCCGTCTATAGCCTTCGGGGGGGGGGGGGGGGTTGCGCCATCTATAGTCCCAGCGGCCAACATCCGTTTTGGTTGCTTGTTTCTATTTGAGTGTAATTTAGAGAGTCCTGATGTCTGGAACTCTAGCGAAGCCTGTGTCCTACAGTGTCAGCCTTCTAGAATCAGCCCATGTGCTCCTAGATGATTTACAGTAGTCCTGTGTCTTGTATCTCTGTGTGTATCCCTAGTACGCCTATGCTGGGAGATCTGTGTGATGCCAAACTATGGGCACTGCCCTCTACTGGACAAGCAGCAGAGGTTCGGGCACACTGATGTGTGAGAGGAGGGGCCTGTAGCTGACTCTTGTCACCTGTGCGGACACGGCAAATAGCCCTGAGGGTGTGGCCTGTCACTGCACTGGGAACTAGCCCTGGCGGTCACATGACGCTTCCATTTCTAGGTGTCCGGTCCATTTTCAGATAAACGCGAATTAGTTGCGTTTTGTGGAGCGCTGTGTGTGATAGTGAGGGTGTAGCATATTATCCACCTCGTGTTGTTCTGACATTGGAAATGTTCCCACCATCGTCATTCAGGTGAGAAATTAGTTCCAGTCCCTGGATATCAGCTAGAAATGTAAAAAGCCATGGTTAGGGTCTGGGAGACCTAATATAGTTATATTACACATATTGTATACACTGTTCTGAGGGAGAGGGATATATAGCTGTATAAGTGATTCTCTATTGCATCTGTACGGCACTGCATTATTACCATGGTGGAGGGATCCCTGTACACGAAGTGGGGGCTTATTATACTGTATAGTAACCATGGTGAAGAGATCCCTGTACACCATGCAGCCATACCGCCCTGTACATTATACTGTATAGTAACCATGGCGGATGGATCCCTGTACACCATGCAGCCATACTGATCTGTACATTATACTGTATAATAACCATGGCGGAGGGATCCCTGTACACCCTGCAGTCATAGTGCTCTGTATACAGAGTGGGGACTTTTTATACTGTATAGTAACCATGGCGGAGGGATCCCTGTACACCAGGGCTGGGCAACACCGGCCCTCCAGATGTTAATGAACTACACATCCCAGGATGCTTTGCATTAGTTTTGCTATGTGGCCATGCTGAAACTGATGCAAGGCATCCTGGGAGGTGTAGTTCATTAACATCTAGAGGGCCGGTGTTGCCCAGCCCTGCTGTACACCATGCAGCCGTACTGCTCTGTATCCCTGTGTACCATGTAGTCATACGTATCTGTATACTGAGTGAGGAGGCGAAGAGGGGACTTACGTTAAAAGTTAAAAATTTGATTTTTAAAATTTTTTATAAAGCTAAATATCATGAATGAGAAACCCCAGGCCTGGCCAACGTGTGTGTCTCCAGCTGTTATAAAACTACATATCCCAGCATGCCCGGTCACGGTTTTAGCATTCTCTTATAGCAAAACTGTGACAGAAAATGCTGGGACTTGTAGTTCCACAACAGCTGGAGATCTGCAGGACAATATGGCCTTTATCTTCAGTCTCGGTATAGCTGGGTACACATTAGACGTCTCTGTCCGCGGGATGCGGTCAATTTTCCGGCGGTCAAAATCCCGACCACCGCAATCCCGAAACTTTCTCCCTCCGTGGGTGTCTCCCATAGAGGGAGAATAAATTAGCGTGCCGAGCATAGTGAGGCACCGGGCCCGCTGCGTGGCGAGCGCAGCAAGCCCGCAAGGGGGGCGATCCACGTGTCCCCCCCCCCCCCCTGTCAGGATTTTGACCGCCGGGATTCCGTACTGAATCCATGTCCACTATGGAACTCAGTGACAATGATATAGTGCGCACACACTAGACTGCGTCACGGCGACGGCCACACCCAGGAGTATAGCTGTCGGTAGTGATATTGCACACACTAGACGGTGTCACGGCTATATCGGTCAGCGGCCACACCCAGGAGTATAGCTGTCGGTAACGATGTTGCACATACTAGACTATGTCACGGCTATATCGGTCAGCGGCCACACCCAGGAGTATAGCTGTCGGTAACGATGTTGCACACACTAGACTATGTCACGGCTATATCGGTCAGCGGCCACACCCAGGAGTATAGCTGTCGGTAGCGATATTGCACACACTAGATGGTGTCACAGCGACGGTCACACCCAGGAGTATAGCTGTCGGTAACGATGTTGCACATACTAGACTATGTCACGGCTATATCGGTCAGCGGCCACACCCAGGAGTATAGCTGTCGGTAACGATGTTGCACACACTAGACTATGTCACGGCTATATCAGTCAGCGGCCACACCCAGGAGTATAGCTGTCGGTAACGATGTTGCACATACTAGACTATGTCACGGCTATATCGGTCAGCGGCCACACCCAGGAGTATAGCTGTCGGTAACGATGTTGCACACACTAGACTATGTCACGGCTATATCGGTCAGCGGCCACACCCAGGAGTATAGCTGTCGGTAACGATGTTGCACACACTAGACTATGTCACTGCTATATCAGTCAGCGGCCACACCCAGGAGTATAGCTGTCGGTAGCGATATTGCACACACTAGACGGTGTCACGGCTATATCGGTCAGCGGCCACACCCAGGAGTATAGCTGTCGGTAACGATATTGCACACACTAGACGGTGTCACGGCTATATCGGTCAGCGGCCACACCCAGGAGTATAGCTGTCGGTAACGATGTTGCACACACTAGACTATGTCACGGCTATATCGGTCAGCGGCCACACCCAGGAGTATAACTGTCGGTAACGATATAGTGCGCACGCACTAGATGGTGTCACAGTGACGGTCACACCCAGGAGTATAGCTGTCGGTAACGATATTGCACACACTAGACGGTGTCACGGCTATATCGGTCAGCGGCCACACCCAGGAGTATAACTGTCGGTAACGATATAGTGCGCACGCACTAGATGGTGTCACAGTGACGGTCACACCCAGGAGTATAGCTGTCGGTAACGATATAGTGCGCACACACTAGATGGTGTCACAGTGACGGCCACACCCAGGAGTATAGCTGTCGGTAACGATATAGTGCGCACACTAGACGGTGTCACAGTGACGGCCACACCCAGGAGTATAGCTGTCGGTAACGATATAGTGCGCACACTAGATGGTGTCACAGTGACGGTCACACCCAGGAGTATAGCTGTCGGTAACGATATAGTGCGCACACACTAGATGGTGTCACAGTGACGGTCACACCCAGGAGTATAGCTGTCGGTAACGATATAGTGCGCACACACTAGATGGTGTCACAGTGACGGTCACACCCAGGAGTATAGCTGTCGGTAGCGATATAGTCAGGATTTTACAGCATGTACAGACATAGGGAGGCGCTAGGAACGCACAGGAGTGCGCATCGGGCTTTGAGATCAGATAGTCGCCACCCAAACAGTGTAATCCCGCCCTGCGCAGGTCGGCCAGTGACTTGTGAATGGATCGCTAATTTGCGGTCATCTGCATATCCATTCATAGTGCGACAGAATCCATCTGATTGAGGCTGGCGCTGGCGTCCCGGACCCTCCCTGGGCATGACTGCGGTCTTTCTGACACTCCCAGTAACGTCCGTCTGTCAAACTGCGGCTTCCTCTCAGTCAAGTTGTGAGGTGATTGTGAATAAGATGAATTGCTCATTTTTGCCGCTGTGTGACCCTGTGCATGCGCGCTGTGTTCCATACGCAGTCTATCGATAGACTTGCGATTTTGCAAAGCAGCAGTCAGGTGTGAATAACCCACATCATACATACACACTACACGATATTGCTAATGTGTACCCAGCTGTGGGAATCCCAGAGACGGTCCTAGGTCAGTGATGGGGGATGAGGACTCGGTTCATGGTGGCGACCACCCACTCTGCTACCTACAATCTGTGATGAGTAACGATGTTTGTACGATTTGCCATTTCAGCGGTTTCCTGTTTTATTCATGTTGTTTTTATTATTTTATAACTGATGTGTGTGTGAAAGCCATAATCTGCGCATGACCCTGTGCCGGACGGATATTGTACCAATGCCATTTCAGCAGGTCCGTCTCCCTGTCCCGCACACCTGAGTGCCCACTACAGCATCTGCCCCAGGAACTCTCAGCTTTAGGGGTGATTGATGCAGTTTTATTTTGTATTTAGTTGAAGATTTAGGTTTTTGCTGAATGTTTGAATCTGTGTCATGTATATGATCTTACCGAGTCTGGGGGTCCACGGCACGCCCGGACCCCTTGCACCGTTTTGCACATCTGTCATTTTTGTATTTCTTGTGTTGCCAAATAGAGTAATGAGTGCGGTCTGACACCGAAAGCTGCTTTCTTGTGTGATAAATCTGCCAATCGGACTACGTGCCGTGCGTCAGGGCTGCCGGCGCCGCAGCCGTTTTGGACCTCCGATTCCGATTTTTGCACGCCTGTTGATTTTAATTATTTTTACTGTGATTGTTAAAAAAAAAAGGGAATTTATTATCATGTCAGTCTGTGTAGACACAATCCGGAGACTCCTCCCACATTGATTGGCGGTGACCACCACGCTCCTACCACCCAATGACAGGGGGGCATATCTTCATTGTGCACAATGTGTGCTATTATGAGACAATACTGTGTAGTAATAGAAGATAGGCCTGAGACCGATGTGGTGTCCCGTGTATATTTGTCATGCCGCCTCGCTGCCAAATCATCGTGAGGACCCTGACAGCTAATAAAATGTGTCAATGAAATTGGCTGTGGCTCCTTATTTTTGTTCCTGTGTGTCTTCAGTGGAGACATCTGACCTGCCCCATCATCGGTGTATCTCCAGCGAGATCCTCACCAGCCAGGAACACTCTCTGCCCATCTACTCTCATCATCTTGTATTCTATTGTTAGGTCAGTGTCCTAATATATTAGGACTTAATTTTATAGTGTTTTACTAAAACATATTTAAGTTTCAGTTGTATAATGATTATGGGTTTAAAGTTCCAGATGCCATCTTGAATTTGAGGCTAATTAACAACTGATTTGGAGGAAGGGTTTTGGAATTAAAGGGAACCTTAGGAATGAAGAAATCAACAGCTTAGTACAGTGGTTCCCAAACTGTGTGCCGTGGCATCCTGGCGTGCCGCGGAGCACTGGCAGGGGTGCCATGGGTTTGTGATCCAGGCCCAATTAAATTATTTATTGTCAATGTAATAGGCAAAACCAGTGCTTATGGCTTCCAGTCATAAAGTATTTGGACAAACAGAAGCGAATCATGTACATAACCACATAACTGAAACTAAGGATGACATATAAACACAATTTATTTAATGAAAAAAAAATCTAAAGTACTCAATAAAAAACTTTTGGTCTAGGGGTGCCACGGAAAACTTTCTGATACTATAGGGCGCCGTGATTAAAAAAGTTTGGGAACCACTGGCTTAGTACATTCTGAGAAAATGAGAATGCACTGGGGAGCTGAAAATGAGAAGGCCTGGACATCGGCGGATGACCGTAGTGGTGGATGATCACAGGATCTTTTCCACGGTACAGAGAAAGATTTGTGAAAAAAAAAAAAAATCCAGCACAGCTCAGGAACATCATTCCACGGGCAAATGGAATGAAGACCAACCTGTTACAGAAGAAAAGGAATGGAGAAGGCTTGCATTGGCTCATGATGAGCAGCAAAGCAGAGGCAGCGGCCGATCAGAGGCGGCAACAGCAAAAAGCTGAGCTGACTGGGTCCAGCAACCAAGCAGAGGCGGCTCAGCAGCAGAGCTCACTGGATCCAGCAGACAAGCCGAGGCGGTGATAGCAGCTGAGCTCACTGGGTCCAGCAGACAAGCAGAGGCAGCAATAGCAGCAGAGCTCACTGGGTCCAGCAGACAACCTGAGGCGGCAATAACAGCTGAGCTCACTGGGTCCAGCAACAAGCAGAGGCAGCAATAGCAGCAGAGCTCACTGGGTCCAGCAACAAGCAGAGGCGGCAATAGCAGCAGAGCTCACTGGGTCCAGCAGACAACCTGAGGCGGCAATAACAGCTGAGCTCACTGGGTCCAGCAGACAAGCAAAGGCGGCAATAACAGCTGAGCTCACTGGGTCCAGCAGACAAGCAGAGGCGGCAATAGCAGCTGAGCTCACTGGGTCCAGCAGACAAGCAGAGGCGGCAATAGCATCTAAGCTCACTGAGTCCAGCAGACAAACACAGGCCGCAATAACAGCTGAGCTCACTGGGTCCAGCAGACAAGCAGAGGCGGCTCAGCAGCAGAGCTCACTGGGTCCAGCAGACAAGCATAGGCGGCAATAACAGCTGAGCTCACTGGGTCCAGCAGACAAGCAGAGGCGGTAATAGCAGCAGAGCTCACTGGGTCCAGCAGACAAGCATAGGCGGCAATAACAGCTGAGCTCACTGGGTCCAGCAGACAAGCAAAGGCGGCAATAGCAGCAGAGCTCACTGGGTCCAGCAGACAAGCAGAGGCGGCAATAACAGCTGAGCTCACTGGGTCCAGCAACAAGCAGAGGCGGCAATAACAGCTGAGCTCACTGGGTCCAGCAGACAAGCAGAGGCGGCAGCAGTGTAGGGAAACAAACTGCCTTGTGAATGGAGGGTGGGGGGGCGCGTGGGTCGCTGTCCCCCGCTGTCTAGTGCAGGTAACATGAGCACACCTTGTGTCGCTGTCCCCCTCTGTGTATGACCGGTAACATGAGCACACCTTGTCTTACTGTCCCCCTCTGTCTAATGCAGGTAACATGAGCACACCTTGTGTCGCTGTCCCCCTCTGTGTATGACCGGTAACATGAGCACACCTTGTCTTACTGTCCCCCTCTGTCTAATGCAGGTAACATGAGCGCACCTTGTGTCACTGTACCCCTCTGTGTATGACCGGAAACATGAGTACACCTTGTGTCGCTGTCCCCCTCTGTGTAGGGCAGGTAACATGAGCACACCTTGTGTCGCTGTCCCCCTCTGTGTAGGGCAGGTAACATGAGCGCACCTTGTGTCGCTGTCCCCCTCTGTGTATGACAGGGAACATGAGCGCATCTTGTGTCGCTGTCCCCCTCTGTGTATGACAGGTAACATGAGCGCACCTTGTGTCGCTGTCCCCCTCTGTGTATGACAGGTAACATGAGTACACCTTGTGTCGCTGTCCCCCTCTGTGTAGGGCAGGTAACATGAGCACACCTTGTGTCGCTGTCCCCCTCTGTGTAGGGCAGGTAACATGAGCGCACCTTGTCTTACTGTCCCCCTCTGTCTAATGCAGGTAACATGAGCGCACCTTGTGTCACTGTACCCCTCTGTGTATGACCGGAAACATGAGCACACCTTGTGTCGCTGTCCCCCTCTGTGTAGGGCAGGTAACATGAGCACACCTTGTGTCGCTGTCCCCCTCTGTGTATGACAGGTAACATGAGCGCACCTTGTGTCGCTGTCCCCCCTCTGTGTAGGACAGGTAACATGAGCACACCTTGTGTCGCTGTCCCCCTCTGTGTAGGACAGGTAACATGAGCACACCTTGTGTCGCTGTCCCCCTCTGTGTATGACAGGTAACATGAGCACACCTTGTGTCGCTGTCCCCCTCTGTGTATGACAGGTAACACGAGCACACCTTGTGTCGCTGTCCCCCTCTGTGTATGACAGGTAACACGAGCACACCTTGTGTCGCTGTCCCCCTCTGTGTATGACCGGTAACACGAGCACACCTTGTGTCGCTGTCCCCCTCTGTGTATGACCGGTAACAGGAGCACACCTTGTGTCGCTGTCCCCCTCTGTGTATGACCGGTAACATGAGCACACCTTGTGTCGCTGTCCCCCTCTGTGTAGGACAGGTAACATGAGCACACCTTGTGTCGCTGTCCCCCTCTGTGTATGACAGGTAACATGAGCGCACCTTGTGTCGCTGTCCCCCCTCTGTGTAGGACAGGTAACATGAGCGCACCTTGTGTCGCTGTCCCCCCTCTGTGTAGGACAGGTAACATGAGCACACCTTGTGTCGCTGTCCCCCTCTGTGTATGACCGGTAACATGAGCACACCTTGTGTCGCTGTCCCCCTCTGTGTATGACAGGTAACATGAGCACACCTTGTGTCGCCGTCCCCCTCTGTGTATGACAGGTAACACGAGCACACCTTGTGTCGCCGTCCCCCTCTGTGTATGACAGGTAACACGAGCACACCTTGTGTCGCTGTCCCCCTCTGTGTATGACAGGTAACACGAGCACACCTTGTGTCGCTGTCCCCCTCTGTGTATGACCGGTGACACGAGCACACCTTGTGTCGCTGTCCCCCTCTGTGTATGACCGGTAACATGAGCACACCTTGTGTCGCTGTCCCCCTCTGTGTATGACAGGTGACATGAGCACACCTTGTGTCGCTATTTTGTATCCTACTAGATTGTAAGCTCCTCCGAGTAGGGCCCTCTTCCCTCCTGTTGTCAAAGCCCACTTCTCTTCACATGTCACTCACAGCTCTCCTTTACTCCAACACTCAGTGACCATCTTCATCTGCATACTCATCTCCATCATTGGCATCAAGCCTCTAGTTGTATGTTGATTGAGTCCTCACTACTTGTACCCAAGCTGTAATGTGTATTGATCTGTGGCGCTCTTTATTTGTACTGTATTTTTGTTATTTATTCAATGTTATGCCAAGTTTTGTTTCCCTGTATTGTTCCTTTGTACGGCGCTGCGAAACACTTGTGGCGCCTTATAAATAAAATTATAATAATAATAATAATATGACAGGTAACACGAGCACACCTTGTGTCGCCGTCCCCCTCTGTGTATGACAGGTGACATGAGCACACCTTGTGTCGCCGTCCCCCTCTGTGCAGGGCAGGTGACACGAGCACACCTTGTGTCGCCGTCCCCCTCTGTGTATGACAGGTGACATGAGCACACCTTGTGTCGCCGTCCCCCTCTGTGTATGACAGGTAACACGAGCACACCTTGTGTCGCCGTCCCCCTCTGTGTAGGGCAGGTAACACGAGCACACCTTGTGTCGCCGTCCCCCTCTGTGTATGACAGGTAACATGAGCACACCTTGTGTCGCCGTCCCCCTCTGTGTATGACAGGTAACACGAGCACACCTTGTGTCGCCGTCCCCCTCTGTGTATGACAGGTAACATGAGCACACCTTGTGTCACCGTCCCCCTCTGTGTATGACAGGTAACATGAGCACACCTTGTGTCGCTGTCCCCCTCTGTGTAGGGCAAGTAACATGAGCACACCTTGTGTCGCTGTCCCCCTCTGTGTATGACAGGTAACATGAGCACACCTTGTGTCGCTGTCCCCCTCTGTGTATGACAGGTAACATGAGCACACCTTGTGTCGCTGTCCCCCTCTGTGTAGGGCAGGTAACATGAGCACACCTTGTGTCGCCGTCCCCCTCTCTGTCGGGCAGGTAACATGAGCGCACCTTGTGTCGCCGTCCCCCTCTCTGTGTAGGGCAGGTAACATGAGCACACCTTGTGTCGCTGTCCCCAGCTCTCCACCTGTCTCCTGCCCCTCCCTCCCATCTGCTGGGAGATACATTTCCTTGCTATAGCTGTAAGCCGGAGACAGGATCTGTTGGTTGTTGTTAGTAACCAGATCTCTACCCAGGGGAAGAGACAGACTGCGAGGGAGACCTGTCATGTTCCCAGGTGTATGCACAGGTGAGTGAATAGAGGTCTGGGGGATTACACTATGAGTCTCTATATGTTCTCATGTGTATGTTCAGGTGAGTGACAGGTGGGCTGGGGGATTACACTATGAATCTCTATATGTTCTCATGTGTATGTTCAGGTGAGTGACAGGTGGGCTGGGGGATTACACTATGAATCTCTATATGTTCTCATGTGTATGTTCAGGTGCGTGACAGGTGGGCTGGGGGATTACACTATGAGTCTCTGTATGTTCTCATGTGTATGTTCAGGTGAGTGACAGGTGGGCTGGGGGATTACACTATGAGTCTCTGTATGTTCTCATGTGTATATTCAGGTGAGTGACAGGTGGGCTGGGGGATTACACTATGAGTCTCTGTATGTTCTCATGTGTATGTTCAGGTGAGTGACAGGTGGGCTGGGGGATTACACTAGGAGTCTCTATGTACTCATGTGTATGTTCAGGTGAGTGACAGGTGGGCTGGGGGATTACACTATGAATCTCTATATGTTCTCATGTGTATGTTCAGGTGAGTGACAGGTGGGCTGGGGGATTACACTATGAATCTCTATATGTTCTCATGTGTATGTTCAGGTGCGTGACAGGTGGGCTGGGGGATTACACTATGAGTCTCTGTATGTTCTCATGTGTATGTTCAGGTGAGTGACAGGTGGGCTGGGGGATTACACTATGAGTCTCTGTATGTTCTCATGTGTATGTTCAGGTGAGTGACAGGTGGGCTGGGGGATTACACTAGGAGTCTCTATGTACTCATGTGTATGTTCAGGTGAGTGACAGGTGGGCTGGGGGATTACACTATGAATCTCTATATGTTCTCATGTGTATGTTCAGGTGAGTGACAGGTGGGCTGGGGGATTACACTATGAATCTCTATATGTTCTCATGTGTATGTTCAGGTGAGTGACAGGTGGGCTGGGGGATTACACTAGGAATCTCTATGTACTCATTTGTATGTTCAGGTATGTGACATGAGTACTGAGTAATTACACTAAGGTTCTCTGGTGTATCTATGGATATGTGAGAGAAGGGTGGAGAGTTACACTGGGTGTCTCTGTTGTGAGGTGTATCTATAGGTGATGACTTTTCTGAGGGTTTATTAATGTTTACAGGTGAGAGATAGGTGGGCTGAGGGATTACATGAGCCCTGTATATGATCTCAGGTACATGTACAGGTGAGAGAGGTGGGCTGGGGGATTACATGAGCCCTGTATATGATCTCAGGTACATGTACAGGTGAGAGAGGTGGGCTGAGGGATTACATGAGCCCTGTATATGATCTCAGGTACATGTACAGGTGAGAGACAGGTGGGCTGAGGGATTACATGAGCCCTGTATATCATCTCAGGTACATGTACAGGTGAGTGACCGGTTGGCTTGGTGTTTACAATAAAGTCTTTGTTCTCAGGTACAGTATACTGTATGTACAGGTGAGTGACAGGTATATAAACAGGTGAGTGAATTTAGGGCTTGGGGGTTGCACTGAGATCTCTATGTGATGTCAGGTACAGTATATGTACAGGTGAGTGAATGAAGGGCTTGGGGGTTGCACTGAGATCTGTATGTGATCTCAGGTACAGTATATGTACAGGTGAGTGAATGAAGGGCTTGGGGGTTGCACTGAGATCTGTATGTGATCTCAGGTACAGTATATGTACAGGTGAGTGAATGAAGCGCTTGGGGGTTGCACTGAGATCTGTATGTGATCTCAGGTACAGTATACTGTATGTACAGGTGAGTGACAGGTGTGTAGAGGGATTATGCTGAGATCTGTATGTGTTCTCAGGTACAGTATATGTACAGGTGAGTGAATGAAGCGCTTGGGGGTTGCACTGAGCTCTGTATGTGATCTCAGGTACAGTATATATACAGGAGAGTGAATGAAGTGCTTGGGGTTGCACAGATCTGTATGTGTTCTCAGGTACAGTATACTGTACAGGTGAGTGAATGAAGCGCTTGGGGGTTGCATTGAGATCTGTATGTGTTCTCAGGTACAGTATACTGTATGTACAGGTGAGTGACAGGTACCGTATATTGTATGTACAGGTGAGTGACAAGCGCAAAGGGCTGCACTTTATGGTTCTGGTGTATTTATAGTGCAACTTGAGAAGGACTTAGAGGACATTGTTCGGGAGAGGGAAATCCATCTGTCTAGACGAGCCCCACACAATCATTCCCACCACGTTTTTCAAACTTAGACCATGTTGAGAACAATATACTGTATAATTCCAGGTTGCACTCATAGATCATCTCCTTACTTAAGACCAATTTCCCCTGGGCGGACCATTCGCATCCAGACCTCAGTCAGGACTGTGCAGAGACCTTCCAACAAGCCCAACGACTATGTGGTGCAATATGGTGGTGAGGTATATGAGCACAACCGGTGCCACCCCCTGGGGTAACCCAACACCTCCACCTCACCTGACACTGACTAAGAGTGGCCAAGCACCCATCATCTTGGGCAATGGGACCCCTGCAGAAGCACCTATTGGGGTGCAGGGCAATTATCTAACAGTGACCCTATTCATACACTGGACACCTCTAGCCCCTCTCTTTGTCACCAGTACTAGGTGAATTTCTAATCCAAAATTCCAGGACTATGTTACTTTTCTTGCACACTGTCCCCCCCATCCGACACCTGTCACCAAATCTCACACCACGCACCTGTCACCGAGTCTCACACCACGCACCTGTCACCGAGTCTCACACCACGCACCTGTCACCGAGTCTCACACCACGCACCTGTCACCGAGTCTCACACCACGCACCTGTCACCGAGTCTCACACCACGCACCTGTCACCGAGTCTCACACCACGCACCTGTCACCGAGTCTCACACCACACACCTGTCACCGAGTCTCACATCACACACCTGTCACCGAGTCTCACACCAAGCACCTGACACCAGGTCTTAAGCCACTCACGTCACCCAATCTCACACCACGCACCTGTCACCGAGTCTCACATCACACACCTGTCACCGAGTCTCACACCAAGCACCTGACACCAGGTCTTAAGCCACTCATGTCACCCAATCTCACACCACGCACCTGTCACTGAGTCTCACACCACGCACCTGTCACCGAGTCTCACACCACGCACCTGTCACCGAGTCTCACACCACGCACCTGTCACCGAGTCTCACACCACACACCTGTCACCGAGTCTCACATCACACACCTGTCACCAAGTCTCACACCAAGCACCTGACACCAGGTCTTAAGCCACTCACGTCACCCAATCTCACACCACGCACCTGTCACTGAGTCTCACACCACGCACCTGTCACTGAGTCTCACATCACACACCTGTCACCGAGTCTCACACCAAGCACCTGACACCAGGTCTTAAGCCACTCACGTCACCCAATCTCACACCACGCACCTGTCACTGAGTCTCACACCACGCACCTGTCACCAAATCTCGCACCACGCACCTGTCACCGAGTCTCACACCACGCACCTGTCACCGAGTCTCACACCACGCACCTGTCACCGAGTCTCACACCACGCACCTGTCACCAAGTCTCACACCAAGCACCTGACACCAGGTCTTAAGCCACTCACGTCACCCAATCTCACACCACGCACCTGTCACTGAGTCTCACACCACGCACCTGTCACTGAGTCTCACACCACGCACCTGTCACCGAGTCTCACACCACGCACCTGTCACCGAGTCTCACACCACGCACCTGTCACCGAGTCTCACACCACGCACCTGTCACCGAGTCTCACACCACGCACCTGTCACCGAGTCTCACACCACGCACCTGTCACCGAGTCTCACAACACACACTTGTCACCGAGTCTCACAACACACACCTGTCACCGAGTCTTACATCACACACCTGTCACCGAGTCTCACACCAAGCACCTGACACCAGGTCTTAAGCCACTCACGTCACCGAGTCTCACACCAAGCACCTGACACCAGGTCTTAAGCCACTCACGTCACCCAATCTCACACCACGCACCTGTCACTGAGTCTCACACCACACACCTGTCATTGAGTCTCACACCACACACCTGTCATTGAGTCTCACATCACACACCTGTCATTGAGTCTCACACCACACACCTGTCATTGAGTCTCACACCACACACCTGTCATTGAGTCTCACACCACACACCTGTCACCGAGTCTCACAACACACACCTGTCACCGAGTCTCACAACACACACCTGTCACCGAGTCTCACATCACACACCTGTCTCCGAGTCTCACACCAAGCACCTGACACCAGGTCTTAAGCCACTCACGTCACCCAATCTCACACCACGCACCTGTCACTGAGTCTCACACCACACACCTGTCATTGAGTCTCACACCACACACCTGTCATTGAGTCTCACACCACACACCTGTCATTAAGTCTCACACCACACACCTGTCACCGAGTCTCACAACACACACCTGTCACCGAGTCTCACAACACACACCTGTCACCGAGTCTCACACCAAGCACCTGACACTAGGTCTCAAGCCAAACACGTCACCCAATCTCACACCACACACCTGTCACCCAATCTCACACCTGTCACCGAGTCTCACACCACACACCTGTCACTGAGTCTCACAACACACACCTGTCACCAAGTCTTACAACACACACCTGTCACCGAGTCTCACATCACACACCTGTCACCGAGTCTCACACCAAGCACCTGACACCAGGTCTTAAGCCACACACGTCACCCAATCTCACACCACACACCTGTCACCCAATCTCACACCTGTCACCGAGTCTCACACCACACACCTGTCACCGAGTCTCACAACACACACCTGTCACCAAGTCTTACAACACACACCTGTCACCGAGTCTCACATCACACACCTGTCACCGAGTCTCACACCAAGCACCTGACACCAGGTCTTAAGCCACTCACGTCACCCAATCTCACACCACGCACCTGTCACTGAGTCTCACACCACGCACCTGTCATTGAGTCTCACACCACACACCTGTCATTGAGTCTCACACCACACACCTGTCATTGAGTCTCACACCACACACCTGTCATTGAGTCTCACACCACACACCTGTCACCGAGTCTCACAACACACACCTGTCACCAAGTCTTACAACACACACCTGTCACCGAGTCTCACATCACACACCTGTCACCGAGTCTCACACCAAGCACCTGACACCAGGTCTTAAGCCACTCACGTCACCCAATCTCACACCACGCACCTGTCACTGAGTCTCACACCACGCACCTGTCACTGAGTCTCACACCACACACCTGTCACCGAGTCTCACACCACACACCTGTCACCGAGTCTCACACCACACACCTGTCATTGAGTCTCACACCACACACCTGTCATTGAGTCTCACACCACACACCTGTCACCGAGTCTCACAACACACACCTGTCACCGAGTCTCACAACACACACCTGTCACCGAGTCTCACACCAAGCACCTGACACCAGGTCTTAAGCCACACACGTCACCCAATCTCACACCACACACCTGTCACCCAATCTCACACCTGTCACCGAGTCTCACACCACACACCTGTCACCGAGTCTCACACCACACACCTGTCACCGAGTCTCACAACACACACCTGTCACCGAGTCTCACACCACACACCTGTCACCGAGTCTCACACCACACACCTGTCACCGAGTCTCACACCACACACCTGTCACCGAGTCTCACAACACACACCTGTCACCAAGTCTTACAACACACACCTGTCACCGAGTCTCACATCACACACCTGTCACCGAGTCTCACACCAAGCACCTGACACCAGGTCTGAAGCCACTCACGTCACCCAATCTCACACCACGCACCTGTCACTGAGTCTCACATCACACACCTGTCATTGAGTCTCACACCACACACTTGTCATTGAGTCTCACACCACACACTTGTCATTGAGTCTCACACCACACACCTGTCACCGAGTCTCACACCAAGCACCTGACACCAGGTCTTAAGCCACTCACGTCACCCAATCTCACACCACGCACCTGTCACTGAGTCTCACACCACACTCATGTCATCGAGTCTCACACCACACACCTGTCACCGAGTCTCACACCACACACCTGTCACCAAGTCTCACAACACACACCTGTCACCGAGTCTCACAACACACACCTGTCACCGAGTCTCACAACACACACCTGTCACCGAGTCTCACAACACACACCTGTCACCGAGTCTCACAACACACACCTGTCACCAAGTCTCACACCAAGCACCTGACACCAGGTCTTAAGCCACACACGTCACCCAATCTCACACCACACACCTGTCACCCAATCTCACACCTGTCACCGAGTCCTACACCACACACCTGTCACCGAGTCTCACACCACACACCTGTCACCCGGTCTCACACCACACACCTGTCACCAGGTCTCACACCACGTACCTGTCACCGGGTCTCACACCACACACCTGTCACAGAATCTCACACCACACACCTGTCACCCAGTCTCACACCACACACCTGTCACCCAGTCTCACACCACACACCTGTCACCCAGTCTCACACCACACACCTGTCACCCGGTCTCACACCACACACATGTCACCGGGTCTCACACCACACACCTGTCACCGGATCTCACACCACACATCTGTCACCAGATCTCACACCACACATCTGTCACAAGTCTCCATACTACACACCTGTCATTGGGTCTCACACCACGCACCTGTCACTAGACCACGCACTTACCCCAGAGTCTCATACCATGCTCCGGTCACCGGGTCTCACACCACACACCTGTCACCAGACCACGCACCCATCCCAGTCTCACACCATGCACCCGTCCCCGAGTCTCATACCATGCACCCGTCCCCAAATCTCACAGTACGCACCCGTCCCTGAGTCTTGCACCCCGCACCCATCCCCAATCTCACACCATGCACCTATCCCCGAGTCTAACCTCACGCACCCGTCCCCCGAGTCTCACACCATGCACCCATCCCCGAGTCTAACCTCACCCATCCACAAGTCTCACACACCCGTCACTGACTCTCACACCACGCACCCGTCACTGAGTCTCACACCACGCACCCGTCACTGAGTCTCACACCACACACCCGTCACTGAGTCTCACACCACATACCCGTCCCCGAGTCTCACACCACACACCCGTCACTGAGTCTCACACCACACACCCGTCACTGAGTCTCACACCACACACCCGTCACTGAGTCTCACACCACACACCACACACATGTTTTTTGTTCTTTATTTTAAATGAATTGAATGTAGATGTGTGGTTGTGTGTGGATAGCGGAAGTTGCATCATTGCCGTCCACTGACATACAGGAAGTGTTTGTTGTACAGGAAGTGCCTCTGCAGCCATTGTTCAGGATAACTGCAGCTAGTAAATACCCACTTCTGCAGCTCTCCAGAGTCCTGCGCTGATTTGCACACAGAACGATTTAGAACGACCATGTCAACTTTCTCATTTTCACTTTTTCAATGTTGACAAAATGTACCACACCCACTAAACACATTTGTCTAGCAACCTTGTTAAATATACATGTTAAATATACACAAGGTCAGTGTTTCCAAAGGCATCATAACAGTCCAGATATTAAGAATAGCCATGTTTTAGCAGAGGCGACTTCATTTTCATCTAACCATCATTGTTTCTACGCAGACACACATAGGACACTATGGGGCCCGCAGATACTGGGGCATTACAGGGAATATACAACATTATTGGGCCCATTTGCTGATTGCTGAGGTTTGGACTTTTATAGTGATATTCTGCAATATGAAATTAACATCCAGGGACAGAGGCTCCGAAAGGATCCCATCCCAGCAATTTGCAGCCCACAGTGATCTCATCCGGGATCATTATACAGCTGTGCATGGACGGAACTGCTCATAGCTCACACCCCGGCTGAGGCGGCACATAGACAGTAACGCTCATAGCTCACACTGCGCTGAGGCTGCACATAGACAGTACCGATCATAGCTCACACCCCGGCTGAGGCGGCACATAGACAGTAACGCTCATAGCTCACACTGCGCTGAGGCTGCACATAGACAGTACCGATCATAGCTCACACCCCGGCTGAGGCGGCACATAGACAGTAACGCTCATAGCTCACACTGCGCTGAGGCTGCACATAGACCGTACCGATCATAGCTCACACCGCGGCTGAGGCGGCACATAGACAGTACCGATCATAGCTCACACCGCGGCTGAGGCTGCACATAGACAGTACCGATCATAGCTCACACCGCGGCTGAGGCGGCACATAGACAGTACCGCTCATAGCTCACACTGCGCTGAGGCGGCACATAGACAGTACCGATCATAGCTCACACTGCGCTGAGGCTGCACATAGACAGTACCGATCATAGCTCACACCGCGGCTGAGGCGGCACATAGACAGTACCGCTCATAGCTCACACTGCGCTGAGGCTGCACATAGACAGTACCGCTCATAGCTCACACCCCGGCTGAGGCTGCACATAGACAGTACCGCTCATAGCTCACACTGCGCTGAGGCTGCACATAGACAGTACCGCTCATAGCTCACACCCCGGCTGAGGCTGCACATAGACAGTACCGATCATAGCTCACACCGCGGCTGAGGCGGCACATAGACAGTACCGCTCATAGCTCACACTGCGCTGAGGCTGCACATAGACAGTACCGATCATAGCTCGCACTGCGCTGAGGCTGCGCATGGAGGGAACCACTCATAGCTCACACCGCGGCTGAGGCGGCACATAGACAGTACCGCTCATAGCTCACACCCCGGCTGAGGCTGCACATAGACAGTACCGCTCATAGCTCACACCCCGGCTGAGGCGGCACATAGACAGTACCGCTCATAGCTCGCACTGCGCTGAGGCTGCACATAGACAGTACCAATCATAGCTCATACCCCGGCTGAGGCTGCACATGGAGGGTACCACTCATAGCTCACACCCCGGGCGAGACTGCACATAGACAGTACCGCTCATAGCTCACACTGTGCTGAGGCTGCGCATGGAGGGTACCACTCATAGCTCACACCCTGGCTGAGGCTGCGCATGGAGGGTACCGCTCATAGCTCACACCCCGGCTGAGGCTGCGCATGGAGGGAACCACTCATAGCTCACACTGCGCTGAGGCTGCACATAGACAGTACCGCTCATAGCTCACACCCCGGCTGAGGCTGCGCATGGACGGTACTGCTCATAGCTCACACCCCGGCTGAGGCTGCGCATGGACGGTACCACTCATAGCTCACACCCCGGCTGAGGCTGCGCATGGACTGTACCGCTCATAGCTCACACCCCGGCTGAGGCTGCACATGGACCGTACCACTCATTGCTCACACCCCGGCTGAGGCTGCGCATGGACGGTACTGCTCATAGCTCACACCCCGGCTGAGGCTGCGCATGGACGGTACTGCTCATAGCTCACACCCCGGCTGAGGCTGCACATGGAAGGTACCACTCATAGCTCACACCCCGGCTGAGGCTGCGCATGGAGGGTACCACTCATAGCTCACACCCCGGCTGAGGCTGTGCATGGACGGAACTGCTCATAGCTCACACCGCGGCTGAGGCGGCACATAGACAGTACTGCTCATAGCTCACACTGCGCTGAGGCTGCACATAGACAGTACCGCTCATAGCTCACACTGCGCTGAGGCTGCACATAGACAGTACCGCTCATAGCTCACACCCCGGCTGAGGCTGCACATAGACAGTACCGCTCATAGCTCACACTGCGCTGAGGCTGCACATAGACAGTACCGATCATAGCTCGCACTGCGCTGAGGCTGCGCATGGAGGGAACCACTCATAGCTCACACCGCGGCTGAGGCGGCACATAGACAGTACCGCTCATAGCTCACACCCCGGCTGAGGCTGCACATAGACAGTACCGCTCATAGCTCACACCCCGGCTGAGGCGGCACATAGACAGTACCGCTCATAGCTCGCACTGCGCTGAGGCTGCACATAGACAGTACCAATCATAGCTCATACCCCGGCTGAGGCTGCACATGGAGGGTACCACTCATAGCTCACACCCCGGGCGAGACTGCACATAGACAGTACCGCTCATAGCTCACACTGTGCTGAGGCTGCGCATGGAGGGTACCACTCATAGCTCACACCCTGGCTGAGGCTGCGCATGGAGGGTACCGCTCATAGCTCACACCCCGGCTGAGGCTGCGCATGGAGGGAACCACTCATAGCTCACACTGCGCTGAGGCTGCACATAGACAGTACCGCTCATAGCTCACACCCCGGCTGAGGCTGCGCATGGACGGTACTGCTCATAGCTCACACCCCGGCTGAGGCTGCGCATGGACGGTACCACTCATAGCTCACACCCCGGCTGAGGCTGCGCATGGACTGTACCGCTCATAGCTCACACCCCGGCTGAGGCTGCACATGGACCGTACCACTCATTGCTCACACCCCGGCTGAGGCTGCGCATGGACGGTACTGCTCATAGCTCACACCCCGGCTGAGGCTGCGCATGGACGGTACTGCTCATAGCTCACACCCCGGCTGAGGCTGCACATGGAAGGTACCACTCATAGCTCACACCCCGGCTGAGGCTGCGCATGGAGGGTACCACTCATAGCTCACACTCCGGCTGAGGCTGCGCATGGACGGTACCGCTCATAGCTCACACCCCGGCTGAGGCTGCGCATGGACTGTACCGCTCATAGCTCACACCCCGGCTGAGGCTGCGCATGGAGGGAACCGCTCATAGCTCACACCCCGGCTGAGGCTGCGCATGGACGGTACCACTCATAGCTCACACCCCGGCTGAGGCTGCGCATGGACCGTACCGCTCATAGCTCACACCCCGGCTGAGGCTGCGCATGGACCGTACCACTCATTGCTCACACCCCGGCTGAGGCTGCGCATGGACGGTACTGCTCATAGCTCACACCCCGGCTGAGGCTGCGCATGGACGGTACTGCTCATAGCTCACACCCCGGCTGAGGCTGCACATGGAAGGTACCACTCATAGCTCACACCCCGGCTGAGGCTGCGCATGGAGGGTACCACTCATAGCTCACACCCCGGCTGAGGCTGCGCATGGACGGTACCGCTCATAGCTCACACCCCGGCTGAGGCTGCGCATGGACTGTACCGCTCATAGCTCACACCCCGGCTGAGGCTGCGCATGGAGGGAACCGCTCATAGCTCACACCCCGGCTGAGGCTGTGCATGGACTGTACCACTCATAGCTCACACCCCGCCTGAGGCTGCGCATGGACGGTACCGCTCATAGCTCACACCCCGGCTGAGGCTGCGCATGGACGGTACCACTCATAGCTCACACCCCGGCTGAGACTGCACATGGACGGTACCGCTCATAGCTCACACCCCGGCTGAGACTGAGCATGGAGGGAACCACTCATAGCTCACACCCCGGCTGAGGCTACGCATGGAGGGTACCGCTCATAGCTCACACCCCGGCTGAGGCTGCACATGGACTGTACCACTCATAGCTCACACCCCGGCTGAGGCTGCACATGGAGGGTACCGCTCATAGCTCACACCCCGGCTGAGGCTGCGCATGGAGGATACCACTCATAGCTCACACCCCGGCTGAGGCAGCACATGGAGGGAACCACTCATAGCTCACACCCTGGCTGAGGCTGCGCATGGATGGTACCGCTCATAGCTCACACCCCGGCTGAGGCTGCGCATGGATGGAACCACTCATAGCTCACACCCCGGCTGAGGCTGCGCATGGATGGTACCGCTCATAGCTCACACCCCGGCTGAGGCTGCGCATGGAGGGAACCGCTCATAGCTCACACCCCGGCTGAGGCTGCGCATGGAGGGTACCGCTCATAGCTCACACCCCGGCTGAGGCTGCGCATGGATGGTACCGCTCATAGCTCACACCCCGGCTGAGGCTGCGCATGGAGGGAACCGCTCATAGCTCACACCCCGGCTGAGGCTGCGCATGGAGGGTACCGCTCATAGCTCACACCCCGGCTGAGGCTGCACATGGAGGGAACCACTCATAGCTCACACCCCGGCTGAGGCTGCGCATGGAGGGTACCGCTCATAGCTCACACCCCGGCTGAGGCAGCGCATGGAGGGAACCACTCATAGCTCACACCCCGGCTGAGACTGAGCATGGAGGGAACCACTCATAGCTCACACCCCGGCTGAGGCTACGCATGGAGGGTACCGCTCATAGCTCACACCCCGGCTGAGGCTGCACATGGACTGTACCACTCATAGCTCACACCCCGGCTGAGGCTGCACATGGAGGGTACCGCTCATAGCTCACACCCCGGCTGAGGCTGCGCATGGAGGATACCACTCATAGCTCACACCCCGGCTGAGGCAGCACATGGAGGGAACCACTCATAGCTCACACCCCGGCTGAGGCTGCGCATGCATGGTACCGCTCATAGCTCACACCCCGGCTGAGGCTGCGCATGGAGGGAACCACTCATAGCTCACACCCCGGCTGAGGCTGCACATGGAGGGAACCACTCATAGCTCACACCCCGGCTGAGGCTGCACATGGAGGATACCGCTCATAGCTCACACCCCGGCTGAGGCTGCGCATGGAGGGTACCGCTCATAGCTCACACCCCGGCTGAGGCTGCGCATGGAGGGTACCGCTCATAGCTCACACCCCGGCTGAGGCTGCACATGGAGGGTACCGCTCATAGCTCACACCCCGGCTGAGGCTGCGCATGGAGGGTACCGCTCATAGCTCACACCCCGGCTGAGGCTGCGCATGGAGGGAACCACTCATAGCTCACACCCCGGCTGAGGCTGCGCATGGAGGGAACCGCTCATAGCTCACACCCCGGCTGAGGCTGCGCATGGAGGGTACCGGTCATAGCTCACACCCCGGCTGAGGCTGCGCATGGAGGGAACCACTCATAGCTCACACCCCGGCTGAGGCTGCGCATGGAGGGTACACTCATAGCTCACACCCCGGCTGAGGCTGCACATGGATGGTACCGCTCATAGCTCACACCCCGGCTGAGGCTGCGCATGGAGGGAACCGCTCATAGCTCACACCCCGGCTGAGGCTGCGCATGGAGGGAACCACTCATAGCTCACACCCCGGCTGAGGCTGCGCATGGAGGGAACCACTCATAGCTCACACCCCGGGTGAGGCTGCGCATGGACGGTACCGCTCATAGCTCACACCCCGGCTGAGGCTGCACATGGAGGGAACCACTCATAGCTCACACCCCGGCTGAGGCTGCGCATGGACTGTACCACTCATAGCTCACACCCCGGCTGAGGCTGCGCATGGACTGTACCGCTCATAGCTCACACCCCGGCTGAGGCTGCGCATGGAGGGAACCGCTCATAGCTCACACCCCGGCTGAGGCTGCGCATGGAGGGAACCGCTCATAGCTCACACCCCGGCTGAGGCTGCGCATGGGGGGTACCACTCATAGCTCACACCCCGGCTGAGGCTGCGCATGGACTGTACCACTCATAGCTCACACCCCGGCTGAGGCTGCGCATGGACAGTACCGCTCATAGCTCACACCCCGGCTGAGGCTGCACATGGAGGGAACCACTCATAGCTCACACCCCGGCTGAGGCTGCGCATGGAGGGAACAGCTCATAGCTCACACCCCGGCTGAGGCTGCGCATGGAGGGTACCGCTCATAGCTCACACCCCGGCTGAGGCTGCGCATGGAGGGTACCGCTCATAGCTCACACCCTGGCTGAGGATGCGCATGGAGGGAACCGCTCATAGCTCCCACCCCGGCTGAGGCTGCGCATGGAGGGAACCGCTCATAGCTCACACCCCGTCTGAGGCTGCGCATGGAGGGAACCGATCATAGCTCACACCCCGTCTGAGGCTGCGCATGGAGGGAACCGATCATAGCTCACACCCCGTCTAAGGCTGCGCATGGAGGGAACCGATCATAGCTCACACCCCGGCTGAGGCTGCGCATGGAGGGAACCGATCATAGCTCACACCCCGGCTGAGGCTGCGCATGGAGGGAACCGATCATAGCTCACACCCCGGCTGAGGCTGCGCATGAAGGGAACCAATCATAGCTCACACCCCGGCTGAGGCTGCGCATGGAGGGAACCACTCATAGCTCACACCCCGGCTGAGGCTGCACATGGATGGTATAACACTGTACCCCTATAACACTGTAATACTATAATACTGTACCCCTATAACACTGTATTACTATAATACTGTACCCCTATAGCACTGTAATACTATAACACTGTACCCCTATAACACTGTATTACTATAATACTGTACCCCTATAGCACTGTAATACTATAACACTGTACCACTATAATACTGTACCCCTATAGCACTGTAATACTATAACACTGTACCCCTATAACACTGTATTACTATAATACTGTACCCCTATAGCACTGTAATACTATAACACTGCACCCCTATAGCACTGTAATACTATAATACTGTACCCCTATAACACTGTACCCCTATAACACTGCACTACTGTAACACTGCACTACAATTAACACTGTACCCCTGAGAGTGCACTACTATTCCACTGCAACACTGTCCCCCTATAACACTGCACAACTGTAACACTGTACCCCTATAACACTGCACTACTACAAAAAACACTGTACCCCTAAGTGAGTGCACTATTGTAACACTGTACCCCTATAACACTAGAATACTATAACACTGTACCCCTATAACACTACTATAAAACTGTACGCCTATAACACTGGAATACTATAACACTGCACCCCTATAACACTAGAATACTATAAAACTGTACCCCTATAACACTGTAATACTATTACACTGCACTACTGTAACATTGTACCCCTATAACACTGTAATACTATTACACTGCACTACTGTAACACTGTACCCCTATAACACTGCACCACTATATCACTGCACTCCTATAAAACTGTATCCATACAACACTGGAACACTATATATAACACTGCACTAGTGTACCCCTATAACACTGTACCCCACAACACAGTACCTCCTAAGAGAGTGCACTACTATTACAACATACCCCTATAACACTTCACTACGATTACACCGCACCCCTATAACACTGCACTATGATAATACTGAACCCCTATAAAATTGCACTCCTATAACACTGTACCCCTATAACTCTGCACCTCTATAACACTGCATGTCTCACATTTTAATACCTCACATTCTAGATAATACAAACTCTACATTCTATATCAGTGGTTCCCAAACTCGGTCCTCAAGGACCCCAAACAGTTGCCGTTATCCAGGTCTCTTCACGGATTCACAAGTGAAATAATTAGCTTCACTTGTGGATCTTTCAAAATGTGTCAGTGAGTAATGAGTGCACCTGCCGGGTGACCTGGAAAATGTGTCAATGAGCAATTAGTACACATGTGCACCAGCTAAGGCACCTGGAAAATGTCTTAGTGACTAATGAGTATACCTATGCACCTGCCGGGTGACCTGGGACATGTCAGTGAGTAATGAGTACACCTGTGCCCCTGCTGGGTGACCTGGGAAATGTGTCAGTGAGAAATGAGTACACCTGTGCACCTGCCGGGTGACCTGAGAAATGTGTCAGTGAGTAATGAGTACACCTGTGCACCTGCTGGGTGACCTGGGAAATGTGTCAGTGAGTAATAAGTACACCTGTGCACCTGCCGGGGTGACCTGATAAATGTGTCAGTGAGTAATAAGTACACCTGTGCACCTGCCGGGTGACCTGGGAAATGTGTCAGTGAGTAATGACTACACCTGTGCACCTGCCCGACGACCTGGGAAATGTGTCAGTGAGTAATAAATATACCCGTGCATCTGCTGAGTGACCTGGAAAACCTGAACTGTTGGGGGTCCTTGGGGACTGAGTTTAAGAACCACTGTTGTAAAGAATGACTCTACAACACTGTCTAATATATAATATTCTAGAACAGTGGTTCCCAATCCTGGTCCTCAAGTACTCCCAACAGTGCACATTTTCCAGGTCTCCTCACAGAATCACAGGTAAAATAATTAGCTCCACCTGTGGATCTTTTAAAATGTGCCTGAATAATGATTGCACCTCCAAGGTTACCTGGAAAATGTGCACTGTTGGGAGCACTTGAGGACCTGGGTTGGGAACCACTGATCTAGAACATGACTCACACTGTACACTGACTGTGGTCTTGCTAAATGAGTGTAGTTCTCACAGATGCCATCACCAGCTTACTGTATACCCTAGCAATGGTTGTCTCTTTTTGCTTACAGGATCTCACCAGACTAAGAAGCCCTAGAGTGGATGGAGTTCATCCAGTGAATGAAGATGAGTGACTTCACAGTTCTGCTGAATGACCTTGCTCGGACGTGCCAGGAGCTGGAGCAGATCAAAGCTGAACAGGCAAAAGACCACGAGAGAGTAACTAAATCATTTGAGAAGACTCTACTTTCCATCCTCAGGCAGGAGGAGACGATCCTCAACCATGTGGAAGAGGAGCACAGAAGGCTACGAGATTTGTTATCCTCCATTCAGCAGGAGAATGATGTAGCTCTTCATAACGGAGTGTGTCAAATTAATCATATGGTGCAGGAGATGTCCATGGTGTCTTCTCAGCTCAAGCAGGCTCTGGGGACCTCTAATGACAGCGAGCCTGTAATGAGGGAAATCCAGCTCAGGGTAGCTAACATTTTCACAAGAAAGAATAGTATTAATATCAGTCTAAAAAAGGTTAATTTCCTCCCTCAACCTCTGCTGTCTACAACGCTTGGGGAGATACGTTATGAGGAGCAATCTCTTGGCTTCTCCGTTCCTTGCCTAAGCAGAAGAGCAAACTCCAGTTGGGGCAGAAGCACAAACACTCCAACTCTTCTGAGTGATGAAAAACCACCATGGGAGGACAAACCGCCCAACCCAGGTGATCTTGGATTCCTTGGAGTGAAAATCCTACTGGAAACGGACAGTGACCAGTGTTCTGGCTCCAGCACCAAGTCATCATCTACAGGAACAAAGAAAGAAGATATTGCTGCTCAGCCTTTGAGGGTCTCTTCCAAAGATCAAGCTGTTATGGAAGCTGACAATGCAGCAATAAGTCCTCGAACAGCCACCAAAATATGGATATCTGATATTAAAGAGAGTCCAACCAAGCAGGGTAAGCAGCGTGGTACAGGATCTGTGGTGCAGACTATAGAAGGCCAAAAGTCTCAGCGCCCTCTACTCAGCAGAAAACTTCCTAAAGAATCACCACCGGGCAGCAAATCTTCCTATCTACGTGTAAGCAACACAACAGCAGGAAGGGAGCAAGAAAATGTGAAAAGGGCAAATGGTCCTACAGATGACAACCGGAAGACCGTAATAGATGGATGGACACATTTTAGCAATGATGAAGCCCCCACAGCCTTGCCTGACCACAATACCCTGTTTAGAGCAACGGCAGCTTATGTAAGTGAAGGCGATTCTGAGGCCTCAGATGACACTTTGGAAGAAGTAGAGACAGATGGTGTGAGGGATCCAAAGTCGTGTCGAAAAGTGGCTATACGAGACAGCCGGGTTCCATCTGCCAAGAAGTACAATGATGCAGACCAGCTGACTACCTGGATGTCATTGGAGTACCAGAACCAAATAAATAGTTCTAGCAACTTAACACCTCACTTAACCTTGGAAAGTGATTCACCGCAATTAACACCCGAAACACCACTTAGCTTTGATTATATGCGAATGTCTGATGACAAGTCGGATACTCTAAGTAAGGACAACTTGAACGTTCCTCCAAGATCAGTGTCTCCCAGCGAAAGTGTGAATTCATCCTACACCTTTATAATAGAGTCTCCCAAAAATAAGAAGCCAAGCGTCAAGTCAGGAACATTTTCTCATTCACCTAATTTGCCCACTATAGAATCCAGAAAAAGACACCCAATTATTAATCAAACACCTGAAAAATCTCAAATTAGGTCAAAGCAACAAACGCAAGCTCTGGCCAGTGAAAAGCGTAGACCACGATCTAAAACTAGAAATCAGAAGTGGCAGCCATGTTCACCCTGGAAACCTGTACCAAGGTCATCATCAATGCCTTACATAGAGAGGATTGAGAGGCCACAGACTGCTCCTTCAAGGCCAATCAGGCCATCATCTGCAAAGGAGAGAAGGGAGTCTGTTTCCAGCACATCAAGCGCTAGGTCCAACTCCAGGAGTCTACCCACCTCTACACCCTCCAGCGCCCTTCGTGAAATCAGAAGCCGCATTAAGCCCACCCAGTGCTTCAGGAAGACTTCAAAGTCTTCTCAACTAGCCTCACCTCCCAAGTGTCTGAGGAAGAGTGAGCTTTATCTCAATGACTGCCCTCTAGACAATGGTGATGGGGTCACAAAGCTTGTTAAGCAATTTGGCAAGTTCGGATCTGGACGAGCCGAGTTGAATCTTCCCCATGGTATACATGCCACAAACACCGGTTCCGTTTATGTGGTGGATTATGGAAACAGGAGGCTACAAGTGATGGATACAAAAGGTAAAATCCTTCAACAGTTTGCACTGGAAGCAAAGAATTACTTTGATGTTGCCGTGAGCAATCGGGGGCTGGTTGCGTTGACCAACTCCACTGACCGCACGGTGGATGTGTACAGTAAGCATGGGCGCCTCCTGCAAGTTATCTCCAGAAACTGGGGCACTCCACGTGGCATCACTGCCAACCATAGAGATGAGTTCATAGTAGCCGATATGAAACTGGGAGCCATCTGCGCACTCACTCTGGACACCAGCACTGGACGTCAGAAGGAGAGTACAAGGGTAACTGGATTCAACAAGCCCTACCTCATCAGTTCCAACAGCCAAGGGCTACTGGCTGTCTCCGAGAGAGGCCTAGATGGCGGCTGCTGTGTGAAGGTGCTACAAGAAGACTTGAAGCTTCTCAAGGTTCTGGGGTTGAAGGATACACCTGGGCCGACGCTCTTTAATCCATGGGGAGTTTGTGTTGACAATGAAGGAGGGGTCTTGGTGACAGACTGGGGCCAGAAACATTCCATTTACTACTACCCAGCTGGCAAAAAACCTGCCCGGTGTATAGTAGCAGAAGGCCTCAGCAGCCCCAGGGGCCTGGCGTCCTGGCAGGACTACCTTGTCCTGGTCGCTGACAGCATGCACAACTGTATTAAAGTATTTCAGTATCAGGTAAATGAAGAATGAACTTTAGTATACCAAGGACACTGAGAGATCACATTGTACCCATGTGTGACATAGTCCCACATAAATGATGTCATGGAGCCGCAAGGTGCGCTATGTCATAGCCAGCAGCATCTAGTATTTAATGACCGTAGGCGGCTTAGAAATCCCACAGGTACATTTTGGACACAGTAACCCCAAAAATGTGTAGACCTTTTAAGTTTTGAGCTTTTGAATCTGTTGACCTTTCATCGATCGGTCCGTTGTACCTGTTGACCCAATGCTGTCGACCTAATGACTACCTAGACATTGCCCATCTATTAATTCACACCTGTTAGTAAATGACTACTTCAGAAACTGTTAATAAATACAAATGATTTAATTTATTTAAAATTCATTTTATTATCAAGGGCTCCAAACTTTTAGGGTAGGGGTGGCCAAACCAGTCCTGGGGACCTACCACCAGTCCATGTCTTCCACACCACCTGTGGATCGGTTAGGAATAACTACACCTGTGCACCAGCTACACGATCTGCGAAATGTGGCAGTTAGTAATGACTGCACCTGTGCACCAGCTAGGTAACATGGAAATGTGAGTTAGTAATGACTGCACCTGTGCACCAGCTAGGTACAGTAACATGGAAATGTGAGTTAGTAATGTCTGCACCTGTGCACCAGCTAGGTACAGTAACATGGAAATGTGAGTTAGTAATGTCTGCACCTGTGCACCAGCTACGTACAGTAACATGGAAATGTGAGTTAGTAATGTCTGCACCTGTGCACCAGCTACGTACAGTAACATGGAAATGTGAGTTAGTAATGTCTGCACCTGTGCACCAGCTACGTACAGTAACATGGAAATGTGAGTTAGTAATGACTGCACCTGTGCACCAGCTAGGAACAGTAACATGGAAATGTGAGTTAGTAATGACTGCACCTGTGCACCAGCTAGGAACAGTAACATGGAAATGTGAGTTAGTAATGGCTGCACCTGTGCACCAGCTAGGTAACATGGAAATGTGAGTTAGTAATAGCTGCATCTGTGCACCAGCTAGGAACAGTAACATGGAAATGTGAGTTAGAAATGACTGCACCTGTGCACCAGCTAGGTACAGTAACATGGAAATGTGAGTTAGTAATGACTGCACCTGTGCACCAGCTAAGTACAGTAACATGGAAATGTGAGTTAGTAATGTCTGCACCTGTTCACCAGCTACGTACAGTAACATGGAAATGTGAGTTAGTAATGACTGCACCTGTGCACCAGCTAGGGGGTCTGGGTAATATGTCATTTAGTAATGACTGCACCTGTGCACCAGCTAGGGGGTCTGGGTAATATGTCATTTAGTAATGACTGCACCTGTGCACCAGCTAGGGGGTCTGGGTAATATGTCATTTAGTAATGACTGCACCTGTGCACCAGCTAGGTTTGTGCATTACTATAAATCGTTTGCCCAGGAGTTCCAGGGACACGGTATCATATGCGTCTTCTTTAATGTGTTTAAGTATTCAACCGATTCAGGGTTGTACCCGACTCCAGCCTGGTCAGTGAGATTTGGGGGAAGGGGATACAAGCCCTCAGTGCATGGCAGCTTCCGGCACCTGATCTGGGAATGTTCCGGGTTTAAATCCTTTTGGGTCCAAGTGTTCCGGGTGCTTGTAATATGGGTTTCCCCCACCCCCCTTCCCCAACGACTGGACTATGGGCGAGATGTTCCAAACAAATAATGCCGACACACCGTCCACCGCAGACCCGCCCTATGTATCGGCAGGATCAGCCGACACACCGTCCACCGCAGACCCGCCCTATGTATCGGCAGGATCAGCCGACACACCGTCCACCGCAGACCCGCCCTATGTATCGGCAGGATCAGCCGACACACCGTCCACCGCAGACCCGCCCTATGTATCGGCAGGATCAGCCGACACACCGTCCACCGCAGACCCGCCCTATGTATCCGCAGGATCAGCCGACACACCGTCCACCGCAGACCCGCCCTATGTATCGGCAGGATCAGCCGACACACCGTCCACCGCAGACCCGCCCTATGTATCGGCAGGATCAGCCGACACACCGTCCACCGCAGACCCGCCCTATGTATCGGCAGGATCAGCCGACACACCGTCCACCGCAGACCCGCCCTATGTATCGGCAGGATCAGCCGACAAACCGTCCACCGCAGACTCGCCCTATGTAACTGCAGGATCAGCCGACACACCGTCCACCGCAGACCCGCCCTATGTATCTGCAGGATCAGCCGACACACCGTCCACCGCAGACCCGCCCTATGTATCTGCAGGATCAGCCGACAAACCGTCCACCGCAGACCCGCCCTATGTATCGGCAGGATCAGCCGACACACCGTCCACCGCAGACCCGCCCTATGTATCTGCAGGATCAGCCGACACACCGTCCACCGCAGACCCGCCCTATGTATCTGCAGGATCAGCCGACACACCGTCCACCGCAGACCCGCCCTATGTATCTGCAGGATCAGCTGACACACCTTATAAAATGTTCCGGTCATTTAGATGTTTCTCTCTTATGTATCAATGCTGTGTTACTGTATCCCTGGGTGTCCGTGTATACAAGGGGATGCAATAATTAGGATGGAAGTGTCTATGTTAATATGTCAACATGGAAAAAGGTTGACATGAGTTTGTTCTTGATTTTTTTTTTTTCTTTAAACTGACTTGTTCAAACTTCACCATCCACGTGGGCAGAGAGGGAGAATATAACAGTGTGCCAAGTGCAGGAGACGGGTACAGACACCAAAACCTGAAAAACTCATGTTGACAATTCCAATGTAAACCTTTTGCTTGTGTCGACCGTTGACCATGTTGACATAATGCATCCCAATGATTATACGACGGGTAGGAAGTGAGAAGCCTCCTATATACAGTTATATACAACAGATAAAAGTAGAAGGTTTATTCGGTTATAGGAGTCCTCCTTCGCCGACGCATGATGACACATGGCGGGTAGCAGTATAGATGCTGACAGAACAGGTTAAATACGTCCTTAGCACAATGTTATAGGATGAGGTCCGGAACAGCCCAGCTGCCCCCAGTCCTGCTCCCGCAGCCATCAGCGCAGGATCCTCAGCAGCCCCCGATCCTGTACCCACCAGCCTGGTCCTGCAGAATGCCTGCGTCACCCGCAGCCCCCGATCCTGTACCACCAGCCTGGTCCTGCAGAATGCCTGCGTCACCCGCAGCCCCCGATCCTGTACCACCAGCCTGGTCCTGCAGAATGCCTGCGTCACCTGGGGATGGACATAAGAGTGAGTCTGACACCTGCACAGCACCTGGCAATACACAACCTACCCTGATAGTGTGTGTGTGTATTATATATATTACTATAGTCATTGTCATTATCCACCCCCGATATATAACATTACTACAGGTATCACCATTATCCACCCCCGATATATAACATTACTACAGGTATCACCATTATCCACCCCCGATATAACACATTACTACAGGTATCACCATTATCCACCCCCGATATATAACATTACTACAGGTATCACCGATATATAACATTACTACAGGTATCACCATTATCCACCTCCGATATATAACATTACTACAGGTATCACCATTCTCCACCCCCGATACATAACATTACTACAGGTATCACCATTATCCACCCCCGATATATAACATTACTACAGGGATCACCATTATCCACCCCCGGTATATAACATTACTACAGGTATCACCATTATCCACCCCCAATATATAACATTACTACAGGTATCACCATTATCCACCCTTGATATATGACATTACTACAGGTATCACCATTATCCACCCCCGATATATAACATTACTACAGGGATCACCATTATCCACCCCCGGTATATAACATTACTACAGGTATCACCATTATCCACCCCCGATATATAACATTACTACAGGTATCACCATTATCCACCCTTGATATATGACATTACTACAGGTATCACCATTATCCACCCCCGATATATAACATTACTACAGGGAACAACCTTATCCACCCCCGATATATGACATTACTACAGGTATCATCATTATCCACCCCGATATAACACATTACTACAGGTATCACCGATATATAACATTACTACAGGTATCACCATTATCCACCCCCGATATATAACATTACTACAGGGATCACCATTATCCACCCCCGATATATAACATTACTACAGGGATCACCATTATCCATCCCCGATATATAACATTACTACAGGGATCACCATTATCCACCCCCGATATATAACATTACCACAGGTATCACCATTATCCACCCCCGATATAACACATTACTACAGGTATCACCATTATCCACCCCCTATATATAACATTACTACAGGTATCACCATTATCCATCCCCTATATATAACATTACTACAGGGATCATCATTATCCACCCCCGATATAACACATTACTACAGGTATCACCATTATCCACCCCCTATATATAACATTACTACAGGTATCACCATTATCCACCCCCGATATATAACATTACTACAGGTATCACCATTATCCACCCCCGATATATAACATTACTACAGGTATCACCATTATCCACCCCCGATATATAACATTACTACAGGTATCACCATTATCCACCCCCGATATATAACATTACTACAGGTATCACCATTATCCACCCCCGATATATAACATTACTACAGGTATCACCATTATCCACCCCCGATATAACACATTACTACAGGTATCACCATTATCTACCCCGATATATAACATTACCACAGGGATCATCATTATCCACCCCCGATATATAACATTACTACAGGTATCACCATTATCCACCCCCGATATAACACATTACTACAGGTATCATCATTATCCACCCCGATATAACACATTACTACAGGTATCACCGATATATAACATTACTACAGTTATCACCATTATCCACCTCGATATAACACATTACTACAGGTATCACCATTATCCATCCCCGATATATAACATTACCACAGGTATCACCATTATCCACCCCCGATATAACACATTACTACAGGTATCACCATTATCCACCCCCGATATATAACATTACTACAGGGATCACCATTATCCATCCCCTATATATAACATTACTACAGGGATCATCATTATCCACCCCCGATATAACACATTACTACAGGGATCACCATTATCCACCCCCGATATATAACATTACTATAGGTATCACCATTATCCACCCCCGATATATAACATTACTACAGGTATCACCATTATCCACCCCCGATATATAACATTACTACAGGTATCACCATTATCCACCCCCGATATATAACATTACCACAGGTATCACCATTATCCACCCCCGATATATAACATTACTACAGGTATCACCATTATCCACCCCCGATATATAACATTACTACAGGTATCACCATTATCCACCCCCGATATATAACATTACTACAGGTATCACCATTATCCACCCCCGATATATAACATTACTACAGGTATCACCATTATCCACCCCCAATATAACACATTACTACAGGTATCACCATTATCCACCCCGATATAACACATTACTACAGGTATCACCATTATCCACCCCGATATATAACATTACCACAGGGATCATCATTATCCACCCCCGATATATATCATTACTACAGGGATCACCATTATCTACCCCCGATATATAACATTACTACAGGTATCACCATTATCCACCCCCGATATATGACATTACTACAGGGATCACCATTATCCACCCCCGATATAACACATTACTACAGGTATCACCATTATCCACCCCCGATATATAACATTACTACAGGGAACACCATTATCCACCCCCGATATATAACATTACTACAGGTATCACCATTATCCACCCCCGATATATAACATTACTACAGGTATCACCATTATCCACCCCCGATATATAACATTACTACAGGTATCACCATTATCCACCCCCGATATATAACATTACTACAGGTATCATCATTATCCACCCCCGATATATAACATTACTACAGGTATCATCATTATCCACCCCGATATAACACATTACTACAGGTATCACCATTATCCACCCCCGATATATAACATTACTACAGGTATCACCATTAGCCACCCCCGATATATAACATTACTACAGGTATCACCATTATCCACCCCCGATATATAACATTACTACAGGGATCATCATTATCCACCCCCGATATATAACATTACTACAGGGATCATCATTATCCACCCCCGATATATAACATTACTACAGGGATCACCATTATCCATCCCCTATATATAACATTACTACAGGGATCATCATTATACACCATTGTACACCTACTACCCAATATTCCACACCCAAACGTAACCTGTTCCCAAGCATTCGAGACCTCTAAAAAGGTTACAGGCACCATGTCACTGGTAGTACAAATACTGAACATCTCATACACTGCACACACACTACAGTAACACTCATCTCCTGATATACTCTGTGTTGCTGGGGGACCCTGCTCCTCCCACTATATAACTCTCAGTCTGTGGCTTCCTGCTGCCTCCATTCCCCTCCTCACATCATGTCACTGCCCCTGTCACATGCAGCCCTGTCCTCACTGACACATCAATCATCTCCTGATATACTCTGTGCTGCTGGGGACCCTGCTCCTCCCACTGTATAACGCTCAGTCTGTGGCTTCCTGCTGCCTCCATTCCCCTCCTCACATCATGTCACTGCTCCTGTCACATGCAGCCCTGTCCTCACTGACACATCACTCATCTCCTGATATACTCTGTGCTGCTGGGGACCCTGCTCATCCCACTATATAACTCTCAGTCTGTGGCTTTCTGCTGCCTCCATTCCCCTCCTCACATCCTGTCACTGCCCCTGTCACATGCAGCCCTGTCCTCACTGACACATCCCCCATCTCCTGATATACTCTGTGCTGCTGGGGGACCCTGTGCCTCACACTATATAACTCTCAGTCTGTGGCTTCCTGCTGCCTTCATTTCCCTCCTCACATCATGTCACTGCCCCTGTCACATGCAGCACTGTCCTCACTGACACATCACTCATCTCCTGATATACTCTGTGCTGCTGGGACCCTGCTCCTCCCACTATATAACTCTCAGTCTGTGGCTTCCTGCTGCCTTCATTTCCCTCCTCACATCATGTCACTGCCCCTGTCACATGCAGCCCTGTCCTCACTGACGCATCACTCATCTCCTGATATACTCTGTGCTGCTGGGGACCCTGCTCCTCCCACTATATAACTGTCAGTCTGTGGCTTCCTGCAGCCTCCATTCCCCTCCTCACATCATGTCACTGCCCCTGTCACATGCAGTCCTGTCCTCACTGACACATCACTCATCTCCTGATATACTCTGTGCTGCTGGGCACCCTGCTCCTCCCACTATATAACTCTCAGTCTGTGGCTTCCTGCTGCCCCCATTCCCCTCCTCACATCATGTCACTGCCCCTGTCACATGCTGCCATGTCCTCACTGACACATCCCTCATCTCCTGATATACTCTGTGCTGCTGGGAACCCTGCTCCTCCCACTATATAACTCTCAGTCTGTGGCTTCCTGCTGCCCCCATTCCCCTCCTCACATCCTGTCACTGCCCCTGTCACATGCAGCCTTGTCCTCACTGACACATCACTCATCTCCTGATATACTCTGTGCTGCTCGGGACCCTGCTCCTCTCACTATATAACTCTCAGTCTGTGGCTTCCTGCTGCCTCCATTCCCCCCCTCACATCCTGTCACTGCCCCTGTCACATGCAGCCCTGTCCTCACTGACACATCACACATCTCCTGATATACTCTGTGCTGCTGGGCATCCTGCTCCTCCCACTATATAATTCTCAGTCTGTGGCTTCCTGCTGCCTTCATTCCCCTCCTCACATCAACATTAAAAACTCAAGAAATTGTAATTATTGTACAGACCTCACAGTGGTGTCTCCTTCCTGTAGTTGAATCCACACGTGCGCCCTTCGAACTGCAACTTAATGGCCTGTTTGAGGTGTAGTTGTGGGTCCATGGTGGTGATGGAGATGATGGGAGGGTGCAGTTTATCTGGGGAGAAGGCCTGGTCCCGACCCTTATTAGGAGAGTATGGTTGAATTTGTTTGGTCTTACTCTGGGAATGCACAGTGTCCTCAGCCGTTCTAGGAGACCACGGATTACATACTTTGGTCTTACTTGGAGAATACACAGTGTCCTCAGCCATTCTAGGAGACCACGGATGACATTCTTTGGTCTTACTTGGAGAATGCACAGTGTCCTCAGCCATTCTAGGAGACCACGGATGACATTCTTTGGTCTTACTCATGGAATACACTGTGTCCCTAGGTCTTCTTGGAGAGTATGAAAAGTCCTCAGGTCTTTTTGCAGCACAAGGTTTATCTTCAGATTTTAGAGGAGAGGTTACAATGTTCAGTGATTTTTTGGAAGGAGATACAGATTCCACAGGTCTCTTTGGTGAGGTTATCAGGTCATTCCATTTCCTCGGAGAGTGCACAGGGTTGCATATTACTTGGTGAGAGCGCAGGGGTTCCCCAGTCTTGGTAGTGTAGTGCATAGTGTTCTTGATATTCTCTGGAGAGTCGGTGATCTTCCTGTGCTCAAAGTCTTTCTCTGTGCCAGCCTGGCTTGATGAATATCCGGAGCTACTGGTTTTATTTTGGCAATAGCCAGTGTCTCTCACCTTGCTGCAAAATAAGCCAGAGTTACCCATCCTCTCCTGAAGGTGCGTACTCTCAGTGGTTTTCCGATGAGCGTATGGAGGGCTTCCATATTTTGGGTTTGTGAGAATGCCATTCCTCTTCAGCTCACGGTCTGGAGAACTTGGATTTTGGCCAGGCCTGCCAATTGCTTCCCATATATTAAGTTCGTAATGCACTGTGGGACTATGTAGTGAGGTAGGTGCATCTGCCGACAGAGTGGCCATGAAATCAGGAAGACCTTGGGAACCAGGCACATCCATGATGGCAATAGCTTGGCGAGAACGACTGCGTGGAAGAGAGTGTTGCTGGACCTGCTGAGTAAAGGTGAGGATGTCCATGGGGACTGTGGCCTGGGAATGGTATGTGGATGAGGTCATAATGGACCCTCTAGAGCTCTTCAGGGAGTTGTCAAGCGAGTGGCTGTTGGTTGACACTGGGGAAAGTGTAGACCAACTATCTGCACCTGCTTCCATTTTCTCTTTTCTGGATGAGTCTTTCTCTGGTGTCCTCCCAATATACCCATGGTAGGAAGGAACCCCATGTTTCTCCAAAAGAGTCACTATTGCTATATGCCCACCTTTGCCTGCTACTCTTATGGGGGTGCGTCCATAATGGTCAGCATGGAAGGGGCTGGCTTTTCCTTCCTCCAACAACACTCTGGCCAGCTCCCCATGCCCTTCCTGGGCTGCAATACACAGAGGAGTTGCTCCTTGGGAGCACTGGGCATCAGTGAATGCCCCGTTCTCTAGCAGCAGTTGGGCAATACTGGCATGTCCTCTCCAAGCTGTGCAGTATAATGGGGTTCTCCCTTCTTTGTCAAAGGCATTGCAATTGGCTCTTCCCTTGCCCAGAAGAAGCTGAGCCATTTCCAAGTCTCCCTGCCAGCAGGAGGCGTGTAAAGCTGTGCGTTCCTCTGGGTCCCTACCCTCGGGGTCAGCACCATTCTCCAACAGAACGTTCACAATGTCAGTTTGCCCTTGCAGAGCCAACAGGTACAGGAGGGGCTTGCCTTGGCCAGTCTTAATATCAGGGTCCGATCCCTTTCTCAGCAGTAATTCGACTGTACTTTTATTTCCCCCTAGAGCAGCAAAGCACAGAGCGGTCATGCCATCTCTGCCCCGCTGGTCTAGGGGAGACCCTCGGTTAAGCAGTAACTCTACGCATCCTGTGTGACCCTCCTGAGCTGCCAGAAGAAGAGCTGTATACCCCTCGTTGTCTCTTATGCCCATTTTAGTGCCTCCTTCTACAAGGGCACGGCAGACATTTCTCCTTCCTTCACAGGCTGCCCAGTGCAGCGGGCTCCAGCCCAAGTGGTCCTGGTGGTTCTCATTAAGGCCCCTGTCCAGTAAGACCCTGACAGCCTCTTCTCCTCTAGCTGCAGCAGCTGCCAGCACCAGTGCTGACCTCCCTTCTGTATCTGTGACATCTGTAGCAGCACCCCACAGCAATAAGACCCTCACTGTCTCAGCATGGCCTACTGAGGCAGCGGCCAGTAGTGGTGTCATCCGTGCCTTTCCTGGCCGGTCAGGGTCAGCTCCAGCCTCAAGCAGGAGCTCCGCAACTTCTTCCTGACCCTCATACGCAGCAACTAGTAGTGGTGTTGCCCCCTCCTGGTCTGGCAGCTCCGGGTCTGCACCATGTTCCAACAAGAGAGACACCAGCTCTGAGTGCCCGTGTCCTGCAGACACACACAGACAGGCCACAGCGAGGGCGGTGCGTCCTTCTAGATCACACTTATTCACATCCGCACCGGATTCAAGCAGCAGCTTCGCAACTGTATGATGACCCATGTATGCAGCTGCCATAAGAGGAGTGCGGCCCTCGACATCGGCACGGTCTACCTCCACCCCTGCTCTTAGTAAGGCCTTCACCGTGGCCTCATGACCTCCCCAAGCTGCTGCTCTTAGTGCTGTTCTTCCATCAGGGCCAGAAATATCAGGCTGAGCTCCAGAAGCAAGTAGTGCTTCTACCACCTCAGTGTGGCCACCCCAAGAAGCAGACCGTAGGGGTGTCCACGCACGGTTGTCAGTGTGGTCATAGCAGGCCCTATGTTTAAGGAGGAGCTCTACCACTTCCACATGTCCTTGGTGGGCTGCTAGGCCCAAAGGAGTTTGCCCATCTTCATCTGTAGCCTCCAGGTTTGCTCCTCTAGACAGCATCAGCTTAACAGCCTCCAGATTCCCAGCATGGGCTGCAGCGGCAAGCAGAGTCCTCCCAGCTCGATCCCGCTGGTTCAGCCCATTCCCACTCTCGATCAGCATTTCCACAGAACCAGCTTGCTGGAGAGTCTTCTTTAGAGCACAGGAGGCCTCCACAACCAAATCGCCATCCACCTTACTCCTGGCGAGCAGAAGCAGCTGCAGAACTTCCAACTCTAGGGGAAAGTTTGAGGCCAAACAGTCCGATACAGGAACCCCTGTCCACAAAAGCCATAGCGCTAAGTGAGAAGGTTCTAGCCCTCGGAGGTCAGACAGTAGAAGATGCCGGGCTAGTTCATGGACCTCAGCAGGCTTCAGATGTGGTGCTCGTGCTGATAGACTCATGGCAAGCATACAGTGACCCTCAGAGACATTGCACAGGTACTTCTGAGTACAGTATTTCACATCCAAGAGCCATTCGGAAAAGCTGTGATGGAAGAGGACTAGTCTGTCGGGGGCACATAGTGGGCGCAGCAGCATGGAAATGGAATCCAGAATCTTGCTGAATTCCTCAGGGCTCCACCCTTTCATCTGCTTTGTCCAGACTGCCTGGTGCAGCTCAGAAGGTAACAGAGGAGACGGAGAAGCCAAGATGACATTAAGCAGCGTCTGCACCTGGCAGAACTGCCGACCAGAGAAAAGCCGCTGGCACAGCCAAAGATAGAGTCCGTTCAAGGTGCCAGGGATATGGCGGATCTCTCGGAGGACGATGGCCCCCTCGGAGATGCCATCCAGCACGCGCTCCAGGTAGAGGAAGCAGCCGTTGCTCTTTATGTGCAGCTGGTTAAGCATCTCTGCAGTGTCGACCGTCAGGTGCTGCCGGAGAGCCTCTTCCCGGTCCAGGCGGCACAGGATGTACTGCTGAACATCATGGACGATATGAGCTTTGCGGAGGTCGTCCAGACACAGCCTGCGGAAACCTGCGGGGAACAGGATGAGATGGATCACTCACAGCGGAATATACAGGTGAGGAGCTTGCTGGGATAGAACACAGGTGTATATATCAGGGTGTGCGGAGGAGCTTGCTGTGAGTGTATGCAGATAGGGATAGAGCACAGGTGTATATATCAGGGTGCACAGAGGAGCTTGCTGTGAGTGTATGCAGATAGGGATAGAGCACAGGTGTATATATCAGGGTGCACAGAGGAGCTTGCTGTGAGTGTATGCAGATAGGGATAGAGCACAGGTGTATATATCAGAGTGCACAGAAAAGCTTGCTGTGAGTGTATGCAGGTAGGGATAGAACACAGGTGTATATATCAGGGTGCACAGCTTGCCATGTGTGTATGCAGGTAGGGATAGAGCACAGGTGTATATATCAGGATGCACAGAGGAGCTTGCTGTGAGTGTATGCAGATAGGGATAGAACACAGGTGTATATATCAGGGCGCACAGCTTGCTGTGAGTGTATACAGATAGGGATAGAGCACAGGTGTATATATCAGGGTGCACAGAGGAGCTTGCTGTGAGTGTATGCAGATAGGGATAGAGCACAGGTGTATATATCAGGGTGCACAGAGGAGCTTGCTGTGAGTGTATGCAGGTAGGGATAGAACACAGGTGTATATATCAGGGCGCACAGCTTGCCATGTGTGTATGCAGGTAGGGATAGAGCACAGGTGTATATATCAGGATGCACAGAGGAGCTTGCTGTGAGTGTATGCAGATAGGGATAGAACACAGGTGTATATATCAGGGCGCACAGCTTGCCGTGTGTGTATGCAGGTAGGGATAGAGCACAGGTGTATATATCAGAGTGCACAGAGGAGCTTGCTGTGTGTGTATGCAGGTAGGGATAGAACACAGGTGTATATATCAGGGTGCACAGAGGAGCTTGCTGTGAGTGTATGCAGATAGGGATAGAGCACAGGTGTATATATCAGAGTGCACAGAGGAGCTTGCTGTGAGTGTATGCAGGTAGGGATAGAGCACAGGTCAGGTGTATATATCAGAGTGCACAGAGGAGCTTGCTGTGAGTGTATGCAGGTAGGGATAGAGCACAGGTGTATATATCAGAGTGCACAGAGGAGCTTGCTGTGAGTGTATACAGATAGGGATAGAACACAGGTGTATATATCAGGGTGCACAGAGGAGCTTGCTGTGAGTGTATACAGATAGGGATAGAGCACAGGTGTATATATCAGGGTGCACAGAGGAGCTTGCTGTGAGTGTATACAGGTAGGGATAGAGCACAGGTGTATATATCAGGGTGCACAGAGGAGCTTGCTGTGAGTGTATACAGATAGGGATAGAGCACAGGTGTATATATCAGAGTGCACAGAGGAGCTTGCTGTGAGTGTATACAGATAGGGATAGAGCACAGGTGTATATATCAGGGTGCACAGAGGAGCTTGCTGTGAGTGTATACAGATAGGGATAGAGCACAGGTGTATATATCAGAGTGCACAGAGGAGCTTGCTGTGAGTGTATACAGGAAGGGATAGAACACAGGTGTATATATCAGGGTGCACAGAGGAGCTTGCTGTGAGTGTATACATATAGGGACAGAGCACAGGTGTATATATCAGGGTGCACAGAGGAGCTTGCTGTGAGTGTATACAGATAGGGATAGAGCACAGGTGTATATATCAGGGTGCACAGAGGAGCTTGCTGTGAGTGTATACAGATAGGGATAGAGCACAGGTGTATATATCAGGGTGCACAGAGGAGCTTGCTGTGAGTGTATACAGATAGGGATAGAGCACAGGTGTATATATCAGGGTGCGTGGAGGAGCTTGCTGTGAGTGTATACAGATAGAGATAGAGCACAGGTGTATATATCAGGGTGCACAGGTGTATATATCAGGGTGCACAGAGGAGCTTGCTGTGAGTGTATGCAGATAGGGATAGAGCACAGGTGTATATATCAGGGTGCACAGAGGAGCTTGCTGTGAGTGTATACAGGTAGGTATAGAGCACAGGTGTATATATCAGGGTGCACAGAGGAGCTTGCTGTGAGTGTATACAGATAGGGATAGAGCACAGGTGTATATATCAGGGTGCACAGAGGAGCTTGCTGTGAGTGTATACAGATAGGGATAGAGCACAGGTGTATATATCAGGGTGCACAGAGGAGCTTGCTGTGAGTGTATACAGATAGGGATAGAGCACAGGTGTATATATCAGAGTGCACAGAGGAGCTTGCTGTGAGTGTATACAGGAAGGGATAGAACACAGGTGTATATATCAGGGTGCACAGAGGAGCTTGCTGTGAGTGTATACATATAGGGATAGAGCACAGGTGTATATATCAGGGTGCACAGAGGAGCTTGCTGTGAGTGTATACAGATAGGGATAGAGCACAGGTGTATATATCAGGGTGCACAGAGGAGCTTGCTGTGAGTGTATACCGATAGGGATAGAGCACAGGTGTATATATCAGAGTGCACAGAGGAGCTTGCTGTGAGTGTATACAGATGGGGATAGAGCACAGGTGTATATATCAGGGTGCACAGAGGAGCTTGCTGTGAGTGTATACAGATAGGGATAGAGCACAGGTGTATATATCAGGGTGCACAGAGGAGCTTGCTGTGAGTGTATGCAGATAGGGATAGAGCACAGGTGTATATATCAGGGTGCACAGAGGAGCTTGCTGTGAGTGTATGCAGATAGGGATAGAGCACAGGTGTATCTATCAGGGTGCATAGCTTGCTGTGAGTGTATGCAGGTAGGGATAGAACACAGGTGTATATATCAGGGTGCACAGAGGAGCTTGCTGTGAGTGTATACAGACAGGGATAGAGCACAGGTGTATATATCAGGGTGCACAGAGGAGCTTGCTGTGAGTGTATACAGATAGGGATAGAGCACAGGTGTATATATCAGAGTGCACAGAGGAGCTTGCTGTGAGTGTATACAGATAGGGATAGAGCACAGGTGTATATATCAGGGTGCACAGAGGAGCTTGCTGTGAGTTTATACAGATAGGGATAGAGCACAGGTGTATATATCAGAGTGCACAGAGGAGCTTGCTGTGAGTGTATACAGATAGGGATAGAACACAGGTGTATATATCAGGGTGCACAGAGGAGCTTGCTGTGAGTGTATACAGATAGGGATAGAGCACAGGTGTATATATCAGGGTGCACAGAGGAGCTTGCTGTGAGTATGCAGGTAGGGATAGAGCACAGGTGTATATATCAGGGTGCACAGAGGAGCTTGCTGTGAGTGTATACAGATAGGGATAGAGCACAGGTGTATATATCAGGGTGCACAGCTTGCTGTGAGTGTATACAGATAGGGATAGAACACAGGTGTATATATCAGGGTGCACAGAGGAGCTTGCTGTGAGTGTATACAGATAGGGATAGAGCACAGGTGTATATATCAGGGTGCGCGGAGGAGCTTGCTGTGAGTGTATACAGATAGGGATAGAGCACAGGTGTATATATCAGGGTGCACAGAGGAGCTTGCTGTGAGTGTATGCAGATAGGGACAGAGCACAGGTGTATATATCAGAGTGCACAGAGGAGCTTGCTGTGAGTGTATACAGGTAGGGATAGAGCACAGGTGTATATATCAGGGTGCACAGAGGAGCTTGCTGTGAGTGTATGCAGATAGGGATAGAGCACAGGTGTATATATCAGGGTGCACAGAGGAGCTTGCTGTGAGTGTATACAGATAGGGATAGAGCACAGGTGTATATATCAGGGTGTGCACCTTGCCGTGTATGTATGCAGATAGGGATAGAGCACAGGTGTATATATCAGAGTGCACAGAGGAGCTTGCTGTGAGTGTATACAGATAGGGATAGAGCACAGGTGTATATATCAGGGTGCACAGAGGAGCTTGCTGTGAGTGTATGCAGATAGGGATAGAGCACAGGTGTATATATCAGAGTGCACAGAGGAGCTTGCTGTGAGTGTATACAGATAGGGATAGAGCACAGGTGTATATATCAGGGTGCACAGAGGAGCTTGCTGTGAGTGTATGCAGATAGGGATAGAGCACAGGTGTATATATCAGGGTGCACAGAGGAGCTTGCTGTGAGTGTATACAGATAGGGATAGAGCACAGGTGTATATATCAGGGTGCACAGAGGAGCTTGCCGTGTGTGTATGCAGATAGGGATAGAGCACAGGTGTATATATCAGGGTGCACAGAGGAGCTTGCTGTGAGTGTATACAGATAGGGATAGAGCACAGGTGTATATATCAGGGCGCACAGCTTGCCGTGTGTGTATGCAGATAGGGATAGAGCACAGGTGTATATATCAGAGTGAATAGAGGAGCTTGCTGTGAGTGTATACAGATAGGGATAGAGCACAGGTGTATATATCAGGGTGCACAGAGGAGCTTGCTGTGAGTGTATACAGATAGGGATAGAGCACAGGTGTATATATCAGGGTGCGCGGAGGAGCTTGCTGTGAGTGTATACAGATAGGGATAGAGCACAGGTGTATATATCAGGGTGCACAGAGGAGCTTGCTGTGAGTGTATACAGATAGGGATAGAGCACAGGTGTATATATCAGGGTGCACAGAGGAGCTTGCTGTGAGTGTATACAGATAGGGATAGAGCACAGGTGTAGATATCAGGGTGCACAGAGGAGCTTGCTGTGAGTGTATGCAGATAGGGATAGAGCACAGGTGTATATATCAGGGTGCACAGAGGAGCTTGCTGTGAGTGTATACAGATAGGGATAGAGCACAGGTGTATATATCAGGGTGCACAGAGGAGCTTGCTGTGAGTGTATACAGATAGGGATAGAGCACAGGTGTATATATCAGGGTGCACAGAGGAGCTTGCTGTGAGTGTATACAGATAGGGATAGAGCACAGGTGTATATATCAGAGTGCACAGAGGAGCTTGCTGTGAGTGTATACAGGAAGGGATAGAACACAGGTGTATATATCAGGGTGCACAGAGGAGCTTGCTGTGAGTGTATACATATAGGGATAGAGCACAGGTGTATATATCAGGGTGCACAGAGGAGCTTGCTGTGAGTGTATACAGATAGGGATAGAGCACAGGTGTATATATCAGGGTGCACAGAGGAGCTTGCTGTGAGTGTATACCGATAGGGATAGAGCACAGGTGTATATATCAGAGTGCACAGAGGAGCTTGCTGTGAGTGTATACAGATAGGGATAGAGCACAGGTGTATATATCAGGGTGCACAGAGGAGCTTGCTGTGAGTGTATACAGATAGGGATAGAGCACAGGTGTATATATCAGGGTGCACAGAGGAGCTTGCTGTGAGTGTATGCAGATAGGGATAGAGCACAGGTGTATATATCAGGGTGCATAGCTTGCTGTGAGTGTATGCAGGTAGGGATAGAACACAGGTGTATATATCAGGGTGCACAGAGGAGCTTGCTGTGAGTGTATACAGACAGGGATAGAGCACAGGTGTATATATCAGGGTGCACAGAGGAGCTTGCTGTGAGTGTATACAGATAGGGATAGAGCACAGGTATATATATAAGAGTGCACAGAGGAGCTTGCTGTGAGTGTATACAGATAGGGATAGAGCACAGGTGTATATATCAGGGTGCACAGAGGAGCTTGCTGTGAGTTTATACAGATAGGGATAGAGCACAGGTGTATATATCAGAGTGCACAGAGGAGCTTGCTGTGAGTGTATACAGATAGGGATAGAACACAGGTGTATATATCAGGGTGCACAGAGGAGCTTGCTGTGAGTGTATACAGATAGGGATAGAGCACAGGTGTATATATCAGGGTGCACAGAGGAGCTTGCTGTGAGTGTATGCAGGTAGGGATAGAGCACAGGTGTATATATCAGGGTGCACAGAGGAGCTTGCTGTGAGTGTATACAGATAGGGATAGAGCACAGGTGTGTATATCAGGGTGCACAGCTTGCTGTGAGTGTATACAGATAGGGATAGAACACAGGTGTATATATCAGGGTGCACAGAGGAGCTTGCTGTGAGTGTATACAGATAGGGATAGAGCACAGGTGTATATATCAGGGTGCGCGGAGGAGCTTGCTGTGAGTGTATACAGATAGGGATAGAGCACAGGTGTATATATCAGGGTGCACAGAGGAGCTTGCTGTGAGTGTATGCAGATAGGGACAGAGCACAGGTGTATATATCAGGGTGCACAGAGGAGCTTGCTGTGTGTGTATACAGATAGGGATAGAGCACAGGTGTATATATCAGGGTGCACAGAGGAGCTTGCTGTGAGTGTATACAGATAGGGATAGAGCACAGGTGTATATATCAGGGTGCGCGGAGGAGCTTGCTGTGAGTGTATACAGATAGGGATAGAGCACAGGTGTATATATCAGGGTGCACAGAGGAGCTTGCTGTGAGTGTATACAGATAGGGATAGAGCACAGGTGTATATATCAGGGTGTGCACCTTGCCGTGTATGTATGCAGATAGGGATAGAGCACAGGTGTATATATCAGAGTGCACAGAGGAGCTTGCTGTGAGTGTATACAGATAGGGATAGAACACAGGTGTATATATCAGGGTGCACAGAGGAGCTTGCTGTGAGTGTATGCAGATAGGGACAGAGCACAGGTGTATATATCAGAGTGCACAGAGGAGCTTGCTGTGAGTGTATACAGGTAGGGATAGAGCACAGGTGTATATATCAGGGTGCACAGAGGAGCTTGCTGTGAGTGTATGCAGATAGGGATAGAGCACAGGTGTATATATCAGGGTGCACAGAGGAGCTTGCTGTGAGTGTATACAGATAGGGATAGAGCACAGGTGTATATATCAGGGTGTGCACCTTGCCGTGTATGTATGCAGATAGGGATAGAGCACAGGTGTATATATCAGGGTGCACAGAGGAGCTTGCTGTGAGTGTATGCAGGTAGGGATAGAGCACAGGTGTATATATCAGAGTGCACAGAGGAGCTTGCTGTGAGTGTATACAGATAGGGATAGAGCACAGGTGTATATATCAGGGTGCACAGAGGAGCTTGCTGTGAGTGTATGCAGATAGGGACAGAGCACAGGTGTATATATCAGAGTGCACAGAGGAGCTTGCTGTGAGTGTATACAGGTAGGGATAGAGCACAGGTGTATATATCAGGGTGCACAGAGGAGCTTGCTGTGAGTGTATGCAGGTAGGGATAGAGCACAGGTGTATATATCAGAGTGCACAGAGGAGCTTGCTGTGAGTGTATACAGATAGGGATAGAGGACAGGTGTATATATCAGGGTGCACAGAGGAGCTTGCTGTGAGTGTATGCAGATAGGGATAGAGCACAGGTGTATATATCAGAGTGCACAGAGGAGCTTGCTGTGAGTGTATACAGATAGGGATAGAGCACAGGTGTATATATCAGGGTGCACAGAGGAGCTTGCTGTGAGTGTATGCAGATAGGGATAGAGCACAGGTGTATATATCAGGGTGCACAGAGGAGCTTGCTGTGAGTGTATACAGATAGGGATAGAGCACAGGTGTATATATCAGGGTGCACAGAGGAGCTTGCCGTGTGTGTATGCAGATAGGGATAGAGCACAGGTGTATATATCAGGGTGCACAGAGGAGCTTGCTGTGAGTGTATACAGATAGGGATAGAGCACAGGTGTATATATCAGGGTGCACAGCTTGCCGTGTGTGTATGCAGATAGGGATAGAGCACAGGTGTATATATCAGAGTGCACAGAGGAGCTTGCTGTGAGTGTATACAGATAGGGATAGAGCACAGGTGTATATATCAGGGTGCACAGAGGAGCTTGCTGTGAGTGTATACAGATAGGGATAGAGCACAGGTGTATATATCAGGGTGTGCGGAGGAGCTTGCTGTGAGTGTATACAGATAGGGATAGAGCACAGGTGTATATATCAGGGTGCACAGAGGAGCTTGCTGTGAGTGTATACAGATAGGGATAGAGCACAGGTGTATATATCAGAGTGCACAGAGGAGCTTGCTGTGAGTGTATACAGGTAGGGATAGAGCACAGGTGTAGATATCAGGGTGCACAGAGGAGCTTGCTGTGAGTGTATGCAGATAGGGATAGAGCACAGGTGTATATATCAGGGTGCACAGAGGAGCTTGCTGTGAGTGTATACAGATAGGGATAGAACACAGGTGTATATATCAGGGTGCACAGAGGAGCTTGCTGTGAGTGTATACAGATAGGGATAGAGCACAGGTGTATATATCAGGGTGCACAGAGGAGCTTGCTGTGAGTGTATACAGGTAGGGATAGAGCACAGGTGTATATATCAGGGTGCACAGAGGAGCTTGCTGTGAGTGTATACAGATAGGGATAGAGCACAGGTGTATATATCAGAGTGCACAGAGGAGCTTGCTGTGAGTGTATACAGATAGGGATAGAGCACAGGTGTATATATCAGAGTGCACAGAGAAGCTTGCTGTGAGTGTATACAGATAGGGATAGAGCACAGGTGTATATATCAGGGAGCACAGAGGAGCTTTCTGTGAGTGTATACAGATAGGGATAGAGCACAGGTGTATATATCAGAGTGCACAGAGGAGCTTGCTGTGAGTGTATGCAGATAGGGACAGAGCACAGGTGTATATATCAGGGTGCACAGAGGAGCTTGCTGTGTGTGTATACAGATAGGGATAGAGCACAGGTGTATATATCAGGGTGCACAGAGGAGCTTGCCGTGTGTGTATGCAGATAGGGACAGAGCACAGGTGTATATATCAGGGTGTACAGAGGAGCTTGCTGTGAGTGTATGCAGGTAGGGATAGAGCACAGGTGTATATCTCAGGGTGCACAGAGGAGCTTGCTGTGAGTATACAGATAGGGATAGAGCACAGGTGTATATATCAGGGTGCACAGAGGAGCTTGCTGTGAGTGTATACAGATAGGGATAGAGCACAGGTGTATATATCAGGGTGCACAGAGGAGCTTGCTGTGAGTGTATGCAGATAGGGATAGAGCACAGGAGTATATATCAGGGTGCACAGAGGAGCTTGCTGTGAGTGTATACAGGTAGGGATAGAGCACAGGTGTATATATCAGGGTGCACAGAGGAGCTTGCCGTGAGTATACAGATAGGGATAGAGCATAGGTGTATATATCAGGGTGCACAGAGGAGCTTGCTGTGAGTGTATACAGATAGGGATAGAGCACAGGTGTATATATCAGGGTGCACAGAGGAGCTTGCTGTGAGTGTATACAGATAGGGATAGAGCACAGGTGTATATATCAGGGTGCACAGAGGAGCTTGCTGTGAGTGTATACATATAGGGACAGAGCACAGGTGTATATATCAGGGTGCACAGAGGAGCTTGCTGTGAGTGTATACAGATAGGGATAGAGCACAGGTGTATATATCAGGGTGCACAGCTTGCTGTGAGTGTATACAGATAGGGATAGAGCACAGGTGTATATATCAGGATGCACAGAGGAGCTTGCCGTGTGTGTATGCAGATAGGGATAGAGCACAGGTGTATATATCAGGGTGCACAGAGGAGTTTGCTGTGAGTGTATACAGGTAGGGATAGAGCACAGGTGTATATATCAGGGTGCACAGAGGAGCTTGCTGTGAGTGTATACAGATAGGGATAGAGCACAGGTGTATATATCAGGGTGCACAGAGGAGTTTGCTGTGAGTGTATACAGGTAGGGATAGAGCACAGGTGTATATATCAGGGTGCACAGAGGAGCTTGCTGTGAGTGTATACAGATAGGGATAGAGCACAGGTGTATATATCAGGATGCACAGAGGAGCTTGCCGTGTGTGTATGCAGATAGGGATAGAGCACAGGTGTATATATCAGAGTGCACAGAGGAGCTTGCTGTGAGTGTATGCAGGTAGGGATAGAGCAGAGGTGTATATATCAGGGTGCACAGCTTGCTGTGAGTGTATGCAGATAGTGATAGAGCACAGGTGTATATATCAGGGTGCGCGGAGGAGCTTGCTGTGAGTGTATACAGATAGTGATAGAGCACAGGTGTATATATCAGGGTGCGCGGAGGAGCTTGCTGTGAGTGTATACAGATAGGGATAGAGCACAGGTGTATATATCAGGGTGCGCGGAGGAGCTTGCTTTGAGTGTATACAGATAGGGATAGAGCACAGGTGTATATATCAGGATGCACAGCTTGCTGTGAGTGTATACAGATAGGGGTAGAGCACAGGTGTACATATCAGTGTGCACAGAGGAGCTTGCTGTGAGTGTATACAGATAGGGATAGAGCACAGGTGTATATATCAGGGTGCGCGGAGGAGTTTGCTGTGAGTGTATGCAGGTAGGGATAGAGCACAGGTGTATATATCAGGGTGCGCGGAGGAGCTTGCTGTGAGTGTATACAGATAGGGATAGAGCACAGGTGTATATATCAGGGTGCGCGGAGGAGCTTGCTGTGAGTGTATACAGATAGGGATAGAGCACAGGTGTATATATCAGGGTGAACAGAGGAGCTTGCTGTGAGTGTATACAGATAGGGATAGAGCACAGGTGTATATATCAGAGTGCACGGAGGAGCTTGCTGTGAGTGTATGCAGATAGGGACTGAGCACAGGTGTATATATCAGGGTGCGCGGAGGAGCTTGCTGTGAGTGTATACAGATAGGGATAGAGCACAGGTGTATATATCAGGATGCACAGAGGAGCTTGCTGTGAGTGTATGCAGGTAGGGATAGAACACAGGTGTATATATCAGGGTGCACAGAGGAGCTTGCTGTGAGTGTATGCAGATATGGATAGAGCACAGGTGTATATATCAGGGTGCACGGAGGAGCTTGCTGTGAGTGTATGCAGATAGGGACTGAGCACAGGTGTATATATCAGGGTGCGCGGAGGAGCTTGCTGTGAGTGTATACAGATAGGGATAGAGCACAGGTGTATATATCAGGGTGAACAGAGGAGCTTGCTGTGAGTGTATACAGATAGGGATAGAGCACAGGTGTATATATCAGAGTGCACGGAGGAGCTTGCTGTGAGTGTATGCAGATAGGGACTGAGCACAGGTGTATATATCAGGGTGCGCGGAGGAGCTTGCTGTGAGTGTATACAGATAGGGATAGAGCACAGGTGTATATATCAGGATGCACAGAGGAGCTTGCTGTGAGTGTATGCAGGTAGGGATAGAACACAGGTGTATATATCAGGGTGCACAGAGGAGCTTGCTGTGAGTGTATGCAGATATGGATAGAGCACAGGTGTATATATCAGGGTGCACGGAGGAGCTTGCTGTGAGTGTATGCAGATAGGGACTGAGCACAGGTGTATATATCAGGGTGCGCGGAGGAGCTTGCTGTGAGTGTATACAGATAGGGATACAGCACTTCCTGTCCGGAGTGAGCAGCCACCTTATAATCCTTATACCTGAGGTCACAGCTCACTGCTGACATAACAGGAAAGCACCATATAACCGACTGCGCTACACCTGGTGTGCAGAACACATCACCTGTGCACCTCCTAACCTATAATATATAATGACATCATATGTGTTATATATTATAGGTTGTAATAGTTATGTGCACAGGACACTCTCAGGATCAGTGACGAAGATCCGCCTGAGATAGTTGCAGCGCATCCCTGAGTGATCAGATCTAATATCTGGGCCATTACCAGTGTTCTATCACTAGGGGGCGCTGTGACTGCTCCCAGACAGAGTATATTACATACAGTACAGCGCATCCCTGAGTGATCAGATCTAATATCAGGGCCATTACCAGTGTTCTATCACTAGGGGGCGCTGTGACTGCTCCCAGACAGAGTATATTACATACAGTACTGTACAGCGCATCCCAGAGTGATCAGATCTCATATCAGGACCATTAACAGTGTTCTATCACTAGGGGGCGCTGTGACTGCTCCCAGACAGAGTATATTACATACTGTACAGCGCATCACTTAGTGATCAGATCTAATATCAGGACCATTACCAGTGATCTATCACTAGGGGGCGCTGTGACTGCTCCCAGGCAGAGTATATTACATACTGTACAGCGCATCCCTGAGTGATCAGATCTAATATCAGGGCCATTACCAGTGATCTATCACTAGGGGGCGCTGTGACTGCTCCCAGGCAGAGTATATTACATACTGTACAGCGCATCCCAGAGTGATGAGATCTAATATCAGGGCCATTACCAGTGTTCTATCACTAGGGGGCGCTGTGACTGCTCCCAGACAGAGTATATTACATACTGTACAGCGCATCCCAGAGTGATCAGATCTAATATCAGGGCCATTACCAGTGATCTATCACTAGGGGGCGCTGTGACTGCTCCCAGACAGAATATATTACAAACAGTACTGTACAGCGCATCCCTTAGTGATCAGATCTAATATCAGGGCCATTACCAGTGTTCTATCACTAGGGGGTGCTGTGACTGCTCCCAGACAGAGTATATACTGTACAGCGCATTCCAAAGTGATCAGATCTCATATCAGGGCCATTACCAGTGTTCTATCACTAGGGGGCGCTGTGACTGCTCCCAGACAGAGTATATTACATACTGTACAGCGCATCCCAGAGTGATCAGATCTAATATCAGGGCCATTACCAGTGTTCTATCACTAGGGGGCGCTGTGACTGCTCCCAGACAGAATATATTACATACTGTACAGCGCATCCCAGAGTGATCAGATCTAATATCAGGGCCATTACCAGTGTTCTATCACTAGGGGGCGCTGTGACTGCTATCAGACAGAATATATTACATACTGTACAGCGCATCCCAGAGTGATCAGATCTAATATCAGGGCCATTACCAGTGTTCTATCACTAGGGGGCGCTGTGACTGCTCCCAGACAGAGTATATTACATACTGTACAGCGCATCCCAGAGTGATCAGATCTAATATCAGGGCCATTACCAGTGCTCTATCACTAGGGGGCGCTGTGACTGCTCCCAGACAGAATATATTACATACAGTACAGCGCATCCCTGAGTGATCAGATCTAATATCAGGGCCATTACCAGTGTTCTATCACTAGGGGGTGCTGTGACTGCTCCCAGACAGAGTATATACTGTACAGTGCATCCCAGAGTGATCAGATCTAATATCAAGGCCATTTCCAGTGTTCTATCACTAGGGGGCACTGTGACTGCTCCAAGACAGAGTATATACTGTACAGTGCATCCCAGAGTGATCAGATCTAATATCAGGGCCATTACCAGTGTTCTATCACTAGGGGGCGCTGTGACTGCTCCCAGACAGAGTATATTACATACTGTACAGCGCATCCCAGAGTGATCAGATCTAATATAAGGGCCATTACCAGTGATCTATCACTAGGGGGCGCTGTGACTGCTCCCAGACCGAATATATTACATACAGTACAGCGCATCCATGAGTGCATCAGATCTAATATCAGGGCCATTACCAGTGTTCTATCACTAGGGGGCACTGTGACTGCTCCCAGACAGAGTATATACTGTACAGCGCATCCCAGAGTGATCAGATCTAATATCAGGGCCATTTCCAGTGTTCTATCACTAGAAGGAGCTGTGACTGCTCCCAGACAGAGTATATACTGTACAGCGCATCCCAGAGTGATCAGATCTAATATCAGGGCCATTTCCAGTGTTCTATCACTAGGGGGCATTGTGACTGCTCCCAGACAGAGTACATACTGTACAGCGCATCCCAGAGTGATTAGATCTAATATCAGGGCCATTACCAGTGATCTATCACTAGGGGGCGCTGTGACTGCTCCTAGACAGAATATATTACATACTGTACAGCGCATCCCAGAGTGATCAGATCTAATATCAGGGCCATTACCAGTGTTCTATCACTAGGGGGCGCTGTGACTGCTCCCAGACAGAATACATTACATACTGTACAGCGCATCCCAGAGTGATCAGATCTCATATCAGGGCCATTACCAGTGTTCTATCACTAGGGGGCGCTGTGACTGCTCCCAGACAGAATATATTACATACTGTACAGCTCATCCCTTAGTGATCAGATCTAATATCAGGACTATTACCAGTGTTCTATCACTAGGGGGCGCTGTGACTGCTCCCAGACAGAATATATTACATACAGTACAGCGCATCCCTTAGTGATCAGATCTAATATCAGAGCCATTACCAGTGTTCTATCACTAGGGTGCGCTGTGACTGCTCCCAGACAGAGTATATTACATACAGTACAGCGCATCCCTGAGTGATCAGATCTAATATCAGGGCCATTACCAGTGTTCTATCACTAGGGGGCGCTGTGACTGCTCCCAGACAGAATATATTACATACTGTACAGCGCATCCCAGAGTGATCAGATCTCATATCAGGACCATTACCAGTGTTCTATCACTAGGGGGCGCTGTGACTGCTCCCAGACAGAATATATTACATACTGTACAGCGCATCCCAGAGTGATCAGATCTCATATCAGGACCATTACCAGTGTTCTATCACTAGGGGGCGCTGTGACTGCTCCCAGACAGAATATATTACATACAGTACAGCGCATCCCTGAGTGCATCAGATCTAATATCAGGGCCATTACCAGTGTTCTATCACTAGGGGGCACTGTGACTGCTCCCAGACAGAGTATATACTGTACAGCGCATCCCAGAGTGATCAGATCTAATATCAGGGCCATTTCCAGTGTTCTATCACTAGGGGGAGCTGTGACTGCTCCCAGACAGAGTATATACTGTACAGCGCATCCCAGAGTGATCAGATCTAATATCAGGGCCATTTCCAGTGTTCTATCACTAGGGGGCATTGTGACTGCTCCCAGACAGAGTACATACTGTACAGCGCATCCCAGAGTGATTCGATCTAATATCAGGGCCATTACCAGTGATCTATCACTAGGGGGCGCTGTGACTGCTCCCAGACAGAATATATTACATACTGTACAGCGCATCCCAGAGTGATCAGATCTAATATCAGGGCCATTACCAGTGTTCTATCACTAGGGGGCGCTGTGACTGCTCCCAGACAGAATACATTACATACTGTACAGCGCATCCCAGAGTGATCAGATCTCATATCAGGGCCATTACCAGTGTTCTATCACTAGGGGGCGCTGTGACTGCTCCCAGACAGAATATATTACATACTGTACAGCTCATCCCTTAGTGATCAGATCTAATATCAGGACTATTACCAGTGTTCTATCACTAGGGGGCGCTGTGACTGCTCCCAGACAGAATATATTACATACAGTACAGCGCATCCCTTAGTGATCAGATCTAATATCAGAGCCATTACCAGTGTTCTATCACTAGGGTGCGCTGTGACTGCTCCCAGACAGAGTATATTACATACAGTACAGCGCATCCCTGAGTGATCAGATCTAATATCAGGGCCATTACCAGTGTTCTATCACTAGGGGGCGCTGTGACTGCTCCCAGACAGAATATATTACATACTGTACAGTGCATCCCAGAGTGATCAGATCTCATATCAGGACCATTACCAGTGTTCTATCACTAGGGGGCGCTGTGACTGCTCCCAGACAGAATATATTACATACTGTACAGCGCATCCCAGAGTGATCAGATCTCATATCAGGACCATTACCAGTGTTCTATCACTAGGGGGCGCTGTGACTGCTCCCAGACAGAATATATTACATACAGTACAGCGCATCCCAGAGTGATCAGATCTAATATCAGAGCCATTACCAGTGTTCTATCACTAGGGGGCGCTGTGACTGCTCCCATACTGTACAGCGCTGTGTAATACCCAGTCTGCCCTGTGTAAGCGGTGCCCACATGCTGAGCACTGGGTCTCCGTCTCTCGGCACCACTTTCCATGACACGGGGAGGCTCTGCGTCTGTCTAGTGATGGGCATTCTGGGAGGAGACATGTGGGGGCAGTGTGACATTATGGGGGGCACGCACCCTTGTGGTATGCCAGGCTGCCTGTCACATGACTGTACTGGGCGTGTCTCACCTGTGAACATCCTGGTGATAGACTTGTTCACCCTCCGCGCAGAGCACACAAGCAGCAGCCATGGGGGCAGTAGTTCGCAGTTATTGGCCAGCAGCTCCGCAATGCTGCATCTGGGCTCCGCATCAAAGCTGTCCGAGTGGCAACAGCAGCACATCTCATCCACCGAGTCAACGAGCAAAAGCAGGTTCTGCGATGGCGGCGGCAGAGCCTCCAGGGGCAACACGATAACCCTGCAAATAAACCAGAGCAGAACATTTATTAGCTATACCTGGTGCAGAGCACCAGGTTACACATATGCTGCAGAGCACCCAATTACACATACGCTACAGAGCGCCCGGTTACACATGCGCTGCAGAGCTCCCGATTACACATGCGCTGCAGAGCGCCCGATTACACATGCGCTGCAGAGCGCCCGATTACACATGCGCTGCAGAGCGCCCGATTACACATGCGCTGCAGAGCGCCCGATTACACATGCGCTGCAGTGCGCCCGATTACACATACGCTGCAGAGCGCCCGATTACACATACGCTGCAGAGCACAGCGCTCGGGTTATTATATATACCATGCAGAGCACCCGATTACACATACACTGCAGAGCGCCCGATTTCACATATGCTGCAGAGCACAGCGCTCGGGTTATTATATATACCATGCAGAGCACCCGATTACACATACGCTGCAGAGCACAGCGCTCGGGTTATTATATATACCATGCAGAGCACCCGATTACACATACACTGCAGAGCGCCCGATTTCACATACGCTGCAGAGCGCCTGAGAGCACCCAATTACACATACACTGCAGAGCACAGCACTCAGATATAGATATATATATATATATATATATATATATATATATAGACACCCTGCAGAGCACAGAGCTCGTGTTATTACATGTACCCTGCAGAGCACAACACTTGGGTTACTATATATACCCTGCAGAGCACAGCGCTCGGGTTATTATATATACCCTGCAGAGAACAGCGCTCGGGTTATTATAGATACAATGCAGAGCACAGCACTCGGGTTATTATATATACCCTGCAGAGAACAGCGCTCGGGTTATTATATATACCCTGCAGAGAACAGCGCTCGGGTTATTATATATACCCTGCAGAGAACAGCGCTCGGGTTATTATAGATACCCTGCAGAGAACAGCGCTCGGGTTATTATATATACCCTGCAGAGAACAGCGCTCGGGTTATTATATATACCCTGCAGAGAACAGCGCTCGGGTTATTATATATACCCTGCAGAGAACAGCGCTCGGGTTATTATATATACCCTGCAGAGAACAGCGCTCGGGTTATTATATATACCCTGCAGAGAACAGCGCTCGGGTTATTATATATACCCTGCAGAGAACAGCGCTCGGGTTATTATATATACCCTGCAGAGCACAGCACTCAGGTTATTATATATACCCTGCAGAGCACAGCACTCAGGTTATTATATATACCCTGCAGAGCACAGCGCTCGGGTTATTATAGATACACTGCAGAGAACAGCGCTCGGGTTATTATAGATACCCTGCAGAGAACAGCGCTCGGGTTATTATAGATACACTGCAGAGCACAGCGCTCGGGTTATTATATATACCTTGCAGAGCACAGCGCTCGGGTTATTATATATACCCTGCAGAGAACAGCGCTCGGGTTATTATAGATACCCTGCAGAGCACAGCGCTCAGGTTATTATATATACCCTGCAGAGCACAGCACTCAGGTTATTATAGATACCCTGCAGAGCACAGCAGAGTCCTCACCTCTTGAACAGCTCATTGAGGTCCCCCTTGCAGCTCTCGGAGTCCGCCTCTCCTCTGTACCCCTTGATGAGTGGGCTGTGCCGCAGCTGCTGTGCCAGGCTCTGGATGAAGAGATGCGGGTTGAGGCTGGCATGCGTGTGGGCCTGGCAGAAGTGGTAGGCCAGGATCCTGGAGCTGAGCCGGGAGTTCCGTCCTGCCTCAGACGTGGGCCACAGGATCTCCGTACACAGGGCAGTCTTCCCTGCCCCAGGGGCACCGGTAATGAGGATCCCGGGTGCGGGCGCTCCCCCCAGCCGCTCCAGACAATGGCCAAGCCTCTGAAGAGCCCATTCCCGGCAGTAGAAGGGCCGACCCAGCAGCTCACTAGATGTCATCTCAGAAGGTCTGGTGGGTAATGTGCCGCTGGCTGTGGGGACATCACTGGTGCAGAGCGTATGGGGCGTCCTGGAAGGTCATAGGTCACATAGATATCTGTAAGGTGGAGGGAGACATGAGAGTGAGCGGGGCCCCACCTAATGTCCTTCTGTCACCACCCCTGAGCTCCTACCCCAGCTCCAAGGGTCCGACCTGCGTCCACCAGCAGTGACCATCGGGACACATCAGGCATTGCCATCGACCATCCATGATTCAAAATCGGCAATGGTTTATGGCCGATGTCAAATACTTTTGTGATTGATGGGGGAGAACGAGTTGGTTTCCCTCCATCGATGGCACAGCAGAACTTTTTTTTTTTTTTTATCTAAAGGTGCCGGGACACGCCCCCCACAAAACCCTGAAGCCCCACCCCCACATTCTGATTGGCCCATGGGCCAGTAAGTCAAAGAAACTATCAATGGTTATCCACCACATAGTTTGTTACTATAGAAGACTGGTTGCAGTATCACCATCGATGGCGACTGCACCGATGGCCATCCCTAGGACACACGCACTTAAGCAACACATTGGGCCCTTGGTCTTCAGTTGTAAATACACAATTATGGCCCCACCATGTGCACAACCAGTACGCAGTCACCCGGGTTATCAGCGACATTTTACTACTTACATTCACTACCGCGTGCGGGACATACCACAGCCGCGTGCGGGACATACCACAGCCGCGTGCGGGACATACCACCGCCGCGTGCGGGACATACCACCGCCGCGTGCCGGACATACCACCGCCGCGTGCCGGACATACCACCGCCGCGTGCGGGACATACCACAGCCGCGTGCGGGACATACCACTGCCGCGTGCACCACATACCACTGCCGTGTGCACCACATACCACTGCCGTGTGCACCACATACCACTACCGTACCGCGTGCGGGACATAACACTACCGCCTGCGGGACATACCACAGCCGCGTGCACCACATACCACTGCCGTGTGCACCACATACCACTGCCGTACCGCGTGCGGGACATACCACTACCGCCTGCGGTACATACCACAGACGTGTGCGGGACATACCACAGCCGTGTGCGGGACATACCACAGCCGTACCGTGTGCGGGACATACCACAGCCGTGTGCGGGACATACCACAGTCGTGTGCGGGACATACCACAGCCGTGTGCAGGACATACCACAGCCGTACCGTGTGTGGGACATACCACTGCCGCGTGCGGGACATACCACTACCGTACCGTGGGCCTTATTCTACTTCACTCTTTCTGACAAAATCCTTCTTAGATGGACAAAACCATGTGCACTGCAGGGGGGCAGATGTAACATGTGCAGAGAGAATTAGATTTGGGTGAGATATTTTGTTTCTGTGCAGGGTAAATACTGGCTGCTTTATTCTTACACTCTAATATAGATCTTTCTTTGAAGTAAAACCCCACCCAAATCTAATTCTCTCTGCACAAGTAACATCTGCCCCACCTGCAGTGCACATGGTTTTGTCCATCTAAGAAGGAATTTGTCAGAAAGAGTGAACTAGAATAACCCCCCGTGTGCGGGACATACCACTGCCGCGTGCGGGACATACCACTGCCGCGTGCGGGACATACCACTGCCGCGTGCGGGACATACCACTGCCGCGTGCGGGACATACCACTGCCGCGTGCACCACATACCACTGCCGTGTGCACCACATACCACTGCCGTGTGCACCACATACCACTGCCGTGTGCACCACATACCACTGCCGTGTGCACCACATACCACTGCCGTGTGCACCACATACCACTGCCGTGTGCACCACATACCACTGCCGTGTGCACCACATACCAATGCCGTACCGCGTGCGGGACATACCACTACCGCCTGCGGGACATACCACAGCCGCGTGCGGGACATACCACTGCCGCGTGCGGGACATACCACTGCCGCGTGCGGGACATACCACTGCCGCGTGCGGGACATACCACTGCCGCGTGCACCACATACCACTGCCGTGTGCACCACATACCACTGCCGTGTGCACCACATACCACTGCCGTGTGCACCACATACCACTGCCGTGTGCACCACATACCACTGCCGTGTGCACCACATACCACTGCCGTGTGCACCACATACCACTGCCGTGTGCACCACATACCACTGCCGTGTGCACCACATACCACTGCCGTGTGCACCACATACCACTGCCGTGTGCACCACATACCAATGCCGTGTGCACCACATACCACTGCCGTGTGCACCACATACCACTGCCGTGTGCACCACATACCAATGCCGTACCGCGTGCGGGACATACCACTACCGCCTGCGGGACATACCACAGCCGTGTGCGGGACATACCACAGCCGTACCGTGTGCGGGACATACCACTGCCGTGTGCGGGACATACCACTACCGCGTGCGGGACATACCACTGCCGCGTGCGGGACATACCACTGCCGTGTGCACCACATACCACTGCCGTGTGCACCACATACCACTGCCGTGTGCACCACATACCACTGCCGTGTGCATGCTAATTTTCTATAGGGAATAAGGAAATTAGAAGCAGGTCTTGTATTGTAGTTTATGGGATGTATTACTATTATTCTAGAACAGTGACCATTCCAGTCATTTTGGGTTACAGATTGCTTTTGCAGAAGTTTGGTGTCCGGTTGGGGAATCCTTGCCTCTCTGCTGTGTAGGAACGTGATCACATTACATGCGAGACGCCCAGACATCACAGAGGAATTGGGAAGGGGCTTCTAAACCCGCCCCCCGGGGAGTTACAGTGACACCAGGAGGAGGGAGTAATGCCTGGTACACACCAGGACGACTAGGGCCCGATCCCCTCAATCTAGATCCAATTCCGACCATTTGGATGTAGATTGTGTGGTGATTGGGCCCTTGTCTGTCCTGGTGTGTACCGATACCAGTCCGATGCGCAGCCCCGCGGGTCGGTCGTTATTCAGACCGTACCTGCTGCAGGTAGGATCTGGATAACGACCATACTGCCGGGTGCGGGTCGCCATTGGATCGGACCCGCTCACGGTGCACATCGTGAGCGGGTCGTGCCCCCCGCGTCACCGTGAGCGGGTCGGACGAGACACTGACGACCCGCTCACGATGTGCATCGTGAGCGGGTCGTCGTGCTGTGTACCCTACATAAGACAGTAGCGGGGGAAATACAGACCCTACACTAACACCTGATGGGGCGAATTTACATTTTAGCATAAAGTAGGGATTTCCTTCCGGCACATGCGCACCACAGACACCGACATGAACACTGATTCAGCTGATATACAGTAACAACAGAAGACAGTCAATAGGTGAACTGGGTCATAGTCGACATGGAAGAGGAAGCCAGTATAAACTTGTGTCGATCGTTTGTACAAGTTGCCTGTAAGCATTATCTCTAGAACTATTGACTGTCTATCTTTTTACTGTACACTGACCGATCAGCCAGTTACTGGAGCATCCATGTGTTATCTATATCTAGTGTCTGTGTGTAACCGAAACACTGCCATCTACTGTCAGCGAGTGAAACTACATCTCTCTCTGTCACACATACAGAAACACAGAGGCAATCACATTCGAAGCATTTGCTTTGAGCGGGCTTGGCTAGTAAATTACTATGTATTATTAGTTAAGGAGAGGGGGGGCACAGCACAATAGAGAGTTAGGGGAGGGGGGGTACAGCACTATGGGGAGTTAGTGGAGGGGGGTACAGCACAATAGAGAGTTAGGGGAGGGGGGTACAGCACTACAGGGAGTTAGGGGAGGGGGGGTACAGCACTACAGGGAGTTAGGGGAGGGGGTACAGCACTAAAGGGAGTTAGGGGAGGGGGGGTACAGTACTATAGAGAGTTAGGGGAGGGGGGGTACAGCACTACAGGGAGTTAGGGGAGGGGGGTACAGCACTACAGGGAGTTAGGGGAGGGGGGTACAGCACTAAAGGGAGTTAGGGGAAGGGGGGGTACAGCACTACGGGGAGTTAGGGGAGGGGGGTACAGCACTACGGAGAGTAAGGGGAGGGGGTACAGCACTACGGGGAGTTAGGGGAGGGGGTACAGCACTATAGGGAGTTAGGGGAGGGGGTACAGCACTACAGGGAGTTAGGGGAGGGGGGTACAGCACTACAGGGAGTTATGGGAGGGGGGTACAGCACTACAGGGAGTTAGGGGAGGGGGGTACAGCACTACAGGGAGTTTGGGGAGGGGGGGTACAGCACTACAGGGAGTTAGGGGAGGGGGTACAGCACTACGGGGAGTTTGGGGAGGGGGGGTACAGCACTACAGGGAGTTAGGGGAGGGGGTACAGCACTACGGGGAGTTAGGGGAGGGGGTACAGCACTACGGGGAGTTAGGGGAGGGGGTACAGCACTATGGGGAGTTAGGGGAGGGGGTACAGCACTATGGAGAGTTAGGGGAGGGGGGTACAGCACTATGGAGAGTTAGGGGAGGGGGTACAGCACTATAGGGAATTAGGGGAGGGGGTACAGCACTATAGAGAGTTAGGGGAGGGGGTACAGCACTATAGGGAGTTAGGGGAGGGGGTACAGCACTACAGGGAGTTAGGGGAGGGGGTACAGCACTATAGGGAGTTAGGGGAGGGGGTACAGCACTACAGGGAGTTAGGGGAGGGGGTACAGCACTACAGGGAGTTAGGGGAGGGGGGTACAGCACTATAGGGAGTTAGGGGAGGGGGGTACAGCACTATAGGGAGTTAGGGGAGGGGGTACAGCACTATAGAGAGTTAGGGGAGGGGGTACAGCACTACAGGGAGTTAGGGGAGGGGGGTAAAGCACTACAGGGAGTTAGGGGAGGGGGTACAGCACTACAGGGAGTTAGGGGAGGGGGTACAGCACTACAGGGAGTTAGGGGAGGGGGGTAAAGCACTACAGGGAGTTAGGGGAGGGGGTACAGCACTACAGGGAGTTAGGGGAGGGGGGTAAAGCACTACAGGGAGTTAGGGGAGGGGGTACAGCACTACAGGGAGTTAGGGGAGGGGGTACAGCACTATAGAGAGTTAGGGGAGGGGGGTACAGCACTACAGGGAGTTAGGGGAGGGGGTACAGCACTATAGAGAGTTAGGGGAGGGGGGCTGACAGTCTCCTCACGCTGTGCAGATGTCTCCTCCAGCTCTGTCTGTCTCTCTGTCACTTCCTCCTCCTGTCCTGGGTCTGTGGCTGCGGGGTGAGGACACTGGGAGGGTCCGGCCTCTCTCCCTCCTCCTGCCCTACCTGCCCCGGGCGCTGTATAACATATACACACCCCTCCCATATCTCTGTGCCCTGCCCTGAGCGCTGTATAACGTATACACCCCCGGCCCCTGTCACTGTGCTCTGCCCTGAGCGCTGTATAACGTATACACCCCGTCCCCTACTAGCACTGTGTCCTGCCCCGGGCGCTGTATAACGTATACACCCCCATCCCCTGTCACTGTGTCCTGCCCTGCGCGCTGTATAACTTATACACCCCCGTCCCCTACTACCACTGTGTCCTGCCCCGGGCGCTGTATAACGTATACACCCCCAGCCCCTGTCCTTGTGTACTGCCCTGAGCGCTGTATAACGTATACACCCCCTCCCATATCACTGTGTTCAGTCCCGGGCGCTGTATAACGTATACACCCCTGTCCCCTATCACTGTGTCCTGCCCTGAGCCCTGTATAGCACCTATCCCTCATGTATCAGTGTGTGTCCTTCTGTGTCAGTCCTCCCTCGGTATAAGTTATAACACAGCTGTCAGTCACTCCCTCAGTATAACACACAGCTGTCAGTCACTCCCTCAGTATAACGCACAGCTGTCAGTCACTCCCTTTGAATAACACAGCTGTCAGTCACTCCCTCAGTAGAGCACTGCTGTCAGTAACTCCCCCTGTATAACACAGCTGTCAGTCACTCCCTCAGTATAGCACTGCTGTCAGTCACTCCCCCTGTATAACACAGCTGTCAGTTACTCCCTCAGTATAACACACAGCTGTCAGTCACTCCCTCAGTATAACACACAGCTGTCAGTCACTCCCTCAGTATAACACACAGCTGTCAGTCACTCCCCCTGTATAACACAGCTGTCAGTTACTCCCTCAGTATAACACACAGCTGTCAGTCACTCCCTCAGTATAACACACAGCTGTCAGTCACTCCCTCAGTATAACACACAGCTGTCAGTCACTCCCTCAGTATAACACACAGCTGTCAGTCACTCTCTCAGTATAACACACAGCTGTCAGTCACTCCCCCAGTATAACACACAGCTGTCAGTCAATCCCTCAGTATTGCACTGCTTTCAGTCACTCCCGCAGTATAAAACACAGCTGTCAGTCACTCCCTCAGTATAACACACAGCTGTGAGTCACTCCCCCAGTATAACACACAGCTGTCAGTCACTCCCTCAGTATTGCACTGCTGTCAGTCACTCCCGCAGTATAAAACACAGCTGTCAGTCACTCCCTCAGTATAACACACAGCTGTCAGTCACTCCCTCAGTATAACACACAGCTGTCAGTCACTCCCCCTGTATAACACAGCTGTCAGTTACTCCCTCAGTATAACACACAGCTGTCAGTCACTCCCTCAGTATAACACACAGCTGTCTGTCACACTCCCTCAGTATAACACACAGTTGTCAGTAACTCCCCCTGTATAACACAGCTGTCAGTCACTCCCTCAGTATAGCACTGCTGTCAGTCACTCCCCCTGTATAACACAGCTGTCAGTCACTCCCTCAGTATAACACACAGCTGTCAGTCACTCCCTCAGTATAACACACAGCTGTCAGTCACTCCCTCAGTATAACACACAGCTGTCAGTCACTCTCTCAGTATAACACACAGCTGTCAGTCACTCCCCCAGTATAACACACAGCTGTCAGTCACTCCCTCAGTATTGCACTGCTGTCAGTCACTCCCGCAGTATAAAACACAGCTGTCAGTCACTCCCTCAGTATAACACACAGCTGTCAGTCACTCTCTCAGTATAACACACAGCTGTCAGTCACTCCCCCAGTATAACACACAGCTGTCAGTCACTCCCTCAGTATTGCACTGCTGTCAGTCACTCCCGCAGTATAAAACACAGCTGTCAGTCACATCCTCAGTACAAAAGAGCTGTCAGTCAGTCCCTCAGTATAACACACAGCTGTCAGTCACTCCCTCAGTATAGCACTGCTGTCAGTCACTCCCCCTGTATAACACAGCTGTCAGTCACTCCCTCAGTATAACACACAGCTGTCAGTCACTCCCTCAGTATAACACACAGCTGTCAGTCACTCCCTCAGTATAACACACAGCTGTCAGTCACTCCCTCAGTATAACACACAGCTGTCAGTCACTCTCTCAGTATAACACACAGCTGTCAGTCACTCCCCCAGTATAACACACAGCTGTCAGTCACTCCCTCAGTATTGCACTGCTGTCAGTCACTCCCGCAGTATAAAACACAGCTGTCAGTCACTCCCTCAGTATAACACACAGCTGTCAGTCACTCTCTCAGTATAACACACAGCTGTCAGTCACTCCCCCAGTATAACACACAGCTGTCAGTCACTCCCTCAGTATTGCACTGCTGTCAGTCACTCCCGCAGTATAAAACACAGCTGTCAGTCACACCCTCAGTACAACAGAGCTGTCAGTCACTCCCTCAGTATAACACACAGCTGTCAGTCACTCCCTCAGTATAGCACTGCTGTCAGTCACTCCCTCAGTATAACACTCCCTCAGTATAACACACAGTTGTCCGCCACTCCCTGAGTATAACACACAGCTGTCAGTCACTCCCTCAGTATAGCACACAGCTGTCAGTCACTCCCTCAGTATAGCACACAGCTGTCAGTCACTCCCTCAGTATAACACACAGCTGTCTGTCACACTCCCTCAGTATAACACACAGTTGTCCGCCACTCCCTGAGTATAGCACACAGCTGTCAGTCACTCCCTCAGTATAGCACACATGTGTGAGTCACTCACTCAGTATAACACAGCTGTCAGTCACTCCCTCAGTATAACACAGCTGTCAGTCATTCCCTCAGTATAACACACAGCTGTCATTCACTCCCTCAGTATAACACACACAGCTGTCAGTCACTCCCTCAGTATAGCACACATGTGTGAGTCACTCCCTCAGTATAGCACACAGCTGTCAGTCGCTCCCTCAGTATAACACACAGCTGTCAGTCACTCCCTCAGTATCACACACACAGCTGTCAGTCACTCCCTCAGTATAACACACGTGTGAGTCACTCCCTCAGTATAACACACAGCTGTCAGTCACTCCCTCAGTATAACACACAGCTGTCAGTCACTCCCTCAGTATGGCACACATGTGTGAATCACTCCCTCAGTATAACACAGCTGTCAGTCACTCCCTCAGTATGACACACACAGCTGTCAGTCACTCCCTCAGTATAGCACACATGTGTGAGTTACTCCCTCAGTATGACACACACAGCTGTCAGTCACTCCCTCAGTATAACACACAGCTGTCAGTCACTCCCTCAGTATGGCACACATGTGTGAGTCTCTCCCTCAGTATAACACAGCTGTCAGTCACTCCCTCAGTATGACACACACAGCTGTCAGTCACTCCCTCAGTATAACACACAGCTGTCAGTCACTCCCTCAGTATAACACACATGTGTGAGTCACTCCCTCAGTATGACACACACAGCTGTCAGTCACTCCCTCAGTATAACACACATGTGTGAGTCACTCCCTCAGTATAACACACATGTGTGAGTCACTCCCTCAGTATAACACACAGCTGTCAGTCACTCCCTCAGTATAACACACAGCTGTCAGTAACTTCCTCAGTATAACACACACAGCTGTCAGTCACTCCCTCAGTATAACACACACAGCTGTCAGTCACTCCCTCAGTATAACACACAGCTGTCAGTCACTCCCTCAGTATAACACACAGCTGTCAGTCACTCCCTCAGTATAACACACAGCTCACTGAGTGCCCCCTACACTCCCCTCCGAGTACCCCACAGTGCCCCCTACACCCGCCTCTGAGTACCCCACAGTGCCCCTTACACTCACCTCTGAGTACCCCACAGTGCCCCTACACCCGCCTCTGAGTACCCCACAGTGCCCCCTACACCCGCCTCTGAGTACCCCACAGTGCCCCCTACACTCCCCTCTGAGTACCCCACAGTGCCCCCTACACCAGCCACTGAGTACCCCACAGTGCCCCTTACACTCACCTCTGAGTACCCCACAGTGCCCCTTACACTCACCTCTGAGTACCCCACAGTGCCCCCTACACCCGCCTCTGAGTACCCCACAGTACCCCCTACACCCGCCTCTGAGTACCCCACAGTGCCCCCTACACCCGCCTCTGAGTACCCCACAGTGCCCCTTACACTCACCTCTGAGTACTCCACAGTGCCCCCTACACCAGCCACTGCGTACCCCACTGTGCCCCCTACACCCGCCTCTGAGTACCCCACAGTACCCCCTATAAAAAGGCCACTGAGTACCCCACAGTGCCCCCTACACTCCCCTCTGAGTACCCCACAGTGCCCCCTACACCCGCCTCTGAGTACCCCACAGTGCCCCCTACACCAGCCTCCGAGTACCCCACAGTGCCCCCTACACTCCCCTCTGAGTACCCCACAGTGCCCCATACACCCGCCTCTGAGTACCCCACAGTGCCCCCTACACCCGCCTCTGAGTACCCCACAGTGCCCCCTACACCCGCCTCTGAGTACCCCACAGTGCCCCCTACACCTGCCTCTGAGTACCCCACAGTGCCCCCTACACCCGCCTCTGAGTACCCCACAGTGCCCCCTACGCCCGCCTCTGAGTACCCCACAGTGCCCCCTACACTCCCCTCTGAGTACCCCACAGTGCCCCCTACACCCGCCTCTGAGTACCCCACAGTGCCCCCTACACTCCCCTCTGAGTACCCCACAGTGCCCCTACACTCCCCTCTGAGTACCCCACAGTGCCCCTTACACTCCCATCCGAGCACCATGCAGTCCCGTCCAGGGCTAGATTAAACCTTGTGGGTGCCTGGTGCCAGGGGGTATATAATAGATGGTGCATATTTCCCACGACCCATTTCATGATGAACAAATGCATGTGATATGATTGCAGGGTGTGGGTTGTAATGTCCGGCCGGCCGGGTACTGTGTATAGAACATATTTGTTGGAGAAGCCTGGAGAGGAGACTTTAAGCTATGCTTAGGCAGGGCTGGAGTAAGCATTCGGGGGGCCCGGGGTCACTTTAGACAGGCCCCGCACACACACACTTGTCATGACTGGCAGCAAACTTGCAAACTGCACGGGAGAATATTACACTGTCAAAACAAAGAGTAAAGGCAGCATAAACTTGGACAATGGGTAACTGCAGGGAGGAGGGGGGATTAATATAAACATAAATATATATAGAGAAAAACAAGGGAACCCAAACCGCGCACACCAATTTGGTTGCAGCACCTCTGAAGGTCCCCTGTTAGACAGGACCCGAATTTGGTTTAGAGATAAAGAAGGTGTGGTTCAGAGTGTGCTACCAAGAATTAATCCACAATTGTAAAAAACAATATAATTTAATAACAAAGTGCCACAATGGGCAGCATATAGTACACAAAAAGTACACAAAAGTGTATTTATTACAGCATATGTTTGTCAATTTCTCAGATTCATGTTACTCCAGTGATGAAACAAAGGGCCAACGCGTTTCGTCAGAAAGGTGACTTCATCAGGGGCTTACATGCAAAGTTTTTTTTTGACAATCGGATGACACTTCGTATAAATCAATAATTTCATACACACTGTGAAGATGGCGTCAGTAATTCATAAATGGTAATGCATAAAATCCACATATAACAACAGCCAAAAGCTTTTTTTGGGCTGATAGTGATAATCGGACACCAATCAATTTTTTAGACTTGATAAGTGGGGGTTAATGTCTGCCCCAAAAGCAAATGCGACCTCAAAGAGATTTTTTCCAATAGTATAGGCTCATATATGTCCGGAACACCGGATGTGCATTCACTGGAATCCAAAAGCTGAATTGTTCAGCCCAAAAAAAGCTTTTGGCTGTTTTTATAAATATATATATATATATATATATATATAAAATACTACATAAAAAGCCTGTGTGTGTGTATATATATATATATATATATATATATATATATATCTATATCTATATAGATATATATATATATATATATATATATATATATATATATATATATATATAAAATACTACATAAAAAGCCTGTGTCTCTCTGTAATTTACTCTGTAGGAGGCCTGACAGGCTCAGCGCTGCTTCTAATTAAAAACCCTCCCATGACAAGGCTGCTGCTGCTCCTGTCCCCCATGGGCCTGAGAAGCGTATGATTAGCTCCAGCAAGCAGAGCTCAGCACAAGCCTCTCAGCCTCTGTGCAGTCTCATGGAACTTAGGACCTTGTTCAGATCTGATCGCAGTACAAATTTGTTCTCAAAATGGGCAAAACCATGTCACTGCAGGTGGGGCAGATGTATGATGTGCAGAGAGAGAGTTAAATTTGTGTGTTGAAACTGAAATCTAAATTGCAGTGTAAAAATAATGCAGCCAGTATTTAACCTGCACAGAAACAAAATAATTAACACACATATAAATCCCTCTATACATGTTACATCTGCCCCACCTGCAGTGCACATGGTTTTGTCTATTTTGAGAACAAATTTTTACTGCAATCAGATCTGAATAAGGGCCTTAGGGACTTATTCTAGTTCACTCTTTCTGACAAAATCCTTCTTAGATGGACAAAACCATGTGCACTGCAGGGGGGCAGATGTAAAATGTGCACAGAGAATTCGATTTGGGTGAGTTATTTTGTTTCTGTGCAGGGTAAATACTGGCTGCTTTATTCTTACACTGCAATATAGATCTCACTTTGAAGAAAAACCCCACCCAAATCTAATTCTCTCTGCACAAGTACCATCTGCCCCACCTGCAGTGCACATGGTTTTGTCCATCTAAGAAGGATTTTGTCAGAAAGAGTGAACTAGAATAAGGTCCTAAGTCAGCTCCCATAATGCATTGCACACATGTGCAGTCAGTGTGCCTTGGCTCCCGATGCTCAGCACCATTAATCATTGTGACATTGGCAGATAGGTGAAGCTGCAGCACTACCCCACTCCCATGCACAAAACATTTAGCTAAAGAAAAAGGTACTTGTGTAATTTCACGGCGGCAGGCTAAGCTACGTTGTCAGTGTATCCCAATGGCTGCCTAGCGTAGTCAGCGTACTGTCCCCGGGAGCTGCAGCTCTGTCCCCGGTGTCCATGGCAAGCCTAGTGAGCGCCTCTCACACAGCGCCAGTAACCACCAGATCCCCTGCGCTGGTGGATGCCGGCGGAGAGGAGATCATGCGGCTGCCGGCGGAGAGGCGCTCCACCTGTCTGAGACGCTGGAGCGTCTCAGTAATTATTGCGCCAGGGTACGGCAACCCTGGCTGTGTCCGCTCCAGGGAGATGGGGTTAGGGGTTCTGTAGCACGTGCGTCTCCTGCACAATACAGGACACATTTGCCAGTGCTCCATGTTACATACTGGCAAATGGTGTTTCAAACCCCACTATCCACCCCAGCCCGAAGCATGGCAAGTGTAGCGGGCCCCGCGAGGGGACGCGTTATGCGTCCTCCCGACCATAGGCGAATCTAGGGGGTGGTCCGGGGGTTAATTGGTTCCAGGGATATTGAGGTTAAACCGTTTATTTCATTTCTTAAATGTAATTTCATGACTGTTTATGTTCTTTGAGGGCAGATTTCTCTGGAACCAAACAGCCCAGTTTCACGGGACCAAAATCATTCGAAGCCAACTCAAAAGTTCTTCAATATGATACTGGTCTCATGTAAATGGGTCAGTTGGTTTCGAAGATATAGCTGGTTGGTTAAAGGGGGGTAGGGAGAGGGGAGTGGTTGTCTCTCCCCCTCACACAGGGGCTGGTATATAAGGGGTCAGCCTGGGAATGTCCCTGCATGATCCTGGGACCATATTCCCGGGTAAATCCCTGCATTTTCTGTTGTGAAAGGGGTATTATTTCAAACAGCCGTGACCTGCAGTGCTCTGAATACAGCCGGGCAGCCCCCTGCTCTCTGCTCAACTGTCAATGACTGTCACCCCTGCAGCTTCCGCTCCAATTCTTTCCCCGCTTTCACCTCAGCCCGCCCCCCCCCCTTTTAATCATGTGGTGCCGGCGCCCGGCGTGCTCCCCCGACGCACAACAACAGCGCACACAATATTTCAAATGTCCACTCAGCTAGAGGGGACACCAGGAGGGGAGTGGGAGCGTGCTCTGCGCTGCGCTCTGCTCCTCTCCCCATAGAAGCAGCTGCACCGCTCTCCATCTCTCCCTGCAGCAGCGAAGGCTCATATAAAATTTTACAGTAAGTGACACTTTTGGGGGCATTGCTTAAGTCCCTTAAGCAAGTGGCGGCATGTGGGGGCATTACGCATAATGTGTGGCTTAATGTGTAAGGGGCATTACGGTGTACAGCATCGTGTGTAAGGGGCATTATGTGTGCAGCATCATGTGCAAGGGGCATTATGTGTGCAGCATCATGTGTAAGGGACATTATGTGTGCCAGCATCATGTGTAATGGGTACTATGGTGCGCGGCATCATGTGTAATGGGTACTATGGTGCGCAGCATCATGTGTAATGGGTACTAAGGTGTGCGGCATCATGTGTAATGGGTACTATGGTGCGCAGCATCATGTGTAATGGGTACTAAGGTGTGCGGCATCATGTGTAATGGGTACTATGGTGCGCAGCATCATGTGTAATGGGTACTAAGGTGTGCGGCATCATGTGTAATGGGTACTATGGTGCCCTCAAGCAAGAACCCCCTAGGAATGAGCACGTAGGTAAGCAGCACTTATGTGGCAAATATGTAATGGGCATTACGGTTTGTTATATAGTATGTAATGGGCATCATGATGTGTGGCACAATGTGTAATGGGCATTATGGTGTGTGGCCTTATGTGTAATTAGCATTACGGCGTGTGGCTTTATGTGTAATGGGTATTACTGAGTTTGCTAAAATGTGTAATGGGCATTACTGTGTATGGTCTAAAGTGTAATACCACACCCCTTTGTGTGATGCCACGCCCCCATGCCTCCTTTTGTGATGTCACGCCTCCTTTTGTGAGACCACGCCCCCTTTTTGCAAAGGTCCCCCTACTATTATGTCTAGATCTGGGACCACCCATTGCCATAATTCTAGATTCGCCTATGCTCCCGACCTGTTCATACCGCCATTATCCACGTCGGAGTGGAGTTGATTTTAATAAAGCGTGGCGAGCGCAGCGAGCCCCGCAAGGAGAAGCAAATTACTTGACGTGTGTTCCGCATCCTCTTGCGGGTCTCGCTGCGCTCGCCACTCTTCCGGCTGGCGTGGATAGAGGGGGTGTGACACATTCACACCTGTCATGTCTGGCAGGTTAAAATGGCCGATAGTTCCCACACAATGTAATAAGCTCCGGCTGGCCGCGAATGGGTGGGAACACTACTCTGATACTGACAGGGATGCCTGACTGAGTACGCTAACTACGCAACAAGATGGTTTCCCTACATCGATGGCAAAGGAGAACCGATGTTTCCTTTTTTTTTTTAAGTGCCGGGACACAGAGCTTGGCTCCGCCCTCGGCACCCGGAAGTCCCGCCCCAAGTTCTGATTGGCCCAGGGGCCATTCAGTCAAGTATAACGGATGACCATCGATAACTAAAACTATCAATGGCTATCCATCAAATAGTTTGCCACAATCGATGGCTGGATGCAGAATCGCCATCGCTGCAACCATGGCCATCCCTACCATGAGCATGCCAGCCAGGAGCCCCGCCTTCTTCCTTCCTGCGGCCTGCGCTCCACCTAATAACTGGGCAGCAGGAAGCAACATATGCCATTATGTGAGGCAGTGCCCCCACCCCCCCACCCCCACCCCAAAATTAGATATGTGAGCCAGAGGAGCGGCGTCCAGGCGGCAGTCTCCAGTCCCAGACCCTCTCACATTAGAATCTTTCTGATCCGCGGTGCAGTGCTTCCTGCTGACAGCTGCCTGGCCAGCGCTACAGAGCTGTGATGGGCAGCCGAGCACAGTGCTGTCAGCAAGAAGTAGGGTGACCAACTCATCCCTTTAATCCGGGACACATATTAATTACACAGGTTCTGTGGCAGTTTAAAACCAGGTGAAATGGAGTCTTGAGGTGTGGCAGTTTAAAACCAGGTGAAAGCCAGCCACAAAACCTGTGTAATTAATATGTGTCCCGGATAAAAGGGATGAGTTGGTCACCCTAGCAAGAAGCTCTGCGCTGCAGATCGGACAGATTTGCACGGGAGAGAGACTGAGACTCCCCAGGTCGCCTGCACTGCCACCTGTTCCCCCGCAAGACACAGCGTCGGTGGACGCTGCTCCTCTGTCTGACATATCAGCACCTGTCCTTTTGGGGGGGGGGGGGGCAGCTACTTGCTTCCCACCCCATCCCGATGCCTCACCGTTTCTGGGTCCCATGCTCCCGCCTCCGCCACCGGTCTTCTGCACCCGGCGGCACAGGTGTCCGGCTCCCATCGGCTCCCATCTGTGTATGTGTGAGGGGGCGTAATGTGTATAACGTATATGTGTATAACACTGGGTCTGCCAATCACACTGAGTGTATAACGCTGGGCAGGGGGCTGTAACTCCGCCCAGCGTTATACACAGATTGACAGATCTGATATATACAAAGACACACAGACAGGCAGACAGATAGCGAGGTCGCACTACAGTACAGTATATATACACACAGACAGGCAGACAAATAGCGAGGTTGCACTACAGTACAGTATATGTACACACAGACAGGCAGACAGATAGCGAGGTCGCACTACAGTACAGTATATGTACACACAGACAGGCAGACAAATAGCGAGGTCGCACTACAGTACAGTATATGTACACACAGACAGGCAGACAGATAGCGAGGTCGCACTACAGTACAGTATATATACACACAGACAGGCAGACAAATAGCGAGGTCGCACTACAGTACAGTATATGTACACACAGACAGGCAGACAGATAGCGAGGTCGCACTACAGTACAGTATATGTACACACAGACAGGCAGACAAATAGCGAGGTCGCACTACAGTACAGTATATGTACACACAGACAGGCAGACAGATAGCGAGGTCGCACTACAGTACAGTATATAAACACACAGACAGGCAGACAAATAGCGAGGTCGCACTACAGTACAGTATATGTACACACAGACAGGCAGACAGATAGCGAGGTCGCACTACAGTACAGTATATGTACACACAGACAGGCAGACAGATAGCGAGGTCGCACTACAGTACAGTATATATACACACAGACAGGCAGACAGATAGCGAGGTCGCACTACAGTACAGTATATATGCACACAGACAGGCAGACAGATAGCGAGGTCGCACTACAGTACAGTATATATGCACACAGACAGGCAGACAGATAGCGAGGTCGCACTACAGTACAGTATATATACACACAGACAGGCAGACAGATAGCGAGGTTGCACTACAGTACAGTATATGTACACACAGACAGGCAGACAAATAGCGAGGTCGCACTACAGTACAGTATATGTACACACAGACAGGCAGACAGATAGCGAGGTCGCACTACAGTACAGTATATGTACACACAGACAGGCAGACAGATAGCGAGGTCGCACTACAGTACAGTATATGTACACACAGACAGGCAGACAGATAGCGAGGTCGCACTACAGTACAGTATATATACACACACACAGGCAGACAGATAGCGAGGTCGCACTACAGTACAGTATATGTACACACAGACAGGCATTCAATACGCAATGTAATAACAGACCGCATTGGGTGTTGGGTGTCCCGGGCCCCGCGACCCCCCCCCCCCCCCTCCGGCGATTCTTGGCAAAAACACCCCCCCTCCCCCGCGACCCCCCCTCCCGCGATTCGCGGCAAAAACACCCCCCGCGACCCCCCCTCCCGCGATTCGTGGCAAAAAGAACCCCCACGCGACCCCCCCTCCCGCAATTCGCGGAAAAACCCCCCGCGACCTCCCGCAATTCGCTGCAAAAACACCCCCCCGCGACCCCCCATTGCGTGATTCACGGCACCCCCCCCCCCCCCCCCCCCCCGCAATTCGAAGCAGCCTCAGGATTAAATGGCACACACAAAACACTGACATGGCTATGGTCGACAATGAAAAAGGTTGACATGAGTTTTTGAAGATTTATTGTTCTTTTTTTAATGTTTTCATATTCATTGTCATGTGTCGACATGGACACCAATGAAGTGCCACACTTATGTCAACATTTACATGTGTTGACCTTTCTGTGTTTATTTTTTCTTGTGGCAATTCGCGTCACACCCCTCGCAACCCCCCCTCCCACGATTCGCGGCACCCCCGGCACCCCCTGCAACCCCCCCTCCCGCAATTCGCAGCAACCCCCCACCGGAACCCCCGTGAACCCCACCCTCCTGCGATTTGCGGCACCCACCCCCCGCGACCCCCCCTCCCGCAATTCCCGGCACCCCCCCCCCCCCCCCCCGTGCGATTCGCGGCAGCCCCAGGATTAAATGGCACATGCAAAACACTGACATGGCTATGGTCGACAATGAAAAAGGTTGACATGAGTTATGGAAGATTTATTTTTCATTTTTTTAATGTTTTCATATTCATTCTCATGTGTCGACATGGACACCAATGAAGTGCCACACTTATGTCAACATTTACATCTTGTGGCGATTCGCGTCACACCCCCACCCCTCCCCCCCGCAATCCCCACTCCCGTGATACGCGGCACGGATCTCAGTGGAGGGGGCGGGGCTAAAATGATGCAATTGTGCAGTTTTAGCTCCGCCCACTCCTCTGAGACCCGAGGATTGCGGCATTTTAATGCCGCGATCCGAGGGACAGCGGGGGTCCCCCCTGAATCCGCAGAAGCCGTGTGACGTCATCAGGCGGCGTCTGACACTGCACGTGGACGCCGACGGAAACTGGAGCACGGGACGATTGGCTGAGCACCTCCCTGGATCAGGTATTTAAACCTTATTCACTCTATGTTAAAATTGCTTCTGATGAAAATTCTAATTAAGAATTGAAACGTTAAGCTTCAACTCGTTGTAGCGTGTCTTCATTTCCTGACGCCGTGAGTGCCGCCAATCTACCCACTATCTGTATCTGCATACCCAGGAGGGCACCTGGCTAAATCAATCACCAACAAGGGGCGAGTGCCGATACCAAGACCTTCTATATATATATATATATATATATATATATATATATATATATATATATATATATATATATACACACCAGGGTTGCCGACTTTCTTATTCTCCTCTCCGGGAGAAGCCCGGAGAGGAGAGATTCAGTAGCCGCTCAGGGGGCGGGGCTTAAGCGTGACATCACTAAGCCCCGCCCCCATGCTGTTAAACCAGCTAATTCAGTGATCTTCGTTGAGGGGGCGGGGCTAAAATGACGCGATTGTGTCATTTTAGCTCCTCCCCCTCCTCTGAGACCCGAGGATTGCGGCATTTTAATGCCGCGATCCAGGGGACAGCGGCGGTCCCCCCTGAATCCGGGAGGGTTGCCCACCCTTCCGGGGGGCCGGGAGGGAGCCCCGATTTTCGGGAGACTCCCGGAAATTCCGGGAGGGTCGGCAACACTGATATACACAGTATACACACACAGATAGCGAGGTTGCAGTACAGTACAGTATATATATATATATATATATATATATATACACACACACACAGATAGCGAGGTCGCAGTACAGCACAGTACAGTACAGCACAGTACAGTATATATATATATATATATATATTTATATATATACACACACACACACACACACACAGATAGCAAGGTCACAGTACAGTACAGTGTATGTATATATATATATATATATATATATATATATATATATATATATATACATACACAGTATACACACACACACACAGATAGCGAGGTCACAGTACAGTACAGTATATATATATATATATATATATATATATATATACACACACACATATACACAGTATACACACACACACACACACAGATAGCGAGGTCACAGTACAGTATAGTGAGGGGATACTCCTGGAGTTCACCAGCTGCAAGGTATAACCGGTCTCATTGCACGGCATGTCCGGGCACGTCCCACTGTCCTCGCACTACTATTAACCCCTCACCTCCCGGCTGAGGCTCCGGGGCATGTTGCTGCTGGTGACTTTTCTTTCCTGTAATACATTCCCGAGAAATGAGTATGCGGTACGCCGGATTACCCATCGCCTACACACCCTGCATATTCAGTACAGAATAGCGCCTCGTGCCTCAGGAATGGATACAGGAGCAGCACGGCCGCCTCTAGGAATAACAACACCAGCGCATTAATCCTGAGCTGTCGTTTATTCTTTACGGAGGCATTAAAAGAGAATATATATACTGATATATATATATATATATATATATATATATATATATATATACTTACTATATGTGCTGTCATATAAATACCTCTACCTCCCAACATTTTATTTGTGATCGGGACACTCACACACGAAAGGGCGCGTGGCCTCTGCCGATGAGGGCATGTCAGCGCAGTACGCCCAGGTATCAGCATACGCCATCACACACTCTTAAGGCCCCCATCCACTAGTGCAATTCCGAGGCACCACATAAGTGTACCGCTTCGCTTGCCATGCTTCGGGCACACTGTTACAATCTCACCCTGAAACAGCTGTATGCAGTCATATTCATTCGTAGTAAGAATACGAATACAGTTTTTTGTATTCGTATTCTTAGTAAATTTCCTCCAATGTGTCCAGTCTACAGAACTCTTTTCTGTGGGTGAATATGTCGCGATGAGCCGTATTGTAGACATGTAACCAGAATGGGGCCATTTACTATGGAATATTTGCAGCTAATTCCCTGAACCCCCCCCGGGAGCAGCTTCATTCATGTATCTGATTCTGGCACGGGACAAAGGTATTACACACATCATGGTGACGAGGGTGGGTCTACCCGCACAATAACACCAGGTGCCCCATTCTGCGTAATACCAGGAGATCCTGAGGACGGAACCAGGGAGGAAGTGGCTTCATTCACAAACTATTTGCCGTTGTCCCAGCCAGTGCTGTGAGTGTTCTCCTGCTGCAGGAGGTGCAGGCCAGTGTTCTGTGGTTACTGCATTCCGTCTCCTAACAGGCAGCGGGCCAGATCATCGAGCTTCAAAAAGTGATAAACAACTAGCAATCGGCTCCTAACTTTCATTTTTCAAACCCAGTCTGTAACATGTCATGTAGGAGCTGATTGGCTGGCTGTTTATCACTCCACTTTATCACTTTTTGAAGCGTGATACATCTGGCCCTATGTCTGGATTAAAGGTGCGTAGACACTAGTCGATATATCGATGCACATCGGCCAGTGCGTACAAGCAATATATATGTCATGGTGTTGTGCACAGATATAATGCGTGCGCTGTGCAACACAGCCGATGCCCGATACATCTAAAGATATATCGGCACATCGTGCTGTGTGCACAGGCCGCCTGCCCATATAGCCGCACCGAGAGCCGCTGTGATTAACAGGTCAGTGGGCGGGCGAATGCAAATGCCCTACCCATTTATGTTGTCAGTAAAGACGGATTGGGCTGCGTGAGTGGAGCACACACTGCTCAATCTGTCTACAGATATATCTACTAGCTTGTACTCAACTTAACTGTCTGACAAATACACAGGGTGCTAGAACATAACCAGGACTAGAACCAATCTGCAGCCAATCAGCTCTAGAACTTTCCCAGTACTAGAACCAATCTGCAGCCAATCAGAGCTCTAGAACATTCCCAGGACTAGAACCAACCTGCAACCAACCAGAGCTCTAGAAGCTTCACAGGACTAGAACCAATCTGCAGCCAATCAGCTCTAGAACTTTCCCAGGACTAGAACCAATCTGCAGCCAATCAGAGCTCTAGAACATTCCCAGGACTAGAACCAACCTGCAACCAACCAGAGCTCTAGAACATTCCCAGGACTAGAACCAATCTGCAGCCAAGCAGCGCTAGAACATTCCCAGGACTAGAACCAATCTGCAGCCAATCAGAGCTCTAGAACATTCCTAGGACTAGAACCAATCTGCAGCCAATCAGAGCTCTATAACATTCCCAGGACTAGAACCAATCTGCAGCCAATCAGCGCTAGAACATTCCCAGGACTAGAACCAATCTGCAGCCAATCAGCGCTAGAACATTCCCAGGACTAGAACCAATCTGCAGCCAATCAGAGCTCTAGAACATTCCCAGGACTAGAACCAATCTGCAGCCAATCAGCTCTAGAACCTTCCCAGGAATAGAACCAACCTGCAACCAATCAGAGATCTAGAACATTCCCAGGTCTAGACAAAACAAAACTGCGCAATGGTCTAGGTAGTTAATTAAACAGGAAATTTTAATTATAAAGTATAAAAAAGATGAATAAAAAGTAGAAAATAAAATACAGAAATACAAATAAATACAATGTCACAATCGGCCTTGTTGATTATAAGGGGGAAATTTACTAAAGGAAATTTGTAAAAAAAGGTGTAAAAATAGGTGTATTTGTATCCAGATATACACTTATTTTTGACATTTACTATCCCGAAAATACGGCAATTCGTATTCGTATTGATAGCACATCAATACGCATACGATTTGCCGTATTTTCGGGATAGTAAATGTCAAAAATAAATGTATTTCTGGATACAAATACACCTATTTTTACACCTATTTTTTACAAATTTCCTTTAGTAAATTTCCCCCTAAATCTCATTGATTCTATTAGAATAATACCGGCAATAGGTCTAGTGCGCCCCCTGCTGGATGGCGTTAAGTTGCAATCAAACGATGTTATAAAGGTGATGTTAGTCCCTTTTAGTCATAGGCATACACACAAGCGAGATGGATATTGATTTGCAAGTCTCTGCAGATACGGATGTTAATATGGTTAGTATAACCAACAGGCATGCATTTGGTTAGTTTTTGTCCTTTTGGGGGAAATTTACTAAAGGAAAATTGTAAAAAAAATAGGCGTATTTGTATCCAGAAATACACTTATTTTTGACATTTACTATCCCGAAAATACGGCAATTCGTAGTCGGATTGATGTGCTATCACTACGAATACGAATTGCCGTATTTTCGGGATAGTAAATGTCAAAAATAAGTGTATTTCTGGATACAAATACGCCAAATTTCCTTAGTAAATTTCCTCCAGAGTGTGGGACCCTCTCCTCCCAGCTGCTGGTACTGAATTACCGATGGTATGCAACTTTATCCGGAGCTTATTTAGGTGCCGTGTCCACTTCAGTTTCTTGTTGTTAGATGGAGTGTAAAACTGGAGTGTTGGAATTCTGATATTGCTGACGCGTTTCCCCGCCTGCTTTATGTTCTCAGCTGCTTTCTCAAAGCAATCAGATGAGTAGTACCAGGACTAGAACCAATCTTCAGCCAATCAGAGCTCTAGAACCTTCCCATGACTAGAACCAACCTGCAACCAATCAGAGCTTTAGAACATTCCTAGGACTAGAACCAACCTGCAACCAATCAGAGCTTTAGAACATTCCTAGGACTATTTATTTATTAACAGTTTATTATTTAGCGCAGCATATTCCATTGCTCTTTACAAAAGGAGACGTTGGGGGACATTTACCAAAATGGATTCGTAGAAAAAAGGTGTATTCGTAGGGAGAAATACACCTTTTTTTTACGAATTTGTATTTTCGGGATTTACAATCCCAAAAATACAACAATTCGTAGTCCTAAAGATGGAACATTCGTATTTGTAGTTACAAATACGAATGCCCTACACCATCGATAGGATACGACAGAAATCACCATTCAAAAGAATGGTGGTTTCTGATTTACTAAGCAGCCGTACTGACAATACGGCTGCTTAGTGGTGTGAAACACCCACGCAAATACGACAGGAAAATAGAACACCATTTTCCTGTTCTATTTGCGTTTTAGCCTGCACGGATCAGTCAGATCCGTGCAGGCTACAGTGTAAAAAAATAGAAAAAAAAAAAAACGGCGTGGGGTCCCCCCCACAGCCGAAACCAGCACCAGGCTGAAGGAGCCGGGGCCGGTAATTAAAAATCAGGGAACCCGACAAATAGGGGTTCCCCGATTTTTAACAACCAGCCCCAGGCTCCAGGTCCGGGGCTGGTTCCCAAAATACGGGGGACAAAATGAGTAGGGGTCCCCCGTATTTTAAGAACCAGCCCCAGGCACAACCAGCCGGCAGGGTAATGTCACAGCCGGGGGACACTTATAATATAAGGTCCCGCGGCCAAAACATTCTCCCTACCGACCAGTCAGCCTGGCCAGGGGCCCTGGGGGAGTGGGGACCCCCCCAATAAAGGGGTCCCCCCCCTCCAGGACTTACCTGACCAGGCTGAAGCCTGGTGCTGTCCCCGATGCCCCTGAGCGGTGGGCATCGGGCTGATTATGTTGTAAAAAAATAGATAAATCATTGTTTTTTACTGTGGCACTACAAGTGCCAGCAAGCCTCCCCAGCAAGCTGGGACTTGGAGAACCACAAGTCCCAGCCTGCTGGGCATTAAAGGGCCCGCTGGCACTTGTAGTTCTACAGTTAAAAAAATAGTGCACAAAACACACTGATACACTTTTAAAATAAAACTTGGTACTTGTTTCCTAGAACGGCCACAATCGTGAGTGATCGTGGCTCTTAATTAAGGGACACGATCCTCACGATGTGGCCGATTTTTTACAAATTTTTCACTTTGATTGACAGAAATCGGGTCAATCGGTCGGTCGCGACCAATTAAAATCGGCCGCGATGCGACCGACCGATTGACCCGATTTTTCCATAGACTTCAATGTTAAAAAATCTTTTAACATTGAAATCGGTCGGTCTTGTGCCATTATAATGGCACAAGATGAGATGGACTTGATTAAGTCCATCTCACATAGGGAAAAATGATAAAAAAGGTGAAATGGGCCAATATGACCCATTTCACATTTTTTATGTGCCCGCCATGACCCCACGATAGACGTGAACCCGAAGCGTGGCGAGCGCAGCGAGCCCGCGAGGGGCGGCGGTGCGCGTCCTCCGACCTTTTCATTCCCCTACTATCCACTAGGGCGTGGAGTGAGAATATAATAGTGTGGCGAGCGCAGCGAGCCACCGAGCCCGAAGCGTGGCGAGCGCAGCGAGCCCCGCGAGGGGACGCGTATACCTGTGAAGTTAGACGCGTCCCCTCGCGGGGCTCGCTGCGCTCGCCACGCTTCGGGCTCGGTGGCTCGCTGCGCTCGCCACACTATTATATTCTCACTCCACGCCCTAGTGGATAGTAGGGGAATGAAAAGGTCGGAGGACGCGCACCGCCGCCCCTCGCGGGCTCGCTGCGCTCGCCACGCTTCGGGTTCACGTCTATCGTGGGGTCTAGCACACTTATTAACATTTGGGGGGGCAATTTAAACAAATCTGGTGAAAAAAAAAAAAAAATCGGGTGAAAAATCGGTCGATCAGATCGGTCGCATCGTATGCGACCAAATCGCATGCGATGCGATCGATCCGATTTTTTATCTTACGACCACAACGATCTAAATCGTTGTGGCCGTTCTAGGAAACAAGTACCTAAAACTTTATTACACACAAAGCCCACACATACTAATACTTACCTATCTTCTCTCCGTAGGTAGCCCTGATGTCCTGTGTCGGCGTCTTCTGGTCCTGTGTCGTCTTCTTCCTCCATGTCGACGTCGCTGTCGGCGATGGTGTCCCCGTCCGGATCCGACGAAATCCATTTGGGAAGCTGTGGAAGGAAACCATACTCACCTGTCCCAGCGCGACGTAGTCCAGGTAAGGGTCTTTGCAAAAAAACAAAACGAACACCCTGAATCCAGCCGGACAAGCAGGGAGCCGCACGGTGTTTACATCGTGCGGCTCCGCCTCCCGAATGCCGCTATTGGCCGCCTTGCGGCCTAGCGGCCAATCAGGAGCCGCTAGGCCGCAAGGCGGCCAATAGCGGCATTCGGGAGGCGGAGCCGCACGATGTAAACAAACACACGTGCGTCTCCGTCAGTCCGGTTTGGTTTCGGGGTGATCGGTTTATTTTTTTGCAAAGACCCTTACCTGGACTACGTCGCGCTGGGACAGGTGAGTATGGTTTCCTTCCACAGCTTCCCAAATGGATTTCGTCGGATCCGGACGGGGACACCATCGCCGACAGCGACGTCGACATGGAGGAAGAAGACGACACAGGACCAGAAGACGCCGACACAGGACCAGGGCGACCTATGGGAAGAAGATAGGTAAGTATTAGTATGTGTGGGCTTTGTGTGTAATAAAGTTTTATTTTAAAAGTGTATCAGTGTGTTTTGTGCACTATTTTTTTAACTGTAGAACTACAAGTGCCAGCGGGCCCTTTAATGCCCAGCAGGCTGGGACTTGTGGTTCTCCAAGTCCCAGCTTGCTGGGGAGGCTTGCTGGCACTTGTAGTGCCACAGTAAAAAACAATGGTTTATCTATTTTTTACAACATAATCAGCCTGATGCCCACCGCCCAGGGGCATCGGGGACAGCACCAGGCTTCAGCCTGGTCAGGTAAGTCCTGGAGGGGGGGGACCCCTTTATTGGGGGGGTCCCCACTCCCCCAGGGCCCCTGGCCAGGCTGACTGGTCGGTAGGGAGAATGTTTTGGCCGCGGGACCTTATATTATAAGTGTCCCCCGGCTGTGACATTACCCTGCCGGCTGGTTGTGCCTGGGGCTGGTTCTTAAAATACGGGAGACCCCTACTCATTTTGTCCCCCGTATTTTGGGAACCAGCCCCGGACCTGGAGCCTGGGGCTGGTTGTTAAAAATCGGGGAACCCCTATTTGTCGGGTTCCCTGATTTTTAATTACCGGCCCCGGCTCCTTCAGCCTGGTGCTGGTTATGGCTGTGGGGGGGACCCCACGCCGTTTTTTTTTTTTATTTATTTATTTTTCTATTTTTTTTTACACACTGCAGCCTGCACGGATCTGACTTGATCCGTGCAGACTGCTAGAAATAATTCGTATTAGCAGCCGTATATACGGCCGCTAATACGAATCATTACACCATCGGAGGGTTACAAAGCAGTCGTATCTGACTGCTTTGTAAATCCCCCTCCGGAACACGACTTTGCATACGACTTAAACAGTCGTATGCAGTCGTAGGGAAACAACCAATACGAAAAACTAGGTTTTTCATATTGGTAAATTTCCCCCAGTGATACAATAAACAGGGTATTTACAGATTTCAAAGGTATGAGGGCCCTGCTCGCAAGCTTACAATCTATAGGGAAATATTCATTGATACATAAGAATAGATACTGTATTCTTTATTGCATAAAGTCCACCAGAATGCAAGGTTCGTGGTGTGCTGTGTGATCCGGTGTCCCAGCAGTTTGGCCATTGGTCAGGAGCAGGGGCGCTGGAACGTTTTTAGGTTGGGGGGGGCAAGATATAATCTCATTTTGGCGCCCCCTAAATTGCTATATGTTACCCCCAGGCACTATACACACTGGCAGTGGCATATACACGTGGGCATTATACACAGGGCAGCGGCATATATGCATGGGCATTATACACAGGGCAATACGGGGACACTGCTGGCAATACTGGGACACTGCTGGCAATACAGGCACAATGCTGGCAATAAGGGCACACTGCTGGCAATACGGGGACACTGCTGGCAATACGGGGACACTGCTGGCAATACGGGGACACTGCTGGCAATACGGGGACACTGCTGGCAATAAGAGCACAATGCTGGCAATAAGGGCACACTGCTGGCAATAAGGGCACACTGCTGGCAATACGGGCACACTGCTGGCAATACGGGGACACTGCTGGCAATACGGGGACACTGCTGGCAATACAATGACAATGCTGGCAATACGGGGACAATGCTGCCAATACAGGGTCAATGCTGCCAATACGGGGACAATGCTGCCAATACAGGGACAATGCTGGCAATACGGGGACACTGCTGGCAATACGGGCAATACAGGCACAATGCTGGCAATACGGGCACAATGCTGGCACTACGGGGACACTGCTGGCAATACGGGGACACTGCTGGCAATACGGGGACACTGCTGGCAATACGGGCACAATGCTGCCAATACGGGCACAATGCTGCCAATACAGGGACAATGCTGGCAATACGGGCACACTGCTGGCAATACGGGCACAATGCTGGCAATACGGGGACACTGCTGGCAATACGGGGACACTACTGGCAATACGGGGACACTGCTGGCAATACAGGCACAATGCTGGCAATACGGGCACAATGCTGCCAATACAGGGACAATGCTGATAATACAGGGCCAATGCTGGCAATACGGGCACACTGCTGGCAATACAGGCACAATGCTGGCAATACGGGCACAATGCTGCCAATACGGGCACAATGCTGCCAATACAGGGACAATGCTGGCAATACGGGCACACTGCTGGCAATACGGGCACAATGCTGGCAATACGGGGACACTGCTGGCAATACGGGGACACTACTGGCAATACGGGGACACTGCTGGCAATACAGGCACAATGCTGGCAATACGGGCACAATGCTGCCAATACAGGGACAATGCTGACAATACGGGCACAATGCTGCCAATACAGGGACAATGCTGACAATACGGGCACAATGCTGGCAATACGGGCACACTGCTGGCAATACGGGCACAATGCTGGCAATACGGGGACACTGCTGGCAATACGGGGACACTGCTGGCAATACGGGGACACTGCTGGCAATACGGGGACACTACTGGCAATACGGGGACACTGCTGGCAATACAGGCACAATGCTGGCAATACAGGCACAATGCTGGCAATACGGGCACAATGCTGCCAATACAGGGACAATGCTGACAATACAGGGACAATGCTGGCAATACGGGCACACTGCTGGCAATACGGGCACAATGCTGGCAATACGGGGACACTGCTGGCAATACGGGGACACTGCTGGCAATACAGGCACAATGCTGGCAATACAGGCACAATGCTGGCAATACGGGCACAATGCTGCCAATACAGGGACAATGCTGACAATACAGGGACAATGCTGGCAATACGGGCACACTGCTGGCAATACGGGGACACTACTGGCAATACGGGGACACTGCTGGCAATACAGGCACAATGCTGGCAATACGGGCACAATGCTGCCAATACAGGGTCAATGCTGACAATACAGGGTCAATGCTGGCAATACAGGGACAATGCTGGCAATACAGGGACAATGCTGATAATACAGGGCCAATGAAGGCTGGGCAGCTCCTTAATTTTGCTCACCTCTTTGGTGGGTGGTCGGGCGGCTCCTTGATTCTGCGGGCGGGAGGGCGGCTGGGCAGCGCCGGGTGGGAGGGAGGGCAGCCGGGCAGCGCCGGGCGGGAGGGAGGGCAGCCGGGCAGCGCCGTGCGGGAGGGAGGGCGGCCGGGCAGCAGAGAGGACGGCCGGGCAGCGCCGGGCGGGAGGGAGGGCGGACGGGCTTGGCGCGCGCTGGCCGCATCGTCAGCCCCCGCCCACGTGAGCCGCGATGGGACGGTCACTAGTCAGGGGAAGGAGACGTCACGTCTCCTTCCCCTGGCTTCCGCACTGGCGTCTGCTTTGGCGCCTCATGAATTTTGGGGGGGGCAAGCTGCCCCCTCGCCCCCCCCGTTCCGGCGCCACTGGTCAGGAGGATGAAAAATGCGACAAAGAAAGAGAGTGGAAATGTGTGGACTGTACAGTGGGGATGTGATTGGATAGGAGAGGATATGTGTGGACTGTACAGTGGGGATGTGATTGGATAGGAGAGGATGTGTGTGGCCTGTACAGTGGGGATGTGATCGGATAGGACAGAGGATATGTGTGGCCTGTACAGTGGGGATGTGATTGGATAGGAGAGAATATGTGTGGTCTGTACAGTGGGGATGTGATTGGATAGGAGAGGATATGTGTGGTCTGTACAGTGGGGATGTGATTGGATAGGACAGTGGACATGTGTGGTCTGTACAGTGGGGATGTGATTGGATAGGAGAGGATATATGTGACCTGTACAGTGGGGATGTGATTGGATAGGAGAGGATATGTGTGGTCTGTACAGTGGGGATGTGATTGGATAGGACAGAGGATATGTGTGGCCTGTACAGTGGGGATGTGATTGGATAGGACAGAGGATATGTGTGGTCTGTACAGTGGGGATGTGATTGGATAGGAGAGGATATGTGTGGACTGTACAGTGGGGATGTGATTGTATAGGACAGAGGATATGTGTGGTCTGTACAGTGGGGATGTGATTGGATAGGACAGTGGATATGTGTGGACTGTACAGTGCGGATGTGATTGGACAGGAGAGGATATGTGTGGTCTGTACAGTGGGGATGTGATTGGATAGGAGAGGATATGTGTGGTCTGTACAGTGGGGATGTGATTGGATAGGACAGAGGATATGTGTGGTCTGTACAGTGGGGATGTGATTGTATAGGAGAGGATATGTGTGGTCTGTACAGTGGGGATGTGATTGGATAGGAGAGGATATGTGTGGACTGTACAGTGCGGATGTGATTGGATAGGAGAGGATATGTGTGGTCTGTACAGTGGGGATGTGATTGGATAGGACAGTGGATATGTGTGGACTGTACAGTGCGGATGTGATTGGATAGGAGAGGATGTGTGTGGTCTGTACAGTGGGGATGTGATTGGATAGGAGAGGATATGTGTGGTCTGTACAGTGGGGATGTGATTGGATAGGACAGAGGATATGTGTGGACTGTACAGTGGGGATGTGATTGGATAGGAGAGGATATTGTTGCACGCCGCCGCCCGGGTTGTAGTGCACCCGGACGGACGGCGGATGCTGCTCACAGTGACGTGGCCGGGGATGTTGCCGGGCAGCGTCCCAAGCCTCCCTCTGACTCGGAGCGTCGGGACGTTGCTAGGCAACGTCCTCGAGCTTCCGCCCGGCGGCAGCAGACGCGTGCGCCTGACGTCAGTCAGGCGGCGCGAAATTCAAATAAATAGCCGGCGTCTGCTGGGCACAGACGCCGGTTATAGCTGTAAGCTTTGTGTGCTAATAGCTTTCTGCCCAGCTAGCAGATAGCTCTGCATTCCGGTCCCCTGGGCTTCCCAGCCCACAGTCCTTGTCCTGCTCCTTGTTCTTCCAGTGTCTGCTTCTCCCAGCCTTCCGTGGAGTGTCCTGTTCTGTATCCTGCTTCTGCCAGAAGACCTGCTTCAGCCTGAGCCTGCGCTTGGCCCACTGTCCCCATCTTCTCGTGGGTCACGTAAGTGCTCCAGTGGAGCCTTGGTCTTTACTCTCTATCTTCAGTGGCCCGCCGTGGCCGTGCCCCTCCGTGGGCTCATTCTTCTATTTCGTCCATCTCCAGTGGCCCGCCGTGGCCGTGCCCCTCCGTGGGCTCATTCTTCTCTTTTTCATCCATCTCCAGTGGCCCGCCGTGGTCGTGCCCTTCCGTGGGTACATTCTTGTTATCATCTTTTATTGTATCCTTCTTGTTTTCTGGTTCTTTCTCCTTTGTATTTCATTAGTATCTTTCAGGCAGGGAGTGTCCTCTATTGCTATCCTAGTTTTGAGGAGTCGCCGTTTCTGGGGCGTAGCCTGCTGGGGACTCCTCTTCGGATCCACTTGTGTCTGCGACTTTGTCGCATCCCGGTTTGGCCTGGTGCCGGCAGTCAGGGGTCAACCCTCAGCTAGGCCCAGTAGTTAGCGGTCCTCTTGGGTACCCTTTGGCGATCGTTTACCCCTTGTCAATTCATAAGACCTGGCTGCATCGGGGTCGGAGCGGGCCTAACTCGGGTTTACCATCTGCCTCAGGGACTCAACAGAGTTAGAGTAGCATCAGCTGTGGCCGTCCTAACCGACGGTCCCGGCTACGGGCTCACGCCTGACCACCTGTCTACATCCGCCAACCATTGGTCCTTGTGCCACAGTGGGCACCGTAACAGATATATGTGGTCTGTACAGTACGGATGTGATTGGATAGGAGAGGATATGTGTGTCCTGTACAGTGGGGATGTGATTGGATAGGAGAGGATATGTGTGGTCTGTACAGAGGGGATGTGATTGGATAGGACAGAGGATATGTGTGGTCTGTACAGTGTGGATGTGATTGGATAGGAGAGGACATGTGTGGTCTGTACAGTGTGGATGTGATTGGATAGGACAGAGGATATATGTGGCCTGTACAGTGGGGGATGTGATTGGATAGGAGAGGATATGTGTGGCCTGTACAGTGGGGATGTGATTGGATAGGAGAGGATATGTGTGGCCTGTACAGTGGGGATGTGATTGGATAGGAGAGGATATGTGTGGCCTGTACAGTGGGGATGTGATTGGATAGGAGAGGATATGTGTGGTCTGTACAGTGGGGATGTGATTGGATAGGAGAGGATATGTGTGGACTGTACTGCGGGGATGTGATTAGATAGGAATGGTATATGAAGGTTCTGTGACTGGTTCTGGAATTTGATAAGCTGCCTGAAGAGATGAGTTTTTAGGGAACGCTTGTAGGTTTGGAGACTGGAGAAGAGTCTTAGGGGGAAATTTACCAATATGAAAAACCTAGTTTTTCGTATTGGTATTTCCCCTACGGTTGCATACGACTGTTTAAGTCGTATGCAAAGTCGTGTTCCGGAGGGGAAATTACAAAGCAGTCATATACGACTGCTTTGTAACCCTCCGATGGTGTAATGATTCGTATTAGCTGGCCATATATACGGCCGCTAATACGAATTATTTCTAGCAGTCTGCACGGATCAGTCAGATCCGTGCAGGCTGCAGTGTGTAAAAAAAAATAGAAAAAAAAATAAATATAAAAAAAAAAACGGCGTGGGGTCCCCCCCACAGCTGTAACCAGCACCAGGCTGAAGGAGCCGGGGCCGGTAATTAAAAATCAGGGAACCCGACAAATAGGGGTTCCCCGATTTTTAACAACCAGCCCCAGGCTCCAGGTCCGGGGCTGGTTCCCAAAATACGGGGGACGTGGTCGTGCCCTTCCGTGGGTACATTCTTGTTATCATCTTTTATTGTATCCTTCTTGTTTTCTGGTTCTTTCTCCTTTGTATTTCATTAGTATCTTTCAGGCAGGGAGTGTCCTCTATTGCTATCCTAGTTTTAAGGAGTCGCCGTTTCTGGGGCGTAGCCTGCTGGGGACTCCTCTTCGGATCCACTTGTGTCTGCGACTTTGTCGCATCCCGGTTTGGCCTGGTGCCAGCAGTCAGGGGTCAACCCTCAGCTAGGCCCAGTAGTTAGCGGTCCTCTTGGGTACCCTTTGGCGATCGTTTACCCCTTGTCAATTCATAAGACCTGGCTGCATCGGGGTCGGAGCGGGCCTAACTCGCTCCTTCGGACGCGGTGGCCACAGGTGAAGCCTAGCTCTGCAGGGGTTTACCATCTGCCTCAGGGACTCAACAGAGTTAGAGTAGCATCCGCTGTGGCCGTTCTAACCGGCGGTCCCGGCTACGGGCTCATGCCTGACCACCTGTCTACATCCGCCAACCGTTGCTCCTTGTGCCACAGTGGGCACCGTAACATTATAACCGGCCTAAAAAAGACAGGCTATAGTTAGTCTTATATCTCCTTCTGTTATTTGTTGGGTGATCTTGTATTATGAGTACCACTCCCCAGACTTTTCCTGATCAGCTCCAGGGGCTTACTCAGATGGTGCGGGAATTATCTTTAAAGGTAGCTTCTCAAGAACAAAGGATGCGGCCCCCAGAGTCAGAAGGTTCAGATCCCAAAATGAACCTACCAGATCGGTTCTCTGGGGATCGCAAAACCTTCTTTAATTTTAGAGAGAGCTGCAAACTGTATTTTAGGCTCAAACAATGCTCTTTCACATCCGAGGCCCAGCGTATCGGTCTAGTAATATCTTTACTCCAGGGTGACCCCCAGACCTGGGCCTTTGGACTGCCTTCTGACAGCCCAGCTTTGACCTCGCTAGACAGTTTCTTTAGTTCTCTTGGGTTGTTATATGATGACCCCGACCGTGAAGCCTCAGCAGAGACTCATCTTAGGGCCCTTAAACAAAGGAAAGACCCAGCCGAGGCTTATTGTACGGAGTTCCGCCAATGGGCAAATGACTGCGGATGGAACGATCCAGCGTTACGCAGCCAATTTCGTTGTGGTCTGGCCGACGAAATTAAGGATTGCCTCATTCAATACCCAGCGCCTAAAACTCTGGATAAATTAATGGAATTAGCCATTAAAATTGACCGTCGCCTCCGTGAGCGGAGGTCTGAACGGGGCTTTCTCACCCGGGTGGTTCCCTATGTCCCGGTGACCCCTGAGGAAAGCGAGGAACCAATGCAACTTGGGGCAGCTCGCATTTCCCCGGAGGAAAGGGCTCGCCGACTGAGCTCAGGACTTTGCCTATACTGTGGGTGCAAGGGTCACATTCTGAGAAATTGTCCCAATAGGCCAGTAAAAGGCCGGGCCAAGTGAACGAAGAGAGGGTTCACTTCGGCCTTCAGCTGTTTTCCTCTCTAGATTCGTTATTAGTACCGGGGTGTATATCCTTTCAATGATACAATTTTTCAGGGTCTGTTTTTATTGATAGTGGTGCGGCTGGTAACTTCCTAGATTCTGCCATAGCCCAGAGTTTGGGGATTCCCCAACTCCGGCTTCCTGTTCCCATCACCCTACGGGGTTTAGATGGTGGAGTGCTCTCCAATGGGGCCATCCTATTTCAGACTCCTCCCGTGCAGTTGACCATTGGTCTTTTTCACCAGGAGGAAATTACCTTCCTGATAACCTCCTGTCCTTCGGTGCCCATCGTATTGGGTTTCCCCTGGTTGAAAAAGCACAATCCCATCATTGATTGGCACCTGGGAGAAATTGCCCATTGGAGTCCCACTTGTCAGCAACAGTGCCTTCAGATCTCACTCCCGGTAAATTCCACCTCTTTAGCAGGGGTCCCCGTCCCCTACCAAGATTTTTTAGATGTTTTTTCAAAGGGCAAGGCCGACAGTTTGCCTCCACACCGGCCATACGACTGTGCCATCCAGTTGGTTCCCAACGCTCCACTACCCAAGTGCAGGCTTTATGCCTTATCTGTCCTGGAGACAAAGGCTATGGATGAGTACATCCAAGAGAGTTTTTCAAAGGGTTTTATTCGGCCCTCTAAATCACCTCTCAGTGCCGGTTTCTTTTTTGTGGCAAAAAAAGACGGTTCTTTGAGGCCTTGCATAGATTTCCGTGCCCTCAACAAGATTACGGTGAAGAACACCTATCCCCTTCAGTTCTGTTTGACCAACTTCGATCCGCTACCATTTTTCCAAAATAGATCTTAGGGGGCTTATAACCTCATTAGAATCAAGGAAGGGGACGAATGGAAAACGGCATTCAGTACTCAGACGGGGCACTACGAGTACCTAGTAATGCCGTTCGGCCTCTCCAATGCCCCAGCCGTTTTTCAAGATTTTATCAATGACGTCCTTCTGGAATTCTTGGGTAAATTTGTAGTTGTCTATTTGGACGATATCTTACATTTTTCCCGAGACTTGGACTCGCATAGGGCACAAGTGCGCCAGGTTTTGCAGAAATTGCGGGAAAACCAGTTATTCGCGAAGCTAGAAAAATGCGAATTTGAGGTGACCCAGGTTTCTTTTCTAGGATATATAATTTCCTCCCGAGGGTTCCAAATGGACCCCAAGAAATTACAAGCCATTTTGGATTGGGTTCGGCCCACTAATTTAAAAGTGGTCCAGCGGTTCCTTGGGTTCGCTAATTATTATAGGCGTTTTATTCATGCCTTTTCGTCCATTGTGGCACCCTTGGTGGCTCTGACCAAAAAAGGGGCGGATCCATCAGTATGGAGTCCTCAAGTAGAACAGGCCTTTGAGACTTTGAAGCAGGCCTTTATTTCAGCTCCAGTTCTTAAGCACCCCAATCCCGATCTGCCATTTGTGGTAGAAGTCGATGCCTCCGAAGTAGGGGTCGGGGCGGTACTCTCTCAGAGAGATCCTGAATCACTACAGTTCCACCCTTGTGCCTATATGTCCCGAAAATTTTCTCAGGCAGAGTCCAATTATGATGTAGGCAACAGAGAATTACTCGCCATTAAGTGGGCCTTTGACGAGTGGCGACAGTGGCTGGAAGGAGCGGCCCATCAGATTCTTGTCTTGACTGACCATAAGAACCTGCAATACCCTGAGTCAGCCAAGAGACTGAACTCTCGCCAAGCCCGATGGGCTCTCTTCTTTATGCGGTTTAATTTTATTATCTCATATAGACCTGGATCTAAAAACATCAGAGCAGACGCTCTTTCTAGATGTTTCCTCCCTCAACAGGAGAGTAGAGTCAAGTTGGGGCCCATCATTCCCACATCCTGTATTCATGCTGGAGTGAGTCAAACCTTGGAGGGTCTTCTCCGTCAAGCTCAGGGACAAGCTCCAGCCCAAACACCAGAGAACAGGTTATTCGTTCCTCCATCTCTAAGACGCAGAGTCTTGGCAGAATGCCATGACTTCAAGATTGCTGGTCATCCAGGAGTATATAAGACACTTGCTCTTCTGTCTCGTGGGGTCTGGTGGCCAGGGATGGCCAGGGACAACAATGATTTTGTGCTGTCTTGTCCGGATTGTGCCCGACTAAGGGGGGTATTCAATCTTCGGGTCACGGCAGACGAGCTTGCTCGCCTGCCGTGACCCAGTCCCGTTCTCGGTCAGCTCGACCGAGAACATGCAGGCGGGATTCAATGTCCCGCCTGCAGCGGGACGAGAAGGGGGCGTGGCCGCGAGTTGCGGCCGGGAAGTGACGAGATGCAGCCGGCAGCTCGTCACTTCCCGGCTGTTCTCGGCAGAACGAGCCCGACAGCTAGAGATGTCGGGCTCGTTCTGCCAGGAAACCCTGTTCAATGCTGTCGGGGAAGACAGCATTGAATAGGGCCCGTCGAGCATCTCCCCCACGGGAGATGCTTGACGGCGATTGAATATCCCCCATAAGGTTCAGCGTTCTCGACCCTTAGGTAAATTGTTGCCTCTGTCCGTTCCCTGCAGGCCTTGGTCCCATCTGGCCATGGATTTTATTGTTGGTCTTCCGATCTCTTCCCAGTGTCAGGTCATCTGGGTAGTCATCGATAGATTTTCCAAGATGGCACACTTTGTGACCTTGAGACAGTTACCTTCGGCTAGGGAATTGGCCACTTTGTTTCTTCAGCACATTTTTCGGTTGCATGGACTTCCCAACGATATAGTTTCCGACCGTGGTCCACAGTTTGTAGCACAGTTCTGGAGACTGTTCTGTGCAGCCTTAAAAGTAAAGACCAGTCTTACTTCTACGTTTCATCCACAGGCCAATGGGCAAATGGAACGTCTCAATCAGTCTCTCAAACAGTACTTGAGGGTCTTTGTTTCCAAGCTGCAAAATGATTGGATCAGTTTCCTGCCGTTAGCTGAATTTGCGTATAATAACGCACATCATTCAGCCTCTAAAACCTCACCCTTCTTTACGGTCTATGGATTCCATCCACGAGCCAACTCTTTGGGACCTGATACCCCCGGTTCTTCTTCATCAGCTGCCTCTCGACTCAGAGTCATATGGAAAAAGGTCCATTTGGCTCTTAAGGAAGCCTCTTTCAGAGAGAAGGTATTTTCTGACAAATCCAGACGTCCTTGCCGTTTTAAAGTTGGTGACTGGGTGTGGCTATCCACCCGTAATATAAAGCTTCACCAACCATCAGCAAGATTAGGACCTCGGTTCATTGGTCCTTTCCAGATTGTCAGGAGGGTTAATCCGGTAGCGTTCCGTCTTTCCCTACCTAAGTCCCTCAAAATTGCAAGTACCTTCCATGCTTCGCTTCTTAAGCCAGTGGTCTTTTCTCAAAAATTTCCTCGCAGACTGAGGAATGGCTCCGCTCCGGTGATGGTGCAGGGGCAACAGGAGTTCTGTGTGGAAAAAATCCTCGATTCCAGACTCATGAGAGGTTCTCTGCAGTTTCTTGTACACTGGAGGGGGTTCGGTCCCGAGGAGAGGTCTTGGGTTTCCGATAGGGATTTGCATTCACCCAACCTGAAAAGGGTTTTTTTCCGGCAATTTTCCAATAAACCCGGTGGAGAAGGGTTGTTAACCCTTCCTCAAGGGGGGGGGGGGGTACTGTTGCACGCCGCCGCCCGGGTTGTAGTGCACCCGGGCGGATGCTGCTCACAGTGACGTGGCCGGGGACGTTGCTGGGCAGCGTCCCAAGCCTCCCTCTGACTCGGAGCATCGGGACGTTGCTGGGCAACGTCCTCGAGCTTCCGCCCGGCGGCAGCAGACGCGGGTGCCTGACGTCAGTCAGGCGGCGCGAAATTCAAATAAATAGCCGGCGTCTGCTGGGCACAGACACCGGTTATAGCTGTAAGCTTTGTGTGCTAATAGCTTTCTGCCCAGCTAGCAGATAGCTCTGCATTCCGGTCCCCTGAGCTTCCCAGCACACAGTCCTTGTCCTGCTCCTTGGTCTTCCAGTGTCTGCTTCTCCCAGCCTTCCGTGGAGTGTCCTGTTCTGTATCCTGCTTCTGACAGAAGACCTGCTTCAGCCTGAGCCTGCGCTTGGCCCACTGTCCCCATCTTCTCGTGGGTCACGTAAGTGCTCCAGTGGAGCCTTGGTCTTTACTCTCTATCTTCAGTGGCCCGCCGTGGCCGTGCCCCTCCGTGGGCTCATTCTTCTCTTTCATCCATCTCCAGTGGCCCGCCGTGGCCGTGCCCCTCCGTGGGCTCATTCTTCTCTTTTTCATCCATCTCCAGTGGCCCGCCGTGGTCGTGCCCTTCCGTGGGTACATTCTTGTTATCATCTTTTATTGTATCCTTCTTGTTTTCTGGTTCTTTCTCCTTTGTCTTTCATTAGTATCTTTCAGGCAGGGAGTGTCCTCTATTGTTATCCTAGTTTTGAGGAGTCGCCGTTCCTGGGGCGTAGCCTGCTGGGGACTCCTCTTCGGATCCACTTTGTCGCATCCCGGTTTGGCCTGGTGCCGGCAGTCAGGGGTCAACCCTCAGCTAGGCCCAGTAGTTAGCGGTCCTCTTGGGTACCCTTTGGCGATCGTTTACCCCTTGTCAATTCATAAGACCTGGCTGCATCGGGGTCGGAGCGGGCCTAACTCGGGTTTACCATCTGCCTCAGGGACTCAACAGAGTTAGAGTAGCATCAGCTGTGGCCGTCCTAACCGACGGTCCCGGCTACGGGCTCACGCCTGACCACCTGTCTACATCCGCCAACCATTGGTCCTTGTGCCACAGTGGGCACCGTAACAGATATATGTGGTCTGTACAGTACGGATGTGATTGGATAGGAGAGGATATGTGTGGTCTGTACAGAGGGGATGTGATTGGATAGGACAGAGGATATGTGTGGTCTGTACAGTGTGGATGTGATTGGATAGGAGAGGACATGTGTGGTCTGTACAGTGTGGATGTGATTGGATAGGACAGAGGATATATGTGGCCTGTACAGTGGGGGATGTGATTGGATAGGAGAGGATATGTGTGGCCTGTACAGTGGGGATGTGATTGGATAGGAGAGGATATGTGTGACCTGTACAGTGGGGATGTGATTGGATAGGAGAGGATATGTGTGGCCTGTACAGTGGGGATGTGATTGGATAGGAGAGGATATGTGTGGCCTGTACAGTGGGGATGTGATTGGATAGGAGAGGATATGTGTGGTCTGTACAGTGGGGATGTGATTGGATAGGAGAGGATATGTGTGGACTGTACTGCGGGGATGTGATTAGATAGGAATGGTATATAAAGGTTCTGTGACTGGTTCTGGAATTTGATAAGCTGCCTGAAGAGATGAGTTTTTAGGGAACGCTTGTAGGTTTGGAGACTGGAGAAGAGTCTTAGGGGGAAATTTACCAATATGAAAAACCTAGTTTTTCGTATTGGTATTTCCCCTACGGTTGCATACGACTGTTTAAGTCGTATGCAAAGTCGTGTTCCGGAGGGGAAATTACAAAGCAGTCATATACGACTGCTTTGTAACCCTCCGATGGTGTAATGATTCGTATTAGCTGGCCATATATACGGCCGCTAATACGAATTATTTCTAGCAGTCTGCACGGATCAGTCAGATCCGTGCAGGCTGCAGTGTGTAAAAAAAAATAGAAAAAAAAATAAATATTAAAAAAAAAACGGCGTGGGGTCCCCCCCACAGCTGTAACCAGCACCAGGCTGAAGGAGCCGGGGCCGGTAATTAAAAATCATGGAACCCGACAAATAGGGGTTCCCCGATTTTTAACAACCAGCCCCAGGCTCCAGGTCCGGGGCTGGTTCCCAAAATACGGGGGACAAAATGACTAGGGGTCCCCCGTATTTCAAGAACCAGTCCCAGGCACAACCAGCCAGCAGGGTAATGTCACAGCCGGGGGACACTTATAATATAAGGTCCCGCGGCCAAAACATTAACCCTACCGACCAGTCAGCCTGGCCAGGGGCCCTGGGGGAGTGGGGACCCCCCCAATCAGGGCCGTTTCTAGACAATTTTGCTTCCAGGGCGAAGAAGAAAAAATGCGCCCCCCCCCCCCCCAGAAAATGTTAGCGAATAAAGTGCGAGCGCCGAAGGCGCGTGCGGCGAAATGGGGGTGGGGCTTAACAAAACGGGCGTGGCTTAATGGTAAAAAGGGGTGTGGTCTAGCAGGAAAACAATCACCTTACATCTCACTTTTGCAACCTGCATGACCAGACATTGGTTACTGCAGGAATTGTCATTGTCCTTCCGCACTTAAGTTGGCCGGCTGAAAATATAAAGGCCCACACAGTGACCTAGTACACCTCACAGATCAAGGCCAAACAATGAGACTACTTAAATCATTATACACTGTTTATCCATGATACAAAAAGAGAGGAGAAACCACTAAATTAGTGGAATATTGGGCGCTAGTTGGTAACAGTTGTACAGATAATAAATATATGACCTATAATAATTTGGAATCTAGTAGTTCTGTATTTTAGCTTGCAGTTCTCCCATGTGTACCAGTGTGGATACACCCAATCTGTTTATCACCCGACTTTTTAAGGTACAGGTTCTAGACAGATATATAAAGACAATTAGAAAAAACAAGAAATGGAGTATCTGCGCTGTTTTTTATTTTTTATTTAATAACTTGCACCATGGATGAAGTCACTTCACATACACAATTTTTGTCTGTTTATGAATATTTATTTTCATTTATTTGTATAAAAAAAGATCATATAAAATACATTACAATTTTTATAGGCGGCCACCTACAGATATATATGAAGGTATTTATAGCGATTGCATAAATATTTGTTTATCATGCAATCGGTGTATACACGTATATGTTTATATAAAAAAACTTGATTTTACATATAAAATTAATCACATTTAAATGAAGAGGAAAAAATAATAAAATAAAAATAAATTTTCAAAAAATTATATATAAAAAGTATATAACACTAAACTTTGTGACTTATAGCCCCAGGATGGCGAAAGCTGTGTAGCCAGTCCAGGTATCTAGAATTCTGGACACATAGTATAAATTTTGAAGAAAGACTGAACTGAGCGGATCACTTTCTGTATAGACCTTTTTTGTCCTTGGTTAAAGAAACAGTCTTTTTCCAATTACAGATGAATTTAAACGTAGAATAACTTGTATGCATACATTTGTAACTTTAGGTGATTTGGCAATATATGCCTTTTTGGAAAGAAAGTAGTAAAGTGCACAGTGGTGCGTCTCTCACCTGCACCGTTTGTGCGTGGATACTTGTCCCAGCAGCGGGATACCTCGCTGCATGTACCGCGTTCAGGTGTCTACACGGACTGTGTAGATAGTTGTCCCAGCAGCGGGACGTCTCGCTGCATACACTGCGCTTCGATGTCAGCGCTAGTAGTGGAGTGTCCCTCCGGTGAACAGGGGTCGGGGAGGACGCCGCGTAGATGTTGTTAGCTGGCGTCTCACTCACCCGTAGTTGGAATCCAACAGCCGGCGCTGCTCTCACCTGCGCCGCTGTGTCACCTGTTTCTCACCGGAGTTCTCCTAGCAGCTTGATGGACGTGATGACGTAGGGCTTGGTCTGTATTTTCTCCCAATAAATTTAAGCTGGTAGTGTTCGATGCGGGAGATTTTTTCAGAATCCAAGCAAGGTGATATTCTTCTCAGTTGAAAGCTGTATGCTGGGTGAACCTCTAACGCGTTTCGCCCTATCAGAGGGCTTTTTCAAAGAGTGATATTAGTTTGCTCAGTGTGGCTTTTTATACCCAGCTACAAATTGATTTTCCAATTTCATTGGACAAGAGGATGACACAGGTGTGCCTGATCATTTTAACCTCTTATATGCTTTTTCTTCCGCAGTCCACAGGGCTTTTTTTGAGTCACATAAATCAAATATATAAATATATATAAATAATATACCAGACATATTACTACATATAATTAATTATAAAAAGCAAATGCTAATATAAACAATATTAATAATAATAATAATAACTCTCAATTTCTATTTCTTTTTCCTTTCTAAAAAAATCATCAATTAAATTGTCCCATGTTGGACTCGAACTTGGCACTCTATGATCTCTAAACTGACTCCCTATCTGTTGTGCCACTGGAGTAGGAACATTTTTTCTTTATTTTTATAGTCCTAAATGATTTATTTACTTTTCATTCTAACAGTATTTTCTCTCGTAATTTTATCCTCCATTTGCTTGTATATAGTTATCAATTTATATACCTATCTTTTTTATTTATTATCATCAAATTATTCATTAAATCAATATCAAGTCATATTCTCAAAAGCATCCTTGTTCCATCAAAATTATAAAAAATTTTTACAAAAATTACACATTTGCGCTAGATGGCATTTGCCTCTAATTCATTTAGTACTTGCTTTACCAAAGTATATCCTAACTTTGGCCCTTATTCTGATCTGTGCGGAAATTCCCGCATTCTTACGGAGCGGTCAGCACGCAACGGTGTTTTGCCGCATGCGGCCATCGTCCGTAGAAACGCCCACGTGTCCTCCGCATTCGGACGGACTCACTCTTTAAGAACAGGGCGTGTTTACGGACGACATACAAAGCATGCGTGTGCGGGAGAAACACTCCGATTCGGCACGGTATTACAGAGTATTACAGAGTATGCTCGGGAATACCGCATCCGAACGGGAGCCAAGCGGTGCTACCGCACGTAAGCGGAGTATTTACGCCAAACAACCCACTATGAAGTATCTTCTGCAATACATCACATGACCCACTTATTCAATTACCTATCCTCATAAAAAACTGCTTATTTGGAATTGAAATCAATTAGATGCCAATATATCCTTACAAGCATGCCTAACACATGCATTGCACACATTAACCCTTACAGCAATTGAAGTGCAATGGTTTCAATTAAAGCACTGACAAGCGTCCTATTAGTGAGTAATGAGTAAAGGAGTCGATTCTATTGGGTTCAGGTGTTAATGCTTGTAGTCATTAGGCGGTCCGTTCGCCTACCGCATGAACGAGTGGTGTCCGCAAAGCAATAGTACACTTGTGGACACCGCACATTTCTGCCCTTTTTGATCGCGTGCATTCGGAGTGGTTTCCGAATGTACGCCCCCCAACATAAGTGTACTCCCCCGTGTCCGCCCATGTTTCCTCCCCGTTTTGCCCACTTTGAAACTACGCCCATGTGTCATTCCGCATGACGCCCATAATACGCCCCTATTTCCCGAATGATAGCGGTGAACAGTTCTGGACGGGATCTGGCCGAACTGGTACCGAGTCAAGGCGTGGCACATGCGCGTTGCGTTCTCCACGCATGCGCAGACGCCGTAAACACGCGATCCGAAAGTATGCGGTAAAGTCCGCGTCAATCAGAATAAGGGCCTGTATTACATCTGGCCAGAGATTTAAACAGGCTGTTTCTGGTCCGTACTTCACCCCGCTGAAGTGCCACTCTACAGCGGGGGTGAAGACGGATACTGGAGTCACAGTGCTCCCCCATCTTACAGACTGCAACCCCTAGTCGATGAACATGATCATGTAAATTAATTATCTCATTTCTATACTCTAATCAAATTGTTTTAGTCTTCAAAAGTAATCTAGATAAAGGATTCTAGATCTATATTAGCATTTAACCCCAAAGGGGTTAATGTTTGTAGTTGAAATATCCAAAATGCTTCTTTATTTGCCAGCTCTCTAAATCTGTCTCCTCCTCTTTCTGTGGTTTTAACATGGTGTACACCATATATTTGTAAACCTTCTATATTTCCTTTGTGGGCTTCTGTCATATGCCTAGAAACACTGTGGTGGGGAAAATTTTTCAAAATATTTAGTCGGTGTTCTCTGAATCTGTCCTTCAGTTTTCTTGTAGTGCGGCCCACATATTGTAAGCCGCACATACATTGCAACACATATATACAATATATTGTGTTGCAATTTAAAAATTCTTTGATCTCAAATTTTCTTTTATTACTGTATGATTCTACCACCACAGTCTTTCTTGGCATATGGCTACAAGTAATACATCTAGTTTGATTGCACCTATAACATCCTTTAATTCTTTCTTGTTGATCAAGCCATGTTCTATTTTGTTCTTTTTTATCCAGAGGTCTTTCTACCCTTAATTTGCTTGGAGCAATTATGGATTTTAAGTTTGAATTCTTTTTAAATACTATTTTTAATTGTGGATCAATGACTTTATTCAGAATTGGGTCTTGTTCTAAGAGAGTATAATTCTTTTTTAATATCTTTTTTATCTGTTCAGATTTTGAATTAAATTTTGTTATGAAAGTCATCATTTTTTTGGGGTTATTAGGGTCTTGGAGTGCATTAGTATTTTTTGATTTTATTTTTGGTGTAAGGAGGGTTTTTCTTTCTGTATTTAGACTTTTGTTAAATGCATTCACTAGCAGTTCTCTGGGATATCCCTTTTTCTCAAAATCCATGCACATTTGATCTGCCTGGACTTTAAATTTTTCTGTATCAGAACAATTTCTACGAAGCCTATTTAGCTGGCTAAGTGGGATATTTATAAGCCACGGCTTATAATGTCCGCTGGAAAAATGAAGGAAGTTATTTGTATCCACTTTCTTTTTAAAATTGACCGTGGAAATGTTTTTAGAGAGGCTCTCCGCAGAGATAGTTAAATCAAGAAAATTAACTGTGTTGTGATCAAAACAGTGAGTGAATTTTAAATTATAATCATTCTTATTTAAGTGATTAACAAAATCGTGCGCCGTGTGTGAATTTCCGTCCCAAATAATAATCAAATCATCTATATAACGGCCATAGAATACCAGGTTCGCACCGAATGGGCCATTCCAAATATATTCCTCCTCAAATTGCCCCATGTATAAATTAGCAAAACTCGGCGCGAACCTGGTACCCATGGCCGTCCCCACCACCTGTAAAAAATAGTGCCCATCAAATAAAAAATAATTGTGAGTTAGGATGAAAGAGATGGAATTCAAAATAAATGTTTTTAATTTTTCTGATATTGAAAGATCTCCAGTTAAATAATTTGCCACCGCATCCACTCCTTTTTTATGGGGGATGTGTGTATATAATGCGCTCACATCAAGTGACAAAAATGAATAATTAGACTTCCATTCCACCTCTTCCATCCTATTTAATATGTGCATAGTGTCTCGAATGTGCGATTTTAAATTAACAACATATTTTTGTAAAAAGTGATCTATAAACTGTGACAAATTAGATGTTAAACCCCTTATACCCGAAATAATAGGTCTCCCAGGAGGTGCTTGGAGTGCTTTGTGAATTTTGGGAATGTGATAAAATATAGGGGTAACTGGATATTGAATATACAAGAAATTAAATTCATCTTTATTTATTGTATCTTCGCGAAGGGCCCCTTCCAACATATTTTTAATATCACTTTGAAATTTTTGAGTTGGATCTTTTTTTAGGCTTATGTAGAAATTGTCGTCTCTCAATTGTCTATATGCTTCTTCAATATAATATGATCTCTCTAATAGAACTACCCCCCCCCCTTATCGGCACTCTTGATGACTACCGATGTATCGTTTTTTAAAAGCATGAGTGCTTTGTGTTCTTTTTTTGTTAGGTTATCCCACTTTGATTTTTTGGTGCATACCTGTTGTAGATCGTCCATCGTTTTTTTATAAAAATATATTATTGTATTGGATTTATGTTGATCTGGATAAAAACTAGATTTGTTTTTAAATATTTTTCTGGTTTGGTGTATAGAATTATTTTCTGACATATCAAATATTTTTTCATATGTTTTTATATTTTCTACAGTGTTATTTTCTTCCCACATATTTTCCAAAAGGTCCAAAATTTCCATGTCATATGCATCTAATAAGATGGGGCTAGTTTCAGGATTTTTTATTTTTTTGGAGGCAAAATACCTTTGTCTACATAAATTCCTAACGAATTGATTTAGCTCTACAAATAAATCGAACATATTTGGTTCTTTACTGGGGGCAAAATTTAAACCTCTTTGGAGTACTTTAATTTGTTCTTCATTTAATTTTTTTGAAGTAAGATTGTAGATCCCTAGATCTTCTAATGGAACCTCTGCTTTCTTCCTAGATTTTCTTCCTCCTCTCTTTCCTCTAGGTCTCTGCCTCTTTTTGGGGTACCTATTCTGAGGGGAGCATATCTGTTCGGATGGATATAGGTTTCGTTTTTTTGCTGGTCTAAAAAATCCTCTCTGGAGGAATTTCGATTTGGTCTAAATGTGTAATTTTCATTTTTTGGGGGATGTTGTGCATAAGTGTTTCTATATTTTAGTTTGTAAGGAGTCTCCTCCTGTTGTTCACGATTTTGCCAACGTTGTTTAGGTCTTACTACTGTATTATCTTGATAAGATTTCATAATTGGTTTTTCATATTTGGATTCGCTGGTGTCTCTTTCTTTATAAGTGGAATTAATTCTTTTTCTATAAGTGCGGACACGATTGTCTTTATAGTCCATGTTATCTCTATGTATCTTTCTTTTTTTGTTTTCCACTAGTTCTTTTTCAAATGATTCTACTCTTTTGTTGGTCAAATTTTTTATAATTTTGATGGAACAAGGATGCTTTTGAGAATATGACTTGATATTGATTTAATGAATAATTTGATGATAATAAATAAAAAAGATAGGTATATAAATTGATAACTATATACAAGCAAATGGAGGATAAAATTACGAGAGAAAATACTGTTAGAATGAAAAGTAAATAAATCATTTAGGACTATAAAAATAAAGAAAAAATGTTCCTACTCCAGTGGCACAACAGATAGGGAGTCAGTTTAGAGATCATAGAGTGCCAAGTTCGAGTCCAACATGGGACAATTTAATTGATGATTTTTTTAGAAAGGAAAAAGAAATAGAAATTGAGAGTTATTATTATTATTATAAATATTGTTTATATTAGCATTTGCTTTTTATAATTAATTATATGTAGTAATATGTCTGGTATATTATTTATATATATTTATATATTTGATTTATGTGACTCAAAAAAAGCCCTGTGGACTGCGGAAGAAAAAGCATATAAGAGGTTAAAATGATCAGGCACACCTGTGTCATCCTCTTGTCCAATGAAATTGGAAAATCAATTTGTAGCTGGGTATAAAAAGCCACACTGAGCAAACTAATATCACTCTTTGAAAAAGCCCTCTGATAGGGCGAAACGCGTTAGAGGTTCACCCAGCATACAGCTTTCAACTGAGAAGAATATCACCTTGCTTGGATTCTGAAAAAATCTCCCGCATCGAACACTACCAGCTTAAATTTATTGGGAGAAAATACAGACCAAGCCCTACGTCATCACGTCCATCAAGCTGCTAGGAGAACTCCGGTGAGAAACAGGTGACACAGCGGCGCAGGTGAGAGCAGCGCCGGCTGTTGGATTCCAACTACGGGTGAGTGAGACGCCAGCTAACAACATCTACGCGGCGTCCTCCCCGACCCCTGTTCACCGGAGGGACACTCCACTACTAGCGCTGACATCGAAGCGCAGTGTATGCAGCGAGACGTCCCGCTGCTGGGACAACTATCTACACAGTCCGTGTAGACACCTGAACGCGGTACATGCAGCGAGGTATCCCGCTGCTGGGACAAGTATCCACGCACAAACGGTGCAGGTGAGAGACGCACCACTGTGCACTTTACTACTTTCTTTCCAAAAAGGCATATATTGCCAAATCACCTAAAGTTACAAATGTATGCATACAAGTTATTCTACGTTTAAATTCATCTGTAATTGGAAAAAGACTGTTTCTTTAACCAAGGACAAAAAAGGTCTATACAGAAAGTGATCCGCTCAGTTCAGTCTTTCTTCAAAATTTATACTATGTGTCCAGAATTCTAGATACCTGGACTGGCTACACAGCTTTCGCCATCCTGGGGCTATAAGTCACAAAGTTTAGTGTTATATACTTTTTATATATAATTTTTTGACACCCCGAAACCAGCCGGACAGGGAGACGCACGGTACTCTGTGTACATCGTGCGGCTCCGCCTCCCGAATGCCGCTATTAGCCGCCTTGCGGCCTAGCGGCCAAACAGGAGCCGCTAGGCCGCAAGGCGGCCAATAGCGGCATTCGGCGGCGGAGCCGCACGATGTAAACAAACACCGTGCGGCTCTCTGCTGTCCGGCTGGATTCGGGGTGTCGGTTTGTTTTTTTGCCAAGACACTTACCTGGACTACGTCGCGCTGGGACAGGTGAGTATGGTTTCCTTCCACAGCTTCCCAAATGGATTTCGTCGGATCCGGACGGCGACGGCGACGGTCGACATGGAGGCAGAAGACGACACAGGACCAGAAGACGACGACACACGACCAGGGCATCAGGGCTACCTACGGGAAGAAGATAGGTAAGTATTAGTATGTGTGGGCTTTGTATGTATTAAAGTTTTATTTTAAAAGTGTGTCAATGTGTTTTGTGTACTATTTTTTTAACTGTGGAACTACAAGTGCCAGCGGGCCCTTTAATGCCCAGCAGGCTGGGACTTGTGGTTCTCCAAGTCTCAGCTTGCTGGGGAGGCTTGCTGGCACTTGTAGTGCCACAGTAAAAAACAATAGTTTAATCTATTTTTACACCATAATCAGCCCGATGCCCACCGCCCAGGGGCATCGGGGACAGTACCAGGCTTCAGCCTGGTCAGGTAAGTCCTGGAGGGGGGGGGACCCCTTCATTGGGGGGGTCCCCACTCCCCCAGGGCCCCTGGCCAGGCTGACTGGTCGGTAGGGTTAATGTTTTGGCCGCGGGACCTTATATTATAAGTGTCCCCCGGCTGTGACATTACCCTGCTGGCTGGTTGTGCCTGGGACTGGTTCTTGAAATACGGGGGACCCCTAGTCATTTTGTCCCCCGTATTTTGGGAACCAGCCCCGGACCTGGAGCCTGGGGCTGGTTGTTAAAAATCGGGGAACCCCTATTTGTCGGGTTCCCTGATTTTTAATTACCGGCCCCGGCTCCTTCAGCCTGGTGCTGGTTACAGCTGTGGGGGGGACCCCACGCCGGTTTTTTTTTATATTTATTTATTTTTCTATTTTTTTACACTGCAGCCTGCACGGATCTGACTGATCCGTGCAGGCTTAAAGCAAATAGAACAGGAAAATGGTGTTCTATTTTCCTGTCGTATTTGCGTGGGTGTTTCACACCACTTAGCAGCCGTATTATCAGTACGGCTGCTTAGTACATCAGGAACCACCATTCTTTTGAATGGTGATTTCTGTCGTATCCTATCGATGGTGTAGGACATTCGTATTTGTAACTACAAATACGAATGTCCCATCTTTAGGACTACGAATTGCTGTATTTTTGGGACTGTAAATCCCGAAAATACAAATTCGTAAAAACAAGGTGTATTTCGGCCTACGAATACACCTTTTTTCTACGAATCCATTTTGGTAAATGTCCCCCTTATTGTGCTTGGGAGGGCCTTCCACAGAGTGGGTGCAGCCTGAAGAAAGTCCTGTAGTCCGGAATGGGAGCGAGTTATGAGTGTGGATGAGAGACGCAGATCTTGGGAGGAGCGAAAAGGTCGGGTTGGATGATATTTTGAGATAAGAGAAGATATGTATGTTGGTGTAGTTTGGTTTATGGAAGATTAGCCTCGCAGCTGCATTCATGATGGACTGTAGTGGTGAGAGTCTGTATTGGGGAAGGCCAGTAAGGAGACTATTGCAATAATGTGTGAGATGATGAGAGCACAGATTAGAGTTTTTGCAGTGTCTTGTGTAAGGTAAGGGCGAATTTTAAATATGTTTTTTAGGTGCATGTGGCATGATTTTGAGACAGTTTGAATGTGGGGTACAAAGGAAAGTTCTGAGCTTGAGAGGTAGGAGTGATTGTCATCTTCTCAACAGCAATAGAGATATCAGGTTGGTAACTAATATTTATTGGCGGAAATATAATTAGTTCTGTTTTTGAGATATTAAGTTTGAGGTGGCGAGATGACATCCAGGATGAAACAGCAGAAAGGCATCAGAGACACGGCTCAATAGAGATGGGGACAGGTGCGGGGAGGATAGGTAGAGCTGAGTATCATCCGCGTACAGATGGGCACAGGTGCGGGGAGGATAGGTAAAGCTGAGTACCATCCGCATACAGATGGGGACAGGTCCGGGGAGGATAGGTAGAGCTAAGTATCATCTGCGTACAGATGGGGACAGGTCCGGCGAGGATAGGTAGAGCTGAGTATCATCCGCGTACAGATGGGGACAGGTGCGGGGAGGATAGGTATAGCTGAGCATCAACCGCATACAGATGGGGACAGGTCCGGGGAGGATAGGTGGAGCTGAGTACCATCCGCGTACAGATGGTGACAGGTCCGGGGAGGATAGGTAGAGCTGAGTATCATCAGCATACAGATGGGGACAGGTCCGGGGAGGATAGGTAGAGCTGAGTATCATCCGCATACAGATGGGGACAGGTCCGGGGAGGATAGGTAGAGCTGAGTATCATCCGCATACAGACGGGGACAGGTCCGGGGAGGATAGGTAGAGCTGAGTATCATCCGCGTACAGATGGGGACAGGTGCGGGAGGATAGGTAGAGCTGAGTATCATCCGCATACAGATGGGGACAGGTCCGGTGAGGATAGGTAGAGCTGAGTATCATCCGCGTACAGATGGAGACAGGTCCGGGGAGGATAGGTAGAGCTGAGTATCCTCCGCGTACAGATGGGGACAGGTGCGGGGAGGATAGGTAGAGCTGAGTATCATCCGCATACAGATGGGGACAGGTCCGGGGAGGATAGGTAGAGCTGAGTATAATCCGCGTACAGATGGAGACAGGTCCGGGGAGGATAGGTAGAGCTGAGTATCATCCGCGTACAGATGGGGACAGGTGCAGGGAGGATAGGTAGACCTGAGTATCATCCGCGTACAGATGGGGACAGGTCTGGGGAGGATAGGTAGACCTGAGTATCATCCGCGTACAGATGGGGACAGGTGCGGGGAGGATAGGTAGAGCTGAGTATCGTCCACGTACAGATGGGGACAGGTCAGGGGAGGATAGGTAGAGCTGAGTATCATCCGCGTACAGATGGGGACAGGTGCGGGGAGGATAGGTAGAGCTGAGTATCATCTGCATACAGATGGGGACAGATCAGGGGAGGATAGGTAGAGCTGAGTATCATCCGCGTACAGATGGGGACAGGTCCCGGGAGGATAGGTAGAGCTGAGTATCATCCGCGTACAGATGGGGACAGGTCCCGGGAGGATAGGTAGAGCTGAGTATCATCCACGTACAGATAGGGACAGGTCCCGGGAGGATAGGTAGAGCTGAGTATCATCCGCGTACAGATAGGGACAGGTCTGGGGAGGATAGGTAGAGCTGAGTATCATCCGCGTACAGATGGGGACAGGTCCGGGGAGGATAGGTAGAGCTGAGTATCATCCGCATACAGATGGGGACAGGTCCGGGGAGGATAGGTAGAGCTGAGTATCATCCGCGTACAGATGGGGACAGGTCCGGGGAGGATAGGTAGAGCTGAGTATCATCCGCGTACAGATGGGGACAGGTGCGGGGAGGATAGGTAGAGCCGAGTATCATCCGCGTACAGATGGGGACAGGTCCGGGGAGGATAGGTAGAGCTGAGTATCATCCGCATACAGATGGGGACAGATCAGGGGAGGATAGGTAGAGCTGAGTATCATCCGCGTACAGATGGGGACAGGTGCGGGGAGGATAGGTAGAGCTGAGTATCATCCACGTACAGATAGGGACAGGTCCAGGGAGGATAGGTAGAGCTGAGTATCATCCGCATACAGATGGGGACAGGTCCGGGGAGGATAGGTAGAGCTGAGTATCATCCGCGTACAGATGGGGACAGGTCCGGGGAGGATAGGTAGAGCTGAGTATCATCCGCATACAGATGGGGACAGGTGCGGGGAGGATAGGTAGAGCCGAGTATCATCCGCGTACAGATGGGGACAGGTGCGGGGAGGATAGGTAGAGCTGAGTATCATCCACATACAGATGGGGATAGGTGCAGGGAGGATAGATAGAGCTGAGTATCATCCGCGTACAGATGGGGACAGGTCTGGGGAGGATAGGAAGAGCTGAGTATCACCCGCATACAGATGGGGACAGGTGCGGGGAGGATAGGTAGAGCTGAGTATCATCCGCGTACAGGTGGGGACAGGTGCGGGGAGGATAGGTAGAGCTGAGTATCATCCGCGTACAGATGGGGACAGGTGCGGGGAGGATAGGTAGTGCTGAGTATCATCCGCGTACAGATGGGGACAGGTCCGGGGAGGATAGGTAGAGCTGAGTATCATCCGCGTACAGATGGGCACAGGTGCAGGGAGGATAGATAGAGCTGAGTATCATACGCGTACAGATGGGGACAGGTCTGGGGAGGATAGGTAGAGCTGACTATCATCTGTGTACAGATGGGGACAGGTGCGGGGAGGATAGGTAGAGCTGAGTATCATCCGCGTACAGATGGAGACAGGTTCGGGGAGGATAGGTAGAGCTGAGTATCATCAGCATACAGATGGGGACAGGTGCGGGGGGGATAGGTAGAGCTGAGTATCATCCGCATACAGATGGGGACAGGTGCGGGGAGGATTATTTAGAGCTGAGTATCATCCGCGTACAGATGGGGACAGGTGTGGGGAGGATAGGTAGAGCTGAGTATCATCCGCGTACAGATGGGGACAGGTGCAGGGAGGATAGGTAGAGCCGAGTATCATCCGCGTACAGATGGGGACAGGTCCGGGGATGATAGGTAGAGCTGAGTATCATCAGCATACAGATGAGGACAGGTGCGGGGGGGATAGGTAGAGCTGAGTATCATCCGCATACAGATGGGGACAGGTGCGGGGAGGATTATTTAGAGCTGAGTATCATCCTCGTACAGATGGGGACAGGTGCGGGGAGGATAGGTAGAGCTGAATATCATCCACGTACAGATGCGGACAGGTGCGGGTAAGATAGGTAGAGCTGAGTACCACCCGCGTACAGATGGGGACAGGTGCGGGGAGGATAGGTAGAGCTGAGTATCATCCGCGTACAGATGGAGACAGGTGCGGGGAGGATAGGTAGAGCTGAGTATCATCCGCATACAGATGGGGACAGGTGCGGGGAGGATTATTTAGAGCTGAGTATCATCCGCGTACAGATGGGGACAGGTCCGGGGAGGATAGGTAGAGCTGAGTATCATCCGCATACAGACGGGGACAGGTCCGGGGAGGATAGGTAGAGCTGAGTATCATAAGCATACAGATGGGGACAGGTGCGGGGGGGATAGGTAGAGCTGAGTATCATCCGCATACAGATGGGGACAGGTGCGGGGAGGATTATTTAGAGCTGAGTATCATCCGCGTACAGATGGGGACAGGTGCGGGGAGGATAGGTAGAGCTGAGTATCATCCGCGTACAGATGGGGACAGGTGCGGGGAGGATAGGTAGAGCCGAGTATCATCCGCGTACAGATGGGGACAGGTCCGGGGAGCATAAGTAGAGCTGAGTATTATACGCGTACAGATGGGGACAGGTGCGGGGAGGATAGGTAGAGCCGAGTATCATCCGCGTACAGATGGGGACAGGTGCGGGGAGGATAGGTAGAGCCGAGTATCATCCGCATACAGATGGGGACAGGTGCGGGGAGGATAGGTAGAGCCGAGTATCATCCGCGTACAGATGGGGACAGGTGCGGGGAGGATAGGTAGAGCTGAGTATCATCCACATACAGATGGGGATAGGTGCAGGGAGGATAGATAGAGCTGAGTATCATCCGCGTACAGATGGGGACAGGTCTGGGGAGGATAGGAAGAGCTGAGTATCACCCGCATACAGATGGGGACAGGTGCGGGGAGGATAGGTAGAGCTGAGTATCATCCGCGTACAGGTGGGGACAGGTGCGGGGAGGATAGGTAGAGCTGAGTATCATCCGCGTACAGATGGGGACAGGTGCGGGGAGGATAGGTAGTGCTGAGTATCATCCGCGTACAGATGGGGACAGGTCCGGGGAGGATAGGTAGAGCTGAGTATCATCCGCGTACAGATGGGCACAGGTGCAGGGAGGATAGATAGAGCTGAGTATCATACGCGTACAGATGGGGACAGGTCTGGGGAGGATAGGTAGAGCTGACTATCATCTGTGTACAGATGGGGACAGGTGCGGGGAGGATAGGTAGAGCTGAGTATCATCCGTGTACAGATAGGGACAGGTGCGGGGAGGATAGGTAGAGCTGAGTATCACCCGCGTACAGATGGGGACAGGTGAATGTGTGTGATGTCATCAGGGCAGTCTGCACTGGAGTTATAAATGTGTGTGATGTCATCAGGGCAGTCTGCACTGGAGTTTTGAATGTGTGTGATGTCATCAGGGCAGTCTGCACTGGAGTTATGAATGTGTGTGATGTCATCAGGGCAGCCTGCACTGGAGTTATGAATGTGTGTGATGTCATCAGGGCAGTCTGCACTGGAGTTATGAATGTGTGTGATGTCATCAGGGCAGTCTGCACTGGAATTATGAATGTGTGGATGTCATCAGGGCAGTCTGCACTATAGTTATGAATGTGTGGATGTGTGCGATGTCATCAGGGGAGTCTGCACTGGAGTTATGAATGTGTGTGATGTCATCAGGGCAGTCTGCACTGGAGTTATGAATGTGTGGATGTCATCAGGGCTGTCTGCACTGGAGTTATGAATATGTGGATGTGTGTGATGCCATCAGGGCAGTCTGCACTGGAGTTATGAATGTGTGTGATGTCATCAGGGCAGTCTGCACTGGAGTTATAAATGTGCGGATGTATGTGATGTCATCAGGGCAGTCTGCACTGGAGTTATGAATGTGTGTGATGTCATCAGGGGAGTCTGCACTGGAGTTATGAATGTGTGGATGTGTGCGATGTCATCAGGGGAGTCTGCACTGGAGTTATGAATGTGTGTGATGTCATCAGGGCAGTCTGCACTGGAGTTATGAATGTGTGGATGTCATCAGGGCAGTCTGCACTGGAGTTATGAATGTGTGTGATGTCATCAGGGCAGTCTGCACTGGAGTTATGAATGTGTGTGATGTCATCAGGGCAGTCTGCACTGGAGTTATGAATGTGTGTGATGTCATCAGGGCAGCCTGCACTGGAGTTATGAATGTGTGTGATGTCATCAGGGCAGTCTGCACTGGAGTTATGAATGTGTGTGATGTCATCAGGGCAGTCTGCACTGGAATTATGAATGTGTGGATGTCATCAGGGCAGTCTGCACTGGAGTTATGAATGTGTGGATGTGTGCGATGTTATCAGGGAAGTCTGCACTGGAGTTATGAATGTGTGGATGTCATCAGGGCAGTCTGCACTGGAGTAATGAATGTGTGGATGTCATCAGGGGAGTCTGCACTGGAGTTATGAATGTGTGTGATGTCATCAGGGCAGTCTGCACTGGAGTTATGAATGTGTGAATGTGTGCGATGTCATCAGGGGAGTCTGCACTGGAGTTATGAATGTGTGTGATGTCATCAGGGCAGTCTGCACTGGAGTTATAAATGTGTGTGATGTCATCAGGGCAGTCTGCACTGGAGTTTTGAATGTGTGTGATGTCATCAGGGCAGTCTGCACTGGAGTTATGAATGTGTGGATGTGTGTGATGCCATCAGGGCAGTATGCACTGGAGTTATGAATGTGTGTGATGTCATCAGGGGAGTCTGCACTGGAGTTATGAATGTGTGTGATGTCATCAGGGCAATCTGCACTGGAGTTATGAATGTGTGTGATGTCATCAGGGGAGTCTGCACTGGATTTATGAATGTGTTGATGTGTGTGATGTCATCAGTGCAGTCTGCACTGGAGTTATGAATGTGTGTGATGTCATCAGGGCAGTCTGCACTGGAGTTATGAATGTGTGTGATGTCATCAGAGCAGTCTGCACTGGAGTTATGAATGTGTGTGATGTCATCAGGGGAGTCTGCACTGGAGTTATGAATGTGTGTGATGTCATCAGGGCAGTCTGCACTGGAGTTATGAATGTGTGTGATGTCATCAGGGCAGTCTGCACTGGAGTTATGAATGTGTGTGATGTAATCAGGGCAGCCTGCACTGGAGTTATGAATGTGTGTGATGTCATCAGGGCAGTCTGCACTGGAGTTATGAATGTGTGTGATGTCATCAGGGCAGTCTGCACTGGAATTATGAATGTGCGGATGTCATCAGGGCAGTCTGCACTGGAGTTATGAATGTTTAGGATGTGTGCGATGTCATCAGGGAGTCTGCACTGGAGTTATGAATGTGTGTGATGTCATCAGGGCAGTCTGCACTGGAGTTATGAATGTGTGGATGTCATCAGGGCAGTCTGCACTGGAGTTATGAATGTGTGGATGTCATCAGGGGAGTCTGCACTGGAGTTATGAATGTGTGTGATGTCATCAGGGCAGTCTGCACTGGAGTTATGAATGTGTGTGATGTCATCAGGGCAGTCTGCACTGGAGTTATGAATGTGTGGATGTCATCAAGGCAGTCTGCACTGGAGTAATGAATGTGTGGATGTCATCAGGGGAGTCTGCACTGGAGTTATGAATGTGTGTGATGTCATCAGGGCAGTCTGCACTGGAATTATGAATGTGTGGATGTCATCAGGGCAGTCTGCACTGGAGTTATGAATGTGTGGATGTGTGCGATGTCATCAGGGAGTCTGCACTGGAGTTATGAATGTGTGTGATGTCATCAGGGCAGTCTGCACTGGAGTTATGAATGTGTGGATGTCATCAGGGCAGTCTGCACTGGAGTTATGAATGTGTGGATGTCATCAGGGGAGTCTGCACTGGAGTTATGAATGTGTGGATGTGTGCGATGTCATCAGGGCAGTCTGCACTGGAGTTATGAATGTGTGTGATGTCATCAGGGCAGTCTGCACTGGAGTTTTGAATGTGTGTGATGTCATCAGGGCAGTCTGCACTGGAGTTATGAATGTGTGGATGTGTGTGATGCCATCAGGGCAGTCTGCACTGGAGTTATGAATGTGTGTGATGTCATCAGGGGAGTCTGCACTGGAGTTATGAATGTGTGTGATGTCATCAGGGCAATCTGCACTGGAGTTATGAATGTGTGTGATGTCATCAGGGGAGTCTGCACTGGAGTTATAAATGTGTGTGATGCCATCAGGGCAGTCTGCACTGGAGTTATGAATGTGTGTGATGTCATCAGGGCAGTCTGCACTGGAGTTATGAATGTGTGTGATGTCATCAGGGCAGTCTGCACTGGAGTTATTAATGTGTGGATGTGTGTGATGTCATCAGGGCAGTCTGCACTGGAGTTATGAATGTGTGTGATGTCATCAGGGCAGTCTGCACTGGAGTTATAAATGTGCGGATGTATGTGATGTCATCAGGGCAGTCTGCACTGGAGTTATGAATGTGTGTGATGTCATCAGGGGAGTCTGCACTGGAGTTATGAATGTGTGGATGTGTGCGATGTCATCAGGGCAGTCTGCACTGGAGTTATGAATGTGTGTGATGTCATCAGGGCAGTCTGCACTGGAGTTTTGAATGTGTGTGATGTCATCAGGGCAGTCTGCACTAGAGTTATGAATGTGTGTGATGTCATCAGGGCAGTCTGCACTGGAATTATGAATGTGTGGATGTCATCAGGGCAGTCTGCACTGGAGTTATGAATGTTTGGATGTGTGCGATGTCATCAGGGAGTCTGCACTGGAGTTATGAATGTGTGTGATGTCATCAGGGCAGTCTGCACTGGAGTTATGAATGTGTGGATGTCATCAGGGCAGTCTGCACTGGAGTTATGAATGTGTGTGATGTCATCAGGGGAGTCTGCACTGGAGTTATGAGCGTGTGTTATATCCCCCTCATATCTACACACCCATGACAAGACTCTGATGGATAATGAAACAACTGGGAGTAACCCCTGTTCACTGTGTGGGTGACAGTGTGGTGCCAGCATGGTGATAGTGAGGTGATCGTGTGGTGACAGCGCGGTGACAGTGCGATGATAGTGTGGTGACTTTGCGGTTTTAGTGTGGTGACAATGTGGAGACAGCGTGGTGACAGTGTAGTGACAGCGCAGTGATAGTGTGGTGACTGTGCGGTTTTCGTGAGGTGACAGTGTGGTGAAAGTGCAGTGACAGCGCGATGACAGCGTGGTAAAAGTGTGGAGACAGTGTGGTGAATGGTGACAGTGGGGTGATAGCGAGGTGACAGTGCAGTGACAGTATGGTGATAATGAGGTTGTAGTGAGGTGACAGTGTGGTGATAGTGAGGTGACACTATGCAGCTATGCAGGAAGCTCAGTGTATGTAGAAGTCTGTCTGAAGTAATAGTCACACAGACACAATCTGTGGTGCCAGTGCAGTGACAGTGTGGTGACAGCGCTGTGACAGTGTAATGATAGCGAGCTGACAGTGCAGTGATAGTGAGGTGGCAGTGCGGTGACAGTGCGGTGATAGTGAGGTGACAGTGCGGTGATAGTGAGGTGACATTGAGGTGACAGTGTGGTGATAGTGAGGTGACAGCGCAGTGACTGTGAGGTGACAGTGCAGTGATAGTGAGGTGACAGTGTGGTGAATGGTGACAGCACAGTGACAGTGAGGTTACAGTGCGGTGAAAGCGCAGTGACAGCACGGTGACACAGTGAAATGAAAGCATGGTGAAAGCGTGGAGACAGTGTGGTGAATGGTGACAGCGTGGTGATTGTGAGGTGACAGTGCGGTGACTGTATGGTTAAAGTGAGGTGACAGTGTGGTGATAGTGAGATGACAGTGTGGTGACAGTGAGGTGACAGTGCAGTGATAGTGTGGTGACAGTGTGGTAAATAGTGACTGCGCAGTGACAGTGATGTGAAAGTGATGTGACAGTGCGGTGATAGTGAGGTGTCAGTAAAGTGACAATGAGGTGACAATGCTGATATACCAATTACACAGCTATGCAGGAAGCGCAGTGTATGTATAAGTCTGGGCAAGTAATAGTCACACAGACACAGTGGTGACAGTGCGGTGACAGCGCTGTGACAGTGTAATGATAGTGAGCTGACAGTGCGGTGATAGTGAGGTGGCAGTGCGGTGACAGTGCAGTGATAGTGAGGTGACAGTGCAGTGCCAGTGACAGTGAGGTGACAGTGCGGTAATAGCGAGGTGACAGTGCGGTGATAGCGAGGTGACAGTGCGGTGATAATGAGGTGACAGTGTGGTGACAGCGCAGTGATAGTGTGATGACTGGGACAGCGTTGTAAAAGCGTGGTAACAGTGTGGAGAATGGTGACAGCGCGGTGATAGTGAGGTGACAGTACGGTGAAAATGAGGTGACAGTGTGGTGATAGTGAGGTGAGAGTGCGGTGATAATGTGGTGACAGTGAGGTGAATGGTGACAGTGCAGTGACAGTGAGGTGACAGAGCAGTGACAGTGAGGTGACAGTGAAGTGACAGTGCGGTGATAGCGAGGTGACAGTGCAGTGACAGTGTGGTGAAAGCGCGGTGACATTGTGGTGAAAGCATGGTGAAAGCGTCGAGACAGTGTGGTGAATGGTGAAAGCGCAGTGACAGTGAGGTGACAGTGTGGTGATAGTGAGGTGACAGTGTCGTGACAGTGCTGTGATAGTGTGGTGACAGTGTGGTGAATGGTGACTGCGCAGTGACAGTGTCGTGACAGTGCTGTGATAGTGTGGTGACATTGTGGTGAAAGCATGGTGAAAGCGTCGAGACAGTGTGGTGAATGGTGAAAGCGCAGTGACAGTGCAGTGATAGTGAGGTGACAGTGCAGTGACAGTGTGGTGACAGCGCTGTGACAGTGTAATGATAGCGAGCTGACAGTGCAGTGATAGTGAGGTGGCAGTGCGGTGACAGTGCAGTGATAGTGAGGTGGCAGTGCGGTGACTGCACAGTGACAGTGAGGTGACACTGAGATGACAGTTAGGCGACAGTGCAGTGATAGTGAGGTGGCAGTGCGGTGATAGTGCGGTGCCAGTGTGGTGACAGTGTAATGATAGTGAGGTGATAGTGAGGTTATAGTGAGGTGACAGTGCGGTGATAGTGAGGAGACAGTGAGGTGACAATGCTGATATACCAGTTACACAGCTATGCAGGAAGCGCAGCGTGTGTGCAAGTCTGGACTAGTAACAGTCACACAGACACAATCCGTAGTTAAAGTGCGGTGATAGTGCGGTGCCAGTGTGGTGACAGTGCAGTGATAGTGAGGTGACAGTGTGGTGAATGGTGACTGCACAGTGACAGTGAGGTGACACTGAGATGACAGTTAGGCGACAGTGCAGTGATAGTGAGGTGGCAGTGCGGTGATAGTGCGGTGCCAGTGTGGTGACAGTGTAATGATAGTGAGGTGATAGTGAGGTGACAGTGAGGTTATAGTGAGGTGACAGTGCGGTGATAGTGAGGTGACAGTGAGGTTATAGTGCGGTGATAGTGAGGAGACAGTGAGGTGACAATGCTGATATACCAGTTACACAGCTATGCAGGAAGCGCAGCGTGTGTGCAAGTCTGGACTAGTAACAGTCACACAGACACAATCCGTAGTTAAAGTGCGGTGATAGTGCGGTGCCAGTGTGGTGACAGTGTAATGATAGTGAGGTGACAGTGTGGTGACAGTGTGGTGACAGTGCGGTGACAATGCATTGCTGATATACCAGTTACACAGCTATGCAGGAAGCGCAGTGTATGTAGAAGTCTGGGCAAGTAATAGTCACACAGACACAATATGTGGTGACAGTGCGGTGATAGTGTGGTGACAGTGCGGTGACAGTGCGGTGATAGTGTGGTGACAGTGCGGTGACAGTGCGGTGACAGTTACACAGCTATGCAGGAATCACAGCGTGTGTGGGACCAATTGACGTTAATCGTGTCATTGTAGCCCTGCCCACCACTGTGCAATGCAATGAAATACCGGCACAGCAAGCCAGGGGGTGTGGCCACGAGGAATGCGATTGCCCCGCCCCCACACATGGGGTGACATTCTATGGGATGAGATAAATGCGCATTTTTTATCTCGCACCACATCGCCGCTCTTCGCACTTTTTTAATTCGCATTTTGTTGGTAATAATTCGAACCAAACCCGCGGCAGGCATTGTCCCGCTGCGGGGGGTGGCAGTTGGGAGGGTGGCAGGGTGGCAGTTGGGAGACCCCCCAATCTAATAGAATAGACGCTGTGCGCATGCGGAACTACCATTGGTGCAGCAGGTGCATTGCACCGGGGCCCCTGAAGACTAAGGGGCCCACTTCTGCCACCCACTGCTATGTGGCATATTGTTAACTTGGTTTGGAGTGGAAGAGGAGGGCCCAAAAAGGTAGTTTTGCACCTGGGCCAACCACTCGTAAGTTCCGACACTGGACGTGGCCCCGCACGTGCGGTGCCCTAATCCCAATGTGTGTGCAGTCTATAGCTCCCAGCACGTGAGGGAATGCTGAGAGTCTATAGAAAGCCACCTTGTGGTCCTGCCACTCCAACTCAGAACTGGGGAATCTGATGTATGTGCGCCACAACTTCTTTAAAGCAAGTAACACTTGAGTAAAATGCTTAGAGAAAGTGGCCTGTGATACCCCCAAGGCCCATGAGGTCACAGACTGAGTGGAGCCTGTGGCCAAATAGTAGAGGGCACACATTCATTTGTGCAGCCCAGACACTGCATAGTAACCTCCCCCAAAAGGGTCCAAATCATCTCTCACCTGCTCATATAAGTCCAACAGGTTATTGCGGTTCAGCCTAAACATCCCCACAACCTGTTGATCCGAGAGGGAGTCCAGGTACAGCCGAGCACGATACATACGTGGGGTACGCAGTAGTCGGGGGGCTACCTGGATCTGGCGCGCAGCTTCCTCCCTCCTGCGCAGCTCCTCCAAATGGGCCACATCACAAATAAGCAACTCCAAACCACTCTGCAAAATCTCCATGTCTGAAACCCTTACAGGTGTCCTTAATGATGTTGGGGTTTATGTAGGGGTGTTTCTGAGTGAAAATGAGGGCACCTGTGCTGAAATTAACCATTTATGCACTTGACCAAAGTGAGTTCTGGGCCAAATCGCCCAACAGAACCTGGTCTGAAATAAGTGCGATTATTAGACACCTAAAAAGTGAGATTTGAGAAAGCGCATTGCATTAAATAAGCGATTTGTATACTTTTCTGTACGAAAACATCTGGATGCGATAAAAATTTGATTTTTTTCACACACTTTTGGTCCGCATGCTTTAACGGACATAATATGTGATATCCGTCCCTTAGCGCATCCTATTAAATATGCGATTTCAAGGAAAAATGCGATGTCGCCATTTTTTTTACTAATATTCACCAAAAAACACAAATCTCATCCCATAGAATGTCACCCATGGTGTTTAGTCATTGGCCCCACCCCAGACCTGTTATTATTATCATTAATTGTTACATGTGTGAAATGAACAGTCCATAGACAACAGCGCCCCCTGCTGATAGCAGTGACAGTGCCACAGCGCGTCACCCCATCAGCTGCATCTCCTGCGGGGATAATATAGTAATAGGCAGGTGTGCTAGTAACCAGGCACAACCCCATGTCATTCCCAAGACTACTCATGATGGGGCGTGCATAGGACATTGCTGCCGCAGGCAATGAATAGTTGTGTACATCTGACTACCAGCATGACCATATCTCCCCAGCTCAGCTGCAGCGCAGTGTGTCATACACGGCGTGGGGCTTATCCACACAGAAATAGCCTCTGATCCCAGGGTAAGCGTCTGCAGGAGACAATATTTCACAACTCTCCCTGATTGTCCAAGCGACTTATAGAAATAGACGTGATCTCCCCAACTCCCCGACATAGCAGCGATCTCCCCATCTCCCTGACATAGCAGCGATCTCCCCGACTCCCTGACAAGGCAGTAATGTCCCGACTCCCTGACATAGCAGCGATCTCCCCGACCCCCTGACATAGCAGCGATCTCACCGTCTCCCTGACATAGCAGCCATCTCCCCAACCCCCTGACATAGCAGCGATCTCCCCATCTCCCTGACATAGCAGTGATCTCCCCATCTCCCTGACATAGCAGCGATCTCACCGACTCCCTGACATAGCAGCCATTTCTCCAACTACCTGACATAGCAGCGATCTCACTGACTCCCTGACATAGCAGCGATCTTCCCATCTCCCTGACATAGCAGCCATCTCACTGACTCCCTGACATAGCAGTGATCTCCCCATCTCCCTGACATAGCAGCGATCTCACTGACTCCCTGACATAGCAGCAATCTTCCCATATCCCTGACATAGCAGTGATCTCACGACTCCCTGACATAGCAGTCATCTCCCCAACTCCCTGACATAGCAGCGATCTCACCGACTCCCTGACATAGAAGCAATCTCCCCATCTCCCTGACATAGCAGTGATCTCCCCAACTCCCTGACATAGCAGCAATCTCTCCATCTCCCTGACATAACAGTGATCTCACCGACTCCCTGACATAGCAGCAATCTCCCCAACTCCCCGACATAGCAGCGATCTCCCCATCTCCCTGACATAGCAGCGATCTCCCCGACAAGGCAGTAATGTCCCGACTCCCTGACATAGCAGCGATCTCCCCGACCCCCTGACATAGCAGCGATCTCACCGTCTCCCTGACATAGCAGCCATCTCCCCGACCCCCTGACATAGCAGCGATCTCCCCATCTCCCTGACATAGCAGTGATCTCCCCATCTCCTTGACATAGCAGCGATCTCACCGACTCCCTGACATAGCAGCCATCTCCCCAACTACCTGACATAGCAGCGATCTCACTGACTCCCTGACATAGCAGCAATCTTCCCATCTCCCTGACATAGCAGCCATCTCACTGACTCCCTGACATAGCAGTGATCTCCCCATCTCCCTGACATAGCAGCGATCTCACTGACTCCCTGACATAGCAGCAATCTTCCCATATCCCTGACATAATAGTGATCTCACGACTCCCTGACATAGCAGTCATCTCCCCAACTCCCTGACATAGCAGCAATCTCACCGACTCCCTGACATAGAAGCAATCTCCCCATCTCCCTGACATAGCAGCAATCTCTCCATCTCCCTGATATAGCAGTGATCTCACCGACTCCTTGACATAGCAGTGATCTCCTCATCTCCCTGACATAACAGTGATCTCACCGACTCCCTGACATAGCAGCGATCTCCCCAACTCCCCGACATAGCAGCGATCTCCCCATCTCCCTGACATAGCAGCGATCTCCCCAACTCCCTGACAAGGCAGTAATGTCACGACTCCCTGACATAGCAGCGATCTCCCCGACCCCCTGACATAGCAGCAATCTCACCGTCCCCCTGACATAGCAGCGATCTTCCCATCTCCCTGACATAGCAGTGATCTCCCCATCTCCCTGACATAGCAGCGATCTCACTGACTCCCTGACATAGCAGCGATCTCCCCAACTCCCTGACATAGCAGCGATCTCACTGACTCCCTGACATAGCAGCCATCTCCCCAACTACCTGACATAGCAGCGATCTCACCGACTCCCTGACATAGCAGCCATCTCCCCAACTACCTGACATAGCAGCGATCTCACCGACTCCCTGACATAGCAGCCATCTCCCCAACTACCTGACATAGCAGCGATCTCACCGACTCCCTGACATAGCAGCCATCTCCCCAACTACCTGACATAGCAGCGATCTCACTAACTCCCTGACATAGCAGCGATCTTCCCATCTCCCTGACATAGCAGCCATCTCACTGACTCCCTGACATAGCAGTGATCTTCCCATATCCCTGACATAGCAGTGATCTCACGACTCCCTGACATAGCAGTCATCTCCCCAACTCCCTGACATAGCAGCCATCTCACCGACTCCCTGACATAACAGCAATCTCCCCATCTCCCTGACATAGCAGTGATCTCCCCAACTACCTGACATAGCAGCAATCTCTCCATCTCCCTGACATAGCAGTGATCTCACCGACTCCTTGACATAGCAGTGATCTCCTCATCTCCCTGACATAGCAGTGATCTCAACGACTCCCTGACATAGCAGTAATCTCCTTGACTCCCTGGCACAGCAGCGATCTCCCCGACTCCCTGACAAGGCAGTATTGTCCCGACTCCCTGACATAGCAGCGATCTCCCCGACCCCCTGACATAGCAGCCATCTCCCCAACTACCTGACATAGCAGCGATCTCACCGACTCCCTGACATAGCAGCCATCTCCCCAACTACCTGACATAGCAGCGATCTCACTGACTCCCTGACATAGCAGCGATCTCCCCGACCCCCTGACATAGCAGCGATCTCACCGTCTCCCTGACATAGCAGCCATCTCCCCGACCCCCTGACATAGCAGCGATCTTCCCATCTCCCTGACATAGCAGTGATCTCCCCATCTCCCTGACATAGCAGCGATCTCACTGACTCCCTGACATAGCAGCGATCTCCCCAACTCCCTGACATAGCAGCAATCTCACTGACTCCCTGACATAGCAGCCATCTCCCCAACTACCTGACATAGCAGCGATCTCACCGACTCCCTGACATAGCAGCCATCTCCCCAACTACCTGACATAGCAGCAATCTCACCGACTCCCTGACATAGCAGCCATCTCCTTAACTACCTGACATAGCAGCGATCTCACCGACTCCCTGACATAGCAGCCATCTCCCCAACTACCTGACATAGCAGCGATCTCACTAACTCCCTTACATAGCAGCGATCTTCCCATCTACCTTACATAGCAGTGATCTCCCCAACTCCCTGACATAGCAGCAATCTCTCCATCTCCCTGACATAGCAGTGATCTCACCGACTCCTTGACATAGCAGTGATCTCCTCATCTCCCTGACATAACAGTGATCTCACCGACTCCCTGACATAGCAGTAATCTCCTTGACTCCCTGGCACAGCAGCGATCTCCCAGACTCTCTGACAAGGCAGTAATGTCCCGACTCCCTGACATAGCAGCCATCTCCCCATCTCCCTGACATAGTAGCGATCTCTCCGACTCCCTGACATAGCAGCGATCTCACTGACTCCCTGACATAGCAGCCATCTCCCCATCTCCTTGACATAGCAGTGATCTCCCGACTCCCTGACATAGCAGCGGTCTCACCGACTCCCTGACATAGCAGCCATCTCCCCATCTCCCTGACATAGTAGCGATCTCTCCGACTCCCTGACATAGCAGCGATCTCACTGACTCCCTGACATAGTAGCCATCTCCCCATCTCCTTGACATAGCAGTGATCTCCCGACTCCCTGACATAGCAGCGGTCTCACCGACTCCCTGACATAGCAGTAATCTCCTTGACTTCCTGGCACAGCAGAGATCTCCCTTATTCCCTGACATAGCAGCGATCTCCCTGACATAGCAGCGATCATCCCGACTCCCTGACATAGCAGCGATCTCCCTAACATAGTAGTATCTCCATGACATAGCAGCGATCTCCCCGACATAGCAGCATCTCCCTGACATAGCAGAAATCTCCCTGACATAGCAGCAATCTCTCTGACATAGCAGCAATCTCTCTGACAAAGCAGGGATCTCCCTGTCTTCCTGACATAGCAGCGATCTCCCCAACTCCATGACATAGTAGTGATCTCGCTGACATAGCAGCTATCTCCCCGACTACCTGGCATAGCAGCGATCTCCCCGACTCCCAGACACAGCAGCGATTTCCCCGATCCCTGACCCCCTGACATAGCAGTGATCTCCCCGACTCCCGATGGTACGTGCCCAAATAGTTTTAAACCATCAATATTTTAAATATTCCATTGATGTTTAGCCGACCAGTGGCCGTCCCTACACTGAGAATGTACTGTATGCTTTACATTAATGAGTGAGTGCTGCCCTCTTGTGTCTGTTCCATATAATTACAGGCAGTAGCTGAATCCAGAAATACTCTGAGATGTCCCTGAGGGATACGGTCACTATGGCCCTTATTCTGATCGGTGCGGATATATCCGCGTGCGTTCGGGCCACCGATGTTTTGTGTCTGCGCATGTGCGAGCGGGGCGTACGGCCAAATCCCGCATGATATGTGAAAACTCCGAACAGGGGGTGGAGAGGGGCGTGAAGGGCTATTTGGGCTCATTACCATATGCGTACGCCCCGCGTTTCATGGGAGTTCCCATGAAAACGCTGGGCGTACGTATGGTAATGCGGCCGTGACGCACGTGTAGGGGGCGGACATATGACATTGCCGGATGTCAGCTGCCCGCCCAGATCCCTGCTTTTGCACGGAGAAATGTCCGTGTGGTCTGAGGTTGCGGGAGCTGGCGGAGCACACGGTCCTGCATTCGATAGTCTGCGACCATCGAATGATGGGGGAGGTTCCCTGAGATGGAGAAGGCGTATTCCGTGAAAAATACATGTGCGGTCCGTTCGGCCAGCTTCTTACCGCGTACAGACGGAGTTGGCGATCCGTATGGAAGGCGGGGTTTCGCACGCACGGTCCTGGCCGCATAATCGGCTCCGGCCGCACCGATCAGAATAAGGGCCTATGTCCACTGAGGGTCATACAGTCGATCCTATGACCCATACTTGGGGCTGATTCGTTGACAGACGGATCTCTGGGAGCATATGGCGGGTTATATCATACAGGTCTATGCGCAGATATGTACATCCTGCATCTACGCCAGACCTGTCCTGACACGGGAGCGTGCGGATGGGGACACATGTACCTAGCAGAGGGTGGCGTATAGGGGGTGTTACCCTGCTCGGAGCTGGTATAGGGGGCGTTACCCTGCTCGGAGCCAGTATAGGGGGCGTTACCCTGCTCAGTGCCGGTATAGGGGGCGTTACCCTGCTCGGAGCCAGTATAGGGGGCGTTACCCTGCTCGGTGCCGGTATAGGGGGCGTTACCCTGCTCAGTGCCGGTATAGGGGGCGTTACCCTGCTCAGTGCCCGTATAGGGGGCGATACCCTGCTCAGTGCCCATATAGGGGGCGTTACCCTGCTCAGTGCCCGTATAGGGGGCGTTACCCTGCTCAGTGCCCATATAGGGGGCATTACCCTGCTCGGTGCCGGTATAGGGGGGTGTTACTCTGCTCGGTGCCGATAGAGGTGGTGTTACCCTGCTCGGTGCCCATATAGGGGGCGTTACCCTGCTCAGTGCCGGTATAGGGGGCGTTACCCTGCTCAGTGACGGTATAGGGGGCGTTACATTGCTCTGTGCCGGTTTAGTGGGCGTTACCCTGCTTAGTACCCGTATAGGGGGCGTTACCCTGCTCAGAGATGGTATAGGGGGCGTTACCCTGCTCAGTGTCGGTATAGGGGGCGTTACCATACCTCCCAACATGACCTTCTTCAGGAGGGACTGTTTCTGGACTTTCCTCTTAATTTATGACTGCTAGCACCTGTTTAAAACAGGTTAATGGATAAGAAAGGTGTCACCACAGGTGCTGGTAATCATAAATTAAAAGGGAAGTGCAGGAGCAGAGCATTGTGTCCTCCTGGAGAGGGTCATGTTGGGAGGTATTGCTCAGTGCCCGTATAGGCAGCGTTACATTGCTCAGTGCCCGTATAGGGGGCGTTACATTGCTCAGTGCCCGTATAGGGGGCGTTACATTGCTCAGTGCCCGTATAGGGGGCGTTACATTGCTCAGTGCCTGTATAGGGGGGCGTTACATTGCTCAGTGCCCGTATAGGGGGCATTACCCTGCTTAGTGTCGGTGTAGGGGGCATTACACTGCTCAGTGCCCGTATAGGAGGGCGTTAAATTGCTCAGTGCCCGTATAGGGGGCATTACCCTGCTCAGTGCCGGTGTAGGGGGCATTACCCTGCTCAGTGCCGGTGTAGGGGGCATTACACTGCTCAGTGCCGGTATTAGAGGCGTTACACTGCTCAGTGCCCGTATAGGGGGCATTACACTGCTCAGTGAGGGTATAGGGGGCATTAGGTACCATGCTCAGTGCTGCCCCTGCTGCCAGGACTCAGGTATGACCAGTCTATGCACTATACCACCAGGCAGTATGTGTTACACAGGCACAGCGCCCTCTGGTGTCCAGGAGCAGAAACGGAAACTACAATATGACGTGACACTGCTGCTGTCAGTACCAACTGTGTTTCCCGGCCCCTTCCCCGCTCATAGTGGTATCGCCCGGACTACTTCCTCCTAGTATTTGCAATGAGAGGAAGAGTACACGTGCGCCTACAGGAGGGGGGGTCCAGCCATAGAACGCTGCGTGTACCGTGTGAGCCAGAGGTGAGACCCCATATGTGGCCAAAGGAGCGTGGTCAGGGGTGAGAGAGGGGGGTAGTAACCAGGTCAGGGGTGAGAGAGGGGGGTAGTATCCTGGTCAGTGGTGAGAGAGGGGGGTAGTAACCAGGTCAGTGGTGAGAGAGGGGGGTAGTAACCTGGTCAGTGGTGAGAGAGGGGGGTAGTAACCAGGTCAGTGGTGAGAGAGGGGGGGTAGTAACCAGGTCAGTGGTGAGAGAGGGGGGGTAGTAACCAGGTCAGTGGTGAGAGAGGGGGGTAGTAACCAGGTCAGTGGTGAGAGAGGGGGTAGTAACCAGGTCAGTGGTGAGAGAGGGGGGTAGTAACCAGGTCAGTGGTGAGAGAGGGGGGTAGTAACCAGGTCAGTGGTGAGAGAGAGGGGTAGTATCCTGGTCAGTGGTGAGAGAGGGGGGTAGTATCCAGGTCAGGGGTGAGAGAGGGGGGTAGTAACCAGGTCAGTGGTGAGAGAGGGGGGGTAGTAACCAGGTCAGTGGTGAGAGAGGGGGGGTAGTAACCAGGTCAGTGGTGAGAGAGGGGGGTAGTAACCAGGTCAGTGGTGAGAGAGGGGGGGTAGTAACCAGGTCAGTGGTGAGAGAGGGGGGGTAGTAACCAGGTCAGGGGTGAGAGAGGGGGGTAGTAACCAGGTCAGGGGTGAGAGAGGGGGGTAGTATCCTGGTCAGTGGTGAGAGAGGGGGGTAGTATCCAGGTCAGGGGTGAGAGAGGGGGGTAGTAACCAGGTCAGTGGTGAGAGAGGGGGGTAGTAACCAGGTCAGTGGTGAGAGAGGGGGGGTAGTAACCAGGTCAGTGGTGAGAGAGGGGGGGTAGTAACCAGGTCAGTGGTGAGAGAGGGGGGTAGTAACCAGGTCAGTGGTGAGAGAGGGGGTAGTAACCAGGTCAGTGGTGAGAGAGGGGGGTAGTAACCAGGTCAGTGGTGAGAGAGGGGGGTAGTAACCAGGTCAGTGGTGAGAGAGAGGGGTAGTAACCAGGTCAGTGGTGAGAGAGGGTGGTAGTAACCAGGTCAGTGGGGAGAGAGGGGGGTAGTAACCAGGTCAGTGGTGAGAGAGGGGGTAGTAATCAGGTCAGGGGCGAGAGAGAGGGGTAGTAACCAGGTCAGTGGTGAGAGAGGGGGGGGGGGTAGTAATCAGGTCAGTGGTGAGAGGGGGGGGGGGGTAGTAATCAGGTCAGTGGTGAGAGGGGGGGGGTAGTAATCAGGTCAGTGGTGAGAGGAGGGGGGTAGTAACCAGGTCAGTGGTGAGAGAGGGGGGGTAGTAACCAGGTCAGTGGTGAGAGAGGGGGGGTAGTAACCAGGTCAGTGGGGAGAGAGGGGGGGTAGTAACCAGGTCAGTGGTGAGAGGGGGGGGGGGGTAGTATCCTGGTCAGTGGTGAGAGAGGGGGGTAGTAACCAGGTCAGTGGGGAGAGATGGGGGGTAGTAACCAGGTCAGTGGTGAGAGAGGGGGGGGGGGTAGTAACCAGGTCAGTGGTGAGAGAGGGGGGTAGTAACCAGGTCAGTGGTGAGAGAGGGGGGGGGGGGGGGTAGTAATCAGGTCAGTGGTGACCCTGTATGTCTGCGTGTGTTGACAGTCAGGGGCTGCTGGTGGGTTCCTGTGCTTGTGGCTACCAGTAACCCCATACATCTCTGTCTGCCACGTGAGTCCACTTTCCCTTCTCTCCGCAGATGAGACCCCTGTGGACACTGCATCTATAGAGGAACCAGAGGCTGGTGCAGGGATGGTGTGCTGCCCAGATGACAAGGCCTCTCATGCTGTGATGATGGACAGAGTATATTCCTGCTCCGACTGTGGTAAAGGCTTTGGTCACAGATCGACCCTCATCCGGCATCAGAGCTTTCACTGTAGGACCAAGAAGGTGAAAGCTCCGGTTCCTTCCAGCAGCCTGATGCTAGAGGCTCAGCGTTCCTATAAGTGCGGCATCTGCCAGGAGACTTACCCAAGCCCCACCGAGCTGAAGAGACACCTAAGAAGCCATCCCGGGGACCAGCGCTACATGTGCCAGGACTGTGGCCGCACCTTCACCTGTAACTTCTACCTGGTCCGTCACCAGAGGACACACACCGGGGAGAGACCCTTCAGCTGCCCGCAGTGCGGCAAGAGCTTCAAATGCAGCTCCGTCCTGCACCGGCACCAGAGGACCCACTCCGGGGAGCAGCCGTATAAGTGTGACGTGTGTAACAAGGGCTTCTCTCAGAAGACCAGTCTGATCATCCACCTGAGGACGCACACGGGAGAGCGCCCGTTCCGCTGCCAGGTCTGTGGGCGGAGCTTCTGCTCGAGCTCCGCCCTGATCCGACATGCACAGAGTCACCGATATGAAGGACGTGGGGAAGGTGGGATCCCCAGTACCATTGTAATGAATGAATTGTCACAATGCTGCTTATTCCTGATACATTGTCCCCCCTGCAGGTGGAGACCGGCTGATGGAGGCAGGTGAGAGTCCCGAAATGCTGCAGATCCTGGATGGCAAAGGGGACAGAGCGCTGCCTGAGTGCCCAGCCATGGCGCAGGATGTCCCAGAGGAAGGGATTAACAGCCGATTTATAGGTAAGGATACTGACGTACTGCAGTGCCACCCACACCATCACTGTGCCCTTACTGGTCACATGACTGGCTGGAGGCAGGGGGCAGAGACTGACGGGCATATGTGTAGCACCCACATCTGCAATAAGACAGTAGCGGTCACTATGATACAGGCAAGCTCTACTTGTACGTCTGTGACATCTCAGTGTGAATAGGACGGATTATAATGTGACAACTTGTGTGAGATCATGTCAGAAGACATTATAGATGACAGGAATCTCTGAGTCGTGTAACGGTTGGCAGAGCCTCTGGGATCAGTGGTGAATGAGTCGGGATTACCGGGCTCCCAGCGTTAGTGATGGAGGAGCCGGGATTACTGGGCTCCCAGTGTTAGTGATGGAGGAGCCGGAATTACCGGGCTCCCAGCGTTAGTGATGGAGGAGCCGGGATTACTGGGCTCCCAGTGTTAGTGATGGAGGAGCCGGATTACTGGGCTCCCAGCGTTAGTGATGGAGGAGCCGGGATTACTGGGCTCCCAGCGTTAGTGATGGTGGAGCCGGATTACCGGGCTCCCAGCATTGGTGATGGAGGAGCCGGGATTATTGGGCTCCCAGCGTTAGTGATGGAGGAGTCGGATTACCGGGCTCCCAGCGTTAGTGATGGAGGAGCTGGGATAACCGGGCTCCCAGTGTTAGTGATGGAGGAGCCGGGATTACCGGGCTCCCAGCGTTAGTGATGGAGGAGTCGGATTACTGGGCTCCCAGCGTTAGTGATGGAGGAGTCGGGATTACCGGGCTCCCAGCGTTAGTGATGGAGGAGCCGGATTACCGGGCTCCCAGCGTTAGTGATGGAGGAGCCGGGATTACCGGGCTCCCAGCGTTAGTGATGGTGGAGACGGTATTACTGGGTTGACAGCGTTAGTGATGGAGGAGTCGGATTACCAGGCTCCCAGCGTTAGTGATGGATGAGCCGGGATTACTGGGCTCCCAGCGTTAGTGATGGAGGAGTCGGGATTACCGGGCTCCCAGCGTTAGTGATGGAGGAGCCGGGATTACCGGGCTCCCAGCGTTAGTGATGGAGGAGCCGGGATTACCGGGCTCCCAGCGTTAGTGATGGAGGAGTCGGGATTACCGGGCTACCAGCGTTAGTGATGGAGGAGTCGGATTACCGGGCTACCAGCGTTAGTGATGGAGGAGTCGGATTACCGGGCTCCCAGCGTTAGTGATGGAGGAGTCGGATTACCGGGCTCCCAGCGTTAGTGATGGAGGAGCCGGGATTACCGGGCTCCCAGTGTTAGTGATGGAGGAGTCGGATTACCGGGCTCCCAGTGTTAGTGATGGAGGAGTCGGATTACCGGGCTCCCAGCGTTAGTGATGGAGGAGTCGGATTACCGGGCTCCCAGCGTTAGTGATGGATGAGCCGGGATTACTGGGCTCCCAGTGTTAGTGATGGAGGAGCCGGGATTACCGGGCTCCCAGTGTTAGTGATGGAGGAGCCGGGATTACCGGGCTACCAGCGTTAGTGATGGAGGAGTCGGGATTACCGGGCTCCCAGTGTTAGTGATGGAGGAGTCGGATTACCGGGCTCCCAGTGTTAGTGATGGATGAGCCGGGATTACTGGGCTCCCAGCGTTAGTGATGGAGGAGTCGGGATTACTGGGCTCCCAGCGCTAGTGATGGATGAGCCGGGATTACTGGGCTCCTAGCGTTAGTGATGGAGGAGTCGGAATACCGGGCTCCCAGTGTTAGTGATGGATGAGCCGGGATTACTGGGCTCCCAGCGTTAGTGATGGAGGAGTCGGAATACCGGGCTCCCAGCGTTAGTGATGGAGGAGCCGGATTACCGGGCTCCCAGCATTAATGATGTTGATATAAGTGAGGCAGGACAATCACAATGATGAGACCATGTAAATGTTACGTTGTACAGTGTATTATAGATCTGGGGACAGTGACTTGTTTCATGCTTTACTTGACAGATCGGAATTCAGGAATCAGTCTGCAGAGAAATGACTGCTCAGATGATGTGGCAGCCATTGCCGAGCCTGGAGGTGGTGCTGAGCGCCTGGACACGGGACAGGGCGCTGCCAGCGTGCAGGAAGACTCCCCGCCTGATCTGTATGCAGGGCATCAGGAGACTGGACAGGGCGCTGCCAGGGAGCAAGAAGATCTGTACGCAGAGCGTCAGGACAGGGGACAGGGCGCTGCCGGGGGGCAGGAAGACTCCGTGTCTGGGGGGTACGCAGAGCGTCAGTACAGGGGACAGGGCGCTGCCAGCATGCAGGAAGACTCCGTGTCTGGGGGATACGCAGAGCGTCAGGACAGGGGACAGGGCGCTGCCGGGGGGCAGGAAGACTCCGTGTCTGGGGGGTACGCAGAGCGTCAGTACAGGGGACAGGGCGCTGCCAGCATGCAGGAAGACTCCGTGTCTGGGGGATACGCAGAGCGTCAGGACAGGGGACAGGGCGCTGCCAGCATGCAGGAAGACTCCGTGTCTGGGGGGTACGCAGAGCGTCAGGACAGGGGACAGGGCGCTGCCGGGGGGCAGGAAGACTCCGTGTCTGGGGGGTATGCAGAGCGTCAGGACAGGGGACAGTGCGCTGCCAGCGTGCAGGAAGACTCCATGTATGAGGGGTACGCAGAGCAGGGGGGTGAGGCGATGCATGCCCCCGCGGAGGGAAACATTACCTATGGCTTTATATGTTCTGAATGTGGTCAGATGTTGTCCTCCCAGTCTGATCTCCATGCCCATTGTACCACCCACGCCAGAGACCCGCCTTCCTGCGCAGACTGCGGGAAAACGTTCAGACATCGATCTTCTCTTACGCGGCACCAGAACTCGCACTGTGGCGCCCGGACAGGAAACTGCAGCTCTCCCGCCAGCCGGTCCTCTCCCGTCATCAGCAATAAATGCGGCATATGTCAGCTGACCTTCCCGGGCCTGAGCGAGCTGAGACGTCACCTGGGAAGTCACACCGGGGACCAGCGTTACATGTGCCGCGAATGTGGCCGCGCGTTTAACTGTAACTACTTCTTGGTGCGACACCAGAGGACACACACGGGCGAGCGGCCCTTCACCTGTCCGCAGTGCAACAAGAGCTTCAGGTGCCTCTCCGTCTTATGCCGACACCAGAGGACGCACACGGGTGAGCAGCCGTACCGGTGTGAGGTGTGCACGCGATCCTTCTCCCAAAAGACCAGTCTCATCATCCACCTGAGGACGCACACCGGGGAGCGTCCGTTCTGCTGCCAAGTCTGTGGGAGGAGCTTCTGCTCCAGCTCCGCCCTGGTCCGCCACGTGCAGAGTGGCAGACATGGTGGGAATCGGACACGTGAGTAGTTTCTGGGCTATTGTCGGGTATATAGGGTTTATCTCTGACATTCTGTGGGGGCACAGGACGCTTGGCCATCGCCTAGCACTGACATCAGACCCAGCTCTGGTATAGGGGCTGCACCTTATTCGGCTTGGTCCGGGGTCTATTCCGAAGCCCCCCGCACACTAGACAGAGGATATAATATAGGACATTGCTTAGACAGGGCTGTGTGAGCTATATCTGTTACTATATATACTAGCGTGTACACATAATATTACCGACCCCCGGCGTCTTCTGAACATGCAGGTCAATTTGGCTATATAGCCCATACCCGCATGGTCAGCAGGTCCCGGTAATTTCACTGAACGATGTGGTTCTCAAACTCAGTCCACGGGACTCCGCACAGTGCATGTTTTCCAGGTCACCCGACAGGTGCACTCATTACTGACTGGCACAGGTGGAGCTAATTATTTCACTTGTGATTATGTGCAAAACATGCACCATGTGGGGTCCTGAGGACCGACTTTGAGAACCTGTATATTCAGTGTGTGAACACAATTTCGGCCACCCGCAGCCGCAGATGATATTGTGAACTACAGTATATTGGCCGCGGCCTAGTGTGTACACATAATATCGGCCACCCGCATCCCCAGATGATATTGTGAGCTACAGTATATTGGCCGCGGCCTAGTGTGTACACATAATATCGGCCACCCGCAGCCCCAGATGATATTGGTAACTACAGTATATTGGCCGCGGCCTAGTGTGTACACATAATATCGGCCACCCGCGGCCCCAGATGATATTAATAACTACAGTATATTGGTCGCGGCCTAGTGTGTACACATAATATCGGCCACCTGCAGCCCCAGATGATATTGATAACTACAGTATATTGGCCGCGACCTAGTGTGTACACATAATATCGGCCACCTGCAGCCCCAGATGGTAATGATAACTACAGTATATTGGCCGCGGCCTAGTGTGTACACATAATATCGGCCACCCGCGGCCTCAGATGATATTGATAACTACAGTATATTGGCCGCGGCCTAGTGTGTACACATAATATCGGCCACCCGCGGCCCCAGATGATATTGATAACTACAGTATATTGGCCGCGACCTAGTGTGTACACATAATATCGGCCACCCGCGGCCCCAGATGATATTGATAACTACAGTATATTGGCCGCGACCTAGTGTGTACACATAATATCGGCCACCCGCGGCCCCAGATAATAATGATAACTACAGTATATTGGCCTAGTGTGTACACATAATATCGGCCACCCGCAGCCCCAGATGATATTGATAACTACAGTATATTGGCCGCAACCTAGTGTGTACACATAATATCGGCCACCCGCGGCCCCAGATGATATTGATAACTACAGTATATTGGCCGCGACCTAGTGTGTACACATAATATCGGCCACCCGCGGCCCCAGATGATATTGATAACTACAGTATATTGGCCGCAACCTAGTGTGTACACATAATATCGGCCACCCGCGGCCCCAGATGGTATTGATAACTACAGTATATTGGTCGCGGCCTAGTGTGTACACATAATATCGGCCACCCGCGACCCCAGATGATATTGATAACTACAGTATATTGGTCGCGGCCTAGTGTGTACACATAATATCGGCCACCCGCGACCCCAGATGATAATGATAACTACAGTATATTGGCCGCGGCCTAGTGTGTACACATAATATCGGCCACCCGCGGCCCCAGATGGTATTGTGAAGTACAGTATATTGGCCGCGACCTAGTGTGTACACATAATATCGGCCACCCGCGGCCCCAGATGATATTGATAACTACAGTATATTGGCCGCAACCTAGTGTGTACACATAATATCGGCCACCTGCAGCCCCAGATGATATTGATAACTACAGTATATTGGCCGCGACCTAGTGTGTACACATAATATCGGCCACCCGCGACCCCAGATGATATTGATAACTACAGTATATTGGTCGCGGCCTAGTGTGTACACATAATATCGGCCACCCGCGACCCCAGATGATAATGATAACTACAGTATATTGGCCGCGGCCTAGTGTGTACACATAATATCGGCCACCCGCGGCCCCAGATGGTATTGATAACTACAGTATATTGGTCGCGGCCTAGTGTGTACACATAATATCGGCCACCTGCGGCCCCAGATGATATTGATAACTACAGTATATTGGCCGCGGCCTAGTGTGTACACATAATATCGGCCAACCGCGGCCCCAGACAGTATATTGGCCTAGTGTGTTTGGGGCTTTACACAGTTCGAGTCTCCCGTATACTGAGAGGCCTGGGCTAGACGTGTTGGTATGTTTGGGGCGATTCTCCCGTATACTGAGAGGCCTGGGCTAGACGTGTGGTATGTTTGGGGCGAGTCTCCCGTATACTGTGAGGCCTGGGCTAGACGTGTGGTATGTTTGGGGCGAGTCTCCCGTATACTGAGAGGCCTGGGCTAGACGTGTTGGTATGTTTGGGGCGAGTCTCCCGTATACTGAGAGGCCTGGGCTAGACGTGTTGGTATGTTGGATATTTGCACACAGTAGCATGATGTAGAGAAGTCCGTGTTCCTGATGTCACCTCTTAGTCCTCCGTGTGACAGATCTGTCACTTGATCACCGCTGAGACGCGGCACAGCATGCTCTTTGCTGTAATGTACGTTCCTTGTTTCCTTTCAGCAAAGGGAGGCGTGAGGCACTCTGCTGGAGGAAGGAGGCATTGCAGAAGGCGGCTGAGGGCATCTGGCGGCAGCGGTGCGCTCCGGGCTGTGGAGAACACGCACTGGATAGAGCAGCAGATGGACTCTGGCACTTTGCAAGGAAAACTTATGGTGGAAACGCAAGGCGCCAAGAAGCAATCACATTACGGTAATACGCGGACGGCGTCCGACAATCCAGCTTCTACCAGGCATGTAACCTATTTATAACCCGAAGGCACGTCAGATACGGGGCCTAATTCAGGACTGGTCGCAGGACGAAATTGTTCTCAAAATGGGTAAACCGTGTGCACTGCAGGTGGGGCAGATGTAACAGGTGCAGAGAGAGTTAGATTGAGGTGGGTTATATTGTTTCTGTGCAGGGTAAATACTGGCTGCTTTATTTTTACACTGCAATTTCAATTTACACATACCCCAATTACCTCTCTGCACCATGTTACATCAGCCCCACCAGCAGTGCAGCATGGTTTTGTCCATTTTTTGTCCTTCCAGAGGTGTCTGTCATCTATACTCTTGGGTCCGGTCCGGGTATTGTGCACAGGTGCAGCAGCATGCTTACCGTGCGATCCTATGGATTGCGGGTGTGTGCGCTGTGCACCTGAACACAGCGGGCAGACTAATTGTGGCAGGCGTCACTGCCGCTGGTAAGATGCCAATGAGAACATCCGTAGAAGAGCGCCATCTCCTGACTGCCAGCTCATGGGCAGAATTCCCGGTACTTCTGTAGTTTCACGGCGCCAGTATGGCGTCTGAGTCCCCTTGCGGGGCTCGCTTCGCTCGCCACGCTATTTAAAATCAACTCCATGCCAACATGGATAGTGGGGGTATGAACTATCCATGTTGGCATGGAGTTAAGTTACTTTTTTTGACATATTTTGTGGCGAGCGTAGAACCCGGAAGTAGCACAGTGCCATGCTGGCGCCGTGAAACTACAGAAGTACCGAATTCCCAGAGATGTATGTAATTGTGCCTATACCAGGCCTGATGCTCCGCTGTGTTATTAGCACAGGATTACATTGTATTAGTTATCATTGTGTATTCCGCATTATGTAAGTGACTCATATTGTATTCTGGCTTCTCCGCTACCCGTTACTGATTACATTGAGCGTAGAGGTTCTCCTGGGCCGCACTGGTGTGTACTCCCTCAGCGTTATCCGTAATTATATGTATTCCTCTCCTCTGCAGACACAGCGCAGGCATCACCCGCGGGAAGTCTTGTAGAACCTGATCAGAAACCTCTGCTGGATGCGGGTGGAAGATGCACAGAGGCGGGTGAAGAACCCGGGAGGTGGGCATCAGATGGGAATCCCTGTGGGGACTTTACAGACTCTAATAATGGCGGTGGGATCATCTGCCCGGACTGTGGTAAGACCTTTGGATCTCCAACCTCGCTGGTGGCGCATGAGAAGATCCACAAACGGTTCACTTGCTCCCAGTGTGGTCAAATCTTTGGTCACCGATCTACGCTCGCCCGACACCAGAGCTGTCACTGCCGGAAACCACGCACCTCCGCCAATGGTCTCTCTGAGACGACCTCTGACCTCTCGCATAGGTGCGGCATCTGTAACCAGAACTTTGCGGGAACCGGCGAGCTGAGGAGGCATCTGGCGGAGCACAGAGGACAGCAGCGGTATGCCTGCCAGCACTGCGGGCGGCACTTCACCTGTAACTACTTTCTAGTGAGACACCAAAGGACGCACACGGGTGAGCAACCCTACAGGTGCCAGGTCTGCCGCCGGGGCTTCTCGCAGAAGACGAGCCTGGTGATCCACGGGAGGACGCACACCGGGGAGCGGCCGTACATCTGCTCCGTCTGCGCTAGAGGCTTCTGTTCTCGCTCGGCCCTGGTGCGGCACCAGCACAGTCACCGGGACAGGAGAGGCAGGAGAGGTGGGTACTGCGGTAATATATATGGCACGTAGTGCATTGGAATGGGCCCTGAAATGGTATTCTGGATCCCTGATTCTGGTCCAGAAAGGGGTTATTCAGACCTGTATGTAAAGCACATTTTTTCTCTAATATACAAAACCATGTGCACTGCAGGGGGGCAGATGTAACATGTGCAGAGAGAATTAGATTTGGGTGAGTTATTTTGTTTCTGTGCAGGGTAAATACTGGTTGCATTATTTTTACACTGCAATATAGATTTCAGCTTGAACACACGCGATATATATATATCTACAACAGAAAGAACGGGCATTCCATAGTGCAATTAACACAAGTTCAAAAAACCATTTATTAAAAGCACAATCCACCACAAGGGTCGGGGTCACGCACCACAAGTGGCGGTATACACACACCGCAAAGACGTCCGTGTGACGAAACGCGTAGGGGCTGTAACCACTTTGACAGTGGTCTTATGCTTTATTCTTTGCGGTAGCTCAGCGATATTGCACCGTGTGTACACAGCTTAACACAAATGTGGTTTTAATTTGTAATTGACCAATTGCGCACTGTTTTGTCTTTCGATATCTATCTATTTCTTTTTTTCTCTTTTACACAAAAAATGTGCTTTGCGATCAGGTTTGAATAACCCCTTTCCGGACCAGATCTAGAATAAGCCCCTTAGAAGTTTAGCGTTTCCTATTATTACATGAACCATTGGCAGTGGCTGTCGGTGAGCTGTTACCTGGTATATAGAAGTGTCCTCATTCGCTATTGCTGCGGTCCCGCCCCTTCTCGGGGCGCCAGGTGGTGTTACCCGGCTTGCGATGAACATCTGATTTGCCTGCGACATACTGCCGAGGGCGACCTACGGCTGTTATTCCCGCGAGGTGCGACGCTTGTACGTCTGTGCGCGATGCTGCAGCTTTGTGCTCCATTTCCCCTGTTGTACATGTGTTGCTGTAGTTGCAGGTTGGTGACTACGGGACAGATACGGTCATGCTATCGGTGTCTGGCATCACGCGGCATATTGCGGCTAGGTGTAGAGGACGTGTGTATACCATTGGATGTTTTTCTGCCCCACAATATATACAACCTTTAAAATATATCGATGTCACATATTGGGGCTAATTCGGCTCCGTTTACTGCTATCTTTTGCGAATGAAGCTTGCAACTTGATTGACAGCTGGGGACGTTTGTAGGTAGCACCCCAGCATTTTCTGGGAGTGCCGCCTAAAAATGCAGACGGTCCGGTGGCGGGGAGGGAGGCCCGCTGATGTCATCAGTGATCCCGATCTTCCACGGTCTCTGCAGCACCGAGTAAGGGGGAAAACCATTCAAGGGTGAGTTTTCCCAGTGTGCACCGCTGCGAATGTATTTGCAGCCGTGCACAGGGCAGGGGGAACTCGGGCAGGGTGGCGTGGTGAAGATCAGGTCTGAATCAGTCCTATTGTCTCTGTAGTATTCCAGTGCCTCAGACTGTTGTGTAGCATATGTACAGAAGCCGCGAGGGCGACATAGATTCACCGATGTCTGTTTGTCGCAGGTCAGCGAAGGGGGAAGACGAGAAATCCCGTAGGGAAGAATTCTGGGAAGGCCCAAATATTTGCTTTGGAGAAATTGAGCCGCGAAGTTTCCATAGATGCCGACGCAGCGGAGAAAGATCCCCCGATAGATACTAAGCCTGGAACAGACATTCTGAAGGAGCTGACGGATTCGACTTGTAGCAAACGCCGCGATACGGACCAGAGCATTACATCCCCGGCTCACCTACCGCCGCATCTCCGAGGAAAGAGACCTTTCTATTGTTCCGCCTGCGGAAAAGGCTTCGTACAACGTTCTGCGCTCTCCAAGCACAGAAATGTGCATTGTAACATCCAAATTCCCAGCATCCCTTCCCCGAAATCCGCTCAGCGCCCCTATAAGTGCGGCATTTGCCAGGAGACTTACCCAAGCCCCACCGAGCTGAAGAGACACCTAAGAAGCCACCCCGGAGCCCAGCGCTACATGTGCCAGGACTGTGGCCGCACCTTCACCTGTAACTTCTACCTGGTCCGTCACCAGAGGACGCACACCGGGGAGAGACCCTTCAGCTGCCCGCAGTGCGGCAAGAGCTTCAAGTGCAGCTCCGTCCTGCACCGGCACCAGAGGACCCACTCTGGGGAGCAGCCCTATAAGTGTGACGTGTGTAACAAGGGCTTCTCTCAGAAGACCAGTCTGATCATCCACCTGAGGACGCACACAGGAGAGCGCCCGTTCCGCTGCCAGGTCTGTGGGCGGAGCTTCTGCTCGAGCTCCGCCCTGATCCGACATGCACAGAGTCACCGATGTGATAGGCAAGGTCAGTGTAACGTGTATAAAGCAGTGAGTGTGTGCGTGTGTGACCAGATATCCCAGCAGCATCAGTATATTTGGTACTTGTGTAATATCTGGGCGCCCGATTTTTTGATTGCATTCCTTAACTTAAGGCATGCGATCAGATGCGATGCGACCGATTTTTCCGACCCGATGAAAAAATCGGGCGCCCAGATATTACACAAGTACCGTATGTTTATATGCTGTGCAGTACCTGCAGGTGTCGCTGTTGTCCTTCAGCTGTGTGTGGCATTGTTAGCCTATGTGTATTTGTCTGTTACCTAAGTGATGTATTTTGAGGCCTTTTCCCAATCTTATCTCACTGCTATCCCGAAGGTACAGGACAGTGAGGCCTCTGTAGGAGAATGCTCCCTACAATATAGCAGCGATGTGTACTGATCTGCACCCCCAGCCGTAGCACAATTGATATGCTCTGGCTGTTTGGGGGTAGCGGTGGCTTGCATGGAGGGAGGGGGGTCAGCCATGTTTTGTAGGTGTGCCGAGGCCAGGGTTACTGCCAGGAGGGGCAGCACCAATTCCCCGACCTTCCTGCATACCCTGACCCAAGCTCGCAGTGATAGGCTGACTCTTCTGGGATTGAGGAGCTGAGACCACATTAAGTGCATAACGCTGCGCTGCGCACGTGTGCGTGTTATTACCATGTTCTAGTTCCAGGTCACTCCTCATTCTAGCCCTGTGTGTAAGGTAGGGGGCACCTAAACATTGTATGTGGGATTCAGCACCGTCTCCCTCATCACTGACATATCAGAGTAAATGTACTGAGAGCGAATGGGTATCAACGCGTTTATTCGTACCATTCGATGTAAAAGGGCTGGATTCGGCATATTTGGCTGAAGCCTGCACAGATCAATCAGATCCGTCATGTAGATCAGATCTGTCAGATCCGTCGGTACTTGTGTAGTTACACGGCGGCAGTTACGTAGTCAGCGTAGTGTCCCTGTCAGAATCAGTGTTGTGTTCCCGCAGTTAGTGCGGTCAGTCAGCGTTACGCAGTTAGTGTAGTCAGTCAGCGTTACGCAGTTAGCGTAGTCAGTCAGCGTTACGCAGTTAGCGTAGTCGGTCAGCGTTACGCAGTTAGCGTAGTCGGTCAGCGTTACGCAGTTAGCGTAGTTGGAGCTTACGGAGTTAGCGTAGTCGGTCAGCGTTACGTAGTTAGAGTAGTCGGTCAGCGTTACGCAGTAGGCGTAGTCAGTTAGCGTAGTCGGTCAGCGTTACGCAGTTAGCGTAGTTGGAGCTTACGGAGTTAGCGTAGTCGGTCAGCGTTACGCAGTTAGCGTAGTCGGTCAGCGTTACGCAGTTAGCGTAGTCAGTCAGCGTTACGCAGTTAGCGTAGTCGGTCAGCGTTACGCAGTTAGCGTAGTCGGTCAGCGTTACGCAGTTAGCGTAGTCGGTCAGCGTTACGCAGTTAGCGTAGTCGGTCAGCGTTACGCAGTTAGCGTAGTCGGTCAGCGTTACGCAGTTAGCGTAGTTAGTTAGCGTTACGCAGTTAGCGTAGTCAGTCAGCGTTACGCAGTTAGCGTAGTCAGTCAGCGTTATGCAGTTAGAGTAGTCAGTCAGCGTTATGCAGTTAGAGTAGTCAGTCAGCGTTATGCAGTTAGAGTAGTCAGTCAGTGTTATGCAGTTAGCGTAGTCAGTCAGCGTTACGCAGTTAGCGTAGTCGGTCAGCATTACGCAGTTAGCGTAGTCGGTCAGCATTACGCAGTTAGCGTAGTCGGTCAGCATTACGCAGTTAGCGTAGTCGGTCAGCGTTACACAGTTAGCGTAGTCGGTCAGCGTTACACAGTTAGCGTAGTCGGTCAGCGTTACGCAGTGAGCGTAGTCGGTCAGCGTTACGCAGTGAGCGTAGTCGGTCAGCGTTACGCAGTTAGCGTAGTCGGTCAGCGTTACGCAGTTAGCGTAGTCGGTCAGCGTTACGCAGTTAGCGTAGTCGGTCAGCGTTACGCAGTTGGCGCGGTCAGTCAGCGTTACGCAGTTGGCGCGGTCAGTCAGCGTTACGCAGTTGGCGCGGTCAGTCAGCGTTACGCAGTTGGCGCGGTCAGTCAGCGTTACGCAGTTGGCGCGGTCAGTCAGCATTACGCAGTTGGCGCGGTCAGTCAGCGTTACGCAGTTGGCGCGGTCAGTCAGCGTTACGCAGTTGGCGCGGTCAGTCAGCGTTACGCAGTTGGCGCGGTCAGTCAGCGTTACGCAGTTGGCGCGGTCAGTCAGCGTTACGCAGTTGGCGCGGTCAGTCAGCGGTGTGTCAGTGCTTATTCGATTGTGTGGGAACCATTGACCACTTTTAACCTGCCTGACCTGACCGGTGTGAATGTGTTCCTGAAACACCCCCACTATCCACGTCAGCCCGAAGTGTGGCTAGCGTAGCGAGCCCCGTGAGGGGACACGGTACGCATCCTCCCCACTATCCACGGCGGCGAGGTGTTGATTTTATAAAGCGTGGCGAGCGGACGCAAATTACTTGACGTGTCCCCTCGCGTGGCACGTTACGCTCGCCACACTTTATAAAATCAACTCCACACCGATGTGGATAGTGGGGGGGTATGAGCAGGTCGGGAGGACGCGTAACGCGTCCCCTCGCGGGGCTCGCTGCACTTAGGGCTGGGGTGGATAGTGGGGTTTGAAATGGAGGCATTTGCCAGTATGTAACATGGCGCACTGGCAATGTGTCCTTTATTGTGCAGGAGACGCACGTGCTACCGAACCCCTAACCCCATCTCCCTGAAGCGGACACAGCCAGGGTTGCCGTACCCTGGTGCAATAATTACTGAGACGCTCCAGCGTCTCAGACAGGTGGAGCGCCTCTCCGCCGGCACCCGCATGATCTCCTCTCCGCCGGCATCCGCCAGTGCAGGGGATCTGGCGGTTACCGGTGCTGTGTGAGAGGCGCTCACTGGGCTTGCCATGGACGACGGGGACAGAGCTGCAGCTCCCAGGGACAGTACGGTGACTAGCTGCCTGACGAGGACACTACGCTGACTACGCAGGGCTGCTGCCGTGAAACTACACAAGTACCGATCCGGCAGATCCCTGCGGTGCTTAGCTGAGTAAACATAAGAAAAAGAACAGCGTTAACTAGGCAGCTTGGATCCCTCTGGGTGTTTCCAACCCCCGTAGGTAAATGTGGAATGGGTGAATAGAGAAGACCCTTGGCGCACTGAGTGAAACTACACAAAAATAGTTATTGTTTAAAAAACATGAAGAATAGAATGGAATAAAAAAACAATTCAATAGGTGAACAAGTAAAAAACAAGGTCCGATACAGGATTCTCCCTTATCCGGGGCGATGATGGAGCCTAGGGTGGTATTGCAGAGTGTTCCCAGGAAAACACACACCCTGCAAGGCTCCAAAGGTTACACTGGGCTGGGTCCTGGTTCATGCAATCTAGAGAATAGAGGAAAAAACCACTAGGCACCGTATGTACACACAAAAAAATACAATTTAATAACAACTTAGTAATTCACAATAAAAACAATTAATTGCATGCATGCATATTGAGGCTAAAACTGGGAATACATGTATTAACAATTGTGTGCTGAGGGTGGCATCCCTCTACCACATGGCAGCCTTTGTACACGGCACATCACCACCAGTCCCTAGCGCTCATACCTTGCTCCTATATTGATGCAATCTAGGCCTAGATGTGTGATTTTTCCTGGGAAAATATAATTAAAATATTAAAGAGAAAAAAAAAATAGATATTTTTTGGATTGTGGGAGGAAACCTGAGTACCCGTAGGAAACCCACGCAAGCACGGGGAGAACATACAAACTCTGCACAGTTAGGGACAGTTAGGGCCATGGTGGGATTTGAACCCATTACCTCAGTGAGACCATAATGCACCACAGGTTTTCAAACTCGGTCCTCAGGACCCCACACAGTGCATGTTTTGCAGGTCTCATCACAGAAATTATTAACTCCATCTGTGGATCTTTTAAAATGTGTCAATGAGTAATGAATGCACCTGTGAGGTGAGCAGAAAACCGTGAACTGTGCGTTGTCCCGAGGACTGGATTGTGAACCCCTGGTCTACAGTATAACGCTGACGTTTTCAGATCATACAATAGTACACGCCGACGTTACATGTATGTTGTCGTGTCGCACAATTGAACCTTTCTTTCTTTCTTTTTAACTCAGGGAAAAGGTTAACAAAGAAGAACCCGCAACAGGCCCAACCCATCAAACAGGAACCCACCTGTGCGGTACATCAGGACAGTGAGGGGGGCACGCCGGTGCTGGGTGGTCCGACGCCTGCGACTGAGCCAGGTCTGCGCTGTGAGGATGGAGACATCCGGCTAGAGACCGTTACTGATCTGGCAGAGGACACTGGGAAAGGTGCGGAGGGTCATGGCGGTACTGCGTTTATCTGCCCTGACTGTGGCAAGTACTTCCAGTCCCAGCCTCTTCTCACCGCACATCGCAACGTTCACGTGGTGGGTCGCTGTCTGGTCTGTTCAGACTGCGGGAAAAGTTTCAGCCACCGATCTTCTCTACTGCGGCACCGGAGCTCCTACTGCAGCCGGCAACCTCGGGAAAACATCTCCCCCAAGCCCTGTGCTCCGTCCCTCCCTGTACAACACTTCTACAAGTGCGGCGTCTGTCATCTGAATTTCTCCCATTCTAAGGAGTTGAGGAGGCACTTGGCGAGCCACAGCGGAAACCAGCGGTTCATGTGCCACGAATGTGGGCGCACGTTCACCTGTAACTATTTCCTAGTGCGTCACCAGAGGACACACACCGGGGAGAGACCCTTCAGCTGCCCGCAGTGCGGCAAGAGCTTCAAGTGCAGCTCCGTCCTGCACCGGCACCAGAGGACCCATTCCGGGGAGCAGCCCTATAAGTGTGACGTGTGTAACAAGGGCTTCTCTCAGAAGACCAGTCTGATCATCCACCTGAGGACGCACACGGGCGAGCGCCCGTTTCGCTGCCAGGTCTGTGGGCGGAGCTTCTGCTCCAGCTCCGCCCTGATCCGACACACGCAGAGTCACAGAACAGTCTCTGATACCTGAGAGCGGTTGGTTGCTGATATATTTGTACCCATGGCCCCTAAACCACTAGGAATATATTGGAATATGTGGGTGTGGAGTGACGGGGGCGCGGCGCCTATAGTCAGGATGATGTTGTCACATGAGGATTTTACATAAATGATCTGAGAACTATAATGCTGTGTTGTGTTCTGTCAGTGTGCAGTGTGCAGCCGGGTACTATAACATGTACCCCATGTTCAGCTGTGGGGCGGTGGGGGAGCGAATCTGCTTCACGGGCCCCTGTGCCCATTCTGCACCATAGGAGCTGTGCCAGGTTCCGTGCTGAGGAAGGCAGCCCTGTGTGCAGGGTCTGGGTACCTGGTACCACTATGGGCTGTAACGCGCTTTACTGTATTATATTGTAGCTAAGAATATTATTATACAGACACAGGCAACAAATACAATTACGGTCATTGCTAGTGCAATGCACAGAGCCACATGGGCCACATGGTTTACCCCTCTACCATGTCCGACAGCTCCGGCTTATGGCAGGGCGAGTCTGATGGCCCCCCGGCTTATGGCAGGGTGAGTCTGCCGCCCCGGCTTATGGCAGGGTGAGTCTGGCGGCCCCCGGCTTATGGCAGGGCGAGTCTGATGGCCCCCCGGCTTATGGCAGGGCAAGTCTGGAGGCCCACCGGCTTATGGCAGGGCGAGTCTGCCGCCCCCGGCTTATGGCAGGGCAAGTCTGGAGGCCCACCGGCTTATGGCAGGGCGAGTCTGATGGCCCCTCAGCTTATGGCAGGGCGAGTCTGCCGCCCCCGGCTTATGGCAGGGTGAGTCTGGCGGCCCCCGGCTTATGGCAGGGCGAGTCTGATGGCCCCCCGGCTTATGGCAGGGTGAGTCTGATGGCCCCTCGGCTTATGGCAGGGTGAGTCTGATGGCCCCCCGGCTTATGGTAGGGCGAGTCTGCCGCCCCCGGCTTATGGCAGGGCGAGTCTGGAGGCCCACCGGCTTATGGCAGGGCGAGTCTGGTGGCCCCCGGCTTATGGCAGGGCGAGTCTGGAGGCCCCCGGCTTAGGGCAGGGCGAGTCTGGCAGCCCCCGGCTTATGGCAGGGCGAGTCTGTCGGCCCCCGACTTATGGCAGGGTGAGTCTGGCGGCCCCCGGCTTATGGCAGGGCGAGTCTGGAGGCCCACCGGCTTGTGGCAGGGCGAGTCTGGCGGCCCCGGCTTATGGCAGGGCGAGTCTGGCGGCCCCCGGCTTATGGCAGGGCGAGTCTGGAGGCCCCCGGCTTGTGGCAGGGCGAGTCTGGCGGCCCCGGCTTGTGGCAGTGGCAATAGCAGACATCCATGCAGGCCGGCCCCGGTTATATAGGAATGTGACACTCCAGCCAGAGCTCTGTGTACTGGACTACCTGCCTTCACTCACGTGGGTACATTTACTAACGTTTCTAAACATTAAGAGGGGATGTTGCCCATAGCAACCAATCAGATTCTAGTCTATCATTTCTCTACTGCAGGGTGGCCAAACCGGCCCTCAAGATCTACCAACGGTGCAGGTTTTCCAGGCAACCTGTGGATCTATAGTAGGAATGATGCAGCTGGTTTTAAAATGTGACAGTTAGTAATGACTACAGCTGTGCACCAGCTAGGTGATCTGGTAAATGTGACAGTTAGTAATGACTGCAGCTGTGCACCAGCTAGGTGGTCTGGTAAATGTGACAGTTAGTAATGACTACAGCTGTGCACCAGCTAGGTTATCTGGAAAACATGGACCGTTGGTAGATCTCGAGGACCGGTTTGGCCACCCCTGCTCTACTGCATCCTACAAATGATTGACAGAATCTGGTTGCTATGGGTAATGTCAGCTGTGCACACAGGAGAGGGAATTGGCCACTGCAGTAGTTTAGGTGTCATGTGTTAGACCTGGCGTCTGTCCATGGTGTCGGTTTCCTGCGTGGATGTTACTGCAGACCGTAGCGCCATCTGATACTGTACCCAGTGACCACCATTTCTTAATAGACTATATCTGTGTAACGCTGTCCCTGGGATCTGAGCGTAAGCTCCCACCACTTGGCCGGCGCCACCACTAGGCAAATCTAGGCATTTGCCTAGGGCGCCGGCCACTGGAGGGCGGCATTTTGTGCCGCCCGGGTACCTGTCCTACGGCGCTGTGTATTTAAATCTGGCGGCGGAGGCAGCGGGGGTCCCTGCAGTCCATTAAAAATCACGAGCGCTATCCGCCGGGCTATGCGGAAACGCTTCTAGTGTGATAACTCTGGCAGCACGGCGCACGCTGATCTCAGCCAATCAGCGTGCTGCCAGTGTTTTCACACTAGAAGCACTTCCGCATAGCCCGGCGGATAGCGCTCGTGATTTTTAATGGACTGCAGGGACCCCCGCTGCCTCCGCCGCCAGATTTAAATAAACAGCGCCGAACGACAGGTACCACACCCCCCCCCCGGCACCGGGGCGCCCCCACCCCGACTCGCCTGGGGCGCTCCGGTGCCTTGCACCGGCCCTGTGTCCATCGACGCTTCCAGGAAACTGCAGGCGCTTGTGTAGCGAGCAGGTAAACACCACCCCCCCCCCCCCCCCCAGCCTAGCGGGTCCCCGCACTAGCACTGTACGCTTCCACACCCTCACACTTGGCTGCACAAAGGAAAAGTCGTTCCGTGGCCTCTCACATCTAATGTTTATTTTCTCGGTTTGTTGATAAAATTCTATACTTTCTTTTATCGTACCCGGAGATGTCCGAAAACAGGGTGGGCACGAACGTCATGTGGGCATCGACAGGCCGGCATTCGCAGGGGTACAACCAGCGTTTCTATGAAATACTGGGCGTTCCCTACTTTCGCCCCGCCCATTATTGTGCAGCCGCTCCTGCGAATGTGAAAGTGTCACTATGAGGGTTTGGGCAGGTACATATTCGCACATGCGCAAACCCCAAACATCTGAATCACCCCAAAGTTATCCACTGCGCCACATCCCGTTATCTCTGCCCCCGTTAGGTTGCTTTCACCTAACCGCCGTACCCCAGCTTACTTGGCTTTGGTGGAATTCGGGGAGATTCGATCTCCTCGGAGACGGCATTGTTACACCACTATAATGATCAGTCATCGATAACCAATAATCCAGTGTAACATGATCAGTAATCTATGATATATGGGATTTGTCTTGGTGCGCCATCTACTGGATTATCATGTGTACTGCAACTTCATGAGTCAAAATAAACTGCCTGATTATGGATTAATATGTACTTATATCTGAATACATATAGGACCTTATTCAGCTCCGTTCACAAGGGACCTGATGTTCGGCGTATGCACTGCCGCATTTCTGCCAATATTCTGTCCTGGGTTCCCAATTTCTGATGGCAGCCCTGGTAAGGACAGCAAGTGTGATATCCTAATATGTACTGTTACACATCACCCACCCCCTGTACCAGAGTCACCTCTCACCCGCTCCCTGTACTGTGTCCCTGCCCATGTCATTATACAAGTGAGGAGGAGGCGACGCCATGGCCTGATTGCTACATAAGCTGCCCCCCTGGAAGTAGGAACAGTCCGCACAAGGAACTAAGATACAATGGCAGTTTCAGAGGGAAGCAGATGTGCGTACACAGGCGCGGCGCACTGCATGCCGGGAGTTGTAGTCTGTCCGCTCAGGGATGCCGCAAAGTGCCGGAAGTGGGCAGGGCGAGCTGGCCGGGTCAGGCCGCAGCTGGAGGTGCTGAGAGCGGCTGTGTCACCGGGAAGATCCCGAGGCTCGGGCCCAGCACAGGCCGCAACCACCGGGAGGAGGGATGGGATGTGAGATGCGGCCGGACCGGTGACTCCGAGACGGGTTACCCTCCATGTACGTACATAGGGCGATAGATAATGTACAGCACACACAGGTATACTGTCACACAGGGGGATCACTGTACAGCACACACAGGTATACTGTCACACAGGGGGATCACTGTACAGCGCACACAGGTATACTGTCACACAGGGGGATCACTGTACAGCACACACAGGTATACTGTCACACAGGGGGATCACTGTACAGCACACACAGGTATACTGTCACACAGGGGGATCACTGTACAGCGCACACAGGTATACTGTCACACGGGGGATCACTGTACAGCGCACACAGGTATACTGTCACACAGGGGGATCACTGTACAGCGCACACAGGTATACTGTCACACAGGGGGATCACTGTACAGCGCACACAGGTATACTGTCACACAGGGGGATCACTGTACAGCGCACACAGGTATACTGTCACACAGAGGGATCACTGTACAGCACACACAGGTATACTGTCACACAGGGGGATCACTGTACAGCACACACAGGTATACTGTCACACAGGGGGATCACTGTACAGCGCACACAGGTATACTGTCACACGGGGGATCACTGTACAGCGCACACAGGTATACTGTCACACAGGGGGATCACTGTACAGCGCACACAGGTATACTGTCACACAGGGGGATCACTGTACAGCGCACACAGGTATACTGTCACACAGGGGGATCACTGTACAGCGCACACAGGTATACTGTCACACAGGGGGATCACTGTACAGCGCACACAGGTATACTGTCACACAGGGGGATCACTGTACAGCACACACAGGTATACTGTCACACAGGGGGATCACTGTACAGCACACACAGGTATACTGTCACACTGGGGGATCACTGTACAGCGCACACAGGTATACTGTCACACGGGGGATCACTGTACAGCGCACACAGGTATACTGTCACACAGGGGGATCACTGTACAGCACACACAGGTATACTGTCACACAGGGGGATCACTGTACAGCGCACACAGGTATACTGTCACACAGGGGGATCACTGTACAGCGCACACAGGTATACTGTCACACAGGGGGATCACTGTACAGCGCACACAGGTATACTGTCACACAGGGGGATCACTGTACAGCGCACACAGGTATACTGTCACACAGGGGGATCACTGTACAGCGCACACAGTATACACAGGGGGATCACTGTACAGCACACACAGGTATACTGTCACACAGGGGGATCACTGTACAGCACACACAGGTATACTGTCACACAGGGGGGTCACTGTACAGCACACACAGGTATACTGTCACACGGGGGGATCACTGTACAGCGCACACAGGTATATACTGTCACACAGGGGATCACTGTACAGCGCACACAGGTATACTGTCACACGGGGGGATCACTGTACAGCGCACACAGGTATATACTGTCACACAGGGGATCACTGTACAGCACACATGGGTATATACTGTCACACAGGGGGGTCACTACAGCACACACAGGTATACTGTCACACAGGGTAGTCACTGTACAGCACACACAGGTATACTGTCACACAGGGTAGTCACTGTACAGCACACACAGGTATACTGTCACACAGGGGGATCCCTGTACAGCACACACAGGTATACTGTCACACAGGGGGATCCCTGTACAGCGCACACAGGTATACTGTCACACGGGGGGATCACTGTACAGCGCACACAGGTATACTGTCACACGGGGGGATCACTGTACAGCGCACACAGGTATGCTGTCACACGGGGGGATCACTGTACAGCACACAGGTATACTGTCACACGGGGGGATCACTGTACAGCGCACACAGGTATACTGTCACATGGGGATCACTGTTAAATTCTTCAAAACTGGTATCTGAAATACATGCAACAATACGGTGATATACAAGGGACTTCCAGTGGACAGTGTCTCATGAATCTCAGCACAGAATTATTCGCTATTAATTACAGGAGCCAAGTAAAGCAGCTCGTTGGAAGGAATTCTCCTGAAATATTTATATAGACTGCCTGTAAATGTAACCTATTGGTACAACAATTGTTTATCTGTATGTTAGTCTGTCTGTGATATATGTAATTGTGGAGATAATTTAGTATTTCCTCTGTAGTTCCTACACCCAGTTCAGATCTATAGCTGAAGGGGCACTATAGGACCTTTTTCTAACCGACTTAATAAAAGTTACATTTTAATGTAACTAATGCAGTCGTCTTTTTCTCTGTGTACTGTGGTACACTATATTCAGATATATAATACAGCACATACATACTGCAGCATGGCGGCTGTATCTGCGGACATATCGGGGCTGTCAGTATGCGCAGTTTGCCTACCGCCCGTACACCTCACGTTCGGAGGACAAATTGAAACACCCAAACAGCTAAGTATACTACATGACAGCATTTAATCAGTGAGTGCACACTCGCCGTGATGGGTCCGCCGCCATGTGAGTCAGGTGTGTACCCACCTTTAGTTGTAATTGCTGTTGGCATCAGTAGGGTCAGTTTGTTGGCACTGTGACGCCAGAGACAGGGAATCTCTGCACTGGGATTGGTTTAGGGCGGCTTGCTTGGCATATGGCTGTGCGCGGTTCAAGGTCGTAAGGTGCCCATACACGCACCGATCCCGGCGTGCGTTCTGGGCTAAAATAGCATCGCATGCATTGTGCATGCAATGCGATGAAAAGCAAGTACAAAAAGTATGTGCAGCACATACTTTTTGTACTGTGCGATGAAGTGCCGCGGGAGCGCGCACATCAAAGCACAGATCGCACCACTGGGATCGGCTTCAGTGGATGTTCTTCTGCTGTTAGCGATGTAGCTGACGTAGTGCCACATGACGACTAGCCGCTACAGTGTTCTCTACCTCCACTGTATTATTACCGTTTAGGATTTTGCATTTCGTTGTCATATTTGTTCTCCTGATACCGAGCACGTTTTCTCTCCCCTCAGGAGGTGAGGAGCAGCCATGGAAGATAAGGCAGTGGGCACCGAGCTGGTGAAGATCGAGGCCCCAGACATGATGCCCGGTCCCCCGCGGGTGGATCTGCAGCTGCCGGGTCAGCTTAAGTGCGAGCCGCCGTTAGATGGAGATGGCGTCATGTTGCGGGGGTCCATGGACTGCCTGGTGGATTACAACTTGGGGACCCAGCTCACAGTGGAGCAAGAGATACAGATCGGGGATGGCGCCCCACCATGTCTGAGCTACGATATGGCTTTCCTGCCCAGGAAGACCCCGAAACCGCGGCAGAGGAAACTCTCCGGAGAGCGGAACTTTAACTGCGGCCAATGCAGCAAAAGCTTCCTACGTAGCACTGACCTGGCCAAGCACGAGAAGGCCCACACGGACGAGAGGACATACATGTGCAACATCTGTGGGAAGAACTTCCGCCGGCACACGTCGCTGCTGATCCACGCGCGTATCCATACCGGAGAGCGGCCCTATCAGTGCACTCAGTGTGGGAAGAGCTTCATACAGAGGCAGCACCTCACCACACACCAGCGGACGCACACCGGGGAGAAGCCCTTTCAGTGCATCGAGTGTGGTAAGGGCTTCCGATGGAGGTCCGAGCTCCTCAAGCACCAGAAGAACCACACGGAGAAGGTGAGAACTGCAGCTATACCTGTGCTATACTGAGAGCCGCACGTGCAATGCTGTGGTGGTCGGGGGTACTGCATCTATACCTGTGCTATACTGAGAGCCGCACGTGTAATGCTGTGGTGGTCGGGGTAGGCCGGGGGTACTGTAGCTATACCTGTGCTATACTGAGAGCCGCACGTGTAATGCTGTGGTGGTCGGGGTAGGCCGGGGGTACTGCAGCTATACCTGTGCTATACTGAGAGCCGCACGTGTAATGCTGTGGTGGTCGGGGTAGGCCGGGGGTACTGCAGCTATACCTGTGCTATACTGAGAGCCGCACGTGTAATGCTGTGGTGGTCGGGATAGGCCGGGGGTACTGCAGAGTCAGGTGAACCTGTGTGTGACACGGAGGAGATGGCGGAGCCACAAGCCGGTTACTGTATTCTAGTCCTCTGTATTCCTTATTAACCCTCCATTGTAATCCAGGTCTGTGCCTCTTATGTTCGCAGCCCTCCATGGGATTTGATGACCTGGCCTCGTCTTTCTCCAAAGAAGAATGGATGGAGCTGGAGGAATGGCAGAAGGAACTGTACAGGAACGTCATGAAGGAGACCTCCGAGACGCTAATATCTCTTGGTAAGGCCTACACTACACTACACTACACTACACCAAACCACATCACACTACACCACACATGGCTATTCCCGTTACAGGAAGATGTGGCTTTGGCCGTCCATGCTTAATCTGGCCCATAGGTGCGTGTGCAGGCCCACCGAGGGGACACATGTACAGATTCGCTGCGGTGCAATGACCTGTACATTCATGTTGAGATGTGGTGACACGAGTACAGCCGCGCTGAGGTGTAGTGTGGTGCCACGTGTAATTATGCAATGAGGTGTGTTGACACGTGTACAGCGCGCTGAGATGTAGTGTGGTGCCACGTGTAATTATGCAATGAGGTGTGTTGACACGTGTACAGCCGCGCCGAGGTGTGTTGTCTCGTGTACAGCCGAGGTGAGTTGACGCGTGTACAGCCGCGCCGAGGTGTGGTGATGCGAGTACAGCCGTGCCGAGGTGTGGTGACGCGAGTACAGCCGTGCCGAGGTGTGGTGACGCGAGTACAGCCGTGCCGAGGTGTGGTGACGCGTGTACAGCCGCGCCGAGGTGTGTTGACACGTGTACAGCCGCGCCGAGGTGTGTTGACACGTGTACAGCCGCGCCGAGGTGTGTTGACACGTGTACAGCCGAGGTAAGTTGACACGTGTACAGCCGCGCCGAGGTGTGGTGACGCGAGTACAGCCGCACCGAGGTGTGGTGACGCGAGTACAGCCGCGCTGAGGTGTGGTGACTTGTGTAGTGCGGTGGCATGTGTAATTGGATTCGGTATGAAATCCCGATGGTCAAAATACCGACAGCTATTGACAGACGGTCAAAATCTCGACATGGTCAAAACACCGACCTTTAAAATCCCGACAAGGTCTAAATGCCGACATATAGAATGTAGACAGGTGGAAAAGTCAACATGACTTTCGGTCGACATGGGTTTTTGACTCAAATGCCGACATAGTCGACATGGACACAGTTGGAAGTCAACCGCAGCCCCTTGCTTCGCTCGCAATGCTTCGGGCACGGTGCACACAATTTTTTTCCTCCCACCACCCCTTAGTGCAGGCATTCCCAACCACGGTCCTCAAGGCACGCCAACAGGTTTTAGTGATATCCAGGCTTGAGCACAGGTGACTTAATTAGTACCTGAGTGTCACGACCACCATCTCATCTACCCTGGCTCCCTGTGCTGTCCCAGTCCTACAGACCTCTGATATGCTACCCTCTGTCTTGGCACTCACCTCCGCTGCTGATACCCATGCTGGCTGTCTGCGTTCCGGCCATCTTCTTGGTTGCTACAGCCTATGCTGCGCGGCTCCAAAGCGTGAGGTTACACGTGCAGCCAATCACTGCTCAGCTCTACCCTTAAAGTCTGACTAGCCAGGCCAGACCCGCCGTCAGTACAATGATGTCTACCCGCTAACATCATTGGTCACTCCTGGCTATCCCTGTAGTATCCACTACAGCTCTCCCTCGCATCCTGGTGAAAGTCTTCTCTGATCTCCCTGCTGATCGTCCACTGCTCCACCATATCATCACGGAACCCTCTGCCGCCTATTAGGATAGGACAAGGTTAACCCCCCCCAAAAGGGTGTCATCTTCTTTCTTCATTCCTGACGGTTATTATCCGTGGTCGCATCCCTGGTCCTGCAGCTACGATCCTACTCAGTGTAAACATGGGGTATTGGGGAATGGGACAGTATACCTATGCACTAATACCCACCAAAAAAAATGATTTGGAAAATCAGGTTTAATGTATATTTGTATCCACAATCTATAATTTGTGTGCCTTGGCACACGGTTACTGTGTGGAGGTGCTCCCCTGAGAGTAAAAATGAAGTCAAAAGGAGAAGAGAAAGTACTCTCTTGGTTTGGGGGCACGCTTTTTTATAAAACTTAACGTTTATTCATTGGTTGTTTTAAAATAGTTTAATAATAAGTACGGACATTACGTTTAAACATACATGACATACAAAACACATACACACAATTCCTTATTGTTGTGAACTACCATCTATGACAAGCAGTATCTTCTGCAAATTTGAGAATACTTTGTTAAATACTTGTGTGACAAACTGCTTATCTAGCGGTAGTGATATCCTTTGAGTGTTATAAGGAATTTTATTTTAGAGGACACCTATGTTAGGTGAGTGGATAGCGAATTTCTTTTACTGTGTTTTGTCAATATAAAAAATATTTTTTTGACAAGCAATTTTAGTAAGAGAGAGTACCCCTAGTATGGAAGAAAATAATGGGGGAAAAAAAAGGGGCTTATATCAGCATACATGCATTATCTTATTCTCTATAAGTCAATTTGGTCGTGTGGTAACTTCACAAAATCTGCTGCTCTATATCACTTCAGAGATATAGAATATACATAGTAGTAATAGGTTAGCAAAGACTGAAAAAAAGAGATTTAGGTTAGGTAGAGGTGTGTCAGTTTATCCCCGCAAGATGGTTTTTGCACGGGAACTGCTGCTGATTGTCGTAATGGATTGGTTTGCCCAATCCCCACAATTGAGCGAGTTTACTCCGTGCTTCAGTTGCAGATGTGGATAAGAAAAAGTAGGTTACTTCTATCCACATTAGGGAAAGGACCCCCCTGATTTCTTATAGTAATAGTCACAAATGCTAGCTGCTGTGATTATGTCAGCAGCAGTGTATTGGTTCCCCTAAAAGGGGGATCTTACCACTACCCGAGTGGACCAACCGAGCATTTGTGACTATTACTATAAGAAATTTCTATGTATAGACATTGAATGTGGGAGACCACAGAAAAATATCTTGGGGTGTCTGATAGAGAGATTGCTCCTGCTGCTTAAATTAATACATTTGCATCAGACGATTGTATGGCTACACTGCTTAACATCTGTTATTACAGTTATAAGAAACTTCTATGCATAGATATTTAACTTGCTCCTGCTGATTATCTAAAAATATTAGCACAGGACTGCTATAATATTATACTATCCAACATTTGCTATTATAGTTACAAGAGGTCTGGTGTTAGATACAGAGATTTCTCTCGCAGTTTTCAATTGTTTAAAATCGTTATACATAATTATCTTCCATTTTCTGGTGGCACCAAAAGACGAGACGCACCGCTCATCGCCCATCAATGCCAAGAGCACATGGGAGAAAGCAGCGTGTGAGGTAATCCATAAGTGTCACCAATCTAACTACTATTCTATTATCACTTTCTGGTTATACCCACCCACGATCGAAGGGACTATTCCCTGCAAGGGCATTGGCCAATCAGGGGGGTCCTTTCCCTAACGTGGATAGAAGTAACCTACTTTTTCTTATCCACATCTGCAACTGAAGCACGGAGTAAACTCGCTCAATTGTGGGGATTGGGCAAACCAATCCATTACGACAATCAGCAGCAGTTCCCGTGCAAAAACCATCTTGCGGGGATAAACTGACACACCTCTACCTAACCTAAATCTCTTTTTTTCAGTCTTTGCTAACCTATTACTACTATGTATATTCTATATCTCTGAAGTGATATAGAGCAGCAGATTTTGTGAAGTTACCACACGACCAAATTGACTTATAGAGAATAAGATAATGCATGTATGCTGATATAAGCCCCTTTTTTTTCCCCCATTATTTTCTTCCATACTAGGGGTACTCTCTCTTACTAAAATTGCTTGTCAAAAAAATATTTTTTATATTGACAAAACACAGTAAAAGAAATTCGCTATCCACTCGCCTAACATAGGTGTCCTCTAAAATAAAATTCCTTATAACACTCAAAGGATATCACTACCGCTAGATAAGCAGTTTGTCACACAAGTATTTAACAAAGTATTCTCAAATTTGCAGAAGATACTGCTTGTCATAGATGGTAGTTCACAACAATAAGGAATTGTGTGTATGTGTTTTGTATGTCATGTATGTTTAAACGTAATGTCCGTACTTATTATTAAACTATTTTAAAACAACCAATGAATAAACGTTAAGTTTTATAAAAAAGCGTGCCCCCAAACCAAGAGAGTACTTTCTCTTCTCCTTTTGACGATCCTACTCAGCACAGATTCAACTGGACTTCATCTTCTAATCCTTCATCCAATCATTCAACCATCCAATTCTTCATCCAATCTTTCTTTCAATCATCCAATTATTCAACTTCCCAATCATCTTCAAGCTCTCCAATAAGTATTGTTTATTATTGTCTTCCTTCAGTTTATCAATATCTACAGTTATTCTTTATGCCATCATTCATATCTTGTACTGCAGTATCTGTATTAAAAAAGGTTTAATTTTATCCAATTGCTTCACTCCAATCTGTCATTCAGCCCTACATTAAAGCACCCAGCCTCCGTTACACTCCAGCTGGTGCTTCACGAAACGTGACACTGAGTGATTCTGATTAAACCATCTGTGCTGAAGCCTGGATATCACTAAAACCTGCACTGTTAGTGTGCCTTTAGGACTGTGGTTGAGAATGCCTGCCCTAGTGGTTGGTAGGGAATGAAATACCGCCTGTCTGGTCAAAAAACAGTTTTGATCGTAGTACATCTTATACAGTCGCATCGCATGCTCTATAGCGGCATGCGATACGATTTTTAATTGTGAAAGCACCCTGATGGGTGCTTTCAATGTTAAATGCACCCCCATTGGCAACGCCACCCCAAAGCACGGCGACCGCAGCGGTACGCGTCCTCCGACCTTTTCATACCCCCACTATCCACGTCGTCGTGGAGTTGACTTTAGATAGTGTGGCGAGCCACCGAGCCCGAAGCGTGGCGAGCGCACACGGATTACTTTACATGTATTATGGCTCCCCTTGCGTGGCTCGCCACGCTTCGAGCTCGTATTCCGCATCCCCTCGCGGGGCTCGCCACACTATCTACAATCAACTCCACACCGACGTGGATAGTGGGGGTATGAAAAGGTAGGAGGACGCGTACCGCTGTGCTCGCCACGCTTCGGAATGGGGGTGCATTTAACATTGTAAGCACCCATCAGGGTGCTTTCACAATTAAAAATCGTATCGCATGCAATTTGCTGGCATGCAATGCAATGTACAAGCACTCCTGTTAATTTTACATGAATATCGCATAGCACACCACGAAGTATGGTATGCGATGGGCGCCGTGCTAGGAAACAAGTACCCTACATTCTATATGTCGGGATTTTAAATGTCGGGATTTTGACCATTGGGATTTTGACTGCATCCCGTGTAATTATGGTGTGGTGACACGCGTACAGGTGCACTGAGATATAGTGCGGTGCCACGTGTAATTATGCGATGAGGTGTGGTGACATGCGTACAGGTGCACTGAGATATAGTGCGGTGCCACGTGTAATAATGCGATGAGGTGTGGTGACACGCGTACAGGTGCACTGAGATGTTGTGCGGTGCCACGTGTAATTATGCGATGAGGTGTGGTGACATGCGTACAGGTGCACTGAGATATAGTGCGGTGCCACGTGTAATAATGCGATGAGGTGTGGTGACACGCGTACAGGTGCACTGAGATGTAGTGCGGTGCCACGTGTAATAATGCGATGAGGTGTGGTGACACACGTACAGGTGCACTGAGATGTAGTACGGTGCCACGTGTAATAATGTGATGAGGTGTGGTGACACGCGTACAGGTGCACTGAGATGTAGTGCGGTGCCACGTGTAATTATGTGATGAGGTGTGGTGACACGCGTACAGGTGCACTGAGATGTAGTGCGGTGCCACGTGTAATTATGCGATGAGGTGTGGTGATACATGTACAGATGTAGTGCGGTGCCACATGCAATTATGCAATGAGGTGTGGTGACACGTGTACAGGTGCACTGAGATGTAGTGCGGTGCCACGTGTAATTATGCGATGAGGTGTGGTGACACGTGTACAGGTGCACTGAGATGTAGTGCGGTACCACGTGTAATTATGTGATGAGGTGTGGTAACACGCGTACAGGTGCACTGAGATGTAGTGCGGTGCCACGTGTAATTATGTGATGAGGTGTGGTGACACGCGCACAGGTGCACTGAGATGTAGTACGGTGCCACGTGTAATAATGTGATGAGGTGTGGTGACACGCGTACAGGTGCACTGAAATGTAGTGCGGTGCCACGTGTAATAATGTGATGAGGTGTGGTGACACGTGTACAGGTGCACTGAGATGTAGTGCGGTGCCACGTGTAATTATGCAATGAGGTTTGGTGACACGTGTACAGGTGCACTGAGATGTAGTGCGGTGCCACGTGTAATTATGCGATGAGGTGTGGTGACACGTGTACAGGTGCACTGAGATGTAGTGCGGTACCACGTGTAATTATGTGATGAGGTGTGGTAACACGCGTACAGGTGCACTGAGATGTAGTGCGGTGCCACGTGTAATTATGTGATGAGGTGTGGTGACACGCGCACAGGTGCACTGAGATGTAGTAGTAACTCAGGGGTTCCCAAACTTTTTGGAATCACGGTACCCTGGAGTATCAGAATTTTTTTCGTGGCACCCCTAGGCCAAATGTTTGTTATTGTGTACTTTAAAAAAATATATATTACATTAAATAAATTGTGTTTATATGTGATCCTTAGGTCCAGTTATGTTGTGAGGGACAGTATTCACTTCAGTTTGTTCTAATATTGTATGATTGGAAGCCATAAGCACTGATTTTCCCTATTACATTGACCATAAATACAATGAATTGTTCCTGGAACACCATCCCAGGGCCCCCCTGCAAGTGCTATGAGGCACCCCAGGGTGCCGCGGCACACAGTTTGGGAACCACTGTTTTAACTATTAAAATGTTGGATTTTTGTTGCTGTGACACCTGTCTGATTTCTCCGTGGTACAATGGGCCCACGCGATAGCAGAAACTTGTATATTCTGTGCGGCTGCTTCATCAGGATGGGGTACAGTGGCGTAACCTGTGTCTCAGGCAGCGTACAGAGGGGGTGGTCACAGGATACCCCCTCTCTGCCACTACGGTGACCATTATATGCTGCTAATGGTGGAACATGTCCCATGGAGATCCTAGGTCTCCCCGCAGATAGGGCCCTGGTCAGGAATTGAACTACTGACCTCAGCGCTGCCTGTGAGCAATGGTAACCACTACGCCGCCATGCTCTCCATTGCCTCATTAGGAAAGCAGGAAGTTATGCATTTGATGCATACACAGATCATTATAGTAGTCTTGTTATGCGATGTGGTGACATGCGTACAGGTGCACTGAGATGTGGTGGACACCGTTGGCGTGGCTGTATGGGTATGTGGGCACATTTAGGGACATCGGGCCAGATTCATAGTAGTGCAGTACTGCTGCTGCAGATGCCAGTTTTGACTGGCTGGGATTTGTATAGAGATGCCCACCAGAGCCGCCGCCGCCACCACTGCCCCACAACTGCGCACACACACCGATGTAGATCCGGGAAACGTTGACTCCATCTGAGTCCGAGGGCTGTGCTGTAATGGCCAACGCAACTGTGGCACCGTAGACAGGACTGCATTTGGCAGCTGATCTATGCTGGCACGCGTGACATGGGCATAGCGTACATCTGGGATTCAGGCCCATTGTCTGTTGCTGGGACTTGCACACCCCATTTACCTCTCCTGTGTCTCCTCTGTCCTGCCCAGGTGAAGGCTTGGTGGAGAAGGCCATCATTGAGAAGACCCCAGATGTCCTGGACCCCGCTGGCAGCTTGGCTGTGGAGTGCACCAACAACTTACCGCTCTGCGCTGAAGGGTCGGTGGCGTGCAGCAACACTCAGAGCGTGGGGGGAGGAGCCTTGGGGCAGACCGCGGACAATGCTGAGGAGAAGGCAGTGGCCTTCACAGAGGGAGTGGATAAAGTCCGCGTGAAGTTCCTAGACCGGTCAAACGCCAGCAGCACGGAGCGGGCACACGCCTGCGCTGAGTGCGGCAAAGTCTTCTACAACAAGCGGACACTGAAAGCTCACCTGAGGGCTCACCTGGGGGAACGGTCATACATCTGTAACGTGTGCGGGAAGTGCTTCCGGCGGCACACCTCGCTACTCATCCACGAGCGCATTCACACCGGGGAACGCCCTTACCACTGCACCCAATGCGGCAAGAGCTTTGTACAACGCCAGCACCTCAACACGCACCAGAAAACCCACACCGGGGAGAAGCCCTTCCAGTGCCAGGACTGTGGCAAAGGCTTCCGCTGGAGGTCCGAGCTGGTGAAACACCAGAAGGTCCATGAGGAAGAGGTGGGTGTAACGCGGGTGGTGACCTTCTATGGGGTGGGTGTAACGCGGGTACTAGTAGCTGGGACGCGGGTGGTGACGCTCTATGGGGGTGGGTGTAACGCGGGTGCTAGTAGCTGGGACGCCGGTGGTGACGCTCTATGGGGACGGGTGTAGGGCATTGCGTGGTACGGGGGCTCTGCGTTATATACTGTGACGGGAATAGGGCATTGTGTGGTACGGGGGGCTCTGCGTTATATACTGATCCGGGAATAGGGCATTGCGTGGTACGGGGGGGGCTCTGCGTTATATACTGATCCGGGAATAGGGCATTGCGTGGTACGGGGGGGGCTCTGCGTTATATACTGATCCGGGAATAGGGCATTGCGTGGTACGGGGGGCTCTGCGCTATATACTGATCCGGGAATAGGGCATTGTGTGGTACGGGGGGCTCTGCGTTATATACTGATCCGGGAATAGGGCATTGTGTGGTACGGGGGGCTCTGCGTTATATACTGATCCGGGAATAGGGCATTGCGTGGTACGGGGGGGGCTCTGCGTTATATACTGATCCGGGAATAGGGCATTGCGTGGTACGGGGGGCTCTGCGCTATATACTGATCCGGGAATAGGGCATTGCGTGGTACGGGGGGGGGCTCTGCGTTATATACTGATCCGGGAATAGGGCGTTGCGTGGTACGGGGGGCTCTGCGTTATATACTGATCCGGGAATAGGGCATTGCGTGGTACGGGGGGGGCTCTGCGTTATATACTGATCCGGGAATAGGGCATTGCGTGGTACGGGGGGCTCTGCGCTATATACTGATCCGGGAATAGGGCATTGCGTGGTACGGGGGGGGGCTCTGCGCTATATACTGATCCGGGAATAGGGCGTTGCGTGGTACGGGGGGCTCTGCGTTATATACTGATCCGGGAATAGGGCATTGCGTGGTACGGGGGGGGGGGGTTTGATGTTATATACTGATCCGGGAATAGGGCACTGCGTGGTACGGGGGGGTGGGGGTTTGTTATATACTGATCCGGGAATTGGGCATTACGTGGTACGGGGGGGGGGGTTGTTATATACTGATCCGGGAATAGGGCATTGCGTGGTACGGGGGGGGGGCTCTCCAGGCTGCTTTGTATACTCGACAGAGGGGGTTTTGGATTCTGCACTCAATTGATTCTGTTTCTTGCCCTATATTATCGGGCTAATGCCGCTATTTTTATTTGTATGTAGCGGGGGTGCTATCCTGACCAACTGGGGGTCAGCGATCAAAAAAGGGGAGGAAAAAGACAGTTGTTTGTGGATGCACTCCTGATCGACAAGGATCGATCCTTATATTTTGATAAGTTTTTCTTTTTAAGTAAAACCGTGGGGATTCCTGTTGTCTTTATTTAATTGGTATTTGACAAGGAATTTTTCCACAAACTTGCGAAAATTAGAGGTTAAAAATATCCCAACATACATACATACACAAGGTGAGGAAAAGTAAAGATTTGTGTTGGAAAGAGTTTTAAAACGTGTAGGCAGATTCTAATAGGATGCTGTTAATTTGTAATATTCAGGTGGTATTCCCTTGTGACATGTGCTTTATTGTTTGTGTGTCACACTGTTTATATAAATTTGGTCACCCAATTTTTGGGAGTGTGCCCTGGGCTTGGTTGGGAGGTGTGTAGATTTTATTAAAGGTTGTGGTAGTTTTAGATCTATATGAATTACCACTGGTCTTTATTGACCGTTATTCCTGTTGTGTGATGATGCGGTTTTATTTATACATTTTCAAGAGTAGCTGGCTAGCTTGAAGAAGCACTTAATGCGAAACACGTGTCCTAGACCCGTGATAGGCAGATGAATAGGATGTAATTTGTGTATCTATTGTTATGTCATACTCACTGTTTAATATATTGTAATTTTACTGCTTAGACCTAGTGCTAGTGGAAGAACAAACTACTTCTGCTCACGCAGTCTGCCCCTACAGGGTAACCTGCAGAGAATATACTGCATACCAGCATTAATCAAAACATAGCACACCGCCAAATGTAAGGCACCTAATATCTTAGATACCACCGAATACCAATAAGGTCAAAGAAAGGTGGAAGTCAGATGTGTGCACATAGCGAAAAATATTAAAACGCTATACCATTTATATGTTTTGTAACAGCTGTGCATAAGAACTCACTGGCAAACCCAGCCAGCAGAGGTGTGCTAAACATACATATATAAATAACCACCAGCAGAGGTCAGCAGTAACCAATGGAAGAGAAATAAAAATGTATCATTAAATACATATAATATTACTTATCTGAGATCCTGGGCAAAAAGCCAGACAGGAATATATTAGTAGCAAAAAGTATCCACTCATAGCTACAGAAACCAGATGAAATGATTCTCTGTCCTTTAAAAAGTACTTACATCACCCAGCCCATTTAATAACAATAGGAGGAAAAGTGTGATAAGCGGTAATATGTATATACATCAAATACGCCTCAAAACGTATTATGGGAAATATAACCCATATATTTCTTTCCCAACAGTAACGTGTGACATAGAGCCAAATTGGAAAACAAGGAGGCCAAATCACACATCTGAGGAGAATACAACATATACTTTTAAAAATTAAATGTGACATAGAGCCAAAATTTGAGGCCATATCACAGACCCAATTCACTATCTAAACGCTAATAAACAGCTAAATATGTATATGTGCCAAATTTGAAAAGCTCACCCACAGTAATATATGCAGTATAAAATTACTTAACCCCAGGTATAAGATCATCAAAACCTGTGGAGAATACAGCATATATCCAGAAATTAATTAAGTGTGACATAGAGCTGAACTCACGGCCAAATCACACAGCCTATTGGAGATCAAATTAAACTGTGGAGATTAACCCATATACTTACAGCAGAGTGGGATATAGAGCCTAAATTCTGGCCAAACCACACAAGTGACCATCTCATGAGAATGTATAAATAAAACCGCATCATCACACAACAGGAATAACGGTCAATAAAGACCAGTGGTAATTCATATAGATCTAAAACTACCACAACCTTTAATAAAATCTACACACCTCCCAACCAAGCCCAGGGCACACTCCCAAAAATTGGGTGACCAAATTTATATAAACAGTGTGACACACAAACAATAAAACACATGTCACAAGGGAATACCACCTGAATATTACAAATTAACAGCATCCTATTAGAATCTGCCTACACGTTTTAAAACTCTTTCCAACACAAATCTTTACTTTTCCTCACCTTGTGTATGTATGCAAGTTTGTGGGAAAATTCCTTGTCAAATACCAATTAAATAAAGACAACAGGAATCCCCACGGTTTTACTTAAAAAGAAAAACTTATCAAAATATAAGTATCGATCCTTGTCGATCAGGAGTGCATCCACAAACAACTGTCTTTTTCCTCCCCTTTTTTGATTGCTTTGTATACTCACCCTCTTGTTGTATTTCAGGCCGCAGACGCCTCCATTAAGGAAGAACAGGGGGACTGTGACCGCTGTGAGGACGGAGATGGCGCTAATGCAGGTACGGCATCTGGAGCTCTCCGTCAGTCCAAGTATAATGGAAGAGGTTACTATGCAATAGAAGAGACACAGCCTTGTGTATGTATATATGGGGCAGGTTACCTATCTATATCTCTGTCATTGGGAGTCCGTAAAGTAAATGCCGCTTTCCTCTGCTTCTTACGTAAGGTGATCGCCCCAAAAGCCTTCCAGCAAAGCACAGGAGTGCAGGAAAGAGGCGCCCCCGTATCCCCAAAGCGGACAAGGCCCATGCCTGCGCAGAGTGCGGTAAAATCTTCTACAACAAGCGCACATTGAAGGCGCACCTTCGGGCTCACCTCGGGGAGAGGTCGTACATCTGCAACGTCTGTGGCAAGTGTTTCCGCAGGCACACAGCACTACTGATCCACGAGCGGATTCACACCGGCGAGAGGCCCTACAAGTGTGCGCAGTGCGGCAAGACCTTCATTTCAGCAGCAGCATCTCACCACCCACAAGAGAATCCACACCGGGAGAAGCCCTTTCCCTGCGATGTCTGCGGGAACAGCTATCGGTGGCGGTCCGAGCTGGTCAAACATCAGAAGGTCCACGAGAAGGAGGTAACGCAATGCGCTGGGCTTCATTCAGACAATGTTCTTGGTTATTTGCTGCTGCGTAACAAGTTCTGAAAACCCGTATGCAGCTGCGTTACTCAGTGTGCGCTCTGCTGGTATGGGGGCGGGCAGTATTGGCAACGGCCTGTAGTGAAAGTGACTGGTCTGGTATAAGTGTATATAAGCAGTGTGTTACCGCGTGACAGTGGGCGCCCTTAGGCCTCATTCACAGACTGCTACACCAGGGAGGGGTGATGGCGGTATCTGCATATAACCACATCTGCCTCCCTGACTCGGACTACGGTCTGTCTGCCTCCCTCCCTCCCTGACTCTGGCTACTGTCTGTCTGCCTCCCTGCCTCGGACTACGGCCTGCCTGCCTCCCTCCCTGACTCGGCTACGGTCTGCCTGCCTCCCTCCCTGACTCGGGCTACGGCCTGCCTCCCTCCCTCCCTGACTCGGGCTACGGCCTGCCTGCCTCCCTCCCTGACTTTGGCTATGGTTTGCCTGCATTGGGCTACGGTCTGTCTGCCTCCCTCCCTGACTCTGGCTACGGTCTGTCTGCCTCCCTCCCTGACTCTGGCTACGGTCTGTCTGCCTCCCTCCCTGACTCTGGCTACGGTCTGTCTGCCTCCCTCCCTGACTCTGGCTACGGTCTGTCTGCCTCCCTCCCTGACTCTGGCTACGGTCTGCCTGCCTCCCTCCCTGACTCTGGCTACGGTCTGCCTGCCTCCCTCCCTGACTCTGGCTACGGTCTGCCTGCCTATCTCCCTGACTCTGGCTACAGCCTGCCTGCCTCCCTCCCTGACTCTGGCTACGGTCTGCCTGCCTCCCTCCCTGACTCTGGCTACGGTCTGTCTGCCTTCCTCCCTCCCTGACTACGGTCTGCCTGCCTCCCTCCCTGACTCTGGCTACGGTCTGTCTGCCTATCTCCCTGACTCTGGCTACGGTCTGCCTGCCTATCTCCCTGACTCTGGCTACAGCCTGCCTGCCTCCCTCCCTGACTCTGGCTACGGTCTGTCTGCCTCCCTCCCTGACTGGCTACGGTCTGTCTGCCTCCCTCCCTGACTCTGGCTACGGTCTGTCTGCCTCCCTCCCTGACTCTGGCTACGGTCTGTCTGCCTCCCTCCCTGACTCTGGCTACGGTCTGCCTGCCTCCCTCCCTGACTCTGGCTACGGTCTGCCTGCCTATCTCCCTGACTCTGGCTACAGCCTGCCTGCCTCCCTCCCTGACTCTGGCTACGGTCTGCCTGCCTCCCTCCCTGACTCTGGCTACGGTCTGCCTGCCTCCCTCCCTGACTCGGGCTACAGTCTGCCTGCCTCCCTCCCTGACTCGGGCTACGGTCTGCCTGCCTTCCTCCCTCCCTGACTACGGTCTGTCTGCCTCCCTCCCTGACTACGGTCTGTCTGCCTCCCTCCCTGACTCTGACTACGGTCTGTCTGCCTCCCTCCCTGACTCTGACTACGGTCTGTCTGCCTCCCTCCCTGACTCTGGCTACGGTCTGTCTGCCTCCCTCCCTGACTCTGACTACGGTCTGCCTGCCTCCCTCCCTGACTCGGGCTACGGCCTGCCTGCCTCCCTCCCTGACTCTGGCTACGGTCTGCCTGCCTCCCTCCCTGACTCGGGCTACGGTCTGCCTGCCTCCCTCCCTGACTCGGGCTACGGTCTGCCTGCCTCCCTCCCTGACTCGGGCTACGGTCTGCCTGCCTCCCTCCCTGACTCGGGTTACGGTCTGCCTGCCTCCCTCCCTGACTCGGGCTACGGTCTGCCTGCCTGCCTCCCTCCCTGACTCAGGCTACGGCCTGCCTGCTCACCTAATGGAAGGGAAAGAAAAACTTTATGTAGCTATTAGTCAGAGCAGCCTTCCTCTCTCCCACTCCCATGCCCCTTCCTCCTTGTGCCTCAACCTTGCCCCCTTTCTCTCTCCCCCTTCTCTCTTGCTCCCATTCTAACACTTTCTCCCCCTCTCTTTTCATCCCTCCATTGTCTCTGTCCTTGTTCACCCCATTCCTGGGCATTTCTGACTCAGGTGGTAGGGGTCTGAAGCCAGACAAAGGGGCATTACATCACACATTGATAACCTCATTGTTATCAGCAGTCAGTGTTGGCATATAGATGGATCCGCACACTAGGGCAGCACTAGTGTGACATGAGCTGTTCTCAGATCTGGCTGCTGGCCCCTCCTCCTCCTTGTCATCCGCACATTACCATTGGCTGGTGGCGGCTGTTGCTCACTCTCTCCTGTTGTCCCGGGTTAAGGGCTTGTTGCTGAAGAAGCTGCCTTGGATTTAGAGAGGAGTCACAGGGAGCTCAGTGAGGGGATCCTCAGGGTCATGGCGTTCACATGAGGGCGTTTTAACTGTACCCCCTGGGGCCACTACATACTGAAAACAATTGGCATAAGGTCCATCCTGTGTTCTACAAGCAGATGAGCCATGCACAATGGGTGTCAATGGGGTTTCTTTTTTTTTTCTATGAGGGACAATTCCCATGATTTTTTTTTTTTTTTTTTTTTTTTTATGTGGGAACTGATGCAGTTTTTTTTTTTTTTCATGTGAGGGCCAATGTATTTTATATTTGGTACCTCAGGATTGGTGTGGATGTGTTTTTTTTTTTCATATAGGTGCCAATGGTTTTCTTTTTGTCCTGTGAGGGCCAATGTATTTTTCCTGTGGGAGCCTGATGGTGTACCATGGCAATTGTATCATCTGCACTAGGTTATCCGTCTGCCCCCCTGGCTGTGCTGGAAGAGGATGAAGCCCCTGCCGGTGACAATAACGCCCTGTCTTCTTCTGTTTCAGAGTTCTGCCACCGGCTCAGAGGAAGCCCAGAAAGGTGAGGAACGTTGTCGCTGACGTGTCCCAGACCGTACTACAAGGTTTATAGTATATGATGTGGGATTTAAGGATTCCCGATTGATTATTAAGGTCTGTTCCCCTTAGAGCCGTCAGGACGGAAGCGTCGCTACAAACGCGAGGGGCAAGGTCCTCTGGGAGCCCTGGAGAGAGGCAAAGCTCTGGGCAAGCGGGCACGGATGCTGTTACGTCAGCGGGCACAGAAAGGGGATCGGGCTCTTTCCTGCCAAGAGTGTGGCAAGAACTTCCTGAACAAGCGGACGTTGCGCTCCCACCAGCGCGTGCACACAGACGAGCGCTCCTATATCTGCAACGTGTGCGGGAAGAGTTTCCGTAGGCACACCTCCCTCCTGATTCATGAACGGATCCACACAGGGGAACGGCCGTACCAGTGCGCTCAGTGCGGCAAGTCCTTCATACAGCGCCAGCACCTCACCACTCACCTGAAGACGCACACCGGGGAGAAGCCCTTCCAGTGCTCCCAGTGCGGGAAAGGCTTCCGCTGGAGGTCGGAGCTGCTGAAACATCAGAAGGTCCACGAGGAGGAGGAGGTAACGCCTGCACTGCTCATGTGTGATACATCCCATATCCCACGCTCTGGTCAGAAGATGAACCCTGCCCTCCCGATATAGAGAATCCCGACCGGGGGTGCATATGTACCCTAACCCTTACCCCCAGTAGTGCCTACTTCCAGCTCCCATACCCTGCCACCTGAACCGAACCCCCGTAACCTGCTGCCTACCCCCCCCCCCTCCCCCACAGCCTAACCCTCTCCCCTTACCCCAGTAGTGCCTACGCCCAGCTCCCATACCCTGCCACCTGAACCAAACCCCCGTAACCTGCTGCCTACCCCCCCCCTGCAGCCTAACCCTCTCCCCTTACCCCAGTAGTGCCTACGCCCAGCTCCCATACCCTGCCACCTGAACCGAACACCTGTAACCTGCTGCCTACCCCCCCCTCCCCCGCAGCCTAACCCTCTCCCCTTCCCCTAGTAGTGCCTACGCCCAACTCCCATACCCTGCCACCTGAACCAAACCCCCGTAACCTGCTGCCTACCCCCCCCCCCTGCAGCCTAACCCTCTCCCCTTACCCCAGTAGTGCCTACGCCCAACTCCCATACCCTGCCACCTGAACCAAACCCCCGTAACCTGCTGCCTACCCCCCCCCCCCTGCAGCCTAACCCTCTCCCCTTACCCCAGTAGTGCCTACGCCCAGCTCCTATACCCTGCCACCTGAACCGAACCCCCGTAACCTGCTGCCTACCCCCCCCCCCCCTCCCCCACAGCCTAACCCTCTCCCCTTACCCTAGTAGTGCCTACGCCCAGCTCCTATACCCTGCCACCTGAACCGAACCCCCGTAACCTGCTGCCTACCCCCCCTCCCCCACAGCCTAACCCTCTCCCCTTACCCCAGTAGTGCCTACGCCCAGCTCCCATACCCTGCCACCTGAACCGAACCCCCGTAACCTGCTGCCTACCCCCCCCCCCTCCCCCACAGCCTAACCCTCTCCCCTTACCCCAGTAGTGCCTACGCCCAACTCCCATACCCTGCCACCTGAACCGAACCCCCGTAACCTGCTGCCTACCCCCCCCCCCCCCCGCAGCCTAACCCTCTCCCCTTACCCCAGTAGTGCCTACGCCCAACTCCCATACCCTGCCGCCTGAACCGAACACCTGTAACCTGCTGCCTACCCCCCCCCCCCCTGCAGCCTAACCCTCTCCCCTTACCCCAGTAGTGCCTACGCCCAACTCCCATACCCTGCCGCCTGAACCGAACACCTGTAACCTGCTGCCTAACTCCCCTCCCCCCCGCAGCCTAACCCTCTCCCCTTACCCCAGTAGTGCCTACGCCCAGCTCCCATACCCTGCCGCCTGAACCGAACACCTGTAACCTGCTGCCTACCCCCCCTCCCCCGCAGCCTAACCCTCTCCCCTTACCCCAGTAGTGCCTACGCCCAACTCCCATACCCTGCCGCCTGAACTGAACCCCCGTAACCTGCTGCCTACCCCCCCCCTGCAGCCTAACCCTCTCCCCTTACCCCAGTAGTGCCTACGCCCAACTCCCATACCCTGCCACCTGAACCGAACACCTGTAACCTGCTGCCTACCCCCCCCCCTGCAGCCTAACCCTCTCCCCTTACTCCAATATTGCCTACGCCCAGCTCCCATACCCTGCCGCCTGAACCGAACCCCCATAACCTGCTGCCTACCCCCCCTCTCCCACAGCCTAACCCTCTCCCCTTAGTCCAACACCCATACCCTGCCGCCTGAACCGAACCCCCATAACCTGCTGCCTACCCCCCCCCCCCTGCAGCCTAACCCTCTCCCCTTACCCCAGTAGTGCCTACGCCCAGCTCCCATACCCTGCCGCCTGAACCGAACCCCCGTAACCTGCTGCCTACCCCCCCCCCCCTGCAGCCTAACCCTCTCCCCTTACCCCAGTAGTGCCTACGCCCAGCTCCCATACCCTGCCACCTGAACCGAACACCTGTAACCTGCTGCCTACCCCCCCCCCCCCCCGCAGCCTAACCCTCTCCCCTTACCCCAGTAGTGCCTACGCCCAGCTGCCTGAACCGAACACCTGTAACCTGCTGCCTACCCCCCCCCCCCCCCCGCAGCCTAACCCTCTCCCCTTACCCCAGTAGTGCCTACGCCCAGCTCCCATACCCTGCCGCCTGAACCGAACCCCCGTAACCTGCTGCCTACCCCCCCCCCCTGCAGCCTAACCCTCTCCCCTTACCCCAGTAGTGCCTACGCCCAACTCCCATACTCTGCCGCCTGAACCGAACACCTGTAACCTGCTGCCTACCCCCCCCCCCCCGCAGCCTAACCCTCTCCCCTTACCCCAGTAGTGCCTACGCCCAACTCCCATACCCTGCCGCCTGAACCGAACACCTGTAACCTGCTGCCTACCCCCCCCCCCCCCCGCAGCCTAACCCTCTCCCCTTACCCCAGTAGTGCCTACGCCCAACTCCCATACCCTGCCGCCTGAACCGAACACCTGTAACCTGCTGCCTACCCCCCCCCCCCCGCAGCCTAACCCTCTCCCCTTACCCCAGTAGTGCCTACGCCCAACTCCTATACCCTGCCGCCTGAACCGAACACCTGTAACCTGCTGCCTACCCCCCCCCCCCCGCAGCCTAACCCTCTCCCCCCCGCAGCCTAACCCTCTCCCCTTACTCCAGTAGTGCCTACGCCCAACTCCCATACCCTGCCGCCTGAACCGAACACCTGTAACCTGCTGCCTACCCCCCCCCCCCCTCCCCCGCAGCCTAACCCTCTCCCCTTACCCCAGTAGTGCCTACGCCCAACTCCCATACCCTGCCGCCTGAACCGAACACCTGTAACCTGCTGCCTAACTCCCCTCCCCCCCGCAGCCTAACCCTCTCCCCTTACCCCAGTAGTGCCTACGCCCAGCTCCCATACCCTGCCACCTGAACCGAACCCCCGTAACCTGCTGCCTAACTCCCCTCCCCCCCGCAGCCTAACCCTCTCCCCTTACCCCAGTAGTGCCTACGCCCAGCTCCCATACCCTGCCGCCTGAACCGAACACCTGTAACCTGCTGCCTACCCCCCTCCCCCGCAGCCTAACCCTCTCCCCTTACCCCAGTAGTGCCTACGCCCAACTCCCATACCCTGCCGCCTGAACTGAACCCCCGTAACCTGCTGCCTACCCCCCCCCTGCAGCCTAACCCTCTCCCCTTACCCCAGTAGTGCCTACGCCCAACTCCCATACCCTGCCACCTGAACCGAACCCCCGTAACCTGCTGCCTAACCCTCTCCCCTTACTCCAATATTGCCTACGCCCAGCTCCCATACCCTGCCGCCTGAACCGAACCCCCATAACCTGCTGCCTACCCCCCCTCTCCCACAGCCTAACCCTCTCCCCTTAGTCCAACACCCATACCCTGCCGCCTGAACCGAACCCCCATAACCTGCTGCCTACCCCCCCCCCCCTGCAGCCTAACCCTCTCCCCTTACCCCAGTAGTGCCTACGCCCAGCTCCCATACCCTGCCGCCTGAACCGAACCCCCGTAACCTGCTGCCTACCCCCCCCCCCTGCAGCCTAACCCTCTCCCCTTACCCCAGTAGTGCCTACGCCCAGCTCCCATACCCTGCCACCTGAACCGAACACCTGTAACCTGCTGCCTACCCCCCCCCCCCCCGCAGCCTAACCCTCTCCCCTTACCCCAGTAGTGCCTACGCCCAGCTGCCTGAACCGAACACCTGTAACCTGCTGCCTACCCCCCCCCCCCCGCAGCCTAACCCTCTCCCCTTACCCCAGTAGTGCCTACGCCCAGCTCCCATACCCTGCCGCCTGAACCGAACCCCCGTAACCTGCTGCCTACCCCCCCCCCCTGCAGCCTAACCCTCTCCCCTTACCCCAGTAGTGCCTACGCCCAACTCCCATACCCTGCCGCCTGAACCGAACACCTGTAACCTGCTGCCTACCCCCCCCCCCCCCCCCGCAGCCTAACCCTCTCCCCTTACCCCAGTAGTGCCTACGCCCAACTCCTATACCCTGCCGCCTGAACCGAACACCTGTAACCTGCTGCCTACCCCCCCTCTCCCACAGCCTAACCCTCTCCCCTTACCCCAGTAGTGCCTACGCCCAGCTCCCATACCCTGCCGCCTGAACCGAACACCTGTAACCTGCTGCCTACCCCCCCCCCCCCCGCAGCCTAACCCTCTCCCCCCCGCAGCCTAACCCTCTCCCCTTACCCCAGTAGTGCCTACGCCCAACTCCCATACCCTGCCGCCTGAACCGAACACCTGTAACCTGCTGCCTACCCCCCCCCCCGCAGCCTAACCCTCTCCCCTTACCCCAGTAGTGCCTACGCCCAACTCCTATACCCTGCCACCTGAACCGAACACCTGTAACCTGCTGCCTAACTCCCCCCCCCCCCCGCAGCCTAACCCTCTCCACTTACTACAGTAGTGCCTACGCCCAGCTCCCATACCCTGCCGCCTGAACTGAACCCCCGTAACCTGCTGCGTAACACCCCCCCCCAGCAGCCTAATCCTATCCTTAGACTAACCCTAAGTACCCCAAATAGTGCCTAAACTTAACCTGCCCCGGCATACTAACGATCGGGATGTCAGCTGTGGCCAGACGGGATGCCAGTGTCTGTATACTGAACACTGGCATCCTGACTGCACCCCGTGTGTACACGTGTAGGTGTGTGCGTGTCAGCTGTGGCCAGACGGGATGCCAGTGTCTGTATACTGAACACTGGCATCCTGACTGCACCCCGTGTGTACACGTGTGGTTGTGTGTGTACAGAGGCATTAATTACATGACCTATTACACTGCCTACCTGAGACTTTGATGTCAAATTAGCCTCCTCTTTCCTTTGCTGAATTGGTTAACAGTGATGGCGGGTGGGAGGAGCTCAGTGATCATGTGATATTTGGGGTTTCATGCTTATCTCTCGGTTAGGAGGACGTATATGGGGCTACATAGTGGTCCCCTCTGGGTGTATAAAGCACTCAGTCAGGCACAACTAGTCCCATACATATAGTTTGGTAAATAAGTAACTTGGTCCCCTTTCCACCAAGAGCCACAGTTACAGCTGTAGCATCTGTACATCCAGGTGCCGAGACTACACAGGAGGCGGGTCAGATGCCGAGTCCAGTGAGTGGGAGGAGTCCAGTGAGTGGGAGGAGTGCATGAGCTCTGTGGGACTTTGTTCTGCCAGGAAACTAAATTGCAACATTTTCATTAAATAGCGACCGTAATTGTCAAATGGAATATGACTCACAAGCAGCTTCTGCTGATTAATATGATAGGCAGCGTGTCTGTATGCAGTGTGTGACTGCCACTGTATCTGCGTTAGATATGGCAAGTTAGTGCTTTCCTGGGAATATTGTATATGCAGATACAGCGGCAGTCACATACTGAATATAGACACGCAACATTTAATCAGCAGAAGCTGCTTGTGCTTCCCTTTCTCTCTGTTTTGTAATGATGTTATTTAACGAAAAAAAGACGCCTGGCCTTACCAAGTTGCACCATGGCGTGGCGCGACTAGAAGGGCTGTGTTACGGGTAAGGAGGTGCATGGACATATATAGGTCAGGTAGAAGTCCTGGTTCATTTGGTTTAAGCACTTACAGCTGTGCTCTTCATCTGACGATGGGGGCCATAATCTCATGGTCCGCTGGCTTCTTTGGTTCCTTGTTCCCCTGTCCTGGATATAGGATATTTGAAGCAGTACAGGTATAAGCAGTAGCTGACGTGGAAACACTATGAGGCCGGCATCAGAATAGGACAGAACAGTTCTAGAACCCTGTTTCCCTCTGTATAGTCCGCTCTCCCGGGGGCTCTGTGTCTTGTTACTGTCTGTGTCCACAGAGATCCTGCACCAAATTACTAATCTGAGGGTTTATCTCTCTCCTGTAGACTCTTCTGTCCGGCATAGACCCCACCTGCAAGGCTGAGAAGGAGAGTTCTCTCGGTGAGTCTTTCTGTGCGTCTGGGTGACTTGTGCTGTATTATTAGTAGTAGAGAATGTAACCTACCCACATCTGTATATAGACAATGGATCCTGGAATCCTTTTGCTAGAACCAGGTCAGAACAGTGAGAGAGGGAAGTGAGTTTTTTTGTACCTATATCATGTCTGTCCCTGTTTTTTTAGCACTGGGGTACTGGGTTACAAATCATATAAACAGCAGGGGCCACATTGTGTCAGTTCTGAATGTTAGAACATCTAAATACAACGTATAACATGGATTCTATAGATTTAAGACACAAGGTGAACAATATTGTCCCAGGATTAAGAAGCAAGGACACTAATGTTGACATATTTAAATTGTACATGTCTGGTCTCATATTACCATAAAATGGTCCTAATTCAGCGGGTTTATTCAAGCTGTATTTGTAGTCTACATTTGGTGCCATAGCAGAGTGAGAACAGATTCAAATCAGACCGTGAAACGATTTCACACCGTAGACCTAAATAAAGCCATCTGAGACCTGTGGTGACTGATGCTGGCCCTATTGGCTCAGGGGAGGAACACCAACAAGGCAGTGACTGTGAGGACCGCAGCGCAGCTGGCTAATGTGGCAGAAATCATTGCAGGGATTTGTGTGTTACGCACCTAAAGCCTATGACTGACCTGTATTTGTTGTCACACCAGAGAACGATTGGAAGGCAATCAATGGCGGCCAAACACAGCGGAGCATGTGCCAAGAGCCTAACGGTGATGGGACTGCCTCTAACAAGGCCCTCGGTGCGGGGTCAGGACGCCCAGCTCAGGAGCGTCTCTTCCCATGTACTCAGTGTGAGAAGAGTTTCCTCAGGAGCTCTGACCTGGTGAGGCACCAGAGGAGTCACTTGGGAGAGCGTCCGTACGTGTGCAACCAGTGCGGGAAGTGCTTCAGACGAAACACGTCTCTGCTCATCCATGAGCGAATCCATACCGGAGAGCGGCCGTACCAGTGCGCGCAGTGCGGCAAGTCCTTCGTGCAGCGCCAGCATCTCACCACCCACCTGAAGACGCACACCGGGGAGAAGCCTTATCCGTGCACGCTCTGCGGCAAGAGCTATCGCTGGAGGTCGGAGCTGGTCAAACACCAGAGGGTTCACAGCGGGGAGGTACGTCTGGCCATCCCTCATGCCCGCCATCACCTTGTACTGACAGCAGTGACTGTATGGGGAGGAGACCCGCTGAATGTGTGGGTGTCCATGCGGAGTCTGTTGTGGGGTCATCTTCTAACGCTACACATGGTGGCACAAGACCAGATCTGGGCAGAGATGCAATGTGGACCACTCATGTATTATGTCCTTGCCACCGGTGACATAATCAGCTACTGCCCATAATTCCATGTACTTTAGACAAGTGTAGGTTCCCCTGGTTATGGGAGCTGGCCGAGGGGAGGGGGGTGGTGGCAGGTTCCTGAATTACGGTTCTACCCCCACTCTTATTATCTATGTTTGTTTAATGCGTACTTGGTGTTGCAGTATCCACCAGTATCCGCCGCCAACCGATGTAACCATTGGCAAGGTTTATACTCAACACCACCCGACATGACTGGTCCATCGTAGGTGGTTCTGGCAGACATACAGATTTAGCTGGATGATCTATTGTCATCCGCTCTACTGCTGGGCCGACGACGATAAGTGTGAATTAAAATATTGAGTATATAAGTCAACAATTTAATTGCCAACAAGGCCAAGGGGTCGACTTTTATATAGTCAATATGGATGTTTTAAGTGCCTAACCCTGCCCCTAGCAGTGGTGGCCAACCCTGACCATTCCCATTGCAGCTGCACCCTAAAAATCAGGACATTTTTTTTTGTGTGTTAAACTATTTCCAAGGCGACCTTTTGACCCTCTCAAGCTTTTCACCAGTGATGTCATATAGTCCTGTGTTTTGTCAGGCCTGGTATAATATGTTACACGTATGTTTCAGGCCTCGGTGTCTTTCGATGATGTTGCTGTGTGTTTCTCGGATGAGTGGAAGGATTTGGAGGACTGGCAGAAGGAGCTGTACCGGAACATGATGAAGGAAAGTGCCGATTCCCTCATAACACTGGGTATGTGTCCTCCTCACAGCGGGTGAAAGTCATCCCCTAAGCCTTTATACAATATGGGTTGGGATTGGCACCAGCAGTAAAAGGATCATGCTAGTAATACGGTACTAATGCTTTGCTGCACCAACGTGATTACCGCTTGCACTAAATTGGTCAGTGGTATCTGCTTGGCGGTGCCCCAAAATTGTTCAGCATAACAACTGAAAAGGAAAGTCATGAAGGCGACACAAAGGAAGAACAGAAAAGGGGTTTTGGGGCGCACTTTACAAAGGATGCTTGAAGAATTTTGAGACGTAACTTTTATTAAGTAGTTTAGCTAAAAGTAAATGACACAAAATTTGTTAACAATGTAAAAATTCACTTTTATATTCAAGTGTGAAATGATCAAGAGATGTAAATGCTCCAAAATTCACATATAATGGTGTTCATAGAGAATAATACTGATACCAATCAGAACAAATGGTAGTGTTCACTCTATCATTTAGAGCGGGCAGGGCGCTGGGAGCGGTCCCGGGCACGCCCCTCTTGTGACGTCAGCGGACAAGGACGTCATCGAAAGGGGCGGGCCCGGCCCCCGCCGTCACCAAAGGGGGCGGACCCGGCCCCTATGATGTCGCTTTGCTGCTGGGGAGGCACCGGGCATCGCCGTCTACGGTGGCGCTGGGCTTCCCCGTGAGTCTGTTTTAGCGGGGCGCTGAGAGATGGGCAGGGCACATTTTGCCCTTTAAAAATCGGTCAGGGTGCAGCGCCCCGCTAAAACAGCCTAGTGGGAACACTAAATGTTTTAACCATTACTGGAGTATGAAGATAAATGACGCATGACACTACAGTATGTCCCCTGCTAGTTAAGAATGATGCGACTCCCTAGAATCACATGTATCATACCATGCAGTCCTCCTCTTGGTTCAATATTAGTCCCGGTTCCAGAATGGAGGGGAGTAGATGAAGGAGGGTAAAAGTATAGAGTGCTCCCTCGACCAGACAGAGGTGTCTCTGCTGCCCAAATCTATTACAGCTCCTGGTGTTCCCTGTTGGTCACCCAAATAGGTACTAACCAGGCCGATCACTCTCAGCTTCTGAGTGCGGGATGGAATTCAGGCGGACCAATACCGGGCAGGGGGGGGGGGAGCTGTTCCCTGAGATCTCAGAGGGAGGTGTTTGCTGGGGGCTCGGACATACAGTATCTATTCTCTGGGGGGCTTGGATAGAGGAATTTACATAGGGAAATAGGGATCTATGGATGCATGTGAGGGATATAGAAGTGTTGATGCCAGTGAGAGGGGACCTGTACTGTGCTGCATAGTCGCTGCTCACCATACTGTACTGGGGAGGACTCAGCGTTGTATATTAGCATTGCATGTAATGTCTGTTTCTCCCCAGCAGGAGAAGTCTGGATCAATAAGAATGGCAAGGAGATGCCCCCAGAGAGGAATCCCGAGGATCTGGTAATGCCCAGTGACTCCAAAGAGCACATTCCCCTTGGTGCAGATCTGGGTCCCGAGGTGAATAAGTTTGGTGTCCCCCAGGAACTAAGAGACTTCTCCAGTCACTCCCTCCCGGGCGATGAACCGCACACGTCCGCCGATGCTCTCCGGGGCTTCCAGCAAAGCCTGCGGTTCTTGGACCAGCGCCGCGCCCCGCGGGAGAAACTCTTCTCTTGCACTGAGTGTGAGAAACGTTTTGCACGGAACTCGGATCTGCTGAAGCATCAGAGGAGTCACCAGGCCGGAGAGAAGCCGAACTTGTGCAACGAGTGTGGGAAAATATTTCGCCGCCGCACGGCCTTAATCATCCACAAACGCATCCACACTGGCGAGCGACCCTATAAGTGCAAGCAGTGCGGCAAGTGCTTTGTGCAGCGGCAGCACCTCACCACTCACGTCAAGACTCACACCGGGGAGAGACCCTACCCCTGTAACCAGTGCGGCAAAAGTTACCGCTGGAGGTCGGAGCTGAACAAACACCAGAAGGTCCACGCAAACCTATTGGGCCCAACGATTGACTACATCCAAGGCTGAAAATGGGGCGTGAGCGGGTAACAGGCCTCTACCATGTGCGGTATTTGGAGGAATGGACAATGTATTAGCTCTGCAGTACACAGCGGACATATTGGCCATAGTATTAAGCATTCCTAGACGGGATGTTGTCAGGGAGGTCCCTGAGCATTTCATACTGAATCACCGAGACTTTGTGTCCTGTCCGGTTCTGTGCTGCGGTGGATGTAGACCCGGAGAATATCCTGCATTGGTGCTGTTATTACTGTGATATACGAGACACTACACCCTTGTACCCTGTAGGCCATACACAGTCCTAACCCGAGCGCTTCAGCCCCCCCACATCCGGTCTGTTAGGTGCAATACACGGTTACTACAAGGTGACCAAAAAGACTTTGCCAAACCTCACAAGAGCCTTTTTTTGTTCTGTCGGCGAGTGGAAGCCCTCAGCCTGCGATCACAGTATTCCCCACTTGTGTACAGACCATAGGCGGCCACCGTAAGGGGAAGGAGGAGGGGGAGTCCACAATGGACTCTTTTGGGGAACAGTAGGATGCCTCGGGTGGGTGGCTGCTAGAATCGGTGTTTGATAGGTGGTAATTGGTTTGGGAGCAAGCAGCACATTACCAGATTCCCAGACTGTCGCTCCAACCAGCCGGTTGTCCGGTTGTAAAGACCATCCTTAGCCGATACACAATGCATGTCTTCCATACCTCCTTGTAGGAGCACATATTCAATCATTACTTACTGACACATTTTAATAAATCCACGGGTGGTTCTAATTATTTCACTTGAGATTCTGTGAGGAGATCTGGAAAACATGCGCTGGTAGGGCAGTTGACCGATGGCGAAGTCTGCGCAGGCTTCCGGATTGCTAGAACTTAATCGGGCGTTCCCGGGGAGGTGGCTGAGCAGACGCAGGTGTGCTGCTGTAATTGGCTGTGCCCAGACGCCCCGCGGCCCGCACACAGAGCCGTACAGCTGATGGACTGGAAGTGGGCGGCTCCGTATTAATAAAACCAGTGGCAGCATCAGCGTGAGACGCGGCTGGGGACAGGCAGATCGCAGCGTTATTACCAAGAACGTATCTCATGCATTGGCCAGATGGGAACAAACCCCTGCACCCCCCCCCCCCTACTGACACAGGGATTCTTTTAAAGGAATTCTTCATTTTAAAGCTCTAATGTATTTGAGTCTCCCATGTTCTGTCTGTGACGTCTGTAAATGTAAGGACTTTGTGCTGACATTTGGTTTCTGGATTTTGTTATTTACAGCAGTATGTGCCGGGGAGGGGGGGGGGGGGGTGAGATTATGTATGGAGGTCTTGTATGTGCCGGGGTGTGAGATGTGAGATTATGTATGGAGGTCTTGTATGTGCCGGGGTGTGAGATTATGTATGTATGTATGTATGGAGGTCTTGTATGTGCCGGGGTGTGAGATTATGTATGGAGGTCTTGTACGTGCCGGGGGGTGAGATTATGTATGGAGGTCTTGTATGTGCCGGGGGGTGAGATTATGTATGGAGGTCTTGTATGTGCCGGGGTGTGAGATTATGTATGGAGGTCTTGTATGTGCCGGGGTGTGAGATTATGTATGGAGGTCTTGTATGTGCCGGGGGGTAAGATTATGTATGGAGGTCTTGTATGTGCCGGGGGGTGAGATTATGTATGGAGGTCTTGTATGTGCCGGGGGGTGAGATTATGTATGGAGGTCTTGTATGTGCCGGGGGGTGAGATTATGTATGGAGGTCTTGTATGTGCCGGGGGGTGAGATTATGTATGGAGGTCTTGTATGTGCCGGGGTGTGAGATTATGTATGGAGGTCTTGTATGTGCCGGGGGGTGAGATTATGTATGGAGGTCTTGTATGTGCCGGGGGGTGAGATTATGTATGGAGGTCTTGTACGTGCCGGGGTGTGAGATTATGTATGGAGGTCTTGTACGTGCCGGGGTGTGAGATTATGTATGGAGGTCTTGTATGTGCCGGGGGGTGAGATTATGTATGGAGGTCTTGTACGTGCCGAGGGGTGTGAGATTATGTATGGAGGTCTTGTACGTGCCGAGGGGTGAGATTATGTATGGAGGTCTTGTATGTGCCGGGGGGTGAGATTATGTATGGAGGTCTTGTATGTGCCGGGGGGGGTGAGATTATGTATGTATGGAGGTCTTGTATGTGCCGGGGGGGGTGAGATTATGTATGTATGGAGGTCTTGTATGTGCCGGGGGGTGAGATTATGTATGGAGGTCTTGTATGTGCCGGGGGGTGAGATTATGTATGGAGGTCTTGTATGTGCCGGGGGGTGAGATTATGTATGGAGGTCTTGTATGTGCCGGGGGGTGAGATTATGTATGGAGGTCTTGTATGTGCCGGGGGGTGAGATTATGTATGGAGGTCTTGTATGTGCCGGGGGGTGAGATTATGTATGTATGGAGGTCTTGTATGTGCCGGGGGGTGAGATTATGTATGGAGGTCTTGTATGTGCCGGGGGGTGAGATTATGTATGGAGGTCTTGTATGTGCCGGGGGGTGAGATTATGTATGGAGGTCTTGTATGTGCCGGGGGGTGAGATTATGTATGGAGGTCTTGTATGTGCCGGGGGGTGAGATTATGTATGGAGGTCTTGTATGTGCCGGGGGGTGAGATTATGTATGGAGGTCTTGTATGTGCCGGGGGGTGAGATTATGTATGGAGGTCTTGGTATATAGCGGGAGACGGCTGCGTGGCTGGAATAGACATTTGCCTGATGGCAGTGTAACGTCTCCTCTCACCCCAGCACAAGTCTCTGATCTGGCATACACGTGTGTATAGCAGCAGTACATGCACATGGGCAGTATGACTGGCGAGTCCCTGAGCGCCCATACACGTGTGTATAGCAGCATTACATGCACATGGGCAGTACGACTGGCGAGTCCCTGAGCGCCCATACACGTGAGTATAGCAGCATTACATGCACATGGGCAGTATGACCGGCGAGTCCCTGAGCGCCCATACACGTGTGTATAGCAGCATTACAGGCACATGGGCAGTATGACTGGTGAGTCCCTGAGCGCCCATACACGTGTGTATAGCAGCAGTACATGCACATGGGCAGTATGACTGGCGAGTCCCTGAGCGCCCATACACGTGTGTATAGCAGCATTACATGCACATGGGCAGTATGACTGGCGAGTCCCTGAGCGCCCATACACGTGTGTATAGCAGCAGTACATGCACATGGGCAGTATGACTGGCGAGTCCCTGAGCGCCCATACACGTGTGTATAGCAGCAGTACATGCACATGGGCAGTATGACTGGCGAGTCCCTGAGCGCCCATACACGTGTGTATAGCAGCATTACATGCACATGGGCAGTATGACTGGCGAGTCCCTGAGCGCCCATACACGTGTGTATAGCAGCATTACATGCACATGGGCAGTATGACTGGTGAGTCCCTGAGCGCCCATACACGTGTGTATAGCAGCAGTACATGCACATGGGCAGTATGACTGGCGAGTCCCTGAGCGCCCATACACGTGTGTATAGCAGCAGTACATGCACATGGGCAGTATGACTGGCGAGTCCCTGAGCGCCCATACACGTGTGTATAGCAGCATTACATGCACATGGGCAGTATGACTGGCGAGTCCCTGAGCGCCCATACACGTGTGTATAGCAGCATTACATGCACATGGGCAGTATGACTGGCGAGTCCCTGAGCGCCCATACACGTGTGTATAGCAGCAGTACATGCACATGGGCAGTATGACTGGCGAGTTCCTGAGCGCCCATACACGTGTGTATAGCAGCAGTACATGCACATGGGCAGTATGACTGGCGAGTCCCTGAGCGCCCATACACGTGTGTGTATAGCAGCATTACATGCACATGGGCAGTATGACTGGCGAGTCCCTGAGCGCCCATACACGTGTGTATAGCAGCATTACATGCACATGGGCAGTATGACTGGTGAGTCCCTGAGTGCCCATACACGTGTCTATAGCAGCATTACATGCACATGGGCAGTATGACTGGCTAGTCCCTGAGCGTCCATACACGTGTGTATAACAGCATTACATGCACATGGGCAGTATGACTGGCGGGTCCCTGAGCGCCCATACACGTGTGTACAGCAGCATTACATGCACATGGGCAGTATGTCTGGTGAGTCACTGAGCGCCCATACACGTGTGTATAGCAGCAGTACATGCACATGGGCAGTATGACTGGCTAGTCCCTGAGCGTCCATACACGTGTGTATAACAGCATTACATGCACATGGGCAGTATGACTGGCGAGTCCCTGAGCGCCCATACACGTGTGTACAGCAGCATTACATGCACATGGGCAGTATGTCTGGTGAGTCACTGAGCGCCCATACACGTGTGTATAGCAGCAGTACATGCACATGGGCAGTATGACTGGCGAGTCCCTGAGCGCCTATACACGTGTATAGCAGCAGTACATGCACATGGGCAGTATGACTGGCGAGTCCCTGAGCGCCCATACACGTGTGTATAGCAGCATTACATGCACATGGGCAGTATGACTGGCGAGTCCCTGAGCGCCCATACACGTGTGTATAGCAGCAGTACATGCACATGGGCAGTATGACTGGCGAGTCCCTGAGCGCCCATACACGTGTGTATAGCAGCATTACATGCACATGGGCAGTATGACTGGCGAGTCCCTGAGCGCCCATACACGTGTGTATAGCAGCATTACATGCACATGGGCAGTACGACTGGCGAGTCCCTGAGCACCCATACACGTGTGTATAACAGCATTACATGCACATGGGCAATATGACTGGTGAGTCCCTGAGCGCCCATACACGTGTGTATAGCAGCATTACATGCACATGGGCAGTATGACTGGTGAGTCCCTGAGCGCCCATACACGTGTGTATAGCAGCATTACATGCACATGGGCAGTATGACTGGTGAGTCCCTGAGCGCCCATACACGTGTGTATAGCAGCATTACATACACATGGGCAATATGACTGGTGAGTCCCTGAGCGCCCATACACGTGTGTGTATAACAGCATTACATGCACATGGGCAGTATGACTGGCGAGTCCCTGAGCGCCCATACACGTGAGTATAGCAGCATTACATGCACATGGGCAGTACGACTGGCGAGTCCCTGAGCGCCCATACACGTGTGTATAACAGCATTACATGCACATGGGCAGTATGACTGGTGAGTCCCTGAGCGCCCATACACGTGTGTATAACAGCATTACATGCACATGGGCAGTATGACTGGTGAGTCCCTGAGCGCCCATACACGTGTGTATATCAGCATTACAGGCACATGGGCAGTATGACTGGTGAGTCCCTGAGCGCCCATACACGTGTGTATATCAGCATTACAGGCACATGGGCAGTATGACCGGTGAGTCCCTGAGCGCCCATACACGTGTGTATAGCAGCATTACATCCACATGGGCAGTATGACTGGGGGAGTCCCTGAGTGCCCATACACGTGTGTATAACAGCATTACATGCACATGGGCAGAATGACTGGTGAGTCCCTGAGTGCCCATACACGTGTGTATAACAGCATTACATGCACATGGGCAGTATGACTGGTGAGTCCCTGAGCGCCCATACACGTGTGTATAGCCGCAATACATGGGCAGTATGACTGGTGAGTACCTGAGCGCCCATACACGTATGTCTAGCAGCGTTACATGCACATGGGCAGTATGACTGGCGAGTCCCTGAGCGCCCATACACGTGTGTATAACAGCGTTACATGCACATGGGCAGGATGACTGGTGAGTCCCGGGGCGCCCATACACGTGTGTATAACAGCATTACATGCACATGGGCAGTGTGACTGGCGAGTCCCTGAGCGCCCATACACATGTGTATAGCAGCATTACATGCACATGGGCAGTATGACTGGTGAGTCCCTGAGCGCCCATACACGTGTGTATAGCAGCATTACATCCACATGGGCAGTATGACTGGTGAGTCCCTGAGCGCCCATACACGTGTGTATAACAGCATTACATGTACATGGGCAGTATGACTGGCGAGTCCCTGAGCGCCCGTACACGTGTGTATAGCAGCATTACATGTACATGGGCAGTATGACTGGTGAGTCACTGAGCGCACATACACGTGTGTATAGCAGCATTACATGCACATGTGCAGTATGACTGGCGAGTCCCTGAGCGCCCATACATGTGTGTATAACAGCAATACATGCACATGGGCAGTATGACTGGTGAGTCCCTGAGCGCCCATACACGTGTGTATAGCAGCATTACATGCACATGGGCAGTATGACTGGTGAGTCCCTGAGCGCCCATACACGTGTGTATAACAGCATTACATGCACATGGGCAGTATGACTGGCGAGTCCCTGAGCGCCTATACACATGTGTATTGCAGCATTACATGCACATGGGCAGTATGACTGGTGAGTCCCTGAGCGCCCATACACGTGTGTATAGCAGCATTACATGCACATGGGCAGTATGACTGGTGAGTCCCTGAGCGCCCATACACGTGTGTATAGCAGCATAACATGCACATGGGCAGTATGAGTGGGGAGTCCCTGAGCGCCCCTACACGTGTGTATAGCAGCATTACATGCACATGGGCAGAATGACTGGTGAGTCCCTGAGCGCCCATACACGTGTTTATAACAGCATTATATGTACATGGGCAGTATGACTGGCGAGTCCCTGAGCGTCTATACACGTGTGTTTAGCAGCATTACATGGACATGGGCAGTATGACTGGTGAGTCCCTGAGCGCCCATACACGTGTGTATAACAGCATTACATGCACATGAGCAGTATGACTGGTGAGTCCCTGAGCGCCCATACACGTGTGTGTATAGCAGCAGTACAGGCACATGGGCAGTATGACCGGCGAGTCTCTGAGCGCCCATACACGTGTGTATAGCAGAATTACATGCACATGGGCAGTATGACTGGCGGGTCCCTGAGCGCCCATACACGTGTGTATAGCAGCATTACATGCACATGGGCAGTGTGACTGGCGTGTCCCTGAGCGCCCATACACGTGTGCATAGCAGCATTACATGCACATGGGCAGTATGACTGGCGAGTCCCTGAGCGTCTATACACGTGTGTTTAGCAGCATTACATGGACATGGGCAGTATGACTGGCGAGTCCCTGAGCGCCCATACACGTGTGTATAGCAGCATTACATGCACATGGGCAGTATGACTGGTGAGTCCCTGAGCGCCCATACACGTGTGTATAGCAGCATTACATGCACTTGTGCAGTGTGACTGGCGAGTCCCTGAGCGCCCATACACGTGTGTGTATAGCAGCAGTACAGGCACATGGGCAGTATGACTGGTGAGTCCCTGAGCGCCCATACACGTGTGTATAGCAGCATTACATGCACATGGGCAGTATGACTGGGGGAGTCCCTGAGCACCCATATTCAGCTCATTCAGCTAGGTCTGTGGAGGTATCTTGGGCTGTTAGGGGCGGTGCAGCAGCTGAGCAAATTATCAAGGCGGGGACTTTGTTGTTTGCCAATACCTTATTGTGCTTTTATGCATTCAATATGTTTTCCTCCTAGGACTCAGCTTTTTTCCAGAGTGTACTTGCTGCAATACAGGCACGTCTCCACCCTTAGGTGGCTGCTTTAGGACGTCCCAGCGTTAGCCCTGTGGCCTCTCATGTGTTGGCCTCTGATGTGTCCCAAAGAATACAAGATTTATGTCTTACCTGATAAATCTTTCTTCGAGGACGTCAAGGGCCACAGGGATCCCTCCCTGCCGCACCTGCTTTGGTTTTGTTAGGCCGGTTTCACACACTCCGGCTCCTGCCGGACGGTGAAATCCCGCACGGCCAGGGAGCCGTGCCGCACACAGTAGTTTATCATGGAGTGGATGGCCACAGCCTGTGGCCATCCCGTGTGAATGGACACAATAGTGTCCATTCACAACTAATGTGTGCGGCAAGGCTCCCTGGCCGTGTGGGATTTCACCATCCGGCAGGAGCCGGAGTGTGTGAAACCGGCCTTACTGTTCTAGTTGCCTAGTTCCTCTGTTGTGCGAACTAGACTGTGTTCAGAATGTGTTTTGTGCGGTGCTTCTCTTCCTTCTCTCTGGTCTCCTGCCTTGGCTGAATTGCCTGCCCTGGAGGCGGGGTAGAGGAGGGGAGGAGCCTGACTGCCTGGGAGGCAGGAAGAAGTTTAATCTTTTGGGTGCTGGAATGCTCTCTCCTACTCCACTACCCAGCGTTAGCCTGTGGCCCCTGACGTCCTTGAAGAAAGAGAATTAACAGATAGAGGGATTTTGTACTTACCGTAAATCCTTTTCTCCGAGTCCACAGGTGTCACTGGAGTTACACTGGGGAATAGAAGGCGACCACAGGGAGCATGGGCACTTTAAATAAAAGATTAGAGTGACTAACTCCTCCCCTTCTACTTCCCCTCCAGGTCAGTCAGGAAGATTGTGCCCGGAAGGGAGCAGGAAGATAAAAGACACTTCCGAAGAGGAGGTTAATACCACATACATCATTCAATACAAGAAGTAAAGAAGAAAAACAGTGAGAAAACACTGAAAGGTCAAACATACGTAGTCAACAGACAATGTTACATACTAACATAACCAACGTAACCCTAGCAGGAAAACTCCAAGGTAATGGTCCTTGTAGGATATAAGCCCAAAGGTAACTTAAAAGAGCGCTGTGGTGGGCGTCCAGTGACACCTGTGGACTTGGAGAAAAGGATTTACGGTAAGTACAAAATCTCTCTTTCTCCTTCATCCACTAGGTGTCACTGGAGTTACACTGGGGACGTCCCAGAGCCCTCAATCCCAGATGAGTGAGCGCTGAGAACCCCTTAATACCCTGCGGCCAAACACTGAAGCAGGAGCCGCAAAGGTATCAAACCTGTAGAACTTAAAAAAGGTTCTACAGCCAGACCAGGTAGCCGCACGGCAGAGCTGCTGGAGAGAAACCCCTCGGGCAGCCGCCCAAGAGGACCCCACCGACCTGGTTGAATGCGCTGTTATGCAAACAGGAGTCTGCGAAGAGGTGACATAGGCCTGACGGATAGTCAACCGAATTCACCTGGACAGCGTTTGTTTTGAAGCTGGCCATCCACGACGCACAGGGTCGTAGGTAACAAAAAGCGAATCAGACTTCCTGATAGAGGCTGTGCGGGCTACATAAATCCTCAGAGCCCTAACCACATCCAAGGATATCGCTTCTGGTGTGTCCTCTGGAAAAGCCGGAACCACAATGGGCTGGTTCAGGTGAAAGGCCGATACTACCTTAGGAAGGAAGGCCAGACTGATAAGGAGCTCCGCTCTGTCAGAATGAAATTGAAGAAAAGGGGAGCTACAAGAAAGAGCCCCCAGTTCCGATACACGTCTGGCAGATGCCAGAGCCAGCAATAGTACGACCTTCCACGTGAGGTAGCAAAGGTCCACCTCCTCCAAGGGCTCAAATACAGAGGACTGAAGGTACTCAAGCACCAAGTCCAGGTCCCAGTGAGCCGTTGGAGGGCGAATGGGTGGCTGCAAACGAAGCAACCCCTGGAAAAAGGTTTGCACTTCTGGAAGAAAAGCTAACTTCTTCTGAAAAAAGATGGAGAGAGCTGAGACTTGAACCTTTAAGGTATTCAGCCTCAGCCCCGCAGTCAAACCTTCCTGCAGAAAAAGGAGGAGTCTTGCCTTTTTAAACAGGCATGTGGAAACTCCACGCCTCTCGCACCAAACCACGTATGAACGCCATATCTGGTGGTAGTGTGCTGAGGTGACTTCTTTCCTGGCACGTAGCATGGTGGGTATAACCGCACGGGGTATACCGGCCCTCCTCAGGATGGACCTTTCAGCAGCCACGCCGTCAAATGAAGACGACCTAAATCTGGGTAGAAGGGTCCCTGGCTGAGAAGGTCGTCCTGAAGAGGCAGGGGCCATGGTTCGTCTATCAGTAGAACTGTCAGACTGGTGTACCAACAGAGCCGTGACCCCCTCTCTCCGGATCCGTTGAAGTACTCGGGGTATCAATGGAAATGGCGGAAAGAGGTACACATACTGGAAGGGCCAAGGAGCCACCAGCACGTCTACCCCTTCTGTTTGAGGATCTAGCGTTCTCGCGAAGAACGGGGGGAGTTGAAAGTTGTGGCAGGACGCCATCAGGTCCACTTGGGGACAGCCCCAGCGATGGACCAGCTTCTGAAAGACTTGAGGGTGCAAGCACCACTATCCCTGATGTACGTCCCGCCGGCTGAGAAAGTCGGCCTCCCAGTTCTCCACTCCGGGAATGAACACGGCTGACAGGGCCAGGGCATGGGCCTGCACCCAAATCAGGATCCTGCTGACCTCCTTCATGGCTGCACAACTGCAGGTGCCTCCCTGCTTGTTGATATACGCCACCGTCGTGGAGTTGTCGGACTGGACACAAACGGCCTTGCCCTGGAGAAGAGGTCTGGCCTCTAGAAGAGCGTAATAGACAGCTCGCAGCTCCAGAACATTGATGGAAAGGAGACTCTCCTGTCGTGTCCATAACCCCTGGTACTGACGGTCCATGGTGACAGCACCCCAACCGCGGAGGCTGGCGTCCGTGGTGATGAGGGTCCAATCCTCCTTCCCTGTTGTACGTTGGCGGTGTTCAGCCACCAGAGCAGGGACAGGCGAGCCCGAGGGGACAGGGTCACCCTCTGCTGCAGATGCAGGTGAGAGCCTGACCATTGATGGAGGAGCGACAGCTGGAAGGGGCGAGAGTAAAACCGGGCGTATTGTATCGCCTCGAAGGTGGATACCATCCTCCCCAGCAGTCTGGTGCACAGGTGCACTGACACCTGTCTGCGGCATAGGACAAGCCTGTAAGGACTGTAAGGACTGGATCTTGTCCGCTGGCGAAAACACACGCATCTGACTGGTGTCCAGGATCATCCCAAGAAACAAGAGACGCTGAGTGGGGTGTAGCTGCGACTTGGCGAAGTTGAGAATCCACCCGTGGGAAGTGAGGATCTTCTGTGTGAGAAGAATGTGCTCTAGCAGGGTGTCCCGGAAACAAATCTTCAGCAGAAGGTCGTCCAAGTAGGGGATGATAGTAACTCCCTGCATGCGGAGAATCTCCATCATGACCGCCATCACCTTGGTGAAAATCTGAGGTGCGGACGAGAGGCCAAACAGAAGGGCCTGAAATTGCCAGTGCCGTTCCTGCACAGCGAACCGAAGGTATGCTTGGTGCGGGGGCCAAATGGGAATGTGCAAGTAGGCGTCCTTGATATCGATGGATACCAAGAACTCTCCTTCTTCCAAACCCTGGATTACGGACTGCAGAGACTCCATCTTGAATCTGGTCACGTGTAAGTACGGGTTCAGATCCTTTAGATTAAGAATAGGACGTACCGAGCCATCCGGCTTTGGTACGAGGAACAGACTGGAGTAGTAGCCCCGGGTACGCTGTTCTACAGGTACCGGAACCACTACTCCCATGTCCTGAAGCTTGGCGATGGCAGCCAATAGCTGTTGTCCTTTCTCTGGAGGAAGTAGAAGTCCGGTCTTGAAAAACCTGTTTGGGGGAGACATGCTGAAGCGAATCTTGTACCCTAGGGTCACAAGCTCTCTTACCCAGGCGTCCTGACAGGACTGGAGCCAAACGGAGACGAAGTTCCGTAGACGAGCTCCCACCCTGGGATCCCCCAAGTGGGACGGTGGACCGTCATGCAGTAGGCTTGGTAGCCTTGGGGTCCAGTGTGGTTGTGGAAGTGCCTCTTCCACGACCTCTGTTCCCCCTCTGGGAAGGGGCACCTCCCCTGGATCTACCTCCTGAACCTACTGGAGGGACGAAAGGCACGAAAGGAAGGCATGTGGGCGGTTCTGCGAGACGGGGGTGGAGCTGCCGACGGAAGGAAATGTGACTTCCCGCCTGTGGCCTGGGATATCCATCTATCCAGTTCTGGGCCGAACAGGAGCTCGCCGTTAAAGGCCATGGATTCCACCGCCCTCTTTGATTCCGCATCAGCCTGCCACTGGCGCAGCCTGAGGCCTCTACGGGCTGAAATGGATAGTGCAGAAATTCTAGCCGCCACTACACATACATCTGAGGATGCCTCTATAAGAAAAGCTGAAGCATCCTGGATCGGTTCAGACAACTGCATAATGGTAGCTGGGTCTGATCCGTCACTCACCTCAGCCGAGACTTGTGACGCCCATACACCTATGGCTTTGTTCACCCAACATCCAATCTGCGCCGGACGCTGTAACACGCCAGCTGCTGAAAAGATGCTTTTCAAGGTCATCTCCAACCTACGGTCAGAGACGTCCTTGAGGGTGGTAGCCCCAGGGACTGGAAGGACAGTCTTTTTAGACTGTCGTGAAACAGATGAATCTACCCCGGTGGAATTTCCACTTTCTTACGACCTTCCGGCAGCAGTGGATAGTTCTGAAAGAACCTCTTTGGGGCTTGAAACCGCTTGTCTGGATTTTTCCAGGCCTCGGTAACATGCTCATCCAATTCCTCAGCTACTGGGAAATTAGAAGACAGTTTTTGCTTCTTTCCGAAAAGGGACGGACGGGAAGGGGTGTCAACCCCCTTTGTCACATTACAAGCAACCTTGACCATTTGTATAAGGTCCTCAATCCCCTGAGAAGGTTGAGCAGGGTCCTGTGTGTAATATGCTAACACATCTTGTACATCCTGCATGTCGTCCCCAGGGGGCACAAATTCTCCCTCCTCCAGGTCTGGCATATCGTCAGAGTCAGGGGAGTGATGTAATGGAGAGGCCCTCCTCCTCTGCAAAGGTGGGGGCTGTCTTGAGGAGGAAGGGCGAGGCTCAGCCTGCCCTGGAGCAAGAACTTAGTGAGGCCCTGAACTGCAGAGGCTAAGTCACTCTGCTGGCTTCTAGAAGTCTCTCTCTATCTCTCTGAGACTGTGATAACTCAGAGGACAAACGAGACATGACCTCAGTTAGCTGTGAGGCCCAGAAAGGTGGGTCCACAGGGGTTTGTGACACAGAGGGATTTACAGTGCATTTTTCACAGTAAAGATCCCCAGGGGCTGAAGGGGTAAACTTAGCATTACAAGTTTTACAGGTAATTCTCTTGGAGCTTCCCCCTGCCATTGTTATAAGACACAGAAATCCACACACTACCCCACACCCAAGGGAGAGTAGGTATAGATTAGTCCAGGTAGAAGGACTGAATAGGAGAGACAGTGATGGAACGGAGCTGCCACAGGGTTTAAACAGCGCTATGGTCTGTAATCAGGAAGCGCTATAGCCCTAGTTTTAAACACAGCCCAACTATCTCTCTCTAAGCTCTCAACCCCCCACTGTAACGCACAGTACCGGGAGAGCTTATAGCAGGACGGTCACCAGGATCAGCGATGTACTTGTAGCCTTTGGTGGGGCTGCAGCGGTACAGAGAGCCTCCAGCAGTAATAGCTGCTGCGCGTGTCTTAGAGAGCGCTGGGGATAGCCGGGGCTGCTAGGAGTACCACGCGGTAGCTCCGCCCCCCGCCCGGCAGCTCTCGCTTCTCCAGCGCCAGTTTCAAAACCCTCTGCTGCCGCCTTTTTCTTATCAGACCCTGACCACCACCGCTAACAGCGGTGTCAGGGAATACTCACAACTCGCCTGCCGTCGGCGGTGAGGCTGGGGGAGGACCGCGGCGTGCTTTGGTGGGCGCATTACCATGGCAGCGGCCGGCTTCCTCCGGCAGGCTCCCACGTAGCAGGCAGATAGTGTATAACTATCTGCCTGTCCTCTGCGCAAAAAAACATTATTAAAAATCTCTTATGTGCTCTGAGAGCACACTAGTGTGTGTCCGCTCCCTTTCGGGCACAAACGAAGACTGACCTGGAGGGGAAGTAGAAGGGGAGGAGTTAGCCACTCTAATCTTTTATTTAAAGTGCCCATGCTCCCTGTGGTCGCCTTCTATTCCCCAGTGTAACTCCAGTGACACCTAGTGGATGAACGAGAAAATACATAAGTTCGCCAACTTATCAATATTTCAGCTTACCTATATAATGTACAGTAACGTGGCCACATCTCTGTCAGGGGATGACCGTGCAGCTGGAGTTGGATTTTCGGTGGTATGTGATCACTTATTGGGGCATCCATCCCCTCTTTTGTATACCTTGTGCGGGTATATAGATTTAATCTGGTTTGGGCCTGATTCTGGTTTGATCAGTCGGGGTCGAATTCGGACCGGTTTCCGTTTGTGCGGGTCTGTGCAAACACCTCGGTGAGTATCACATTGGCAGGGGAATGCCCAGCGGTTTATGAGCATCCCCATAAAAATGCAGGGCATTTCCCTGGGAACGCAGGCGGCTAACGGCAGCGCCCGGCCCAAATTCGGCCATCTCCATCGGAAATTAGTCTAGACTGACTTTTATTTGCGAACGGCAGAAAAAAGCATTGAATGAATTTTCACTCATGTAAATGCGGGGGTTGGCATGGCGGGGGGTGGGTGGGAGGATCTGGTCCGGCCGCCTGTTTGCTAGGCTGCAAAGAAGCTCTAAGCACAACTCAAACAAGTTTCCTACAAGCCACCACGCGTTTACTACAAGCCCCACATATGCAATCAGTCTCAAACCTAATTATCCACATATGTCTGCCATGATGCTGTATGCTACCAAAGATGTAGGATCTTCCAGCCTATGACGCTGTATGCTACCAGAGATGTAGGATCTTCCAGCCTATGACGATGTATGCTACCAGAGATGTAGGATCTTCCAGCCTATGACGCTGTATGCTACCAGAGATGTAGGGTCTTCCAGCCTATGATGCTGTATGCTACCAGAGATGTAGGATCTTCCAGCCTATGACGCTGTATGCTACCAGAGATGTAGGATCTTCCAGCCTATGACGATGTATGCAACCAGAGATGAAGGGTCTTCCAGCCTATGATGCTGTACGCTACCAGAGATGTAGGATCTTCCAGCCTATGACGATGTATGCTACCAGAGATGTAGGGTCTTCCAGCCTATGACGCTGTATGCTACCAGAGATGTAGGGTCTTCCAGCCTATGACGATGTATGCTACCAGAGATGTAGGATCTTCCAGCCTATGACGCTGTATGCTACCAGAGATGTAGGGTCTTCCAGCCTATGACGATGTATGCTACCAGAGATGTAGGATCTTCCAGTCTATGACGATGTAAGCTACCAGAGATGTAGGATCTTCCAGTCTATGATGCTGTACGCTACCAGAGATGTAGGATCTTCCAGCCTATGATGCTGTACGCTACCAGAGATGTAGGCTCTTCCAGCCTATGACGATGTATGCTACCAGAGATGTAGGGTCTTCCAGCCTATGACGCTGTATGCTACCAGAGATGTAGGGTCTTCCAGCCTATGACGATGTATGCTACCAGAGATGTAGGGTCTTCCAGCCTATGACGATGTATGCTACCAGAGATGTAGGATCTTCCAGCCTATGACGATGTATGCTACCAGAGATGTAGGGTCTTCCAGCCTATGACGATGTATGCTACCAGAGATATAAGATCTTCCAGCCTATGACGCTGTATGCTACCAGAGATGTAGGGTCTTCCAGCCTATGACGATGTATGCTACCAGAGATGTAGGGTCTTCCAGCCTATGACGCTGTATGCTACCAGAGATGTAGGATCTTCCAGCCTATGACGATGTATGCTACCAGAGATGTGGGATCTTCCAGCCTATGACGATGTATGCTACCAGAGATAGGATCTTCCAGCCTATGACGCTGTATGCTACCAGAGATGTAGGGTCTTCCAGCCTATGACGCTGTATGCTACCAGAGATGTAGGATCTTCCAGCCTATGACGCTGTATGCTACCAGAGATGTAGGATCTTCCAGCCTATGATGATGTATGCTACCAGAGATGTAGGATCTTCCAGCCTATGATGATGTATGCTACCAGAGATGTAGGATCTTCCAGCCTATGACGCTGTATGCTACCAGAGATGTAGGGTCTTCCAGCCTATGACAATGTATGCTACCAGAGATGTAGGGTCTTCCAGCCTATGACGCTGTATGCTACCAGAGATGTAGGATCTTCCAGCCTATGACGATGTATGCTACCAGAGATGTAGGGTCTTCCAGCCTATGATGCTGTATGCTACCAGAGATGTAGGGTCTTCCAGCCTATGATGATGTATGCTACCAGAGATGTAGGGTCTTCCAGCCTATGATGCTGTATGCTACCAGAGATGTAGGGTCTTCCAGCCTATGACGATGTATGCTACCAGAGATGTAGGATCTTCCAGCCTATGACGATGTATGCTACCAGAGATGTAGGATCTTCCAGCCTATGATGATGTATGCTACCAGAGATGTAGGGTCTTCCAGCCGCCTCCTGGCCAGAGGCACCGTTATAGTTTTGTCATATTTAGGAGGGTGTACCTTTGAAACCTGCAGCATATTACACCTGGCAGTTTGTCCATTGAACCAAAATCCGGACAACGACCTGCCACAACCTGCTGAGACTTCTCCCCATATTTTCTTCTGTTGCGGACAGAATTTTGCAAGCACTGACTGGGCAGAAGAATTGCTCAATTGGAAGCTGTGAGGCCTAGTAGTGTAGTTCTCAGGACAACATCCACAAGATGAGCTGGAGGCAGAGCTTTGTGCGCAGGACAGGGGTTACATCTTTTCAGTTTATGAATGATACATGCAAGACTGTGAGAATGTGAAGCTTGAGATACTTCAACTGACAACAGTACAGATGGAATGTCATAGAGGAGGGGCACTGACAACAGTAAAGACGGAAGGTCATAGAGGAGGGGCACTGACAACATACAGACGGAAGGTCATAGAGGAGGAGCACTGACAACAGTACAGATGGAAGGTCATAGAGGAGGGGCACTGACAACAGTACAGATGGAAGGTCATAGAGGAGGGGCACTGACAACAGTACAGATGGAAGGTCATAGAGGAGGGGCACTGACAACAGTAAAGACGGAAGGTCATAGAGGAGGGGCACTGACAACATACAGACGGAAGGTCATAGAGGAGGAGCACTGACAACAGTACAGATGGAAGGTCATAGAGGGGCACTGACAACAGCAAAGATGGAAGGTCATAGAGGAGGGGCACTGACAACAGTACAGACAGAAGGTCATAGAGGAGGGGCACTGACAACAGTACAGATGGATGGTCATAGAGGAGGGGCACTGACTACAGTACAGATGGATGGTCATAGAGGAGGGGCACTGACAACAGTACAGATGGAAGGTCATAGAGGAGGGGCACTGACAACAGTAAAGACGGAAGGTCATAGAGGAGGGGCACTGACAACATACAGACGGAAGGTCATAGAGGAGGAGCACTGACAACAGTACAGATGGAAGGTCATAGAGGAGGGGCACTGACAACAGCAAAGATGGAAGGTCATAGAGGAGGGGCACTGACAACAGTACAGACAGAAGGTCATAGAGGAGGGGCACTGACAACATACAGACGGAAGGTCATAGAGGAGGAGCACTGACAACAGTACAGATGGAAGGTCATAGAGGAGGGGCACTGACAACAGCAAAGACGGAAGGTCATAGAGGAGAGGCACTGACAAAAGCAAATACGGAAGGTCATAGAGGAGGGGCACTGACTACAGTACAGATGGAAGGTCATAGAGGAGGGGCACTGACAACAGTACAGATGGAAGGTCATAGAGGAGAGGCACTGACTACAGTACAGATGGAAGGTCATAGAGGAGGGGCACTGACAACAGCAACAACGGAAGGTCATAGAGAAAGGGCACTGACAACAGCAAAGATGGAAGGTCATAGAGGAGGGGCACTGACAACAGTACAGATGGTAGGTTATAGAGGGGCACTGACAACAGTACAGAAAGTAGGTTAAAGAGGAGGGGCACTGACAACAGTATAGACGGAAGGTCATAGAGGAGGGGCACTGACAACAGCAAAGATGGAAGGTTATAGAGGAGGGGCTCTGACAACAGTACAGATGGAAGGTTATAGAGGAGGGGCACTGACAACATACAAACGAAAGGTCATAGAGGAGGGGCACTGACAACATACAAACAGAAGGTCATAGAGGCGGGGCACTGACAACATACAGACGGAAGGTCATAGAGGAGGAGCACTGACAACAGTACAGATGGAAGGTCATAGAGGAGGGGCACTGACAACAGTACAGATGGAAGGTCATAGAGGAGGGGCACTGACAACAGTAAAGACGGAAGGTCATAGAGGAGGGGCACTGACAACATACAGACGGAAGGTCATAGAGAAGGAGCACTGACAACAGTACAGATGGAAGGTCATAGAGGGGCACTGAAAACAGCAAAGATGGAAGGTCATAGAGGAGGGGCACTGACAACAGTACAGACAGAAGGTCATAGAGGAGGGGCACTGACAACAGTACAGATGGATGGTCATAGAGGAGGGGCACTGACTACAGTACAGATGGATGGTCATAGAGGAGGGGCACTGACAACAGTACAGATGGAAGGTCATAGAGGAGGGGCACTGACAACAGCAAAGATGGAAGGTCATAGAGGAGGGGCACTGACAACAGCAAATACGGAAGGTCATAGAGGAGAGGCACTGACCACAGCAAATACGGAAGGTCATAGAGGAGGGGCACTGACAACATACAGACGGAAGGTCATAGAGGAGGAGCACTGACAACAGTACAGATGGAAGGTCATAGAGGAGGGGCACTGACAACAGTACAGATGGAAGGTCATGGAGGAGGGGCACTGACAACATACAGATGGAAGGTCATAGAGGAGGAGCACTGACAACAGTACAGATGGAAGGTCATAGAGGAGGGGCACTGACAACAGCAAAGATGGAAGGTCATAGAGGAGGGGCACTGACAACAGCAAATACGGAAGGTCATAGAGGAGAGGCACTGACCACAGCAAATACGGAAGGTCATAGAGGAGGGGCACTGACTACAGTACAAATGGAAGGTCATAGAGGAGGGGCACTGACAACAGTACAGATGGAAGGTCATAGAGGAGAGGCACTGACTACAGTACAGATGGAAGGTCATAGATGAGGTGTCTCTGACAACAGCAACAATGGAAGGTTATAGAGAAAGGGCACTGACAACAGTACAGACGGTAGGTTATAGAGGGGCACTGACAACAGTACAGACGGTAGGTTATAGAGGGGCACTGACAACAGTACAGACGGTAGGTTATAGAGGGGCACTGACAACAGTACAGACAGTAGGTTAAAGAGGAGGAGCACTGACAACAGTATAGACGGAAGTTTATAGAGGAGGGGCACTGACAATAGTGCAGACGGAAGGTTATAGAGGAGAAGCACTGACAACAGTACAGATGGAAGCTTATAGTGGAGGGGCACTGACAACATACAGACGGAAGGTCATAGAGGAGGGGCACTGACCACAGTACAGATGGAAGGTCATAGATGAGGTGTCTCTGACAACAGCAACAATGGAAGGTCATAGAGAAAGGGCACTGACAACAGCAAAGATGGAAGGTTATAGAGGAGGGGCACTGACCACAGTACAGATGGAAGGTTATAGAGGAGAAGCACTGACAACAGTACAGATGGAAGGTTATAGAGGAGAAGCACTGACAACAGTACAGATGGAAGGTTATAGAGGAGGGGCACTGACAACAGTACAGATGGAAGGTTATAGAGGAGAAGCACTGACAACAGTACAGATGGAAGGTCATAGAGGAGGGGCACTGACAACAGTACAGATGGAAGGTCATAGAGGAGGGGCACTGACAACAGTACAGACGGAAGGTCATAAAGGAGAGGCATTTACAACAGCAAAAAAAGGAAGGTCGTAGAGGAGGGGCATGGACAAAAGCGTGTAGTCTCATAAGACCGAATAGAGGATTCCACCTGTTACTGAATCCACCCACTCTGCAGTGGGCGGGTATGTTGCTGCCACCACCAGGCTCCTACCATGTAGCGCCTCATGTTGCAGCACAGAGGAGTGGGAAGGCCCATGTACTAACAGCACAGAGGAGAGGGCCCTATGTAGTGGAATCAGAAGAGTGGGAGGCCCATGTAGTGGCAGCAGAGGAGCGCGGGCCCCATGTAGTGGCAGCAGAGGAGCAGGGGTCCATGTAGTGGCAGCAGAGGAGAGGGGGGCCATGTAGTGGCAGCAGAGGAGCGGGGGTCCATGTAGTGGCAGCAGAGGAGCAGGGGCCCCATGTACTGGCAGCAGAGGAGCGGGGGTCCATGTAGTGGCAGCAGAGGAGAGGGGGGCCATGTAGTGGCAGCAGAGGAGCGGGGGCCCCATGTAGTGGCATCAGAGGAGTGGGGGCCCAATGTAGTGGCATCAGAGGAGCGGGGGCCCCATGTAGTGGCATCAGAGGAGTGGGAGGGCCCCATGTTAGGGCAGCAGAGGAGTGGGAGGGCCCCATGTTAGGGCAGCAGAGGAGTGGGGGGCCCCATGTTAGGGCAGCAGAGAGCAATAAGGACCCCATGTAGTGGCATCAGAAGAGTGGGGGGCCCCATGTTAATGCAGCAGAGGGCAGTAAGGACCCCATGTACTGGCATCAGAAGTGCGGGGGGGGGGGGGGGCGTGTTAGGGCAGCAGAGGAGTGGGGTGCCCCGTGTTAGGGAAGCAGAGAGCAGTAAGGACCCCATGTAGTGGCATCAGAGGAGAGTAGACCTATGTAGTGGCATTAGAGGAGTTAGGGGCCCCATGTTAGGTTAGCAGAGAGCAGTAAGGACCCCATGTAGTGGCAGCAGAGGAGTTGTGGTCCCATCATGTACTGGCATCAGAGTGGGTGCCCCATGTAGTAGTGGCATCAGAGGAGAGGAGCCCCATGTACACGCAGTAGAGAGCAGTAAGGACCCCATGTAGTGGGCTAGTGGCAGCAGGGGGGTAGTGGGCTGGTGACGTCACGCAGGGAGGGGCACGCCCCCTGGCGGCAGCGGATCGGGGCTCTGTACATACAGCGGCCGGGATGAGGCGTGAGGTAGGTGACATGTATGTGACACGCTGTATGTATGACACATGCTCAGTGATCGCTACATACATGTGTCCGCCCTCCCCCCGCTGTCAGGGGAATGGTCGGGTCCCGGGCGCTTCCGGCCGCAATGCATCACTGGGAGCTGTGCGGGAGGGACGCCCGGGGGTGGGCGGAGCATGGCGCCCAGCACACCCGCCCCCCCCCCAGCGCAGAGATAGCCTCCAACTCCCACTGTACACACACTGACCCCCCCCCCCCCCCCCAGAAACAGAGCCCACCCCCCCATATCTACCACAGAGACCCCCCAGCATGCGAGCCCCCCATATCTACTACAGAGACCCCCATATCTACTAGAGACCCCCCAGCAACAGAGCCCCCCATATCTACTACAGAGACCCCCATATCTACTAGAGACCCCTCAGCACCCGAGCCCCCCGTATCTACTAAAGACCCCCCATCAACAGAGCCCCCCCATATCTAGTACAGAGACCCCCATATCTACTACAGAGACCCCCCAGTTACAGAGACCCCCATATCTAGTACAGAGCCCCCCCAGCAACAGAGCCCCCCATATCTAGTACAGAGACCCCCCCCCCAGTAACAGAGACCCCAAATCTAGTACAGAGACCCCCCAGTAACAGAGACCCCTATATCTAGTACATATCTAGTACAGGGACCCCCCCCCCAGTTACAGAGCCCCCCAAATCTAGTACAGAGACCCCCCAGTAACAGAGACCCCTATCTCACTCAGAGATCCCTATATCTAGTACAAAGACCCCACCCCCCCCAGTAACAGAGACCCCATATCTAGTACAGAAACCCCCCCCCAGTAACAGAGACCCCCGTTTCTGGTACAGAGACCCCCGTATCTAGTACAGGGACCCCCCCCCCCCAGTTACAGAGCCCCCCAAATCTAGTACAGAGACCCCCCAGTAACAGAGACCCCTATATCTAGTACAAAGACCCCCCCCCCCCCAGTAACAGAGACCCCATATCTAGAACAGAAACCCCCCCCCCCCCCCCCCAGTAACAGAGACCCCCGTATCTGGTACAGAGACCCCCGTATCTAGTACTGAGACCCCCCCCCCCCAGTAACAAAGACTCCCATATCTAGTACTGAGACCCCCTAGTGCTGGGCGCTTTACAGCGAGGATGTACACACTGATCACCCCCTGACGCCACATGTCAGTCGCTGTGTGTAGATTATTATTGTGTATTTATATGGCGCCACAAGGGTTCTGCAGCACCTAACAGTACATAGATGAGGGGAATACTACGGTGTTTATGTATGTGTGTATATATTATTATGGGTTAATTATATAGGGCCACAAGGGTTCTGCAGCACCTGACAGTACATAGATGAGGGGAATACTACGGTGTATATGTATGTGTGTATATATTATTATGGGATATTTATATGGTGCCACAAGGGTTCTGCAGCACCTGACAATACATAGATGAGGGGAATACTACGGTGTATATGTATGTGTGTATATATTATTATGGGTTAATTATATAGGGCCACAAGGGTTCTGCAGCACCTGACAGTACATAGATGAGGGGAATACTACGGTGTATATGTATGTGTTTATATTATTATGGGTTATTTATATGGAACCACAAGGGTTCTGCAGCACCTGACAGTACATAGATGAGGTGAATACTACGGTGTATATGTATGTGTATATATTATTATGGGTTATTTATATGAGGCCACAAGGGTTCTGCAGCGCCTGACAATACATAGATGAGGGGAATACTACGGTGTATATGTATGTGTGTATATATTATTATGGGTTATTTATATGAGGCCACAAGGGTTCTGCAGCGCCTGACAATACATAGATGAGGTTATACTACGGTGTATATGTATGTGTGTATATTATTATGGGTTATATATATGGCGCCACAGGGGTTCTGCAGTGCCTGACAATACATAGATGAGGGGAATACTACGGTGTATATGTATATATTATTATGGGTTATTTATATGGTGCCACAAGGGTTCTGCAGCACCTGACAATACATAGATGAGGGGAATACTACGGTGTATATGTATATATTATTATGGGTTATTTATATGGTACCACAAGGGTTCTGCAGCGCCTGACAATACATAGATGAGGTGAATACTACGGTGTATATGTATGTGTGTATATTATTATGGGTTATATATATGGCGCCACAGGGGTTCTGCAGTGCCTGACAATACATAGATGAGGGGAATACTACGGTGTATATGTATGTGTATATTATTATGGGATATTTATATGGGGCCACAAGGGTTCTGCAGCGCCTGACAGTACATAGATGAGGGGAATACTACGGTGTATATGTATGTGTTTATATTATTATGGGTTATTTATATGGGGCCACAAGGGTTCTGCAGCGCCTGACAGTACATAGATGAGGTTATACTACGGTGTATATGTATGTGTATATATTATTATGGGTTATTTATATGGCGCCACAAGGGTTCTGCAGCACCTGACAGTACATAGATGAGGGGAATACTATGGTGTATATGTATGTGTATATATTATTATGGGATGTTTATATGGTGCCACAAGGGTTCTGCAGCGCCTGACAGTACATAGATGAGGGGAATACTACGGTGTATATGTATGTGTTTATATTATTATGGGTTATTGATATGGGGCCACAAGGGTTCTGCAGCACCTGACAGTACATAGATGAGGGGAATACTACGATGTATATGTATGTGTTTATATTATTATGGGTTATTTATATGGGGCCACAAGGGTTCTGCAGCGCCTGACAATACATAGATGAGGTTATACTACGGTGTATATGTATGTGTATATATTATTATGGGTTATTTATATGGCGCCACAAGGGTTCTGCAGCACCTGACAGTACATAGATGAGGGGAATACTACGATGTATATGTATGTGTTTATATTATTATGGGTTATTTATATGGGGCCACAAGGGTTCTGCAGCGCCTGACAATACATAGATGAGGTTATACTACGGTGTATATGTATGTGTATATATTATTATGGGTTATTTATATGGCGCCACAAGGGTTCTGCAGCACCTGACAGTACATAGATGAGGGGATACTACGGTGTATATGTATGTGTATATATTATTATGGGATGTTTATATGGTGCCACAAGGGTTCTGCAGCGCCTGACAGTACATAGATGAGGGGAATACTACGGTGTATATGTATGTGTTTATATTATTATGGGTTATTTATATGGGACCACAAGGGTTCTGCAGCACCTGACAATACATAGATGAGGGGAATACTACGGTGTATATGTATGTGTATATATTATTAGGGGTTATTTATATGGGGCCACAAGGGTTCTGCAGCACCTGACAATACATAGATGAGGGGAATACTACGGTGTATATGTATGTGTTTATATTATTATGGGTTATTTATATGGGGCCACAAGGGTTCTGCAGCGCCTGACAGTACATAGATGAGGGGAATACTACGGTGTATATGTATGTGTGTATATTATTATGGGTTATTGATATGGGGCCACAAGGGTTCTGCAGCGCCTGACAGTACATAGATGAGGGGAATACTACGGTGTATATGTATGTGTGTATATATTATTATGGGTTATTTATATGGGGCCACAAGGGTTCTGCAGCGCCTGACAGTACATAGATGAGGGGAATACTACGGTGTATATATTATTATGGGTTATTGATATGGGGCCACAAGGGTTCTGCAGCGCCTGACAGTACATAGATGAGGGGAATACTACAGTGTATATGTGTGTATATTATTATGGGTTATTTATATGGCACCACAAGGGTTCTGCAGCGCCTGACAGTACATAGATGAGGGGAATACTACGGTGTATATGTATGTGTGTATATTATTATGGGTTATTGATATGGGGCCACAAGGGTTCTGCAGCACCTGACAGTACATAGATGAGGGGAATGCTACGGTGTATATGTATGTGTGTATATTATTATGGGTTATTTATATGGCGCCACAAGGGTTCTGCAGCGCCTGACAATACATAGATGAGGGGAATACTACGGTGTATATGTATGTGTGTATATTATTATGGGTTATTGATATGGGGCCACAAGGGTTCTGCAGCACCTGACAGTACATAGATGAGGGGATACTACGGTGTATATGTATGTGTATATATTATTATGGGTTATTTATATGGGACCACAAGGGTTCTGCAGCACCTGACAGTGCATAGATGAGGGGAATACTACGGTGTATATGTATGTGTGTATATTATTATGTGTTATTTATATGTGGCCACAAGGGTTCTGCAGCACCTGACAGTACATAGATGAGGGGAATACTACGGTGTATATGTATGTGTGTATATATTATTATGGGTTATTTATATGGTACCACAAGGGTTCTGCAGCGCCTGACAATACATAGATGAGGGGATACTACGGTGTATATGTATGTGTGTATATTATTATGGGTTATATATATGGCGCCACAGGGGTTCTGCAGTGCCTGACAATACATAGATGAGGGGAATACTACGGTGTATATGTACAGTATGTGTGTATATATTATTATGGGTTATTTATATGGCGCCACAAGGGTTCTGCAGCACCTGACAATACATAGATGAGGTGAATACTACGGTGTATATGTATGTGTATATATTATTATGGGTTATTTATATGGTGCCACAAGGGTTCTGCAGCGCCTGACAGTACATAGATGAGGGGAATACTACGGTGTATATGTATGTGTTTATATTATTATGGGTTATTTATATGGGGCCACAAGGGTTCTGCAGCGCCTGACAGTACATAGATGAGGGGAATACTACGGTGTATATGTATGTGTTTATATTATTATGGGTTATTTATATGGGGCCACAAGGGTTCTGCAGCGCCTGACAGTACATAGATGAGGTTATACTACGGTGTATATGTATGTGTATATATTATTATGGGTTATTTATATGGCGCCACAAGGGTTCTGCAGCACCTGACAGTACATAGATGAGGGGAATACTATGGTGTATATGTATGTGTATATATTATTATGGGATGTTTATATGGTGCCACAAGGGTTCTGCAGCGCCTGACAGTACATAGATGAGGGGAATACTACGGTGTATATGTATGTGTTTATATTATTATGGGTTATTGATATGGGGCCACAAGGGTTCTGCAGCACCTGACAGTACATAGATGAGGGGAATACTACGATGTATATGTATGTGTTTATATTATTATGGGTTATTTATATGGGGCCACAAGGGTTCTGCAGCGCCTGACAATACATAGATGAGGTTATACTACGGTGTATATGTATGTGTATATATTATTATGGGTTATTTATATGGCGCCACAAGGGTTCTGCAGCACCTGACAGTACATAGATGAGGGGAATACTATGGTGTATATGTATGTGTATATATTATTATGGGATGTTTATATGGTGCCACAAGGGTTCTGCAGCGCCTGACAGTACATAGATGAGGGGAATACTACGGTGTATATGTATGTGTTTATATTATTATGGGTTATTTATATGGGACCACAAGGGTTCTGCAGCACCTGACAGTACATAGATGAGGGGAATACTACGGTGTATATGTATGTGTATATATTATTAGGGGTTATTTATATGGGGCCACAAGGGTTCTGCAGCACCTGACAATACATAGATGAGGGGAATACTACGGTGTATATGTATGTGTTTATATTATTATGGGTTATTTATATGGGGCCACAAGGGTTCTGCAGCGCCTGACAGTACATAGATGAGGGGAATACTACGGTGTATATGTATGTGTGTATATTATTATGGGTTATTGATATGGGGCCACAAGGGTTCTGCAGCGCCTGACAGTACATAGATGAGGGGAATACTACGGTGTATATGTATGTGTGTATATATTATTATGGGTTATTTATATGGGGCCACAAGGGTTCTGCAGCGCCTGACAGTACATAGATGAGGGGAATACTACGGTGTATATATTATTATGGGTTATTGATATGGGGCCACAAGGGTTCTGCAGCGCCTGACAGTACATAGATGAGGGGAATACTACAGTGTATATGTGTGTATATTATTATGGGTTATTTATATGGCACCACAAGGGTTCTGCAGCGCCTGACAGTACATAGATGAGGGGAATACTACGGTGTATATGTATGTGTGTATATTATTATGGGTTATTGATATGGGGCCACAAGGGTTCTGCAGCACCTGACAGTACATAGATGAGGGGAATGCTACGGTGTATATGTATGTGTGTATATTATTATGGGTTATTTATATGGCGCCACAAGGGTTCTGCAGCGCCTGACAATACATAGATGAGGGGAATACTACGGTGTATATGTATGTGTGTATATTATTATGGGTTATTGATATGGGGCCACAAGGGTTCTGCAGCACCTGACAGTACATAGATGAGGGGATACTACGGTGTATATGTATGTGTATATATTATTATGGGTTATTTATATGGGACCACAAGGGTTCTGCAGCACCTGACAGTGCATAGATGAGGGGAATACTACGGTGTATATGTATGTGTGTATATTATTATGTGTTATTTATATGGCGCCACAAGGGTTCTGCAGCACCTGACAGTACATAGATGAGGGGAATACTACGGTGTATATGTATGTGTATATATTATTATGGGTTATTTATATGGGACCACAAGGGTTCCGCAGCGCCTGACAATACATAGATGAGGGGAATACTACGGTGTATATGTATGTGTATATATTATTATGGGTTATTTATATGGGGCCACAAGGGTTCTGCAGCACCTGACAATACATAGATGAGGGGATACTACGGTGTATATGTATGTGTATATATTATTATGGGTTATTTATATGGGACCACAAGGGTTCCGCAGCGCCTGACAATACATAGATGAGGGGAATACTATGGTGTATATGTATGTGTATATATTATTATGGGATGTTTATATGGTGCCACAAGGGTTCTGCAGCGTCTGACAGTACATAGATGAGGGGAATACTATGGTGTATATGTATGTGTATATATTATTATGGGTTATTTATATGGGGCCACAAGGGTTCTGCAGCACCTGACAATACATAGATGAGGGGATACTACGGTGTATATGTATGTGTATATATTATTATGGGTTATTTATATGGGACCACAAGGGTTCCGCAGCGCCTGACAATACATAGATGAGGGGAATACTATGGTGTATATGTATGTGTATATATTATTATGGGATGTTTATATGGTGCCACAAGGGTTCTGCAGCGCCTGACAGTACATAGATGAGGTGATACTACGGTGTATATGTATGTGTGTATATTATTATGGGTTATTGATATGGGGCCACAAGGGTTCTGCAGCGCCTGACAGTACATAGATGAGGGGAATACTACGGTGTATATGTATGTGTATATATTATTATGGGTTATTTATATGGGACCACAAGGGTTCTGCAGCGCCTGACAGTACATAGATGAGGGAATACTACGGTGTATATGTATGTGTGTATATATTATTATGGGTTATTTATATTTCGTCACAAGGGTTCTGCAGCGCCTGACAATACATAGATGAGGGGAATACTACGGTGTATATGTATGTGTGTATATATTATTATGGGTTATTTATATGGTGCCACAAGGGTTCTGCAGCACCTGACAATACACAGATGAGGGGAATACTACGGTGTATATGTATGTGTGTATATATTATTATGGGTTAATTATATAGGGCCACAAGGGTTCTGCAGCACCTGACAGTACATAGATGAGGGGAATACTACGGTGTATATGTATGTGTTTATATTATTATGGGTTATTTATATGGAACCACAAGGGTTCTGCAGCACCTGACAGTACATAGATGAGGTGAATACTACGGTGTATATGTATGTGTGTATATATTATTATGGGTTAATTATATGGTGCCACAAGGGTTCTGCAGCACCTGACAATACATAGATGAGGTGAATACTACGGTGTATATGTATGTGTATATTATTATGGGTTATTTATATGGGGCCACAAGGGTTCTGCAGCACCTGACAGTACATAGATGAGGGGAATACTACGGTGTATATGTATGTGTGTATATATTATTATGGGATATTTATATGGTGCCACAAGGGTTCTGCAGCACCTGACAATACATAGATGAGGGGAATACTACGGTGTATATGTATGTGTGTATATATTATTATGGGTTAATTATATAGGGCCACAAGGGTTCTGCAGCACCTGACAGTACATAGATGAGGGGAATACTACGGTGTATATGTATGTGTTTATATTATTATGGGTTATTTATATGGAACCACAAGGGTTCTGCAGCACCTGACAGTACATAGATGAGGGGAATACTACGGTGTATATGTATGTGTATATATTATTATGGGTTATTTATATGGGGCCACAAGGGTTCTGCAGCACCTGACAATACATAGATGAGGGGAATACTACGGTGTATATGTATGTGTATATATTATTATGGGTTATTTATATGGTGCCACAAGGGTTCCCCAGCGCCTGACAATACATAGATGAGGTGTATATGTATGTGTATATATTATTATGGGTTATTTATATGGTGCCACAAGGGTTCTGCAGCACCTGACAGTACATAGATGAGGGAATACTACGGTGTATATGTATGTGTATATATTATTATGGGTTATTTATATGGGGCCACAAGGGTTCTGCAGCACCTGACAGTACATAGATGAGGTGAATACTACGGTGTATATGTATGTGTATATATTATTATGGGTTATTTATATGAGGCCACAAGGGTTCTGCAGCGCCTGACAATACATAGATGAGGGGAATACTACGGTGTATATGTATGTGTGTATATATTATTATGGGTTATTTATATGAGGCCACAAGGGTTCTGCAGCGCCTGACAATACATAGATGAGGTTATACTACGGTGTATATGTATGTGTGTATATTATTATGGGTTATATATATGGCGCCACAGGGGTTCTGCAGTGCCTGACAATACATAGATGAGGGGAATACTACGGTGTATATGTATATATTATTATGGGTTATTTATATGGTGCCACAAGGGTTCTGCAGCACCTGACAATACATAGATGAGGGGAATACTACGGTGTATATGTATATATTATTATGGGTTATTTATATGGTACCACAAGGGTTCTGCAGCGCCTGACAATACATAGATGAGGGGATACTACGGTGTATATGTATGTGTGTATATTATTATGGGTTATATATATGGCGCCACAGGGGTTCTGCAGTGCCTGACAATACATAGATGAGGGGAATACTACGGTGTATATGTATGTGTATATTATTATGGGATATTTATATGGGGCCACAAGGGTTCTGCAGCGCCTGACAGTACATAGATGAGGGGAATACTACGGTGTATATGTATGTGTTTATATTATTATGGGTTATTTATATGGGGCCACAAGGGTTCTGCAGCGCCTGACAGTACATAGATGAGGTTATACTACGGTGTATATGTATGTGTATATATTATTATGGGTTATTTATATGGCGCCACAAGGGTTCTGCAGCACCTGACAGTACATAGATGAGGGGAATACTATGGTGTATATGTATGTGTATATATTATTATGGGATGTTTATATGGTGCCACAAGGGTTCTGCAGCGCCTGACAGTACATAGATGAGGGGAATACTACGGTGTATATGTATGTGTTTATATTATTATGGGTTATTGATATGGGGCCACAAGGGTTCTGCAGCACCTGACAGTACATAGATGAGGGGAATACTACGATGTATATGTATGTGTTTATATTATTATGGGTTATTTATATGGGGCCACAAGGGTTCTGCAGCGCCTGACAATACATAGATGAGGTTATACTACGGTGTATATGTATGTGTATATATTATTATGGGTTATTTATATGGCGCCACAAGGGTTCTGCAGCACCTGACAGTACATAGATGAGGGGAATACTACGATGTATATGTATGTGTTTATATTATTATGGGTTATTTATATGGGGCCACAAGGGTTCTGCAGCGCCTGACAATACATAGATGAGGTTATACTACGGTGTATATGTATGTGTATATATTATTATGGGTTATTTATATGGCGCCACAAGGGTTCTGCAGCACCTGACAGTACATAGATGAGGGGATACTACGGTGTATATGTATGTGTATATATTATTATGGGATGTTTATATGGTGCCACAAGGGTTCTGCAGCGCCTGACAGTACATAGATGAGGGGAATACTACGGTGTATATGTATGTGTTTATATTATTATGGGTTATTTATATGGGACCACAAGGGTTCTGCAGCACCTGACAATACATAGATGAGGGGAATACTACGGTGTATATGTATGTGTATATATTATTAGGGGTTATTTATATGGGGCCACAAGGGTTCTGCAGCACCTGACAATACATAGATGAGGGGAATACTACGGTGTATATGTATGTGTTTATATTATTATGGGTTATTTATATGGGGCCACAAGGGTTCTGCAGCGCCTGACAGTACATAGATGAGGGGAATACTACGGTGTATATGTATGTGTGTATATTATTATGGGTTATTGATATGGGGCCACAAGGGTTCTGCAGCGCCTGACAGTACATAGATGAGGGGAATACTACGGTGTATATGTATGTGTGTATATATTATTATGGGTTATTTATATGGGGCCACAAGGGTTCTGCAGCGCCTGACAGTACATAGATGAGGGGAATACTACGGTGTATATATTATTATGGGTTATTGATATGGGGCCACAAGGGTTCTGCAGCGCCTGACAGTACATAGATGAGGGGAATACTACAGTGTATATGTGTGTATATTATTATGGGTTATTTATATGGCACCACAAGGGTTCTGCAGCGCCTGACAGTACATAGATGAGGGGAATACTACGGTGTATATGTATGTGTGTATATTATTATGGGTTATTGATATGGGGCCACAAGGGTTCTGCAGCACCTGACAGTACATAGATGAGGGGAATGCTACGGTGTATATGTATGTGTGTATATTATTATGGGTTATTTATATGGCGCCACAAGGGTTCTGCAGCGCCTGACAATACATAGATGAGGGGAATACTACGGTGTATATGTATGTGTGTATATTATTATGGGTTATTGATATGGGGCCACAAGGGTTCTGCAGCACCTGACAGTACATAGATGAGGGGATACTACGGTGTATATGTATGTGTATATATTATTATGGGTTATTTATATGGGACCACAAGGGTTCTGCAGCACCTGACAGTGCATAGATGAGGGGAATACTACGGTGTATATGTATGTGTGTATATTATTATGTGTTATTTATATGTGGCCACAAGGGTTCTGCAGCACCTGACAGTACATAGATGAGGGGAATACTACGGTGTATATGTATGTGTGTATATATTATTATGGGTTATTTATATGGTACCACAAGGGTTCTGCAGCGCCTGACAATACATAGATGAGGGGAATACTACGGTGTATATGTATGTGTATATATTATTATGGGTTATATATATGGCGCCACAGGGGTTCTGCAGTGCCTGACAATACATAGATGAGGGGAATACTACGGTGTATATGTATGTGTGTATATATTATTATGGGTTATTTATATGGCGCCACAAGGGTTCTGCAGCACCTGACAATACATAGATGAGGTGAATACTACGGTGTATATGTATGTGTATATATTATTATGGGTTATTTATATGGTGCCACAAGGGTTCTGCAGCGCCTGACAGTACATAGATGAGGGGAATACTACGGTGTATATGTATGTGTTTATATTATTATGGGTTATTTATATGGGGCCACAAGGGTTCTGCAGCGCCTGACAGTACATAGATGAGGGGAATACTACGGTGTATATGTATGTGTTTATATTATTATGGGTTATTTATATGGGGCCACAAGGGTTCTGCAGCGCCTGACAGTACATAGATGAGGTTATACTACGGTGTATATGTATGTGTATATATTATTATGGGTTATTTATATGGCGCCACAAGGGTTCTGCAGCACCTGACAGTACATAGATGAGGGGAATACTATGGTGTATATGTATGTGTATATATTATTATGGGATGTTTATATGGTGCCACAAGGGTTCTGCAGCGCCTGACAGTACATAGATGAGGGGAATACTACGGTGTATATGTATGTGTTTATATTATTATGGGTTATTGATATGGGGCCACAAGGGTTCTGCAGCACCTGACAGTACATAGATGAGGGGAATACTACGATGTATATGTATGTGTTTATATTATTATGGGTTATTTATATGGGGCCACAAGGGTTCTGCAGCGCCTGACAATACATAGATGAGGTTATACTACGGTGTATATGTATGTGTATATATTATTATGGGTTATTTATATGGCGCCACAAGGGTTCTGCAGCACCTGACAGTACATAGATGAGGGGAATACTATGGTGTATATGTATGTGTATATATTATTATGGGATGTTTATATGGTGCCACAAGGGTTCTGCAGCGCCTGACAGTACATAGATGAGGGGAATACTACGGTGTATATGTATGTGTTTATATTATTATGGGTTATTTATATGGGACCACAAGGGTTCTGCAGCACCTGACAGTACATAGATGAGGGGAATACTACGGTGTATATGTATGTGTATATATTATTAGGGGTTATTTATATGGGGCCACAAGGGTTCTGCAGCGCCTGACAGTACATAGATGAGGGGAATACTACGGTGTATATGTATGTGTGTATATATTATTATGGGTTATTTATATGGGGCCACAAGGGTTCTGCAGCGCCTGACAGTACATAGATGAGGGGAATACTACGGTGTATATATTATTATGGGTTATTGATATGGGGCCACAAGGGTTCTGCAGCGCCTGACAGTACATAGATGAGGGGAATACTACAGTGTATATGTGTGTATATTATTATGGGTTATTTATATGGCACCACAAGGGTTCTGCAGCGCCTGACAGTACATAGATGAGGGGAATACTACGGTGTATATGTATGTGTGTATATTATTATGTGTTATTTATATGTGGCCACAAGGGTTCTGCAGCACCTGACAGTACATAGATGAGGTTATACTACGGTGTATATGTATGTGTGTATATTATTATGGGTTATTGATATGGGGCCACAAGGGTTCTGCAGCACCTGACAGTACATAGATGAGGGGAATGCTACGGTGTATATGTATGTGTGTATATTATTATGGGTTATTTATATGGCGCCACAAGGGTTCTGCAGCGCCTGACAATACATAGATGAGGGGAATACTACGGTGTATATGTATGTGTGTATATTATTATGGGTTATTGATATGGGGCCACAAGGGTTCTGCAGCACCTGACAGTACATAGATGAGGGGATACTACGGTGTATATGTATGTGTATATATTATTATGGGTTATTTATATGGGACCACAAGGGTTCTGCAGCACCTGACAGTGCATAGATGAGGGGAATACTACGGTGTATATGTATGTGTGTATATTATTATGTGTTATTTATATGGCGCCACAAGGGTTCTGCAGCACCTGACAGTACATAGATGAGGGGAATACTACGGTGTATATGTATGTGTATATATTATTATGGGTTATTTATATGGGACCACAAGGGTTCCGCAGCGCCTGACAATACATAGATGAGGGGAATACTATGGTGTATATGTATGTGTATATATTATTATGGGTTATTTATATGGGGCCACAAGGGTTCTGCAGCACCTGACAATACATAGATGAGGGGATACTACGGTGTATATGTATGTGTATATATTATTATGGGTTATTTATATGGGACCACAAGGGTTCCGCAGCGCCTGACAATACATAGATGAGGGGAATACTATGGTGTATATGTATGTGTATATATTATTATGGGATGTTTATATGGTGCCACAAGGGTTCTGCAGCGCCTGACAGTACATAGATGAGGTGATACTACGGTGTATATGTATGTGTGTATATTATTATGGGTTATTGATATGGGGCCACAAGGGTTCTGCAGCACCTGACAGTACATAGATGAGGGGAATACTACGGTGTATATGTATGTGTATATATTATTATGGGTTATTTATATGGGACCACAAGGGTTCTGCAGCGCCTGACAGTACATAGATGAGGGAATACTACGGTGTATATGTATGTGTGTATATATTATTATGGGTTATTTATATTTCGTCACAAGGGTTCTGCAGCGCCTGACAATACATAGATGAGGGGAATACTACGGTGTATATGTATGTGTGTATATATTATTATGGGTTATTTATATGGTGCCACAAGGGTTCTGCAGCACCTGACAATACATAGATGAGGGAATACTACGGTGTATATGTATGTGTGTATATATTATTATGGGTTATTTATATGGCACCACAAGGGTTCTGCAGCACCTGACAGTACATAGATGAGGTGATACTACGGTGTATATGTATGTGTATATTATTATGGGTTATTTATATGGGGCCACAAGGGTTCTGCAGCACCTGACAATACATAGATGAGGGAATACTACGGTGTATATGTATGTGTGTATATATTATTATGGGTTATTTATATGGCACCACAAGGGTTCTGCAGCACCTGACAGTACATAGATGAGGTGATACTACGGTGTATATGTATGTGTATATTATTATGGGTTATTTATATGGGGCCACAAGGGTTCTGCAGCGCCTGCCAGTACATAGATGAGGGGAATACTACGGTGTATATGTATGTGTATATATTATTATGGGTTATTTATATGGCGCCACAAGGGTTCTGCAGCGCCTGACAGTACATAGATGAGGGGAATACTACGGTGTATATGTATGTGTATATATTATTATGGGTTATTTATATGGCGCCACAAGGGTTCTGCAGCGTCTGACAATACATAGATGAGGGGAATACTACGGTGTATATGTATGTGTGTATATTATTATGGGATATTTATATGGTGCCACAAGGGTTCTGCAGCACCTGACAATACATAGATGAGGGAATACTACGGTGTATATGTATGTGTATATATTATTATGGGATATTTATATGGTGCCACAAGGGTTCTGCAGCACCTGACAATACATAGATGAGGGGAATACTACGGTGTATATGTATGTGTGTATATTATTATGGGTTATTTATATGGCGCCACAAGGGTTCTGCAGCACCTGACAGTACATAGATGAGGGGAATACTACGGTGTATATGTATGTGTGTATATATATTATTATGGGTTATATATATGGCACCACAAGGGTTCTGCAGCGCCTGACAATACATAGATGAGGGGAATACTACGGTGTATATGTATGTGTGTATATTATTATGGGTTATTTATATGGTGCCACAAGGGTTCTGCAGCACCTGACAATACATAGATGAGGGGAATACTACGGTGTATATGTGTGTGTATATATTATTATGGGTTATTTATATGGCACCACAAGGGTTCTGCAGCGCCTGACAATACATAGATGAGGGGAATACTACGGTGTATATGTATATATTATTATGGGTTATTTATATGGTGCCACAAGGGTTCTGCAGCACCTGACAATACATAGATGAGGGGAATACTACGGTGTATATGTATGTGTATATATTATTATGGGTTATTTATATGGCACCATAAGGGTTCTGCAGCGCCTGACAGTACATAGATGAGGTGGTACTACGGTGTATATGTATGTGTGTATATTATTATGGGTTATTGATATGGGGCCACAAGGGTTCTGCAGCGTCTGACAGTACATAGATGAGGGAATACTACGGTGTATATGTATGTGTATATATTATTATGGGTTATTTATATGGTGCCACAAGGGTTCTGCAGCGCCTGACAATACATAGATGAGGTGAATATTACGGTGTATTTATTATTATGGGTTATTTCTATGGCGCCACAAGGGTTCCGCAGCGTCTGACAATACATAGATGAGCAAAAGAACAAAACAAGAAAATAGTGATTTACAGCACAAATGCAAATACGGACAAGTACATGGTAAATAAAAGACAGTTGCAGCAGACACTGACACAATTATAACAGTGGCAGAAAACCCATGAGGAGAGAGGGGTGTGGTATAGCCGTCTGACAGTCATTTTCCTGACGTCGGCATCCTGACTGGCCGGACCCAGACAGCATGGCGAGCGCAACAAAGTCCCTTGCGGGCTCGCCACGCTGCGGTGCCACCTATTCTATTCTCCCTCTATGGGGGCCGTGGACCCCCAGGAGGGAAAATAGCCGACGGCCATCGGGCACCCGGCTGTCAGTGTTTAGACAGTCGGGATCCCGACCTGTCAGGATCCCGTTCGGCACCCGGAGAGAGGGCCCTGCTCATTAGCTGGACAGAAACCTTCCATGGAGCAGGAGGGTTCTTAGAGGGCCCTGCTCGTTTGTCTGCCCCTTTGGAAGGGCAGACAGACAGGAGTGACACAGCAGGGATAGACGTGAGCATAAACAGAGGGTTAGGATGACAAATGGTTAGATATGATGAAGAAGTGGGGTGTTGAGCGCCCGTGTTGAATGACGACAGTGTAGAATTGTTTATGGGATATAATTCCCGGGATGTTTGCATGTGGGTGAGACACTTGGTGTGGTAATGACTGTGAGGGGCTGTTATGGAGGTTCTGTTATCACCATGAGGATATGACCTATCCGGGTGTAATATTATGATCATAGACTATAAGTGACTGGCTGGTAATACTCACATTTGTGTACCAAAAGAAATGAGTAGACACTACTGTGTGTACTCTTGGGAGCGCTTGGCAGAATTGTTATCTCAATTTAGGAGCAGCTGCTTGAATGGGGAGGGTCAGTCCCCATACAAAAGAAGACAAAAAACAACACAAAAAGCAGCGCTAGCAATGAAGGATGAGTGAATCAGATTTAAAAAATTATTAAACAATTTATTAAAAAACAATAATTAAAATTAGAATATCATGTGTAGCAGCATTTTCATTATACAGATATCTTGCATTAGTGCCAATTGAATGAATGCACATGAACTCATTGGACAGTGCTACCAGATCCTGGACAAACACCTTGGAGGTTCACCTGCTCAATTCCCTGACCACCATCTATCCCTAACCACTTTGGAAGTCCACGGCTCAATTCAAACATCCACCTGGACACTCGGCCACGAGGTTGAAGGTAGGCTTATACAAACTCAGCCACTCCCTCGGTGAGCCCACAGGAATACAAATCGCCGTTACACACCGGACTCCATCATAAATATTTGGGACTACCATACAGAGTGGACAGTGCGGGTTCTTCTATCCTCCACCCCGGATGGGGTTATTCAAAATACACGTGAGATCTGGTCACCTTTATCACTTTTAACTCAGAGTTCATGTGCATTCATTCAATTGGCACTAATGCAAGATATCTGTATAATGAAAATGCTGCTACACATGGTATTCTAATTTTAATTATTGTTTTTTAATAAATTGTTTAATAATTTTTGAAATCTGATTCACTCATCCTTCATTGCTAGCGCTGCTTTTTGTGTTGTTTTTTTATACTCACATTTGTGCCTCACGTTGCTGTGCCTCATGTTACTGTGCCTCAGCCTCGCTGTGTCTCTTTCAGGCCCAGGTCACCTTTGCGGACATTGCAGTGTCTTTCTCCCAGGAGGAGTGGAAGGGGCTGTACACACAGCAGAGGGCTCTGTACCGGGAGGTGATGACGGATAATTACCAGAACCTGACTTCTCTCGGTGAGAACCCTGATGCCCCCCAGCACCTCTGTGTACCCCTCCTGTGATACATGGGTGATATGGCTTCATTCCTGCACTTACACTCCCCGCAGGCTGCACTCACAGGACACTACACACATAGAGCCGCATTCCTGCACTTACACTCACCGCAGGCTGCACTCACAGGACACTACACACATAGAGCCGCATTCCTGCACTTACACTCACCGCAGGCTGCACTCACAGGACACTACACACATAAAGCCTCATTCCTGCACTTACACTCCCCGCAGGCTGCACTCACAGGACAGTACACACATAGAGCCGCATTCCTGCACTTACACTCACCGCAGGCTGCACTCACAGGACACTACACACATAGAGCCGCATTCCTGCACTTACACTCACCGCAGGCTGCACTCACAGGACACTACACACATAGAGCCTCATTCCTGCACTCACACTCCCCGCAGGCTGCACTCACAGGACACTACACACATAGAGCCGCATTCCTGCACTTACACTCACCGCAGGCTGCACTCACAGGACACTACACACATAGAGCCGCATTCCTGCACTTACACTCACCGCAGGCTGCACTCACAGGACACTACACACATAGAGCCTCATTCCTGCACTCACACTCCCCGCAGGCTGCACTCACAGGACACTACACACATAGAGCCGCATTCCTGCACTTACACTCCCCGCAGGCAGCACTCACAGGACACTACACACATAGAGCCTCATTCCTGCACTTACACTCCCCGCAGGCTGCATTTACAGGACACTACACACATAGAGCCTCATTCCTGCACTTACACTCACCGCAGGCTGCACTCACAGGACACTACACACATAGAGCCGCATTCCTGCACTTACACTCCCCGCAGGCTGCACTCACAGGACACTACACACATAGAGCCGCATTCCTGCACTTACACTCACCGCAGGCTGCACTCACAGGACACTACACACATAGAGCCGCATTCCTGCACTTACACTCCCCACAGGCTGCACTCACAGGACACTACACACATAGAGCCTCATTCCTGCACTTACACTCCCCGCAGGCTGCACTCACAGGACACTACACACATAGAGCCGCATTCCTGCACTTACACTCACCGCAGGCTGCACTCACAGGACACTACACACATAGAGCCTCATTCCTGCACTTACACTCCCCGCAGGCTGCACTCACAGGACACTACACACATAGAGCCTCATTCCTGCACTTACACTCCCCGCAGGCTGCACTCACAGGACACTACACGAATAGAGCCTCATTCCTGCACTTACACTCCCCGCAGGCTGCACTCACAGGACACTACACACATAGAGCCGCATTCCTGCACTTACACTCCCCGCAGGCTGCACTCACAGGACACTACACACATAAAGCCTCATTCCTGCACTTACACTCCCCGCAGGCTGCACCCACAGGATACTACACACATAGAGCCTCATTCCTGCACTTACACTCCCCACAGGCTGCACTCACAGTACACTACACACATAGAGCCTCATTCCTGCACTTACACTCCCCACAGGCTGCACTCACAGGACACTACACACATAGAGCCGCATTCCTGCACTTACACTCCCCGCAGGCTGCACTCACAGGACACTACACACATAGAGCCTCATTCCTGCACTTACACTCACCGCAGGCAGCACTCACAGGACACTACACACATAGAGCCTCATTCCTGCACTTACACTCCCCGCAGGCTGCACTCACAGGACACTACACACATAGAGCCTCATTCCTGCACTTACACTCCCCGCAGGCTGCACTCACAGGATACTACACACATAGAGCTTCATTCCTGCACTTACACTCCCCGCAGGCTGCACTCACAGGACACTACACACATAGAGCCTCATTCCTGCACTTACACTCCCCGCAGGCTGCACTCACAGTATACTACACACATAGAGCTTCATTCCTGCACTTACACTCCCCGCAGGCTGCACTCACAGGACACTACACACATAGCCACATTCCTGCACTTACACTCCCCGCAGGCTGCACTCACAGGACACTACACACATAGAGCCTCATTCCTGCACTTACACTCCCCGCAGGCTGCACTCACAGTATACTACACACATAGAGCTTCATTCCTGCACTTACACTCCCCGCAGGCTGCACTCACAGGACACTACACACATAGCCACATTCCTGCACTTACACTCCCCGCAGGCTGCACTCACAGGACACTACACACATAGAGCCTCATTCCTGCACTTACACTCCCCGCAGGCTGCACTCACAGGACACTACACACATAGAGCCTCATTCCTGCACTTACACTCCCCGCAGGCTGCACTCACAGGACACTACACACATAGAGCCTCATTCCTGCACTTACACTCCCCGCAGGCTGCACTCACAGGACACTACACACATAGAGCCTCATTCCTGCACTTACACTCCCCGCAGGCTGCACTCACAGTATACTACACACATAGAGCCTCATTCCTGCACTTACACTCCCCGCAGGCTGCACTCACAGTACACTACACACATAGAGCCTCATTCCTGCACTTACACTCCCCGCAGGCTGCACTCACAGGACACTACATACATAGAGCCTCATTCCTGCACTTACACTCCCCGCAGGCTGCACCCACAGGATACTACACACATAGAGCCTCATTCCTGCACTTACACTCCCCACAGGCTGCACTCACAGTACACTACACACATAGAGCCTCATTCCTGCACTTACACTCCCCACAGGCTGCACTCACAGGACACTACACACATAGAGCCGCATTCCTGCACTTACACTCCCCACAGGCTGCACTCACAGGACACTACACACATAGAGCCGCATTCCTGCACTTACACTCCCCGCAGGCTGCACTCACAGGACACTACACACATAGAGCCTCATTCCTGCACTTACACTCCCCGCAGGCTGCACTCACAGGACACTACACAACAGGTAAAACACTGAACATCTCTGTACTGCAGAGCATTACATCTATTGTGTGGGATTGATTTGTATATCTAGGTAACACACTGAACATCTCCTCTGTACTGCAGAGCATTACATCTATTGTGTGGGATTGATTTGTATATCTAGGTAACACACTGAACATCTCCTCTGTACTGCAGAGCATTACATCTATTGTGTGGGATTGATTTGTATATCTAGGTAACACACTGAACATCTCCTCTGTACTGCAAAGCATTACATCTATTGTGTGGGATTGATTTGTATATCTAGGTAACACACTGAACAACTCCTCTGTACTGCAGAGCATTACATCTATTGTGTGGGATTGATTTGTACTACTAGGTAACACACTGAACATCTCCTCTGTACTGCAGAGCATTACATCTATTGTGTGGGATTGATTTGTTCTACTAGGTAACACACTGAACATCTCCTCTGTGTACTTTACAACAGTACCTAGCCTGTGTGTAGGGGGGATTTTATTTTTATTCTAGATGATATATAGTATCCTGGAATGCTAGTTTTGTTTTTTTAAGCCACTTTTATGTGTTGTAGGGGGTGGGGACTGAGTGAGTGGATTCCAATTATTGGGAATTGGGAACTCATGCATTGTTAGAGTACTTCAGTAGTCATTGCATACGGCTGTGGCCAGAGTTTAAATATGGGCCTAGATTGAAGTGGGCCGTTATTAAAGTGGGAAAACTGATTCATAACTACAGCGTTTTACCAGCGTTACACCGAAGTGAAACTGAAGGACAAACAACTGAGAAAACCAAAGTCTGCTTTGAGTGAGTTAAATTCATTCACACAACATACTACTCCTGGCTGCTTAATCTGGCTATTCAACCATAATATCATCATTTTACATCTGCAAACAACTTTTACTATCACTGTTAAAGCTTGTACTTGCACTGTCAGTTTTGAAAATGCACAGCTGTACCTCTAATGACCTCACCTCTCCTGCTCTTCCATTGATAGTAGGTGTCCCCCGACATTTTATTCTTGGCCCTCTTCTTCTCTAGCTCTACATGTCCTCTCTGGGTGAGCTTATGTGCTCACTTAACTTCCACTATCACCTCTATACTGATAACACTGTAATCTACCTCTCCTGATCTCTCTCCTGATCTCTCTCCCTCTGTCCTCACTCACCTCTATGCTGATAACACTGTAATCTACCTCTCCTCTCCTGATCTCTCTCCCTCTATCCTCACTCACCTCTATGCTGATAACACTGTAATCTACCTCTCCTCTCCTGATCTCTCTCCCTCTATCCTCACTCACCTCTATGCTGATAACACTGTAATCTACCTCTCCTCTCCTGATCTCTCTCCCTCTATCCTCACTCACATCTATGCCGATAACACTGTAATCTACCTCTCCTGATCTCTCTCCCTCTGTCCTCACTCACATCTATGCTGATAACACTGTAATCTACCTCTCCTCTCCTGATCTCTCTCCCTCTATCCTCACTCACCTCTATGCTGATAACACTGTAATCTACCTCTCCTCTCCTGATCTCTCTCCCTCTATCCTCACTCACCTCTATGCTGATAACACTGTAATCTACCTCTCCTCTCCTGATCTCTCTCCCTCTATCCTCACTCACCTCTATGCTGATAACACTGTAATCTACCTCTCCTCTCCTGATCTCTCTCCCTCTATCCTCACTCACATATATGCCGATATCACTGTAATCTACCTCTCCTGATCTCTCTCCTGATCTCTCTCCCTCTGTCCTCACTCACATCTATGCTGATAACACTGTAATCTACCTCTCCTCTCCTGATCTCTCTCCCTCTATCCTCACTCACCTCTATGCTGATAACACTGTAATCTACCTCTCCTGATCTCTCTCCCTCTGTCCTCACTCACCTCTATGCTGATAATACTGTAATCTACCGCTCCTCTCCTGATCTCTCTCCCTCTATCCTCACTCACCTCTATGCTGATAACACTGTAATCTACCTCTCCTGATCTCTCTCCCTCTGTCCTCACTCACCTCTATGCTGATAACACTGTAATCTACCTCTCCTGATCTCTCTCCCTCTATCCTCACTCACCTCTATGCTGATAACACTGTAATCTACCTCTCCTGATCTCTCTCCCTCTGTCCTCACTCACCTCTATGCTGATAACACTGTAATCTACCGCTCCTCTCCTGATCTCTCTCCCTCTATCCTCACTCACCTCTATGCTGATAACACTGTAATCTACCTCTCCTCTCCTGATCTCTCTCCCTCTATCCTCACTCACCTCTATACTGATAACACTGTAATCTACCGCTCCTCTCCTCACCTCTCTCCCTCTGTCCTCACTCACCTCTATGCTGATAATACTGTAACCTACCTCTCCTCTCCTGATCTCTCTCCCTCTATCCTCACTCACCTCTATGCTGATAACACTGTAATCTACCTCTCCTCTCCTGATCTCTCTCCCTCTATCCTCACTCACCTCTATACTGATAACACTGTAATCTACCGCTCCTCTCCTCACCTCTCTCCCTCTGTCCTCACTCACCTCTATGCTGATAACACTGTAATCTACCGCTCCTCTCCTCACCTCTCTCCCTCTGTCCTCACTCACCTCTATGCTGATAATACTGTAACCTACCTCTCCTCTCCTGATCTCTCTCCCTCTATCCTCACTCACCTCTATGCTGATAACACTGTAATCTACCTCTCCTCTCCTGATCTCTCTCCCTCTATCCTCACTCACATCTATGCTGATAACACTGTAATCTACCTCTCCTCTCCTGATCTCTCTCCCTCTATCCTCACTCACCTCTATGCTGATACTACTGTAATCTACCTCTCCTCTCCTGATCTCTCTCCCTCTATCCTCACTCACATCTATCCTTTTAACACTGTAATCTACCTCTCCTCTCCTGATCTCTCTCCCTCTATCCTCACTCACCTCTATACTGATAACACTGTAATCTACCGCTCCTCTCCTCACCTCTCTCCCTCTGTCCTCACTCACCTCTATGCTTATAATACTGTAACCTACCTCTCCTCTCCTGATCTCTCTCCCTCTATCCTCACTCACCTCTATGCTGATAACACTGTAATCTACCTCTCCTCTCCTGATCTCTCTCCCTCTATCCTCACTCACATCTATGCTGATAACACTGTAATCTACCTCTCCTCTCCTGATCTCTCTCCCTCTATCCTCACTCACCTCTATGCTGATAATACTGTAATCTACCTCTCCTCTCCTGATCTCTCTCCCTCTATCCTCACTCACCTCTATGCTGATAATACTGTAACCTACCGCTCCTCTCCTGATCTCTCTCCCTCTATCCTCACTCACCTCTATGCTGATAACACTGTAATCTACCTCTCCTCTCCTGATCTCTCTCCCTCTATCCTCACTCACATCTATGCTGATAATACTGTAATCTACCGCTCCTCTCCTGATCTCTCTCCCTCTATCCTCACTCACCTCTATGCTGATAACACTGTAATCTACCGATCCTTTCCTGATCTCTCTCCCTCTATCCTCACTCACCTCTATGCTGATAATACTGTAATCTACCGCTCCTCTCCTGATCTCTCTCCCTCTATCCTCACTCACCTCTATGCTGATAACACTGTAATCTACCTCTCCTCTTCTGATCTCTCTCCCTCTATCCTCACTCACCTCTATGCTGATAACACTGTAATCTACCTCCTCTCCTGATCTCTCTCCCTCTATCCTCACTCACCTCTATGCTGATAACACTGTAATCTACCTCTCCTCTCCTGATCTCTCTCCCTCTATCCTCACTCACCTCTATGCTGATAACACTGTAATCTACCTCTCCTCTCCTCTCTCCCTCTATCCTCACTCACCTCTATGCCGATAACACTGTAATCTACCGCTCCTCTCCTGATCTCTCTCCCTCTGTCCTCACTCACCTCTATGCTGATAACACTGTAATCTACCTCTCCTCTCCTGATCTCTCTCCCTCTATCCTCACTCACATCTATGCTGATAACACTGTAATCTACCGCTCCTCTCCTGATCTCTCTCCCTCTATCCTCACTCACCTCTATGCTGATCATACTGTAATCTACCTCTCCTCTCCTGATCTCTCTCCCTCTATCCTCACTCACCTCTATGCTGATAACACTGTAATCTACCGCTCCTCTCCTGATCTCTCTTCCTCTATCCTCACTCACCTCTACGCTGATAACACTAATCTACCTCTCCTCTCCTCTCTCCCTCTATCTTCACTCACCTCTATGCTGATCATACTGTAATCTACCTCTCCTCTCCTGATCTCTCTCCCTCTATCCTCACTCACCTCTATGCTGATAACACTGGAATCTACCTCTCCTCTACAGATCTCTCTCCCTCTATCCTCACTCACCTCTATGCCGATAACACTGTAATCTACCGCTCCTCTCCTGATCTCGCTCCCTCTGTCCTCACTCACCTCTATGCTGATAACACTGTAATCTACCTCTCCTGATCTCTCTCCCTCTATCCTCACTCACATCTATGCTGATAACACTGTAATCTACCTCTCCTCTCCTGATCTCTCTCCCTCTATCCTCACTCACCTCTATGCTGATAACACTGGAATCTACCTCTCCTCTACAGATCTCTCTCCCTCTATCCTCACTCACCTCTATGCCGATAACACTGTAATCTACCTCTCCTCTCCTCTCTCCCTCTATCCTCACTCACCTCTATGCTGATCATACTGTAATCTACCTCTCCTCTCCTGATCTCTCTCCCTCTATCCTCACTCACATCTATGCTGATAATACTGTAATCTACCTCTCCTCTCCTGATCTCTCTCCCTCTATCCTCACTCACCTCTATGCTGATAACACTGTAATCTACCTCTCCTCTCCTGATCTCTCTCCCTCTATCCTCACTCACCTCTATGCTGATAACACTGTAATCTACCGCTCCTCTCCTGATCTCTCTCCCTCTATCCTCACTCACCTCTATGCTGATAACACTGTAATCTACCTCTCCTCTCCTGATCTCTCTCCCTCTATCCTCACTCACCTCTATGCTGATAACACTGTAATCTACCTCTCCTCTCCTGATCTCTCTCCCTCTATCCTCACTCACCTCTATGCTGATAACACTGGAATCTACCTCTCCTCTACAGATCTCTCTCCCTCTATCCTCACTCACCTCTATGCCGATAACACTGTAATCTACCGCTCCTCTCCTGATCTCTCTCCCTCTATCCTCACTCACCTCTATGCTGATAACACTGTAATCTACCTCTCCTCTCCTGATCTCTCTCCCTCTATCCTCACTCACCTCTATGCTGATAACACTGTAATCTACCTCTCCTCTCCTGATCTCTCTCCCTCTATCCTCACTCACCTCTATGCTGATAACACTGGAATCTACCTCTCCTCTACAGATCTCTCTCCCTCTATCCTCACTCACCTCTATGCCGATAACACTGTAATCTACCGCTCCTCTCCTGATCTCTCTCCCTCTGTCCTCACTCACCTCTATGCTGATAACACTGTAATCTACCGCTCCTCTCCTGATCTCTCTCCCTCTATCCTCACTCACCTCTACGCTGATAACACTGTAATCTACCTCTCCTCTCCTCTCTCCCTCTATCCTCACTCACCTCTATGCTGATCATACTGTAATCTACCTCTCCTCTCCTGATCTCTCTCCCTCTATCCTCACTCACCTCTATGCTGATAACACTGGAATCTACCTCTCCTCTACAGATCTCTCTCCCTCTATCCTCACTCACCTCTATGCCGATAACACTGGAATCTACCGCTCCTCTCCTGATCTCTCTCCCTCTATCCTCACTCACCTCTATGCTGATAACACTGGAATCTACCGCTCCTCTCCTGATCTCTCTCCCTCTATCCTCACTCACCTCTATGCTGATAATACTGTAATCTACCGCTCCTCTCCTGATCTCTCTCCCTCTATCCTCACTCACCTCTATGCTGATAACACTGTAATCTACCTCTCCTCTCCTGATCTCTCTCCCTCTATCCTCACTCACCTCTATGCTGATAACACTGTAACCTACCTCTCCTCTCCTGATCTCTCTCCGTCTATCCTCACTCACCTCTATGCTGATAACACTGTAATCTACCTCTCCTCTCCTGATCTCTCTCCGTCTATCCTCACTCACCTCTATGCTGATAACACTGATATCTACCGCTCCTCTCCTGATCTCTCTCCCTCTATCCTCACTCACCTCTATGCTGATAACACTGTAATCTACCTCTCCTCTCCTGATCTCTCTCCCTCTATCCTCACTCACATCTATGCTGATAACACTGTAATCTACCTCTCCTCTCCTGATCTCTCTCCCTCTATCCTCACTCACCTCTATGCTGATAACACTGTAATCTACCTCTCCTCACCTGATGTCTCTCCCTCTATCCTCACTCACCTCTATGCTGATAACACTGTAATCTACCTCTCCTCTCCTGATCTCTCTCCCTCTATCCTCACTCACCTCTATGCTGATAACACTGTAATCTACCTCTCCTCTACTGATCTCTCTCCCTCTATCCTCACTCACATCTATGCTGATAACACTGTAATCTACCTCTCCTCTCCTGATCTCTCTCCCTCTATCCTCACTCACCTCTATGCTGATAACACTGTAATCTACCTCTCCTCTCCTGATCTCTCTCCCTCTATCCTCACTCACCTCTATGCTGATAATACTGTAATCTACCTCCCCTCTCCTGATCTCTCTCCCTCTATCCTCACTCACCTCTATGCTGATAACACTGTAATCTACCGCCCCTCTCCTGATCTCTCTCCCTCTATCCTCACTCACCTCTATGCTGATAACACTGTAATCTACCTCTCCTGATCTCTCTCCCTCTATCCTCACTCACCTCTATGCTGATAACACTGTAATCTACCTCTCCTGATCTCTCTCCCTCTATCCTCACTCACCTCTATGCTGATAACACTGTAATCTACCTCTCCTGATCTCTCTCCCTCTATCCTCACTCACCTCTATGCTGATAACACTGTAATCTACCTCTCCTCTCCTGATCGCTCTCCCTCTATCCTCACTCACCTCTATGCTGATAACACTGTAATCTACCTCTCCTCTCCTGATCTCTCTCCCTCTATCCTCACTCACCTCTATGCTGATAACACTGTAATCTACCTCTCCTCTCCTGATCTCTCTCCCTCTATCCTCACTCACCTCTACGCTGATAACACTGTAATCTACCTCTCCTCTCCTCTCTCCCTCTATCCTCACTCACCTCTATGCTGATCATACTGTAATCTACCTCTCCTCTCCTGATCTCTCTCCCTCTATCCTCACTCACCTCTATGCTGATAACACTGGAATCTACCTCTCCTCTACAGATCTCTCTCCCTCTATCCTCACTCACCTCTATGCCGATAACACTGTAATCTACCGCTCCTCTCCTGATCTCTCTCCCTCTATCCTCACTCACCTCTATGCTGATAACACTGGAATCTACCGCTCCTCTCCTGATCTCTCTCCCTCTATCCTCACTCACCTCTATGCTGATAATACTGTAATCTACCTCTCCTCTCCTGATCTCTCTCCCTCTATCCTCACTCACCTCTATGCTGATAACACTGTAATCTACCTCTCCTGATCTCTCTCCCTCTATCCTCACTCACCTCTATGCTGATAACACTGTAATCTACCTCTCCTCTCCTGATCGCTCTCCCTCTATCCTCACTCACCTCTATGCTGATAACACTGTAATCTACCTCTCCTCTCCTGATCTCTCTCCCTCTATCCTCACTCACCTCTATGCTGATAACACTGTAATCTACCTCTCCTCTCCTGATCTCTCTCCCTCTATCCTCACTCACCTCTATGCTGATAACACTGTAATCTACCTCTCCTCTCCTGATCTCTCTCCCTCTATCCTCACTCACCTCTATGCTGATAACACTGTAATCTACCTCTCCTCTCCTGATCTCTCTCCCTCTATCCTCACTCACCTCTATGCTGATAACACTGTAATCTACCTCTCCTCTCCTGATCTCTCTCCCTCTATCCTCACTCACCTCTATGCTGATAATACTGTAATCTACCGCTCCTCTCCTGATCTCTCTCCCTCTATCCTCACTCACCTCTATGCTGATAATACTGTAATCTACCTCTCCTCTCCTGATCTCTCTCCCTGTCCTCACTCACATCTATGCTGATAATACTGTAATCTACCACTCCTCTCCTGATCTCTCTCCCTCTATCCTCACTCACCTCTATGCTGATAACACTGTAATCTACCTCTCCTCTCCTGATCTCTCTCCCTCTATCCTCACTCACCTCTATGCTGATAATACTGTAACCTACCGCTCCTCTCCTGATCTCTCTCCCTCTATCCTCACTCACCTCTATGCTGATAACACTGTAATCTACCTCTCCTCTCCTGATCTCTCTCCCTCTATCCTCACTCACCTCTACGCTGATAATACTGTAATCTACCTCTCCTCTCCTGATCTCTCTCCCTCTATCCTCACTCACATCTATGCTGATAACACTGTAATCTACCTCTCCTGATCTCTCTCCCTCTGTCCTCACTCACCTCTATGCTGATAACACTGTAATCTACCGCTCCTCTCCTGATCTTTCTCCCTCTATCCTCACTCACATCTATGCTGATAACACTGTAATCTGTTACTATAAATTGTAAGTAGTAAGCGCTCAAGTTATGGTTTTCGTGGGTCCTATGTGTATGTCTACCCAGAGGTAGAGCTGGAATGTGAAGGGAGCTGCAGTCTATCGGGTGGGTCCTAGTCACCCTGTTAAGTACAGTAATTGAAAACAGAGATGGATAGATTGCGCTCACCAATGATGCAGTAGGTATGTGTGAGTGCATAGAGGTTTAAAGATAGGAGTGAATGAGTAAGTAAATACAGATGAAAAAGACGGTCAAGTAAAATTCAAAGGGAATTTATTGAAGGTATTTTTATGTTTAAAGAAATGTACGGAGTCCTGATAAATGCAGGAATAGGCCAGCGGGGTATCACTCCACAAGGCCTTATCTGAAGTATAAGTCTGACCTATGTAGGTCCCTTTAGTCCATAGGTCCCTTAGTAGGAACCTATGTACCTTAGTGGGTGACCGCAGCGGTCTGTCAGGGCAAGGGGATGAGGGAATGCACTTGGCAAATGTTCAGTGTTCAAAGCCCCGTGGAGCTCAATATAAATAGATAGCAAAAAGTCTTGTGTAGAAAATGCTATGACAATAGTCCAATGGGGTGTAATGCCGGCGTGGAGGGCAGTGAGCGGCGTCCCGCTGTGCGCTCTTACCGGATCGTCGCTGGAGGGTTCTGCCGCCTTGCTGAGGTTGGTGGTCTGTTGGGCTCGGGTGAGTGCACAGCCGTGCAGAAACACCCGGCTCCACGGTCACTGTCTCCCGTGACTTCCGGGTTCCGCTATCGCGAGATCGCGGTTCCCTTGGCAACGCTTGACAGCGTACTGTGGGCTCGTACTCCCGGCTGGGAGGAGGCTGTTGCAGGGGGCGGATGATGGTAGAAGCTGGATTGTAGAATGGGAATGAATGAGATGAGATGTCCCAATGCGTTTCAGCCACTAGGGCCTTTGTCAAGGATAAGTGGTGTAGTTTAGAGGGAGTATATATAGGGGTGTGGGCTGGACATTAATGGATGGTAATCAAAAGTAATTGAAGGCTTTCATTCTAGGTTCTAGCCGGTGGGAAAAGAACATGAATGGGTTAATGGAAAAAATTCTTAGAGCTGTTTGCGTTGTGTGCATGATAGACACAGACCTCGAGATGCAATTGATGTGCATGCAATAATTGTGGGGATCGATGTTTAAAACCAATAATTGGTTCTAATTGTTTTTTATTTTTAATAGTGTAGCGATGGTGTGTTGAAATTTATGTGTGTTGCTGTCTAATCAGTGCACTGCTCAGCAATCACTTGTGCACAGTTAACACTGCGCAGATGTTTTAAGGTAATAGATGTACCTGTGGATTCAATCAAAAGATTGATTGGTTGGCATTGATGATGAATGTTAATGAGGATCCATCCGTATTCTAATATGCTTTATAGTGTAAAGATTTGAAGGAAAGAGAGGGGAGAAGGCTCCTAGCAAATGAGAGGAAATACAAGGTCAGGAGTGAGGAAAAGTAAATAGAGAGGAGAGAGATAAAGTAGGAGAGAGGTAGAGTAATGAGGATGGGAATGAACGATATGTGAATTGATGTTTATGGTATGTGGTATGTTGGCAATCAATGTGAGCTGATGAGGCTAAGTGATTTTATTGATGTCAGGGACTGTAATCACTTAGTGATTGTACCACTATTAAAATCAATATTTAAACCATTAGGTGTTAGTGTTTTCAAGTGGAAAATCCAATATAGTTCTTTTCTATTTAGGGTGTCTAAATGGTTCCCGCCTCTCCAGTTTCTTTCGGGTAATTCTATTGCCATTAAAAATAGTCCCTTAGGGTCAGATCCATGGCACTCCTTGTAGTGAAGTGAAACACTGTGAGCCTCATAACCTATCCGTATATTCCGGATATGTTCATAGATGCGGGTTTTGAGGGGGCGAGTGGTCCTACCCACGTATTCCTTACCACAGGGGCACCTTAGTATGTAAATTAACCCCTGGTTGTTGCATGTGATAGTCTGATGCATCTTGAAGGATTGTCCCGTGGTAGTGGAAGTCCATGTTTGTATTGATTTTGTGGTGTTGGATGATAGGTTCTTGCAGCCGGCGCATCGGCCACAATGGTAAAAGCCTGTTTTCTTTGTGAGTGTGGTTTGGGTCATGGTGACTGGTTTAATGTGGTTCTGAACTAGTTTTTTGCGGATGTCTGGTGCTTTCCTGTATATAATGGTAGGTTTATCTTGCAATATGGATCCTAAGTCATTGTCCTCTTTCAGTATGTGCCAGTGTTTTGTTATGATTTGTTTGATCTTGTGTGCTGATTGACTGTATTGTGTGATGAAAGTGATGTCTGTTGTGTTCTGTTCTTTATCATTGAGTTTTGGTTGTAAAGTATCTGTTCTGTCAAGTTGGATGGTGTTTTGATATGCCTGTTCTACTAATTCTTTATCATAATTTTTTTCCAGGAATTGTTGTTTGAGGTCCAGTCCTTGTTGCATGTAATCATCAAGTTTTGTGCAATTGCGCCTGATGCGTCTGAACTGCCCTTTTGGGATATTCTCTATCCACGGCCTATGGTGTCCACTGTTATATAGAATGTAACTATTGACGTCGACATTTTTCTTGTATGTTTTTGTGTGTAATTGTCCATTGTCAATAAATACCTCTAAATCCAAGAATTCTACTTTTTTTTTGGCTGATGTTGGTTGTAAATGTCAGATTTCTGTCGTTATTGTTAAGGTATGTGGTGAAGTCATTAAGTGATGCCTGTGTGCCCTTCCATATGAAAATGATATCATCTATGTAACGCCGCCATAGGATCAAGTGGGCGCTCCAGTCATGCAAACCCCAGATGTAATCCTCCTCCCATTTGCCCATGAAGAGATTTGCATAACTGGGCGCCACCCGAGATCCCATGGCGGTCCCTGTAGTTTGTAAGAAAAATGTATTGTTGAACCAGACGTAGTTGTGATGGAGAATGTAGTTGAGTGCGTCAAGTATGAATTTGGTTTGTTCAGGTAGTAGGTCAGGTTGTTGGTCCAGAAAGTGTTTGGTGCTGTCTAATCCCTGGTCATGTCTAATTACGGTGTATAAGGAGGTAACGTCGCTTGTTGGTAGCCAGAGATCGGGTGCCCATTCTATGTTGTGTAGTGTATTGAGTATGTCTGTAGTGTCCCTTATGTATGATGGAAGTGTCTGTGCGATGTCTTGAAGAAAGGAGTCTGCGTATTGTGATAAATTGGAACTGAGTGATTTTATACCAGAGATAATGGGGCGTCCTGGTGGGTTGTGTATGTCCTTGTGTATTTTTGGTAAATAGTAGAAAACTGGAATAATGGGGTGTTCTTGTCTTAGAAATGTGTGTTCATGTTTGTTGAGTAGTCCTATGTCTCTGCCTGCGGTGAGTAATGTATCGAGTTCCTTTTTATAGTCCTGTGTTGGGTTACCCGGTAGAATCCTGTATGTGGTTTGGTCATGTAGTAGTCGTGATGCCTCTGTGATTTAGTCGTCTTTGTTAAGGATAACAATCCCACCCCCCTTATCTGCGGGTTTGATGATGATTTGTTTGTTGTGTTCCAATTCCCGTCATGCCTCTCTTTCTTTTTTGGTCATGTTGTTATTTCTGTTGAGATGATGGTTGTTTTTGGTGTTGTCTTGGAGACGTTCAATGTCCCTTGTTACTAATGTCTCAAACGTTTTTATGTGATGTGATTTTAGGTGGGTGGGATTGGAAGTTGAGGGTGGTCTTAATGATGTGTGTTTGTATTTATCTGTGGTGTCCTGATGATTTCTGATGATGGGATTTGAGTTGAAGTATTTTTTAAGGCATAATTTTCTGGTAAATGAGTGAAGGTCACAGTATGTGTTAAATTTATCAGGTTTTGTTGTGGGAGCAAATTTGAGTCCTTTGATGAGGACTTTTTTCTGGGGTGTTGTGAGGTGTGTGTCGCTTAAATTAAAGATTTGACTGGTGTCTAGTTCTTTGTCGGTTGTGGTGATTGTTTCTGTTTTTTTGGGGTGTTTGCCCCCTCTACATCCTCGTCTTGTTCTATGGGTCTTTTCTTGGTTGTCAGTGGTTGTGATGGTTGGAGACAGGCTTTGCGGCCTGTCTCCGAATCTAAAAAATTCTCGCCCCATGAGTCTGTAGTGGTGCCACTGTTTTGGGGGTGTATGGGTTGTGTTGAGTCTTGTTCCTTATTGTTGTCAGTGGAGTTGTAGTCTCTAAGGGTGGTGACCCAGCCTTGGTCAAAGGACAGTCTAGCAAGAGTGTCGTATTCTGTGTCTTCCTCAATCTCGTGAACTGAGAAAGAGGTGTCAGAGTATGTGTCTTCTGAGGATGACGATAATTCGCTGTCGTTCAGATTTAATGCATTGGCCGTATTGTGTTGTGTAGTTACTTGAGTGTCTTTTATCAATTGAGTCCGGTGGAGTTTGGTCATGTATTGCTGATACGTCAAGCCTATTGTTTTGTATGTTGGTTTGTTGGGGATATGGGTCCGATTTGTTTGTCCTGTTCGTGGGTCTGGTATTTTTTGTATCAAAGTCTTTCTGTTATGTTTGTTTGTGCTTGCAATGGGTCTTGTCTGTTTGCTTTTTTTGTTGTTATTTTTGTTATTGTTATGGTGTTGGGTAAGATTCAATTTGAGTTTGATGTCCCTCTGTATTTTGTTTACCTTTGATTTGATTATATTGTCTTCTTTCTGAATGAGTCTAGATTTAGTAATGTCCTCAATTGCTTGGAAGCCTTCTTCTTTGGTGAAGGGTTCAATGAGTGTGTTAGTATTATCTATTTGTGTGGCTATGTTTGTCAGGTCGGTATTGTGTTGTTCAATCACTAAGTGTATCAGATCAATGGAACATTTGTGTAGAATGGAGTCCCATTTTGTCTTAAAAATTGTGTCATCTATATGGTGTGTGGGTTTCTTTTAGACTTTTAACCCCTTGGGTATGAGGTTGTTTTTATGGTACCATTCAAGGATTTGTCTATCCCACCATATGCGTGTTTCTTTCTGTATTAGTTTCTCAAGGTGTCTAAAGTTATTGTAGAATTCGAGTGGTGGTATTAAGGGGGTGTTATTATCTATATTAAGGATTTCTTGTGTTGCCCTATTGGCCCTAGTGAGTCGCACATCAGTGATACCCATAAAGGTTGTATGATTGTTCGTGTGTAAACGAGCTGCTCGGTACTTGATTAGGACAAGAATCTGTTACTATAAATTGTAAGTAGTAAGCGCTAAAATTATGGTTTTCGTGGGTCCTATGTGTATGTCTACCCAGAGGTAGAGCTGGAATGTGAAGGGAGCTGCAGTCTATCGGGTGGGTCCTAGTCACCCTGTTAAGTACAGTAATTGAAAAAAGAGATGGATTGATTGCGCTCACCAATGATGCAGTAGGTATGTGTGAGTGCATAGAGGTTTAAAGATAGGAGTGAATGAGTAAGTAAATACAGATGAAAAAGACGGTCAAGTAAAATTCAAAGGGAATTTATTGAAGGTATTTTTATGTTTAAAGAAATGTACGGAGTCCTGATAAATGCAGGAATAGGCCAGCGGGGTATCACTCCACAACCGACAAAGAACTAGACACCAGTCAAATCTTTAATTTAAGCGACACACACCTCACAACACCCCAGAAAAAAAGTCCTCATCAAAGGACTCAAATTTGCTCCCACAACAAAACCTGATAAATTTAACACATACTGTGACCTTCACTCATTTACCAGAAAATTATGCCTTAAAAAATACTTCAACTCAAATCCCATCATCAGAAATCATCAGGACACCACAGATAAATACAAACACACATCATTAAGACCACCCTCAACTTTCAATCCCACCCACCTAAAATCACATCACATAAAAACGTTTGAGACATTAGTAACAAGGGACATTGAACGTCTCCAAGACAACACCAAAAACAACCATCATCTCAACAGAAATAACAACATGACCAAAAAAGAAAGAGAGGCATTACGGGAATTGGAACACAACAAACAAATCATCATCAAACCCGCAGATAAGGGGGGTGGGATTGTTATCCTTAACAAAGACGACTACATCACAGAGGCATCACGACTACTACATGACCAAACCACATACAGGATTCTACCGGGTAACCCAACACAGGACTATAAAAAGGAACTCGATACATTACTCACCGCAGGCAGAGACATAGGACTACTCAACAAACATGAACACACATTTCTAAGACAAGAACACCCCATTATTCCAGTTTTCTACTATTTACCAAAAATACACAAGGACATACACAACCCACCAGGACGCCCCATTATCTCTGGTATAAAATCACTCAGTTCCAATTTATCACAATATGCAGACTCCTTTCTTCAAGACATCGTACAGACACTTCCATCATACATAAGGGACACTACAGACATACTCAATACACTACACAACATAGAATGGGCACCCGATCTCTGGCTACCAACAAGCGACGTTACCTCCTTATACACCATAATTAGACATGACCAGGGATTAGACAGCACCAAACACTTTCTGGACCAACAACCTGACCTACTACCTGAACAAACCAAATTCATACTTGACGCACTCAACTACATTCTCCATCACAACTACGTCTGGTTCAACAATACATTTTTCTTACAAACTACAGGGACCGCCATGGGATCTCGGTTGGCGCCCAGTTATGCAAACCTCTTCATGGGCAAATGGGAGGAGGATTATGTGAAGGAATTGCATTGGCGATAAGTGAATTGTGACATCCTCTACTCCACAGTAATTAATGTACATTTTAGCCCTATTGTTCCCTATGTATGTCTGTATTTCCCAGGACTTTATTCATGTAAGCATTATACCATTGATACCATTTGCCCGTGCCCTGACAGGAAAAGGGTTATCATAAACTGTCCTCCCAAAAGGCAATCTCCACAGGGGGTGATCCAATTACCCTGCTATTTTGCTGCTATTTACAGGAAAGAGATAGCAGAGGAACCATCTCCACAGGGGGGTTTACAATTCTTTGTAAACCTCTGGGCTCTAGCAGACTTTGTGGAACCAGACACAGCAGGGGTTGGGAGCAGCAGTTGGACAACTGTGGATTGAAGGTGGGATATACCTTATGCTTGAATCCACCAATCAGGAACTTGGGCAACCCCACAGATGATGCGATCACCGTGGGAATTTGAAATGTTTTAAAAAGTGTTTTTTGGTCAGACCAGGGGGAGCTGAAGGAGAAGAGAGGAGGAAGGAGGTTAGTCGCAGTCTTAAGGTTCAGAGGTATGCTCTACCTGTGTCTTGTGGAACGCCTCACCCTCGCTTCTGTGGAGTTGCCAGTGTTTTGTGGACTTATACAGTTTTCTGCTATCACAGCTGTGTGGACAAGTGATAGTTTGCCCTGTGGAACTGATCTGGGACTGTGACTATACAAGGACTGTCTGTTTGGGCCTGCTACCTGAATATCTTTCTACTCTGCAATTTACCTTTGCCACTGTTTATTGTCTATTTGTGCGTGCTGTGGAAAATAAACCATTCTTCTGGTTTCATCTGCTCGGTGTCTGAGTGATTGAGGAACTCGTACCCTCACATTTGGCGGCAGCAGCGGGACCACTCAGACACCAACCTTCGAGCAACGAGTCATAAACACCTCAGGGAATGGATCCAGCACCACTATGCTACCGATACAGCAAAAAGGATCAACTGCAGGATCTGTGCCGTACGAGGCAGATTGAGTTTGAGGCATTGGACACCAGAGCAGCATTAATGGCAAAGCTGGCACAATGGGACCAAGAACACCCTGGACAGGAGGACGATGAGGACCCCGTCCTAGAGCGGAACGAGGTGCAGGGGGCCAACAGGACAAATGCTTCAGGGGCTGCGCTGCCTGTTGGAAATGCAGATCAGTTGCAGGACTTGCTGGCAGCTCTGGGACAAGGAGCCTCAGTTTTGGGAGCTGCATTGGGGTTGCAGTCCTCTATACCCACTACGGCAGCATCAGTAAGCCAGGTGGCCAGGCTGAGATATAATGACATCCCACCTTTTGATGATGCCGGTTCGGATATTGATACCCATTTGCAGATGTTTGAATCTGTTATGACTTTGCATGGAATTGAGGCAGCAGAGTGGCCTCGATTTCTGTTCCCCAGTCTGAGAGGAAGGGCTCTGGAAGCATTCCATGCCCTGAGCCCAGAGCAGGTGCTGGTATATGAGGAGGTACGAAGTGTCCTGCTTGCTAGATATGCGGTGACTGCTGAATCATACCGTGTGAAGTTTCGCACCATAAACCGAAAAGGCGATTCTTCATTTACAGAGTTTAATAACCTGTTGCGGAGGAACTGTGATAAGTGGCTGTCCGTGAAGCAGGCCCTTACTGTAAAAGATATTAAAAATGCTTTTATCTTGGAGCAGCTGCTGAACAAGATGCCTCTTGAGATCAGAGAATGGGTAGCAGATCGGACCCCTACCACCCCCGAGAAAGCGGCACAACTAGCGGACGAGTTCACAGCTAACAGGCCTCGGTGGAGAGGGGCCAACATCGAGGAAAAGACTAATCTCCGACGGGCCCAGCCAGATCGGGATCTACCGGCGGCCCCCCAACGCCCAGCTCCACAGCCCCCCAACCCCCGGCCTTGGGGACCCGAGCTACCAGGAGCCCGTCGCTGCTACAACTGTGACAAGGTGGGTCATGTCCGCCGAGATTGCCCCCGGGGAAGAGGACCATTTCCAGGTGCCCGACATGCCTTGCCTCGAGTAGCTGTGTGCCAGGAACCATCATTTGGGGGAGGGGGAGGGGAGTACTGTCCTGATGCGCCAGAGGCGGAGGAAGTAGTATACCAGGTGGAGGTGGTAGCAGCTATTGGAAAAGCCACCCCGGATAACATGAAGCCACATCTACAGCCTGTAAAAGTTAATGGGAAGGAACTGCAGGGGTTAAGAGATTCGGGTGCCTCCATCACCCTTATCCGCCCAGAATTAATCCCCCCCTGCCAACTACTGAAGCAACGGAAAATTAAGATCTCCATGGCAGGGGGGCAGATCACTGTCATCCCCATGGCCCGGGTACACTTGGATTGGGGTCAGGACTCTGGGGAAGTGAACGTGGGACTTCTGGAAGGGCTCCCCACCCATGTTATTCTAGGAAATGATTTGGGTGGTGGATTGGCCAGTTGTTTCGTGGGAGCTATCACCCGGAGCCAGTCACAGGCTGGAGACATAGCACCTGAGGGCCCTCTCCCGCCAGCACCAGGAATTACTGCTACAGCCCCTGAGCCACCGCCGGTGAGTAACATGGTACCAGACTTGCTTGACTGTGACGTGAATCTGGGGGAGGTAGATAGAGTGGAATTTAGGGAAGCCCAACAAACAGATCCGTCCCTAGCTAGCCTCCGCAGGGCAGCAGGACGGAGTGATTGGGGAACTCAGGAGGATCGCATTCAGTGGGAGGAGGGGAGACTGTACAGGGTGCCAGCAAAAGCAGACCCATTAGAGCCCGAAGTCCCTAGGAAACAGTTAATTGTTCCCCAGCAGTACCGTGCGCGATTGCTAGCACTTGCCCATGACATCCCCTCAGCAGGCCATTTAGGGATTCGTAAAACCCGGGCCCGACTGCTGCGGCACTTCTTCTGGCCAGGAATAAACCAGGAGGTAAGACAGTATAGAGAGTCATGTGGGGTCTGTCAACGCCTCGGGGGACCCCCACGTCGTGTCCCCCTACAACCCATGCCTGTGATCAGTGAGCCATTCAAGAGAGTGGCCATGGACATTGTTGGGCCTTTTAAGAAACCGAGCAGAACAGGAAAGAAATACATACTGACTGTGGTTGACTATGCGACTAGGTACCCAGAGGCGGTGGCGCTGGCATCCATAGATGCTGAGCATATTGCCCAGGCTCTCATGGATATCTTTAGTCGTGTGGGATTTCCCGAAGAAGTGGTCACCGACCAAGGTGCGCAATTTCAAGGGGACTTACTGCAGACCATATGGGCCAAATTTGGGGTCCATCCCTTTCGCACTACTGCCTATCACCCCCAAACAAACGGATTGTGTGAGCGATTTAATGCGACCCTTAAGCAGTTGCTACGGGCATATGCTGAATCAGAGGGGGGAGACTGGGAGAAATCCTTGCAACAGCTTCTATTCGCATACCGCGAAGTAAGGCAAGATTCTACCGGGTTCTCCCCTTTTGAGTTACTATATGCCAGAAGGGTCCGGGGTCCTCTCGACTTAGTCAGGGAAAGCTGGGAAGGATCATTCCAGGAACCGGAGGTTCCGGTCTTAGAATATGTGGCCCAAATGAGGGAGAGACTGCAAAGGCTAATGCAGCTTGCGCATGACCATATGCTGGAGGCACAGGGAAGGCAGTGCAAGTATTACAACCAGCATGCACGTGAACGGGAGTTGGAAGTGGGTCAGAAAGTGATGTTACTGGTACCTGTACGAAAGCACAAGTTACAGGCGACCTGGGCAGGGCCATATACTGTAGTGGACCGACAGGGGCAGGTAGATTATATCATTGCCCTAGATCAAACCGGGAAGCGGGTGGGCACCTACCACATAAATAGATTAAAAAAATATGTCACCAGGGAAATAGGGGCTGTGGCAATCTGCTGCCCACCAATGGATGACCCAGAGACTGACCCCATCCCTGACATTCTGGCAGCAACCAAGAAGGATGTGGGGGTGGAGGCCGTGCCCATAGGCACACAGTTAACTGAAACCCAGACCCGACAAATGAGGGAGGTTTTGGAGCTAGTGGGGCCTCAGTTCACTAGCAGGCCAGGACGCACTCATGTAGCAGCCCATCATGTCGACACCGGAGCAATTTGGCCCATTAGGCAACCAGCATATCGGCTGAATCCCGAGGTGCTCAATATGATGAAAAAAGAGGTAGACGAAATGCTGGCGCTTGGGGTAATTGTGCCATCAAATAGTCCCTGGGCCTCCAGCGTGGTCTTAGTGCCCAAGAAGGATGGGAGTACACGCTTCTGCGTGGACTATAGGAAGCTGAATGAGGTGACAGTGACAGACGCATACCCCATGCCCCGGGTAGATGAGCTGTTAGACAGGTTGGGGATGGCTCGCTATGTGTCCACCCTGGACCTTAGCAAGGGGTACTGGCAGATACCCCTTACCAGAGAGGCACAGGAGAGGTCAGCGTTCAATACCCCATTTGGGCTTTTTGAATTTACTGACATGCCCTTCGGGATGAAGAATGCCCCTGCCACCTTCCAGCGTACAGTAGATCGCATACTGACAGGGTGTCAGGAGTTTGCCCAGGCCTACCTGGATGATATAGCAATTTTTAGTGAGACCTGGGAGGATCATCTGCAGCATGTAGCCCAGGTTTTAGCAGAGATTAGCCAGGCAGGGTTGACAATCAGACCGGATAAGTGTCAGATGGGGATGGCAGAGGTGCTGTACCTTGGCCACAGGGTTGGGGGAGGCCGTATTCGTCCAGAACCAGCAAAAATTGAGGCCATTCTGAAGTGGCCTCACCCCACTAACCAAAAACAGGTACGTGCCTTCCTGGGCACAGCGGGGTACTATCGTAAATTTGTTCCTCAGTACAGCACCATTGCCAAACCACTGACTGACCTAACGACCAAAAAGTACACCCGAAACATTGACTGGACCCCTGACTGCGAGCAGGCTTTCTCCCAGCTTAAGGACATCTTGTCCCGGTCCCCAGTGTTAGCCGCCCCTGACTTCCGCCGGCGGTTCATTGTGCAAACAGATGCTTCAGCTTGTGGAATAGGAGCTGTGCTAAGTCAAATAGGGGAGGATGGGTGTGAGCACCCAGTTGCCTTTATTTCCCGAAAACTAGTTGCCCGCGAGATAGCCTACGCCACCATTGAAAAGGAGTGCCTAGCCATCGTCTGGGCACTAAAGAAGTTGCAGCCCTATGTGTATGGGCGTGAGTTTTCAGTGGTAACAGATCATAACCCCCTTAGTTTTCTACAACGTACAGCTGGAGACAATGGACGGTTACTGAGGTGGAGCTTAGCCCTACAACTGTACAACTTCTCTATTTCTCACAAAAAGGGTAAAGATCATGGAAACGCGGATGGCCTATCCCGTCAGCAGGAACCAGACCCAGTGCCACCTAACACTAGGAGACCAGCCCTTGCCATTACCCAGGACACCAGGAACATGGACTAAAATGTGGGGGAGGAAATGTGAAGGAATTGCATTGGCGATAAGTGAATTGTGACATCCTCTACTCCACAGTAATTAATGTACATTTTAGCCCTATTGTTCCCTATGTATGTCTGTATTTCCCAGGACTTTATTCATGTAAGCATTATACCATTGATACCATTTGCCCGTGCCCTGACAGGAAAAGGGTTATCATAAACTGTCCTCCCAAAAGGCAATCTCCACAGGGGGTGATCCAATTACCCTGCTATTTTGCTGCTATTTACAGGAAAGAGATAGCAGAGGAACCATCTCCACAGGGGGGTTTACAATTCTTTGTAAACCTCTGGGCTCTAGCAGACTTTGTGGAACCAGACACAGCAGGGGTTGGGAGCAGCAGTTGGACAACTGTGGATTGAAGGTGGGATATACCTTATGCTTGAATCCACCAATCAGGAACTTGGGCAACCCCACAGATGATGCGATCACCGTGGGAATTTGAAATGTTTTAAAAAGTGTTTTTTGGTCAGACCAGGGGGAGCTGAAGGAGAAGAGAGGAGGAAGGAGGTTAGTCGCAGTCTTAAGGTTCAGAGGTATGCTCTACCTGTGTCTTGTGGAACGCCTCATCCTCGCTTCTGTGGAGTTGCCAGTGTTTTGTGGACTTATACAGTTTTCTGCTATCACAGCTGTGTGGACAAGTGATAGTTTGCCCTGTGGAACTGATCTGGGACTGTGACTATACAAGGACTGTCTGTTTGGGCCTGCTACCTGAATATCTTTCTACTCTGCAATTTACCTTTGCCACTGTTTATTGTCTATTTGTGCGTGCTGTGGAAAATAAACCATTCTTCTGGTTTCATCTGCTCGGTGTCTGAGTGATTGAGGAACTCGTACCCTCACAGATTACATCTGGGGTTTGCATGATTGGAGCGCCCACTTGATCCTATGGCGGCGTTACATAGATGATATCATTTTCATATGGAAGGGCACACAGGCATCACTTAATGTCTTCACCACATACCTTAACAATAACGACAGAAATCTGACATTTACAACCAACATCAGCCAAAAAAAAAGTAAAATTTTTGGATTTAGAGGTATTTATTGACAATGGACAATTACACACAAAAACATACAAGAAAAATGTCGACGTCAATAGTTACATTCTATATAACAGTGGACACCATAGGCCGTGGATAGAGAATATCCCAAAAGGGCAGTTCAGACGCATCAGGCGCAATTGCACAAAACTTGATGATTACATGCAACAAGGACTGGACCTCAAACAACAATTCCTGGAAAAAAATTATGATAAAGAATTAGTAGAACAGGCATATCAAAACACCATCCAACTTGACAGAACAGATACTTTACAACCAAAACTCAATGATAAAGAACAGAACACAACAGACATCACTTTCATCACACAATACAGTCAATCAGCACACAAGATCAAACAAATCATAACAAAACACTGGCACATACTGAAAGAGGACAATGACTTAGGATCCATATTGCAAGATAAACCTACCATTATATACAGGAAAGCACCAGACATCCGCAAAAAACTAGTTCAGAACCACATTAAACCAGTCACCATGACCCAAACCACACTCACAAAGAAAACAGGCTTTTACCATTGTGGCCGATGCGCCGGCTGCAAGAACCTATCATCCAATACCACAAAATCAATACAAACATGGACTTCCACTACCACGGGACAATCCTTCAAGATGCATCAGACTATCACATGCAACAACCAGGGGTTAATTTACATACTAAGGTGCCCCTGTGGTAAGGAATACGTGGGTAGGACCACTCGCCCCCTGAAAACCCGCATCTATGAACATATCCGGAATATACGGATAGGTTATGAGGCTCACAGTGTTTCACTTCACTACAAGGAGTGCCATGGATCTGACCCTAAGGGACTATTTTTCATGGCAATAGAATTACCCGAAAGAAACTGGAGAGGCGGGAACCATTTAGACACCCTAAATAGAAAAGAACTATATTGGATTTTCCACTTGAAAACACTAACACCTAACGGTTTAAATATTGATTTTAATAGTGGTACAATCACTAAGTGATTACAGTCCCTGACATCAATAAAAACACTTAGCCTCATCAGCTCACATTGATTGCCAACATACCACATACCATAAACATCAATTCACATATCGTTCATTCCCATCCTCATTACTCTACCTCTCTCCTACTTTATCTCTCTCCTCTCTATTTACTTTTCCTCACTCCTGACCTTGTATTTCCTCTCATTTGCTAGCAGCCTTCTCCCCTCTCTTTCCTTCAAATCCTTACAATATAAAGCATATTAGAATACCGATGGATCCTCATTAATATTCATCATCAATGCCAACCAATCAATCTTTTGATTGAATCCACAGGTACATCTATTACCTTAAAACATCTGCGCAGTGTTAACTGTGCACAAGTGATTGCTGAGCAGTGCACTGATTAGACAGCAACACACATAAATTTCAACACACCATCGCTACACTATTAAAAATAAAAAACAATTAGAACCGATTATTGGTTTTAAACATCGATCCCCACAATTATTGCATGCACATCAATTGCATCTCGAGGTCTGTGTCTATCATGCACACAACGCAAACAGCTCTAAGAATTTTTTCTATTAACCCATTCATGTTCTTTTCCCACCGGCTAGAAACTAGAATGAAAGCCTTCAATTACTTTTGATTACTATCCATTAATGTCCAGCCCACACCCCTATATATACTCCCTCTAAACTACACCACTTATCCTTGACAAAGGCCCTAGTGGCTGAAACGCGTTGGGACATCTCATCTCATTCATTCCCATTCTACAATCCAGCTTCTACCATCATCCGCCCCCTGCAACAGCCTCCTCCCAGCCGGGAGTACGAGCCCACAGTACGCTGTCAAGCGTTGCCAAGGGAACCGCGATCTCGCGATAGCGGAACCCGGAAGTCACGGGAGACAGTGACCGTGGAGCCGGGTGTTTCTGCACGGCTGTGCACTCACCCGAGCCCAACAGACCACCAACCTCAGCAAGGCGGCAGAACCCTCCAGCGACGATCCGGTAAGAGCGCACAGCGGGACGCCGCTCACTGCCCTCCACGCCGGCATTACACCCCATTGGACTATTGTCATAGCATTTTCTACACGAGACTTTTTGCTATCTATTTATATTGAGCTCCACGGGGCTTTGAACACTGAACATTTGCCAAGTGCATTCCCTCATCCCCTTGCCCTGACAGACCGCTGCGGTCACCCTCTAAGGTACATAGGTTCCTACTAAGGGACCTATGGACTAAAGGGACCTACATAGGTCAGACTTATACTTCAGATAAGGCCTTGTGGAGTGATACCCCGCTGGCCTATTCCTGCATTTATCAGGACTCCGTACATTTCTTTAAACATAAAAATACCTTCAATAAATTCCCTTTGAATTTTACTTGACCGTCTTTTTCATCTGTATTTACTTACTCATTCACTCCTATCTTTAAACCTCTATGCACTCACACATACCTACTGCATCATTGGTGAGCGCAATCTATCCATCTCTTTTTTCAACACTGTAATCTACCGCTCCTCTCCTGATCTCTCTCCCTCTATCCTCACTCATATCTCCAACTGTCTCTCTGCTGTCTACTCTTGGATGACCCAGCGCTTTTTTAGACTTAAAATATCAAGGACTAAGCTGACCTCTTCCCACCCTCCTGCATAAAACCCGACCATCTCTCATCCTAACCTACTGTTTATACTCACCTCTCCCCCTTCTGTGTCACCCGTCTGTCTAACCCTCCCCTTTAGAATGTAAGCTCTCACGGGCAGGGCCCTCTCTCCTCATGTGCCTTTCTTAGAATATATAAACCTCTGCCACCCTGATAATTGCTTCAGTGTCCTGTCCCCTGGTGCAACTATCCATATTAACCATGTACTTGTCCTAAACTGTCTTGTACTGTAATTCGGTATGTGTTTTTGATTATAACTATGCTCTGTAAAGCGCTGCGGAATCTGTGTGCGCTATATAAGAAACTGTTAATAAATAATAAATAAATAATTCCTGCACTTACACTCCCCGCAGGCTGCACTCACAGGACACTACACACATAGAGCCTCATTCCTGCACTTACACTCCCCGCAGGCTGCACTCACAGGACACTACACACATAGAGCCTCATTCCTGCACTTACACTCCCCACAGGCTGCACTCACAGGACACTACACACATAGAGCCTCATTCCTGCACTTACACTCCCCACAGGCTGCACTCACAGGACACTACACACATAGAGCCTCATTCCTGCACTTACACTCCCCGCAGGCTGCACTCACAAGACACTACACACATAGAGCCTCATTCCTGCACTTACACTCACCGCAGGCTGCACTCACAGGACACTACACACATAGAGCCTCATTCCTGCACTTACACTCCCCGCAGGCTGCACTCACAGGACACTACACACATAGAGCCTCATTCCTGCACTTACACTCCCCACAGGCTGCACTCACAGGACACTACATACATAGAGCCTCATTCCTGCACTTACACTCCCCACAGGCTGCACTCACAGGACACTACACACATAGAGCCTCATTCCTGCACTTACACTCCCCGCAGGCTGCACTCACAGGACACTACACACATAGAGCCTCATTCCTGCACTTACACTCCCCGCAGGCTGCACTCACAGGACACTACACACATAGAGCCTCATTCCTGCACTTACACTCCCCGCAGGCTGCACTCACAGGACACTACACACATAGGGAATGGGATCATTCGTCAGACTGCATTTAGGTCTACAGTCATTAGGTCGACTGGCAGGAAGGTCGACCTGACTTAAGGTCGACATGGGCCAAGGTCGACATGACTTAAGGTCGAATTTGCATAAAGGTCGACATGAGGAAGGTCGACTGGTCATAAGGTCGACATGGGTTTTTCATTGTGTTTTTTATCCGAATGTCGACACAGTCGACATGGACACAGTTGGCAATGAGAATCGGACCCTCGGATCGCTCGCTTCGCTCGCGATGCTTCGGGCACGGTGCCTCGCTGCGCTTGGCACACTATTTTATTCTCCCACCACGCCCTAGTGGATGGTAGGGCATGAAATACCGCCTGTCGGCACATGTCGGCTCAAAAAACAGTGAAAACCCCATGTCGACCTTATGACCAGTCGACCTTCCTCATGTCGACCTTTATGCAAATTCGACCTTAAGTCATGTCGACCTTGGCCCATGTCGACCTTAAGTCAGGTCGACCTTCCTGCCAGTCGACCTAGTGGGGTCGACCTAATGACTGTAGACCTAAGTTCATTCTAATAGATGACCGCATCCCACACATAGAGGCCCCTTCATGCTGGTATTGGGAGAACCAGGGCAATAAAGGTCCCACTGGTGCATGTAGTCCCACCAGTAACCACAATACAAATACTGTGCAAATATAGCTGTAATAGACTTTCTTGCACACACACACTCTCACTCACACACACACACACACACACACACACACACACACACACTTACCTACATCCCCTGTATCTCTTCTGTCCTCTTCTCCAGTAGAATCCATAGGTCACCTGCAGTGTAGATCGGTCCTCTCCGGGGATAACACCAGAGAAACATATACATGTTATCTTCCCCTAATTGACGAGCATACTTGTTATAGTGGTCACTTGGGGGCCCACCAGCCAATCAGGGAGCAACACGTAGTAGCACTCTTCTGATTGGCTTGGCTCCACTGAAATATTATATTTGCTGCACAATTTTAGGTTACTCAGGAGGTTGATCATTAAAGTAATACAGTGGGACATTGATGTAATACTGACAGGAAAATAATGCAATTCTAGGGGGCCAGTGATATCATACTAGGGGGTGCAGTGATGTAATACTAGGGGGTGCAGTGATGTAATACTAGGGGGCAGTGATGTAATATTGGAGGATATTTATGTAATACTGGGGGGAAGTGATGTAATAGTAGGGGGACAGTAATGTAAAACTGGAGAGACAATGATGTAATGCTGGATGGGCAGTGATGTAATATTGGAGGATATTTATGTAATACTGGGGGGAAGTGATGTAATAGTAGGGGGACAGTAATGTAAAACTGGAGAGACAATGATGTAATGCTGGATGGGCAGTGATGTAATGCTAGGGGGCAGTGATGTAATACTAAGGGGGAGTGATATAATATTGGAGGAGATTGATGTAATACTGGGGGGCAGTGATATGCTGTAATACTAGGGGGGGGACAGTGATATCATACTAGGGGGGACAGTGATATCATATTAGGGGGGGCAGTGATATCATATTAGGGGGCAGTGATATCATACTAGGGGGCAGTGATGTAATACTAGGGGGTGCAGTGATGTAATACTAGGGGGTGCAGTGATGTAATACTAGGGGGGGACAGTGATATCATACTAGGGGGGGACAGTGATATCATACTAGGGGGGGATAGTGATATCATACTAGGGGGGGATAGTGATATCATACTAGGGGGGGACAGTGTTGTAATACTAGGGGGTGCAGTGATGTAATACTAGGGGGTGCAGTGATGTAATACTAGGGGGGGACAGCGATGTAATATTAGGGGGGGACAGTGATGTAATATTGGAGGATATTTATGTAATACTAATAGGAAAATAATGCAATATTAGGGGGGACAGTGATATCATAGTAGGGGGCAGTGATGTAATACTAGGGGGGCAGTGATGTAATATTGGAGGAGATTGCTGTAATACTGGGGGGAAGTGATGTAATAGTGGAGAGACAATGATGTAATGCTGGATGGGCAGCGATGTAAGCTGGGGTGCAGCGATGTAATGCTAGGGCCTCAGTGACGTAATGCTAGGGGGCAGTGATGTAATACTGGGGGTGCAGTAGGTTACGCTGGGGGCGCAGTGATGTAACGCTGGACATGCAGTGATATAATGCTAGGGGGCAGTGATGTAATACAGTACTGGGGTGGGGGGTCAGTGATGTAATTTTAGGGACACAGTGATGTAGCGCTGGAGGTGCAGTGATGTAACGCTAGGGGGCTGTGATGTAATGCTAGGGGCACAGTAATGTAATACTGGGGTGGGGGGCGTGATGTAATATTGGAGGATATTTCTCTTTCGATGGTCCTGGTGAAACAGCTCAACATTGGGATGTAGGAGGGTCCGTAGGAGCCAGGCACCTATCCTAAAGCTTTAGAGGGTAGGCTCCTCCCTTCTGCATCCCAGACTCTTCAGTTCGTGTTAGGTGCCTACTGGATTGGGTGCTATTCTAAAGGGCTGCGGGAGCAGCCGAAGGATTAGAGTTAGTTAGGGTTTTTATTGTTTTATTAACTTTCACCCTAGCTAGGTAGGCACAGTGTGAGGATTCTAATTAGTGAATCCTCACACTGCTAGCGCAGCAGGAGCTGACAGAAGTGCGTCCTGTCAGCTCACTGTGCACAGGGGTGACGCTGTCTGGCCTCCCTGTGCAGCGCTTACAGCTTCTTTTAAGAAGCTGCCTGGGCTCTGGAGCGCTCTGAAACCGGCTTCACGCTAGGTGGGGATCATGGGGGACAGGCGCTCCGTGATGGCGGCGGCCATTTTCTGCGGAGCTTACACACTGAGCTCCTATATGAGAGGACAGCAGTGTGTTACAGGCATGTTCCAAGTGGTCCCCAGCTGAGGGGGAGATACTGGAACTAGGAGATCCTGCAATGGGAGCAGCTGTCTGGGGGTGGTTGGCGCCAAAAGTCACGGACCCCGCAGCAGCAGGGACTTGGTCTCTTCCCTCACGCTGTTTTGGCGCCATTCGGAACGCTTGCAGCGGAGCTGAGCTTGCTGACAGATCCTGGCAGAGTGTTTGGATTTCCTGGGCATCGTTTCCCCACATCTGAAACCAACAGACAGATAAGTGGCTGGGTGCATTGACTCTGTATAAACGCAATTGTACATTGAATGCACTGTGACTGTTACTTTACATCATGTCTGAGCAACAGGCTGTGGTTTTGGGGGAGGGAGCCCTTAATACATTGAGCGCGTGCAGTGTCTGTACACTGAAATTTGTCCCTGAGCAGATGGCCAAGGGGGGCTTGTGTATCACCTGCGCGGCTGTGAGACCCATGGGGAATGAACCCCAGAGGGTAGAGCAATTGGAACCTGCGTGGGCCAGTGCCCTGGGCAGGTCTGTGAATGCTTTAGTGCAATTGCTGGACAGACAGAGTGATGTCTTGGTAGATTCTCAGAGACCTATGTCATCATCTCAGCAGTCCTCTGGCTCCTTGCCTCTGACCCAGGCAGATCCTGGTTTTCTTCAGGTTATGCAGGATACTGCAAAGGGGATTAACAGGTTTAGTGAATTGCTAGACAAGATTGATGCTGTGGGGACCCATAAAAGGTCTTACTCAGTGCCTTTAATGGTTGATGAAGAGGATGGAGCATATGCAGACATTCCCTTGGAGCAGGGTGATGATTCTGAGGATTCCTCAGCCGCAGGGGTGGAGGATTTGATTACTGCTGTAAAACAGGCTTTGAATTTGTCTGTGGAAGATAAAACTCCTGCAAAAGGTGTGTTTAAACGGCAGCTTAAGGAAGCTGTTACCTTCCCTGCAGATGAAGGTTTACAGGATTTATTGGAAGGGGCTTGGAAAACGCCCGATAAAAGGCTGCAGATGCCAAAGAGATTCTTAAGTTTATACCCCATGCCTGAGGCTCATGCAGATCTCTGGGAGAAAGTTCCAGTGGTAGATGCTTCTGTGGCACGTTTGTCAAAAGCCACTGTGCTACCAGTGCAAGGGGGAGCAGCTTTTAAGGACCCCGTAGACAAGAAGCTGGAGGGTAACCTCAAGGCAATATTTGAAGTGGTGGGATACACCCTACGTCCTCTGATTGCTTCAGCCTGGGTCTCTAAGGCCATGATTGTGTGGGCCAATGATTTGTGCACTATTTTACACGCTGACCCTTGTGTGTTATTGCTGCCGGAGAAGCTTAAAGCAGCGGCAGGGTATGTACTAGAGGCTGAGGAAGAAGCTCTCAAAATGGCTGCCAGAGTTTCCACAGTGTCTGTCAATGCCAGGAGAGTGCTCTGGCTTAAGGCTTGGGAAGCAGATAACGAGTCTAAGAAGGCCTTAGAGGCATTAGCTTTTAAAGGAAAGCTGTTATTTGGTCCAGAACTGGAAGATATTATTAAGCAGGCCACATGTGGCAAAAGTACTTTCCTGCCTGCCCCTGCAGCCAAGCAGACATCAAGGTTTTCTGCTTTCAGGCCGTCCTTCGGCCCTCCCCTAGAGGAGGTGCGTCCTTTCGAGGACAGTCTTTTAGGGGAAAGTTTCAGTCCTCCAGGGGCAAGGCCCCAAAAGTCTAAATTTGGTTCCTTTCATAAGAAACCAAACACCAAAGGAGAGGACAAACCCTCCGCATGACTGCCAGGGGTTTTGCCCGGCGGTGGTCAAGGTGGGGGGACGTCTGACACTGTTCAAAGACGCATGGGCACTGTTAGACCGGGATTCTTGGGTGTTAGAAATTATATCCCAGGGTTACAAAATTCCCTTCAAAGGTCTTCCCCCGAGAAGATTCATTCCTACACCACTACCAAAGGAGGCTCGGCTCCGTACGGCTCTCTTGGGAGCGGCTCATTCTCTTTTAGAGAAGGGTGTGGTAGTCCCGGTCCCCAGAGCGGAGTGGAAAAAAGGCTTTTATTCCACTCTGTTTTTGGTGCCCAAACCAGACTGGTCTTCTAAACCGATCCTAAACTTAAAGTCATTAAATATCCATTTGTGGGTAGACCATTTCAAAATGGAGTCTCTACGGCCTGTGCTGCTAAGCCTGGACCAGGGAGAATTTTTGGCGTCCATGAATGTCCAGGACGCATACCTTCATGTTCCTATCCACCCAGAACATCAGGCTCTATTGAGGTTTGCGATAGGAGACCTGCACTTGCAATTCCAGGCGTTGCCCTTCGGTCTGGCCACAGCGCCAAGGGTATTCACCAAGATAATGTCAGTAATGGCAGCTGTGCTTCGGCTGAGGGGAATCACGGTGATTCCATATTTGGGCGACCTGCTGTTCAAAGCGGAGTCAGCAGACAAGTTGAAGAGTCACTTGGCAGAAGCCATCGGGTTTTTACAGGCTCACGGTTGGCTTTTAAATTTACAAAAGTCTCAGTTGGTGCCGTCACAGAGACTCCAATTCCTGGGAGTTGTTCTGGATACCTATCTACATCGGGTATTTCTACCAGAGGCAAAGGCCAGGGATCTGGCTGCCTTGGTCCAGGAGATCCTCGGGTCTCAGAGCACATCAGTATGGAGGTGTCTCAAACTGCTGGGGAAGATGGTGGCGTCTTTCGAGACGTTACAGTTCGCCAGGTTCCACTCTCGAGTGTTCCAGTGGACAACCTGGTCAGGGAATACTCAGACCATGAAGTCAGAACAAATAGTGTTGTCTTCAGAAACTCGATCCTCCCTGAAATGGTGGACGGAGGTGGATTCCCTTCAGTGGGGTCGGTCCCTGCAGTCCTGGAGCTGGCTGGTAGTCACTACCGACGCCAGTCTCAGGGGCTAGGGGGCAGTAGTCTTGGACCTGCGTCTGCAAGGCTTGTGGACTTCAGAGGAGTCTGCCTTACCGATCAACATCTTGGAACTGAGGGCTGTGTGGAAGGTGATTTCTCTGGCGGGAGAAAGATTACAGGGGCTCCCTTTAAGGATTCAGACCGACAACGCCACAGCTGTGGCGTATCTGAATCACCAGGGAGGCACACGCAGCAAACTGGCTATGTGGGAGGTGTCCCGGATCTTCTTGTGGGCGGAACAGAATGTTCCAGCGTTATCAGCGATATTCATACCAGGAGTGGAGAATATAGAGGCCGACTTCCTGAGCAGGGAGGAGCTGATGGAAGGAGAATGGAGCCTGAACCCACAAGTATTTCACCAGATTACGCTGAGGTGGGGAACTCCGGATGTGGACCTGATGGCATCCAGGTTCAACCATCAGGTACCCAGGTTCTATGCCAGGACGAGGGACCCACTGGCAGAAGCAGTGGATGCTATGACCATCCCCTGGGAGGGGAATCTACTTTATGTTTTTCCGCCAGTTCCAATGCTGGCAAGAGTTTTGAAAAAGATACAGGCCCAGACAATCCCGGTGATTTTAGTGGCCCCAGATTGGCCAAGGAGGTCCTGGTACTCGAGGCTTCAGAGATTGTCTGCGGACTCGTGGCGTCTACCTCTGAGGTCAGACCTTCTAAACCAAGGACCGTTCAACCATCTGGATTCAGCTCGATTAAATTTGATGGCCTGGCTGTTGAAACCGCCATCTTGAAGAATAAAGGGTTCTCAGAGGCTGTGGTTAACACTATGATTAAAGCCAGAAAGTCAGTGTCTTCTGCTAATTATTATAGGGTCTGGAAGACCTATATTCGATGGTATGAAAGACAGAAGTCACACACATCGCGATTTAGATTGGCTAAATTGCTGGAGATTTTGCAGGGTGGCTTTTCCTCTGGGTTAAGCCTTCAGTCACTCAAAGTGCAGATCTCGGCCTTGTCAATTTATTTCCAAAGAAGGATTGCATTGTTACCGGAAGTACAGACCTTCCTACAGGGGGTGTCCCGATTGAAACCTCCCTACAAGCAACCAGTAGCGCCATGGGATTTATCTCTGGTTCTGGAGTGTCTTCAAAAGGCACCTTTTGAGGCGTTAAGGTCGGCTGACCTTAAATTCCTTACATGGAAACTGGTATTTTTGTTGGCGGTGGCGTCAGCAAAAAGAGTATCGGAGTTGGGAGCATTGTCATGCAAGTCTCCCTTCCTTATATTTCATGATGATAGGGCTGTCCTTTGGACAGTACCCCAATTTTTACCAAAAGTGGTCTCTGCTTTTCATCTAAATCAGGAATAGTTCTGCCTGTGTTTCAACCCTCAGAGGGTTCAAGGAAAAGGGACAAATTGAGGAATTTGGATGTTGTGCGCACCCTGCGCGTTTATGTGGACAGAGTTAAGAGTGTCAGGAAGACTGATACTTTGTTACTTTTGTATGATGTACACAAAATTGGTTGGCCTGCTTCTAAGCAGACCATTGCTCTGTAATTGCGTTTGCATATACTAAAGTTGGTAGCAGTGTTCCCTCTAAGCTGTGCGCGTGTGCGCGCGCACACAACTCGCCAAGCATGCGCACAGACATTACAACAGAGCGCACAAAGCAGCAGTGGTCCCCTTTTTGCAGTTGTGGACTAAATTAATGTATGTTTCACTCAATAACTACATTGTGTGCTGTGTTTTGAATGTTTAAATGTTTTGAATGTTTAATATCACGTTGTTTTCCAGTTATATATAGAAGTGACGCACAAAAATAAAAATTTCCTTCCAAAGTTGCACAGCCAAAATCTTTTGCCGCACACAGCCTTCGTAAAATTAGAGGGAACATTGGTTGGTAGGCCTGTGCCGGCCAGGATTAATGCGCATACCACCAGGTCAGTTGCCACCTCTTGGGCGGTTCGACATGGGGCAACAGCTGAGCAGGTTTGCCGGGCTGCCACTTGGTCATCTGTTCATACCTTTGCCAAATTCTATAGGTTCCATGAGTTCGCGTCGGAGGACGCATCATTCGGGCGAGCAGTAATGAGATCTGCAGACCTGAGCGTACCCACCCAAAGGACCGGCTCTGGAACATACCAATGTTCACCAGGACCATTGAAAGAGAAAAAGGGATTTTTGTAAGAACTTACCGTTCGAATCCCTTTCTCTGATATGGTCCTGGTGACACAGCGATCCCTCCCTTACGCTCAGTAAGTATGCCAGGTTCATGATGTTTCATGTTATATATGGTTAAAAGTTATTTTTGAAAATGTGCATATAATATGTGCAGGCGTTTGTACTGAGTTAATGTATTCCAGTGGCTTTGAAAGATTGAACTGAAGAGTCTGGGATGCAGAAGGGAGGAGCCTACCCTCTAAAGCTTTAGGATAGGTGCCTGGCTCCTACGGACCCTCCTACATCCCAATGTTGAGCTGTGTCACCAGGACCATATCAGAGAAAGGGATTCGAACGGTAAGTTCTTACAAAAATCCCTTTTTATGTAATACTGGGTGGCAGTGATATGCTGTAATACTGGGGGGAAGTGATTTAATAGTAGGGGGACAGTAATGTAATACTGGAGAGACAATGATGTAATGCTGGATGGGCAGTGATGTAAGCTGGGGTGCAGCAATGTAATACTGGGTGCGCAGTGATATAATGCTAGGGGGCAGTGATGTAATGCTAGGGCCACAGTGATGTAATACAGTACTGGGGGGGGAGGGGGGGGGGGTCAGTGATGTAATTTTAGGGACACAGTGATGTAGCGCTGGAGGTGCAGTGATGTAACGCTAGGGGCACAGTAATGTAATACTGGGGTGGGGGCAGTGATGTAATATTGGAGGATATTTATGTAATACTGGGTGGCAGTGATATGCTGTAATACTGGGGGGAAGTGATGTAATAGTAGGGGGACAGTAATGTAATACTGGAGAGACAATGATGTAATGCTGGATGGGCAGTGATGTAAGCTGGGGTGCAGCGATGTAATACTGGGTGCGCAGTGATGTAACGCTGGACATGCAGTGATATAATGCTAGGGGGCAGTGATTTAATGCTAGGGCCACAGTGATGTCATACTGTGTGTGTGTGTGTGTGTGTGTGTGTGGGGGGGGGGGGTCAGTAGTGTAATGCTAGATGACAGTGATGTAATTCTAGGGACACAGTGATGTAGCGCTGAAGGTGCAGTGATGTAACGCTAGGGGGCTGTGATGTAATGCTAGGGGCACAGTAATGTAATACGGGGTGGGGGTGGGGGGCAGTGATGTAGTACTGGAGAATCAGGTACTTATAGCAGAAGATAACCTTGTTTTCTCCCTAAAGGACTCAGCGAATCTACCCCTGAGATATTGGTGAAGATAGAGAGAGGGGAAGATCCGTGCATCCCTCAGGAACCCGCAGGTCAGTCTATAGATCTGATCGTCCGCATACTGAGGCTTCCACATTTCCTGTCTCTGTTACTACATAACGGTCTTGTCTTTTACAGGTGACCGGGTGGAAGATGGAAGTGTTCAGCCCATAGTGAGGAGGAGAAGCGGAACAGCGACAGCTTGGACCCATGAGGTCCATATAGATCGTCAGGTTAGAGAAAGGCAGAGCAAACGTGGGGAACACAGAAGCCGCCCAGTGGGACGCGTAGTCAGTAGAAGATCGTTACGGCTGGTAAAGCGGAACCCCATACTCTGTACAGATGAGGGAACCGCACTGGAAACAGATGCTCCCAACATGGCCAGCTACAGCACGGAGAAGAATACCCCCATCCTGCCCAGCCGCAGCCTGGAGAAGAATACCCCCATCCTGCCCAGCCACAACATGGAGAAGACTACCCCCATCCTGCCCAGCCACAGCACGGAGAAGACTACCCCCATCCTGCCCAGCCACAGCCTGGAGAAGACTACCCCCATCCTGACCAGCCACAGCCTGGAGAAGACTACCCCCATCCTGCCCAGCCACAGCCTGGAGAAGACTACCCCCATCCTGCCTAGCCACAGCCTGGAGAAGACTACCCCCATCCTGCCCAGCCACAGCATGGAGAAGACTACCCCCATCCTGGCCAGCCACAGCCTGGAGAAGACTATCCCTATTCTTCCCAGCCACAGCACAGATAAGACTACCCCCATCCTGCCCAGCCACAACACGGATAAGACTACCCCCAGCCACAACACAGAGAAGACTACCCCCATCCTGTTTAACCACGACTCAGGGCACAATATCAGTCCTGACCAGTCCCCTATTGCAGGTAGAGATATATGCGCGATACAGGCGGCCAACCAGTACCTCCGTGCTGTAAATCTGAAGAAACCTTGTAAGGAGGAACGTTCTTTCCCAGAGGACCTATCGGTAGGCAAGGAAAGGCTGCATACTTGCACTCAGTGCGGAGAGAGCTGGAGCCGCCTTATTGACTTCTTAACCCATCAGATGGGTAACTGCCAGGATCGCCCCTACCAGTGCAGTGTGTGTGCCAAGACCTTTGTGAAGAAGCAGCACCTCAGTGCCCACAGGAGAACCCACACGGAGGACAAGCCTTACAAGTGTAACCAATGCGGTAGAAGTTTCCGGCAGAGTTCCACCCTCACCACCCATCTGTGGAGTCATGCCGGTCACAAACCCTTCCACTGTACCTGCTGCGCCAAACGCTTCAGCCGCAAGACCGACCTGGTGGCGCACATGAGACGCCACACTGGGGAACGACCGTATGAATGTCCCTACTGCTGGGACAGGTTCATACGCAAGAAGTCCCTACAGAGACATCTACAGAAACACTCCGGGGACAGCCTGCAGGCCGGGTGGGAACTCAGCTACCCCAGATGGAAGCAGAGTGACAGCTTCATGGACCTGAGCCCAAAAATGGAGTATCCTATGGAGAAGCAACCAAATCCCCAGCACTCCGAAGCCACAAGAGAAGTACGGATTGTTCTACGCTCTATACCAGTTCTTCATATTGCAGGGTGTTACTATGTACAGGTGTGACATATTGCAGGGGGTATTACTATGTACAGGTGTGACATATTGCAGGGGGTGTTACTATGTACAGGTGTGACATTGCAGGTGGTGTTACTATGTACAGGTGTGACATATTGCAGGTGGTGTTACTATGTACAGGTGTGACATATTGCAGGTGGTGTTACTATGTACAGGTGTGACATTGCAGGTGGTGTTACTATGTACAGGTGTGACATATTGCAGGTGGTGTTACTATGTACAGGTGTGACATATTGCAGGTGATGTTACTATGTACAGGTGTGACATATTGCAGGTGGTGTTACTATGTACAGGTGTGACATATTGCAGGTGGTGTTACTATGTACAGGTGTGACATTGCAGGTGATGTTACTATGTACAGGTGTGTCATATTGCAGGTGGTGTTACTATGTACAGGTGTGTCATATTGCAGGTGGTGTTACTATGTACAGGTGTGACATATTGCAGGGGGTGCTACTATGTACAGGTGTGACATATTGCAGGGGGTGTTACTATGTACAGGTGTGTCATATTGCAGGTGGTGTTACTATGTACAGGTGTGTCATATTGCAGGTGGTGTTACTATGTACAGGTGTGACATTTCAGGGGGTGTTACTATGTACAGGTGTGACATTGCAGGTGGTGTTACTATGTACAGGTGTGACATATTGCAGGTGGTGTTACTATGTACAGGTGTGACATATTGCAGGGGGAGTTACTATGTACAGGTGTGACATATTGCAGGTGGTGTTACTATGTACAGGTGTGTCATATTGCAGGTGGTGTTACTATGTACAGGTGTGACATTGCAGGTGGTGTTACTATGTACAGGTGTGACATATTGTAGGTGGTGTTACTATGTACAGGTGTGACATATTGCAGGTGATGTTACTATGTACAGGTGTGACATATTGCAGGTGATATTACTATGTACAGGTGTGACATATTGCAGGTGGTGTTACTATGTACAGGTGTGACGTTGCAGGTGGTGTTACTATGTACAGGTGTGACATATTGCAGGTGGTGTTACTATGTACAGGTGTGACGTTGCAGGTGGTGTTACTATGTACAGGTGTGTCATGTTTCAGGTGGTGTTACTATGTACAGGTGTGACATAGCAGGTGATGTTACTATGTACAGGTGTGTCATGTTTCAGGTGGTGTTACTATGTACAGGTGTGACATATTGCAGGTGGTGTTACTATGTACAGGTATGACATATTGCAGGTGTTGTTACTATGTACAGGTATGACATATTGCAGGTGTTGTTACTATGTACAGGTGTGACATAGCAGGTGATGTTACTATGTACAGGTGTGTCATGTTTCAGGTGGTGTTACTATGTACAGGTGTGTCATATTGCAGGTGGTGTTACTATGTACAGGTATGACATATTGCAGGGGGTGTTACTATGTACAGGTGTGTTATATAGCAGGTGGTGCTACTATTTACAGGTATGTCATATTGCAGGTGGTGCTACTATGTACAGGTGTGACATTGCAGGGGGTGTTACTATGTACAGGTGTATCATATTGCAGGGGGTATTACTATGTACAGGTGTGTTATATTGCAGGGTGTGTCTAACAGAGTGTTACCTTCCAGCTGCACTTCCATTGGGGTGGCGAGGGCAAAGTGCAATCCCCAGAAGAAGGGTCTCTGCAGCTGCAGGAATGTGATGCTACGGGGTCTGTAGACTCTGTGAAAATTGAGTTAGAGGAGGAGGAGGAGAAGCCCATTCCAGAGAGTGCGGCCAGGAGAGAGCAGGCCACACAGACAGAGGTAGGCACCCATCAGCTGCTGCCAGTTACTGCACCATAATACACATTGACACCCGTGGGGTAAGGTATGAGGGTGACGCCCTTGGCACAGTGTAATCGCCCATCAGACCATACGCACAGTCAGCGTGATAGAAAGAACCAGCTGTGAAGTGGGGATGTGGGGATGTTGTTACATGTCATACTGTATACTGGCCCAGATGCATTCTGCCTGTAACACAAGGATGAAAGACATAAGTTGAGGTCATGATTTCAGGCGAATCTGGTCGAGAAATTGGGTAAAATTGGCCTGAATAGCATGTGTCCTGTATATCATCCGATCCTACCCATGCTGCGTGTCCGACCTCCAAGCCTGAACCCATCCTGGTGGCGGGAAATGGGATTGCATGGTATACATAACTTGCAGAAGGACCGCCTTTGATGTATTGCGTGCAATCCTGGTGGCCTGGAAGGGCATCTCGTAGGGGATCGAATGTGACTTCTCCCCTTGGATACATCACATAGTCTATGGGGGCCTTCAGTTAGATAGGATTTAAGGATTTATAATAAATAAATGGTTCGTCTTTTCCCCTGACAGTAGCACAGATGTGTCCTCCTCTGCTGTTGCGGTTGGTAACATTATACTGCGGCCTGCAGCGCTCATTGTCTCCAACAGGTAGCCCATGGATCATGGATGCCAGTGTACATACGAATCTCAACAGATGGTGCGCGGCAACAACAGAAAAGGACACAACTATGTATGCAGCGATCCAGATACCCTGACTGGGGCCGACTGCTGCTCTACATCCGCACCTGAAAAGACTCGGACCCTTGGAGGACCTGCTGTGTTAGAAGGGGGCTCCCCTGTTTTATAGATCAGTATGCGTCCCCTACTCTCAGGCTGGGGTGCGGTGAGGACTCGTTGTTCATGTTCCCTCTAGTTTGGAGGGAGTTTATTAGATACAAGAGGCAAAAATTAAATATTATTAGTTTAGGAGGCGCTTGACATTATCCCACTGCGGTTGTGCTTCTATCTGCATATAGGGGTGTTGTATATGCTGTTTGCAGACCTCAGATTTGTTCTCTTTCCCTTTTGGTGACAGAACAAGAGGCCCAGCCGTGTGCACCAGGAGATGTTAAGAGAGCTGAAGAGGTTCCGCAGAAGCACTGCGCAGGCTCAGCATGAGCGAGATTGGATGAGGGTAGCCATGGACCAGTTGGCTAATGAGATGAAGGAGCTGAAGGAGATGGTAGCCTCGCTCTGTGCCACCAATCCATTGTCCGATGCCTGCAGATCTCCATCCCATTCTCCCGCTGTGGTGGTGCAGAATTCCTGCCCCGTGTGGAGCCAGGCTTCAGACGACAGACAGTCTACAGAGTCTGGCCGGGCCTCTCCGGAGAGCAGTCTGCAGTGTGGGTATGGCTACGCCCTGGCAGAATCACTCTCTGAGCAGAGCCGAGATAATGTCTCCTGGATGTACGAGAGTCCTCATGATGAAGACGACATGTTACCCACAACCACCATCAAACGAGAGAATGAGTCCGACCTGGGCACCTCTTTAGAGGCCCCATTCTATGGACTCCCACAGTACGCTCCGTGTAGCATGGGGGAGCGGCTGGCCAACATTGCCATGCAGCCGATGAGTGCAGATAGAGAATGGGGTCTCCTGGCCCGGAGCGCAGGGAAACCAGGCAGGTTTGCCGCCCTCATATTTCGGGCACTCGTCCCATTTGATATCTATAAAGGGTGGGTGAATCGGGTGAACCTGGATGGCCTGCGAGGCAGGAAGGGCATACCGTTGAATGTCAAGAGGCGGGTGATGGAAATTGTGGAGCGTCACTTTACGCTGAGGAAATCGGATCATAGCGAAATCCGAAACCGATTGAATGAGCAACTGCGCACCAGGCGCAAGAGCGATAAGCACCCCCAGCCACTGTTCTGAGAGAGTGTTCAGAGATAAAGCAACTTGCCTTATACAGGAAGGAGTCATCCCCTGTTCTGGTGCAACATATGGTAGGTACTGGCATCTACAGAAGTAGCATCCATCTGGCATTGGAACTCTCATGCGGCACCTAGAATGCACTGGACAGCGCTCTTATATCTCAGAATCCAGGACAAAGTATCCATGCGACCAGCGATGTGGGATGAGTGCCTCCTTCTCCATAGGGTGTAACAATTGCAGATACCAAAGAGCAGGACGTTCCTGTACAGGGGGAAGGACGGGTGGGGGGTATGGGGGGGGGGGGTGGTGAGGAGATGAGGGAGTTGAAACAAACCCAAACAGATTTTTTTTTGGTGCTGGGGTCCTATCCGACCCACACATAAATGGGCGCTTGCCGTAAGTGTACTTCAGTGACTTTGTCTTCCCCCATGATCCCTACTAAACAGCAGAACATTTTGTACTGTAAATAGTATACGCCTGTAGGTAGTAGGACACATTTCGTTACTTGCCTTGACCAGAATAGAAGACAGCAGAAAGGAGTGTTAGTCTTGCCCCAACCAGGGTAAATTCAGACTCTGACCCATCTAATATCTCACTTTAATGTCCTATGTAAATGTATAAATACGTCTGTCACTCCTGGGCCCTGTGGTTCCCCAGCTGAAAACTCCAGTGTTACTGAGCCATTGCAGATTGGTTACAGTATTTTAGCTGTTTTAGCTGTTTTCTATTTCTGTTCAATAAAGGATAAATGCTGGCCTTGATGCTTGCAACTGTTTGTGAAAATCAAATTGCGCCCTTCAGTGCACAGAGCCAACATAAAATGCACAGTGTCAAGTGTGACACATCACAAACTACTACCACGGACACCAGCACTGCTTAATTATGTTCTGTTATACTTCTAAATATACAGATTTTATGTCCTAAAGCATGAGACTGGGGGACAATGGGTCCTTATTGCTTTTACATTGGTGAAAGTACTCACGGTAAAATATACTATATAGCAACCAGAAAGTACAAAGTGTGTTACAGTAATATAGGATTTGTCTGGATCTCTGTACTCTCAGAAGTAGCAAATACAGGCAAGAACTAAATAGCTCTAAACCATCATTTAATAAAAATATGAATTCAACAGTCTTCATTATCCACTCATAGAACATTATATTTAATGCACCGTCATCATCATCTGTATCCTCATGTCACCATTTAGTTTTGAGCACTTGAATATCACAGCTCGTTTCACCATCATCACTTGTATCACACAACTCATTTCACCATTTCAGCTTCATCACTTTTTTACCCACTCGTTTCACCATTTCAGCTTCATAGCTTGTATTACCCACTTGTTTCACCTTCATGGCCTATATTACACACTCGTTTCACCATCATCACTTGTATCACACAACTCATTTCACCATTTCAGCTTCATCACTTGTATTACACACTCGTTTCACCATTTCAGCTTCATGGCTGGTATTTACCAACTCATTTCACCATTTCAGCGTCATCACTTGTATTTTCAAACTTATTTCCCCATTTGAACTCTGAAAGCAGTTGCTGTTTGACTGACAGGAAGCCGGCATTTCTGGGCAAAAACATGACCTTATCTGGGTGTGTTGGAAGAAAATGCAGACGTGCAATGGCCGTTTATTCTTTCCTTCTGGCGGTTTTTCTCCAATTAGCAATCCATGCTTAATTAGGCCTATAGTTGGTTATTAATCAGTTGTCATTTGTTATTATATTATTGACCTACAACGATCAGAGACAAGCGTTTCAGTTGCCACCTCATATGACATATGCTTTTTTCAGACTTTTTGTTTTTGTGACCACCCTCGTAGACAAGCAATTGTTACATGGGTTTTCCACTTGTGCTATTGTCATAAATTAACTAAATTGACCTAAACTATTTATTACTGTAGGCATTGGCCCCCAGCACAGCAGAGAGACTCATTTCCCTTCACCATCCTCTTCCTGCTCTGTGCCCTCACTCCATCTGTTTTCCAGATCCCAGCAGCGGTTGTCCGGTCTTATTATTCCTGCACCACTTATATGAAGTCCATTGTGTTGTTGGAAAGAAAGGAAAGGATGAGGTCCGATAGAGGTCTGCCCTTTTGTCTCACCTGTGCACACCATTTGGCTTGTGAGGGAAGAAGTGAGAACATGGAAAGAATGTGGAGGCTTATCTTCCCCTGAGGTAGATGGAAAGTTCAGTGTAATATATATGTAGGACACCCTGGAGCACAGCATCATCTGTATTGTTCCAACAGCATCCTACACACCCCTTAGCACTGCCTGGCCTGTATCAACACAATCCTGCCTGAGACAGGCCTTAAGGTGCCCATACACAGTGCGTTTTGCTGGTGCGATGCACATTGCACAGTTCAAAAAGTATGTGCTGCACAAACTTTTTGAATTATCTGAGGATCTCATCGCAAGCAAATCACATGCGATGCAGTCCAAAACACATGCGATTATTGTAACGTGTATGGGCGCCTTAACAAAAGAAAATACAATTGTGCTTATTTATATGGTGATATGCTGTGTTGCAAATTGTGAAGAAGTAACTAATGCCCACAAACATTTTAATGTCTATAATCCTGTAGTAGTGATCATCACGCTGTTGTCTTTGTATTGACACTTCCTACAAAAGTAACGCCAATTCTCTTTGCTGTAATACAGTATTTTAATTGTTGCTTTTAAATGGTTTACAAAACAAACAACATCGCTAAAGCTGATCATTTTATCAAGGGGCAAATTCAGAGCTTTATGAAGCTCTCGTCTATCATGTGGTCTGTGACGTTATCTTTGTCCAGAACTTTGCAGAGACAAGCCACCAGACACAGACTGTCACCACTGTTATTGAAATAGTATATCAAACATCTGCATTTCCCAATAATAAGGCTGTGAGTTATACACTGTAGGTGCCTGCTTGTCAGGGCACCCACTAACCGATTCTTAAAAAAACAGGTCACAAATTTTAACTCTGTATCAATAAAACATTACTTTGCAACATGTTCATCATCTTATTTAAAAAACTGGTGGCATCTAATCCAGTGTGCGGCTTATGGTGTGAATAGATAGCGTTGTGTAAAGGCCCCCATACACTGACCTTATTTGGGCCAATTCCGACGAATTGGGCCATCAAATCGGCCTAAATCGGGTCAGTTTTTTGTCCCCTCAGGTCCGATGCGCGGCCCTGTGTGCATCGGACCTGTGTCGGGTGGTCGGACCTGCTGGCCGCCCAACCACCTGACTTTGGACCTCCCTCGTGTCGGCGAGATGGGCGGGGAGCAGGGACACGCATGCGTTCCATCACAACACATTATGACGGATCGCATGCGTCCCTGTTGCCCGGGAAGATCCCGGGTGGCTCGCAGGGTATCAGGTGTCCGATAGCCTGCGATCAGCAGTGTATGGGCACATACCTTAACTCCAACCTTAACTGCACACGATCATTAGGGTCGACGTTAACCATGTAGCTGTTGAGCATGACCTGTATTGTGTCATGTATTGCCCTTATATCATCTACAAATAATCCTATTCAAATTGACAAAACGGAAATAATGATGGATTTCAGATGCCCAGAAATCTGTAGATGGATCCTAAAAAAAAAAACAGCCTGTGCCACCTCATTATTACCAGTCATTTCTGGACCAACCGGTATGGGTGATGCTATGAGTTCAACACTGTCAGTCTATGAGGGTCGTCTATGCGTCCTGTTAATGTGTGGTTATTGTGGTCACTAAACTTACGCATGCCGTCCTGTCAGTCTGTTTTTCCGGTTTTCCTAAATTTATTAACATCCTTATAGCCGGTTTTACTTTAAAATTCCTGTTTGTATTTTTACGGCGCAGCATTTCAAAACGTGCCCTGTCAGAACTAGTCATTTCTTGTTTTTTTTTCTAACCTAATAGGTTGGCCTCTAGGACATCACTTGTCTCCCTAAGTAGACTCATCCATGCTATTGGTCGCAGTATCCGCTGTGCATTATTTCTGCATATTGCATTAACAGCCTGTAGACATATGGTTCGTGTAAGTGGCCTCTCTACAAACTGCACCTGACAATGCTTTATGAGCGGCTTTACTCATGCGCTCTGTCCTCGTGGGTATGCCTATAGTGTTTTGTTGACCAACATCTGTACCTGATGAACCTACACCTGATGGTCTGGAGACAAACTTATCCATCGTGCTCTGACTCGATGACCAGTGTTGTTGTCTAACACCAGCACTTGATGGACCGATTATAATATCACCCATCGCAGCAGAACGATGCACAGCCAGAGACGCACTAACCCCTTTCTTTAGTTGGACGGTGATATAATCATCCTTGTGGCCGTCTCCCGGTTCTATGTCCATCATATATAACACCTATGCATCTTGAAATTAATCAGAATCATCATCTGGATTTATAATGGGATCAACCTGAGCATCTGAAATTATAATGGGGTCATATTGAGTATCTGGAATTATAATGGGATCAACCTGAGCATCTGAAATTATAAATGGGTCAGCCTGAGTTTGAGTTTCTGGAATTGTAATGGGATCGCTGTTATCCTAACCCTATTTTTTTTGCATGTCTAATCTTGTACTTTTTAAAAAGTCTATTGCCCCTCTTACATTTTGCGCTCTGTGCCAGCTTTAACACTAAGGCAGGGTGCTTGTCCATCGTCTTGATCTGGCGACCTCTTGAATTTGTTGCGGCTGTTACAGACAACTGGAACATCTTGTAACGTGTCAATCTCCTTCTTTTAGACTCGGATTTGTCTGTATAATCCAATTTCCTCTTCACACCCCGTTATTTGGGTATAGATTGAGCTTTGTCTGTATAATCCAATTTACTCACACACAGTAGTTTAGGTGTTTCAGCCACACAATGGCCCTTATTCTGGTTCACTCGCAAAGGCAAATTCCTTCTCAAATGGACAAAACCATGTGCACTGCATGTGGGGCAGATGTTACATGTGCAGAGAGAATTAGATTTGGGGGTACTTTTTTGTTTCTGTGCAGGGAAAATACTGTTAATTTTACACTGCAATATAGATCTCACTTTGAAGTAAAACCCCACCCAAATCTAACTCTCTCTGCACATGTTACATCTGCCCCAACTGCAGTGCACATGGTTTTGTCCATTTGAGAAAGAATTTGCCTTTGCGAGTGAACCAAAATAAGGGCCAAAGCGTTGTGCGCGACATACCTCAAAATAAAATCAAACACTATCAAAAGGGGTGTACAAGGGGAAGTACCAGGGGTATAAAAGCAGCATGGTTGGGGGCATGGTACCTGTCACTTTTCGTTTGACAAAACATGGTTCTATATCTGACTACTAAACCGCTATTGACCTTATAATGCACCTCAATGTAGGAAGATATTTGTCTGATAGGAAGGTGGAAATGGAAACATTTTTGCATAAGAGGTGTCTGCAAAGTATTTGACATAGTGAGCTCAGTTTAGCACCTCCCCATCTCAGCATCGCTCACTCCTATTCTGTCCCAATGAGGCTGAGCTCACTGCAAACAGCTCAGCACCTCCCACTCTATTAGCCTATTCCCTTTATTGCCGCAGCGAATCCCGCTATGAATATACTGTACTGTGTCCTTGGTTTCTGCTGCTGCCTATACTGTGTATAATACAGCATGCATAGCAGCATTGTAACTAAAGTGGGACATTGTACTGTGTCCTTCTAAGGGTTGTTGTGTGTGCTCGATAAGGGATTGTACTGTGTCGGTTTACTCCTGTGCTGCCAACACAACTATCTGGGGTCCATTTGCTTCAGTTTTTAAAACAAATTAAGATTAAAGCTGTCACAGGGTTGTGTGCTGTTGTATGGACTCTTCCACAAAATAGAAGTTTCTTTACCAGTTTCTGATTAGGCCAGTGATGGTTAACCTTGACAATCCAGCTGTAATTGAGCTACACAGCCTAGCATGCCCTGCTACAGTTTAATTATTTGGCCATGCTAAAGCTGAGGTAGGGCATGCTGCGATGTGTCGTTTAACAACAGCTGGAGTGTCGAGGTTAGCCATCACTAGATTAGGCAGTTTGGTGTCCATCGCAGCTTAGGAAAATAGTGTACAGTAACAATAGAAATCAAAGCCAGTGGCAGTGGCAGTATGGAAAGAGTTCAGGAAGGAAGCCGAAGATGACTGCACCTGAATTGAACTCACTGTGTGAAATGCTTTGTGAGCATCTCTACTGCAAAAAAGTTTTCTTTGCAGCGTGTATTGAAATGGGCCTTACAATATAACACATAACCAGCATGAAATTGATAACAGAGCAGAGTTCTACATTATAGTATTTGTCAAAAGTGTACACCTTGTGTCTTTTGTGGGAACGGAATGGTAACCATTGTAATCTTACTAAGCCAAGATAGCCATTGAGGTAGGAGATGATCACCTGCAGTAATAACGGATATCTGGTGGATAATCATTAATCTCACCGGCAACTCCACACGCCACACTAAAACACAATGCGCCACTTTGCATCATAATATGCCGCCCTGGGACCAGTGCACTTAGTGTGCAGATCTTTGCGCCATAGGGAAGATAGAGGAGCATGGCTATATATATATAACCTTGATTCATGGAGGGTACAGGTGCTTATTTCTTGCCTGGTCCTTTAGTAGCGGTAACCCATTAGCAGGCAGTGTAATCCAAGGAACCTGTGTCACAGATGTAGGACTGTACACTACAGATGAGGCCCCGGACTAATCTCACATTCTGTAATCATTGTCTCAGGAACAGAGAAGCCTCCAATCATTGTAATATTATCCGGTAACCACAATGTGTGCGGTGGTCAGTCGCTGGCAGGCGTTGTGTGTGAGCGGCGTCAGAGCGGCCCATGAAGGTTCTCCACAAACTTGGTGTAGTACTTCTCTGTAACACACAAACACTGTGATGCCATAGGTGCCCCAGTACCCATCCTTCCCTATACCACACAACTACCCCCCTAACGCTAGGTGCCCCAGTAACCATCCTTCCCTATACCACACAACTACCCCCCTAACGCTAGGTGCCCCAGTACCCATCCTTCCCTATACCACACAACTACCCCCCTAACGCTAGGTGCCCCAGTACCCATCCTTCCCTATACCACACAACTACCCCCCTAACGCTAGGTGCCCCAGTACCCATCCTTCCCTATACCACACAACTACCCCCCTAACGCTAGGTGCCCCAGTACCCATCCTTCCCTATGCCACACAACTACCCCCCTAACGCTAGGTGCCCCTGTACCCATCCTTCCCTATGCCTCATACCTCCCCCTCCTAACACACAGCCACCTCATGTCTCCTATCACTGTGCTCCCCCAACCATTACATCTATGTACCCCCTAACGCTAGGTGCCCCAGTACCCATCCTACCCTATACCTCATACCTCCCCCTCCTAACACACAGCCACCTCATGTCTCCTATCACTGTGCTCCCCCAACCATTACATCTATGTACCCCCTAACGCTAGGTGCCCCAGTACCCATCCTTCCCTATACCTCATACCTCCCCCTCCTAACACACAGCCACCTCACGTCTCCTATCACTGTGCTCCCCCAACCATTACATCTATGTACCCCCCTAACGCTAGGTGCCCCAGTACCCATCCTTCCCTATGCCTCATACCTCCCCCTCCTAACACACAGCCACCTCATGTCTCCTATCACTGTGCTCCCCCAACCATTACATCTATGTACCCCCTAACGCTAGGTGCCCCAGTACCCATCATTCCTTATACCTCATACCTCCCCCCTCCTAACACACAGCCACCTCATGTCTCCTATCACTGTACTCCCCCAACCATTACATCTATGTACCCCCTAACACTAGGTGCCCCAGTACCCATCCTTCCTTATACCTCATACCTCCCCCCTCCTAACACAGAGCCACCTCATGTCTCCTATCACTGTGCTCCCCCAACCATTACATCTATGTACCCCCCTAACGCTAGGTGCCCCAGTACCCATCCTTCCCTATACCTCATACCTCCCCCTCCTAACACACAGCCACCTCATGTCTCCTATCACTGTGCTCCCCCAACCATTACATCTATGTACCCCCTAACGCTAGGTGCCCCAGTACCCATCCTTCCCTATACCTCATACCTCCTAACACACAGCCACCTCATGTCTCCTATCACTGTGCTCCCCCAACCATTACATCTATGTACCCCCTAACGCTAGGTGCCCCAGTACCCATCCTTCCCTATACCTCATACCTCCCCCTCCTAACACACAGCCACCTCATGTCTCCTATCACTGTGCTCCCCCAACCATTACATCTATGTACCCCCTAACGCTAGGTGCCCCAGTACCCATCCTTCCCTATACCTCATACCTCCCCCTCCTAACACACAGCCACCTCATGTCTCCTATCACTGTGCTCCCCAACCATTACATCTATGTACCCCCTAACGCTAGGTGCCCCAGTACCCATCCTTCCCTATACCTCATACCTCCCCCTCCTAACACACAGCCACCTCATGTCTCCTATCACTGTGCTCCACCAACCATTACATCTATGTACCCCCCTAACACTAGGTGCCCCAGTACCCATCCTTCCCTATACCTCATACCTCCCCCTCCTAACACACAGCCACCTCATGTCTCCTATCACTGTGCTCCCCCGACCATTACATCTATGTACCCCCTAACACTAGGTGCCCCTGTACCCATCCTTCCCTATACCACACACGTCTCCATGCAGTCACCCTGCCATATACATAGACCACACTGAACCCACCTGTGTCCGGATGAATGTGACCCCTCCGCAGCAGGAAGTCCAGCACCACCAGAGCGCAGTTGGGTTTGAACTCTTCTGTAGCGATGGCCGCTCTCACCTGCAGATGGGGGAAATAGTCAGACTTCAGGTGAGGGGTCTGCACGTCACTGCTAGTTGGGGCAATTACCTACCTTGTCCAGGGGCCACAGATAAAACTCCTGCACCTCTCCGTCTCCTATAACTGGTTGGAAGGACTCCGGGACCTCCAGGTCATACACAAACTGGCACTCTGGGTACAGCCCATCGTCCTGCTTGTAGGCGTAACTACAATGGTGGGAGAACAGGGATATGTAACATGGCGCCATAGCAACCAATAAATCAATGTAGCAATAATCACCAATTAACCAATATGCTGATTAGGCTGCAGCACAGGACACCAGGACAGGGGGGTGGGAACCTTGCAGGTGACAACCAAGGAATAAAATTAAGTCCTCATTTATCCCAGGCTTGTTAGCTATCACCCATCCCTATGTACTGTGGGGGGTAAAGTCCACTGGCACAGCCAGATGGCTGTGCCAGTGTAACTTACTGATGGGACCATTACATTATGTACAGTGTGCTACAGCGCCAGCCGGGCAGCCTAACGCCAAAGTCTCCTTAACATGCCACAAGCATTAGATCCTACATGCCAGTACTGTCATTACATGCACATGGGCAGTATGACTGGTGAGTCCCTGAGTGCCCATACACCTGTGTATAGCAGCATTACAAGTACATAGGCAGTATGACTGGTGAGTCCCTGAGCGCCCATACACGTGTGTATATCAGCATTACATGCACATGGAACGTATGACTGGTGAGTCCCTGAGCACCCATACATGTATGTATAGCAGCATTATATGCACATGGGCAGTATGACTGGTGAGTCCCTGAGCACCCATACATGTAGGTATAGCAGCATTATATGCACATGGGCAGCATAACTGGGGAGTCACTGAGCGCCCATACACGTGTGTATAGCAGCATTACATGTACATGGGCAGTATGACTGGTGAGTCCCTCAGCACCCATACACATGTGTTTAGCAGCATTACATGCACATGGGCAGTCCCTGAGCGCCCATACACGTGTGTGTAACAGCATTACATGCACATGGGCAGTATGACTGGCGGGTCCCTGAGCGCCCATACACGTGTGTATAGCAGCATTACATGCACATGAGCAGTATAGCTGGGGAGTCACTGAGCGCCCATACACATGTGTTTAGCAGCATTACATGGGGCGCTACATGTGTATTAGCCTAGGGCACCTGGAACCTTTACTCAGGCCCTGACTGACCGTACATGTAATATGGAGGAGTACACAGGTGTTATATAGTCCCAGGTTGATGGATGAGGAATACAAGAGGTGGTGTGTGTATAATAGAGGCCATGGCTGTGATGTAGAGCTCAGCTACCGGAGAGGTGTGAAATCATGGTATGGTCAGTGTGGGGGTTCTATACAGTACATAGGGTATATATATATATATATATACTCCAGGGAAAGACCGCACTCACACTGGGGGTGATAGATCAGATATATATATATATATATATATATATATATATATATACATACATACACACACATACACACGGTACATGGGGGTATACGGTACATGGGGGGGGTATACGGTACATGGGGGGTATATATACGGTACATGGGGGGGTATACGGTACATGGGGGGTATATATACAGTACATGGGGAATATACGGTACCTGTGGGGGGGATAGAACTATGACACTAGCTCCGCCCTATCTAGTTTCTCACTAGGTAACGAGCACTGATAGTCTATGGGAGATCCAACAAAACACTAGTTATCAACTGGGCGTTACCTGACGGTCCCAGCTGGTTTGGCGGTGGCTGCAATGGATTCTGGGATACATGCCTCTTCCATACACTCCTTGAGGAGGGTCTCCCACACTCCGGACCCTGCAGAGATTCCTCCTGCGGCCTGTTATACACAGCACAGAGGATAATGTTCTCTTACTGAGTCTACGGCCTTATACAGATATATATATCCCACCATGCCCCACTCACCAGGTGGTCCAGCCTTCCAGGGTACGTGGGTTTCGTCAGCGACCGCCTGGCCACCCACATAAACGTTTCCGCTCCCCTACGCAGGAAGCCATTCACGTGCACCCCATAACGGGACACCCCGAGGAGAGCTGGAAACGGGGAGAATATTCAGAGATGCAGCTACTGTATAGCGATAGATACAGGGAGAGTCTCTGGCAGAGGGACAAAGAAACATGCAGCATACAGGGACTGGTGACAAAGAATAGATTGCAAGCTCTTGGGGATAGGAACCCTTTATCACACCTGAGCAATAATGGGTACTCACGCGCAGCAGCTCGCTCCATGCTGAGGAGAGGGCGGTCCGAGAAGAGAGCCTTCACATCATAGAGCTGCAGAAGAGACAGAGAGTCAGGGTGAGACGCAGATGACTGGGACTTGTGATGAATTGTGCGTCACATGTCCCCTGAGCGCGAGACAGGAGACTCTTCTATAGTCACCCAGAGCCCCTCTCTCACTCAGTCAGGGGGCGGTTACTTCCTCTACAGTCACCCAGAGCACCTCACCAGCTCAGGGGGCAGTTACTTCCTCTACAGTCACCCAGAGCCCCTCTGTCACCAGCTCAGGGGGCGGATACTTCCTCTACAGTCACCCAGAGCCCCTCTCTCACCAGCTCAGGGGGCGGTTACTTCCTCTACAGTCACCCAGAGCCCCTCTCCCACCAGCTCAGGGGGCGGTTACTTCCTCTACAGTCACCCAGAGCCCCTCTCCCACCTCAGGGGGCGGTTACTTCCTCTACAGTCACCCAGAGCCCGGCTCTCACCAGTTCAGGGGGCGGATACTTCCTCTACAGTCACCCAGAGCCCGGCTCTCACCAGCTCAGGGTGCGGTTACATCCTCTACAGTCACCCGGAGCCCCTCTCTCACCAGCTCAGGGGGCGGGTACTTCCTCTACAGTCACCCGGAACCCCTCTCTCATCAGCTCAGGGGGCGGTTACTTCCTCTACAGTCACCCGGAGCCCCTCTCTCACCACCTCAGGGGGCGGTTACTTCCTCCCTACAGTCACCCAGAGCACCTCTCTCACCAGCTCAGGGGGCAGTTACTTCCTCCCTACAGTCACCCAGAGCCCCTCTCTCACCACCTCAGGGGGCGGTTACTTCCTCCCTACAGTCACCCAGAGCCCCTCTCTCACCACCTCAGGGGGCGGTTACTTCCTCCCTACAGTCACCCAGAGCCCCTCTCTCACCACCTCAGGGGGGCGGTTACTTCCTCCCTACAGTCACCCAGAGCCCCTATCTCACCACCTCAGGGGGCGGTTACTTCCTCCCTACAGTCACCCAGAGCCCCTCTCTCACCACCTCAGGGGGCGGTTACTTCCTCCCTACAGTCACCCAGAGCCCCTCTCTCACCACCTCAGGGGGCGGTTACTTCCTCCCTACAGTCACCCAGAGCCCCGCTCTCACCACCTCAGGGGGCGGATACTTCCTCTACAATCACCCAGAGCCCCTCTCTTACCACCTCAGGGGGCGGTTACTTCCTCTACAGGAAGCCTAGAGCAGAACGTGGGCTTTGGTGCCGGATGTTGTCGGAGCGCAGTGCAGAATGTGGGCTCTGGTTCCGGACATACGCAGATTGCTATGAGGGACACACACACCGGTACACGTTGCACAGACTGCTGTGCCCTCACCTCATCCCTCCATTCCCGGAGACAGGGGAAGACCTCCCGAGCTCTCAGTGACTCCATCACCTCTTGTACAGCTCGTGTCCTGTCCTGGGGGCACTGCAGACGGTCATTAAGCTCCAGCTGGGCGGAGGGGTCTCTACGTAGGGTGAACACATCAGAGTTCTGGGAGAGAAGCTGTGCCACCGGCTGCAGCACCCAGCCGACCCGCTGCCCCTGTACGCAGAACGGCAGACAGCCTACAGGACATATATATCACATATACTGTATATACCCTGTGTATAGGGTGACCGTGCACAGTACTGCATCAGGGACATCACATATACTGTATATACCGGCTGTGTATAGGGCGACCGTGCACAGTACTGCATCAGGGACATCACATATACTTTTATTTTTAAAAAGGGGGTTTCCACCACAGGCGCTGCAAAACCTCAAAGCTGCATACAATCCTTCAATGGAGGTCACCGGACCACCAAAAATGCAATCCAAAAACAAGAGAAGTCTCACGTGCGCTAAAGGTATAGTCCTGTATTATTGAAGATAATTCACAGGGTTCCAATCCGTCTCAAGTACTCCAAATATCCATGTACATGTGAAAAAAGACAGGGAAAAAGGTTGTATTGAAACTTTGGAGAAAACAATCTATTTCCCCTTTATAGTGAGATGGGAATCAAGGAAAACAGTGTTCCCAAACAGCTTCCAAACGATCCCAGGGTGAGTTTAAGGGGTCACCTCGTGTAAGGTGACCCCTTAAACTCACCCTGGGATCGTTTGGAAGCTGTTTGGCAACACTGTTTTCCTTGATTCTGTTAGAGTGAATCTTACTAAATACCATATTGTCTATATAATTTGAAGATTCCTTTAAGTACAAAGTATTAAGGATTATGTAGTATAAGAATTAGAACAAATGTATGGTTCTATCTTCAAGGAGTTGAAACAGTTAATATGAATGTATGTTCTGTATAAGTCTCTATTTTTCCTGAGACCACCAATTAATATAGATTCAAAACAGATGTGGAGTAAATGCCACGACTGCAGAATAGACACATTGGGGGGGAAATAATATACATCCCTTATAAGGCAAGGTTTCTAGAAGGATCTATACATTCTATGGGAGTTAACAGTGATGGATAACGTAATATAGAAGCTACTTCCAGTCTATAGAGGTTCACTCCCATAATGATGTAAGAGATGCCATTTATCCTATGTATTCCTATGTTTCTTACGTCAAACCAAAGTTTTAATTGTTAACCCCACCTTAGGGGTGTGTTGTATATGTATATGTATGTTTTTTGTACTAAGCACTCCTTTATGGGAGTGAAGGAACAGTATCTTATGGTATAAATATGAGGACTGTAAGGCAATTAAAAAACACATCTTGAACTTCTCCTGACGGTCAGCGTAACATTTGTGTCGTGTGATGTCCAAGTACTGAAAACTCCGGGGGCTCCAGTTACCTCAAGCCATCAATTGGGTTCTCATCTGGGATGGAGATTTGAAGGAATAGAGCTGTGTATTGTTCTCTGCTGAAGTTACGTTACATATCTGAGTGAGTACAATCTGTTTTTAATTATAAGACTATTTTACTCGCTCAGATCTGTTAGTTACCTATGTAGTAAGCAGAGTATAAATATACATTTCAGTTCTTCCTTGTAAACTTCATTATTATAGAACCAGAGGTACTTAGATATCACACAGCCTTAAGTATAGCTGTAATATTTTTTGTACTGTTGTGTACTGTGTTTGGATTGTCATTGTAACTGTGTTTACTGTGTGTCAGTATCTGTATGTTTCATGTTGAATGATTGATCAGCCATCTTCACAAGGCTTGACAGATGATCTATCTATCTCTCTCTCTCTCTCTCTCTCTCTCTCTCTGTATATATATATATATATATATATATATATATCATATATACACACACACACACACACACACACACACATATTGGGTATTACTTTTGGTTAACGCTCAATTGAAAAGATCTAAAGCGTATTTGTTTGTTTGTCTGTGTGTGTGGTAAACACAATATAAGTTATAAGGTGTATAAGGGTTCGGAGGAAATCAAAGACATTCCTTGGTATTTGCTGTTACAGGCCGGTCCTTGCCTTATGCCAATGATTGCCCCTGGGAGTCATCTTGAACCAATTAGGACACAGCGCTTATAAAACTAAGTGTGTTTATGTTTTGCCTGATTGTCCATTTGTCATTTAAACATCAATAAGCGTAAGGTGCATATAAATCAAGACAGAACTGGAAACACCAAAGACGTTATTGTCATTTTTTCTCCTTTTTAGCCTCTTATAAAGGCTAGAACTGTCTCTTTGGTGATTACCAGGTCAATTTCATCTTGAAAAAGCCCTTATGATAAGTGTCTTGTGTTTATGTATCAATGTCTCTTACTGTATCACGTAGAACATATCTAGAATGTAAATGCAGCATAATTCTAAAGTTTAATTTCCCCAACTTTGAATATATAGAGCCACAATTGCTTGCAGTAATACAGCAAGTACATTTTAGAGTAATAAGTGGAAGTAGTGATCTAGATGGCACAGAGTTTACTTTAAAAGTAGGGTGTCATATTGCAACAGAGGTTCTACAACAGTTAATTGGAGAACATTACCCAAGCTGCCTAGAATTAGTACCAATAGAGAAGTGGATATTACCAATAATTTGCCCAAACAGTTACTCTGGGTTGACAAACACAGAAGATGACATTTTGCAGACTTTGTTAAGTGACCAAACAAACCCACACTTCAGCAATTGTTATAAGCAGTGGAGAAAGTGCTTAGATAGAAATAAAAGACATCAGCACTTTGCATTAAGGACACAACACGCTCTAGATCATATTTAAAGTGCTCAGAACAGGGTGCCTGCCCAGGTTATAAAAGTGGTATCATTATTATTGTCCTGATAAGTGGTTATGATATTTTGGCTTAGATTGAAAACCGGGAACTGAAAGCTGCATCTATATTAAACTTCAGCCAATAGAAGCACAGTTTTTTACCTTTCTTCACAACGTTACACACTGCTTTACGCACGTGGATAAAGGCCACACCCACAGGAAGTAATTAATCCAATGGGAGTAAACGGTGGAAAGATAATGGAGCGCTCCCCCCTAGAGGTTGTGGCAGAAAGGGAAGGTAAGAAATTGATCGGTTCGATTTCAAGAAGGGCTAATTTTCCTAAGGATGGAACTTTAGATCCTGTCGCGTGGAAGCGATTCTAAGTGACGAACGCTCATTGGCTGCAGAAGAAGGGTAATATAGATACAGTTAATATATGGCTTACAGTGTCACAGGAATTAGATGATTAGAAAAGAAAGGTTAAGGAGTTGTCATTTGAAAGTCCACCACCATATCACTTACCAAGACCTAATGCACCACCACATGCAGATAATCAGGTAGATAATGCACCATTTGTACACAACCACCACAGGTAATTGAGCAACCCCAGGCAGTTGGGGGGCAGAACATAGAAGAACTAGACTTGTTCGCAGCAGGGGGCACCACACCCAAAACCACAATTACAACAGCAGGTAGAAACACAGCTGGTATAGCCAGGTCAGGCATAGGGACTGAGGAATTGTATCCAACTTCAGATTTGCAGGCCCTTAAAATTGGAAAGTATTGTCCACAGAGGAAGTGTCCATTATGTGTGCTTTGTATATCAGAGGGAGACACAAAATGTCCTAACTGTGGAAATTGGGTGGGATCAGAGGTTTTACCATGTGACCCAGAAGTAAGATCTGTAATAAGGTTAAAAGATTACAATCAAAGACCACCCAGAGAAGGGTTATCTGAGGCTAGGACACGCAAACAAACAGAATTGTATGGTAATCCAGTTCCTAGTGACAGGCCTGGACAGTACCCAGTCAAAATATATAGTCTTCCACGTAGTAGTGTGTCAGCATCACAATCAGATAATTCCATGTACCCAGTTAGAGTAACTTACCACCCGCAAATGATTGCAAATGATGCGGGCCAGCAGGTACAGCAATTAGTTGAGAGACAGAATTATGTCCCATGGTTTGCATTTGACCAAATGAAAGTTGTAAATGATTTACCCGATATAAGAAAGAACTCATTAGAGTATGATAAAAAAAAAATCAGACAGGCTATTATCATACACAGACCATGTTGGGTAGATTTAGAACAGGTTGTGAGAGCAACCGCATGAACTGGGGAATGGAATAAAATACACACCTTGCCAAATGTTGCCGTTGATCTCCTCCACCCCAGGTTACCAGCCATAGTGGATATACCACAAAATAAGTACACAACAGAAAGTGGGGTACAGTTGGGGGACAGAGTGACTCACAGTCATAGATTGGCAGCTCAGGCACCAGCACAGCCAGATTTACAACAAAAACAAATGACAGTAATGGAATACCATGACAAGGTTGTAACTAAGCAAGAGAATGAAGGTTACCCACTTGAAAATCCAGCTAATGAAAGACTGTTTAAATCTAAGTTTTGTATGGACTTCGTCCTGAATTGAGAGCACAATTGTTTATTATAAGACCCGAAGTTAACTTTATGGACATAAGTGCAATCTTACAGATTCTGGAAGGCCTGGAAGATACGGAGAAGAGAAGAAGAGCAATAAGACACCAATTGTTCAGGTTAATGTCGTTCAACCTTGGAACAAAAAAAAGACCCTACAAAAAGGTCCAAAGATGACAGGTACCAAACCACCAATGGTAAGACAGGTACAACGTGATTCTGAGGGAAATGACATGACAGGGAGATGCTACTGGTGCTGATCCATGGGGCATATTAAACAAAATTGTCACAAGTATCAAAGATGGCTACAAGGTAAGAACAAGACAGATGGCTTACCTTACACAAAACAGGCATGACAATTTCAGAACCCAAAAGGCGTAGCAGCATTCCACCTTGAAGAAAATATAAACTCTCCCAAAGGTACTGTCTCTCTTACTCTTCCCACAGGACACAAACTTGAATGCCTAATTGACACAGGCGCTAGTCTCACTGTACTGAGAGAAGAAGAAGTTCCAAGTGAACTACTGTCCAGAGACACTATACAAGGTACAGGGTTGGGTGGACAGCCACTTACACTTAGGAAGAGTGAGCCAACCCCTTTACTTATCAATGATGAATGCACGCCTATACCTATTGAATTTCTTACCTCATCTACATGTCCAGTAAATTTGTTGGGAGCTGACATTCTGCACGTAATGCAAGCCAAGATTGAATATACAGAGACAGGCATCAAATATAAATCGAATATATCCAAGGACTTACTACCTCAAATAGAGGCAGCTGTGTATGTGTTTCTCTCCCAGTCATCTATTACAGATTCTGCTGAAATTATCCTCCCAGACTGGATCACATCCCAAGTACCGGACAAGCTGTGGTCTAAGGGAAAGATGGACACTGGCAAGCAGAACGTACAACCTGTCCAACTGCGATTAAAGCCAGGAACAGTACCAGTATCCGTAAAGCAATATCCACTGAATCCTGATCAAAGAGCCGCCATCGCCAAACAACTACAAGCTTATCTACAGTCCGGCATCATTGTACAATGTAGATCCCCATGGGCGACTCCTTTATTTCCAGTGAAAAAGAAAAATATCACCGGTTCTGAAGAGACCCAATACAGAATGATTCATGATCTAAGAGAGGTCAACAAGAGACTGTTAATAATTGTCCCATTGTGCCTAATCCACACACCTTGCTGAATCAGATCCCACCATCAGGGGCATGGTTCACGGGGATCGATCTGGCGACTGCATATTTCTCGATACCCATCACTAAAGACTCTCAAGAACTGTTAGCTTTTACACATGATAGCAAACAATACTGCTGGACAAGATTGCCTCAAGGGGGCGCCACTAGCCCTAGTGACTACTCTGAAGCCATGTCACTGGTTCTCCAGGCTTGGAGACCCTTTTACTCAGAAGAAACTCAGCTTATCCAGTATGTTGATGACCTCTTGTTAACTACAACAACTCAAGACAAATGCCAGCAAGAAACAGTGGGGCAGATGTATTAAGCCTTAACAAATGCAAGGCTGATAAAGAGAGATAAACGCCCAGCCTATCACATCCTAACTGCCATGTTACAGGCTGAGTTTGAAAAAAGTCAGAAAGGAGCTGATTGGCTGGACATTTATCTCTCCTTATCACCCTTGCATTTATATCTTGTTAAGGCTTAATACATCTGTCCCATTGTCCCTACTCAAGTTCCTGGGAGAACAAGACTGCAGGGCTCCAAAAGACAAACTATAGCTCTGTAAACAAAAAGTTGTCTTCCTTGGATATTATATCTTTCAAGGCATCAAACACCTGACAGAAGACAGGAAGAAGCTAATACCCCTTTTACACCGCCGAAAAATCCGGGTCAGCGGCGGGTCAGACCCGGATATTCGGCGGTGTAATTCCCTAACACCGTGTCCCTTTACACGGGACTTCTACCCAGGTCCTGACCTGGGTAGAACACGGCTAGGACCTGGGTAGAGGGCGGTGTAAATGGGAACGGCGGGTCGGTTGACCCGGCTCCCATTTACATGAATGGGGAACGTCCAACCTGCGGACCGCAGCGTCCGCAGGTTGGACGGATTGTCAGCCTGACACTGACAGCTGGCGCTGCTGTCTGCTATACCCTGCAGACAGCAGCGGTGGCGGGGGAGGGAGGTGAACGGATGCCTGACTATTCTAAACCTTTTACCTTGTATTGCCATGAGGAAAAAGGACATGCTTTGGGAGTGTTAACACAGAGCCACGGAACAAGACAAAGACCTCTTGCTTACTATTCCAGCAGGCTTGACAATATCATTCAAGGATCACCTACATGTATTAAAGCTGTAGCAGCGGCTGCTGTATTTAAGGACAAGTGCATAGACATTGTTCTTAATCATGAATTAACCATACAAGTACCACATGCTGTAACAGAAATCCTACAACAAGCAAGAACCAAACATCTTTCAGCAGCTAGACTCACCAAGTACGAAGTGTCCCTATTGAGTGCAACCAATGTGACAATCAAGAGGTGTATCACTCTCAATCCCGCAACGCTTCTCCCAGCCCTGTTGCCAGAACAGAAGGAGGATGAACATAAATGTTCAAAAGGAGGGAGAATTAGGGGACAAGCACCTTCTGTCAGCACAGTAACATCTACAGCAGTCCAGGGAATGGAAGTAGATCCAGAAGGTGAAGGTGAGGACAAAGATGAAAATACTTGTACTCAAAATTTTTCTCATGACTGCCTTGCTTTGATGAAACAAGAAACCCAGACATTGCCACACGTCCAAGATATGCCCATACCCAATGCTCATTACGAACTATATGTTGATGGGTCCAGATACTATGAAAATGGGACACCCTACACTGGATATGCAGTCACTACCGACACTGAAGTAGTAACTTCTGGAGCCTTACCAGCACACTTATCAGCACAAGCAGCTGAACTTGTGGCCCTTACTAAAGCATTGGAGCACGCAGAGCCACAAGAGAACATTTATACAGATTCCAGATACAGCTGGGGAGTGACAATGGACTATGGGTTGATCTGGAAAAGCAGAGACTTTAAAACAGTTACAGGTAAACAGATACAGCATGCTGACCTCATTAAAAAACTTTTCCAAGCATTAATGAAGCCACACAAAGTTGCCATCATCAAGATTCAAGCACACACAAAGAATCAAACAAAAGAAACAAGAGGAAACAATCTTGCAGATGCAGAAGCTAAGAGAGCAGCAAAAGCCCAGCCAGTAGGAATAAGACACTACTTGGTTGTGACAGAAACGGAAGAACCACAACACATGGCAGATATGCAACAATTAAGGAAATTCCAAGACCAAGCAGGTCCAGTGGAAAAAGCAGAATGGCAAAGGAAAGGAGCGGCAAAAGATGAAGAAACGGAGCTCTGGAAAAGAGATGAACTGTTATGCCTACCCAGAGTACTCTACCCAGCTATGTGCCAAATTACTCATGGACAGACCCACCTTGGAAAGGATCAAATGACTGCTATTACTAATGAGAGATGGATAGCTCCAGGATTCCAATCGGCAGCAGCACTTCACACATAGGCATGCTGGATCTGTGGAACAAGCAATCCAGGGACAAGAGTAAAAACTCCACAAGGGGCAATACCAAAAGCAACAGCTCCTTTTCAGAGACTGCAGATTGACTACATTCAGATGCCTAAGTGTGGAGTGCATGAGTATGCACTCGTAATAGTCGACATCCTGACTAAATGGGTGGAGGCTTATGCCGTGGCAAAGGCCACAGCAAGGAACACAGCTACAGCAAGGAACACAGCTAAGAAAATCCTCTCAGAAATTGTCTGTAGATATGGTGTCCCAGATGTCATTGAGTCAGATAGGGGTACACACTTTACAGGTGAAGTAATGAGACACATAATGCAGGATTTAGGCATACAACAGGCTTTTCACACTGCGTACAGGCCAGAAGCAAGTCTCATGGAGAGAACGAACTATACTTTGAAGTCTAAGGTTATGAAGGCAATGAAAGACACAGGTAAAACATGGGTAGAATGTTTACCTTTAGCACTCTTTAGTATGAGGACCATGCCTCATAAAAAGTCAGGATACTCTCCATATGAGATTTTGTTTGGTAGCATACCTAGGATAGGAGGTTACTACCCACAAGAGCTTGTGCATAAACATGCAGATCTAACCTGTTATGTAAAATAACTAACTAAAAGACTAACTGAACTTCATGTTGCAGCTTATGCTTCACTTCCAGATTCCACAGCAGAGAACAATCCTCATCATCTCCAGCCAGGAGATTGGGTGTATCTCAAAAGACACGTTCGAAAATCGTTTGAGCCCAGATATGATGGTCCATTTCAGGTCCTACTGACTACACCAACATCAGTGAAGCTAGAAGGAAGGGATACTTGGGTACACTCATCCCATTGTAAACAATTACGAGTTAGTTTGATGATGCAGTTTGCTGAGATGTTATTGGGGCCCAAATCCGATAAAAGTCTATGGGGATGTATTCTGTGTTTGGCAACCACAATAGTGGCAATAATATGGTTATGTACAGTACTAGATGTACAAGATTATGTTAATAATAATAGCACAGTACAAGTTACCTCTATAGTCTATACCAAACCACATTAAGAGGGTTATTCTAGTTCATTCTTTCTGACAAAATCCTTCTTAGATGGACAAAACCATGTGCACTGCGGGTGGGGCAGATGTAACTTGTGCAGAGAGAATTAGATTTGGGTGGGGTTTTTCTTCAAAGTGAGATCTATATTGCAGTGTAAAATCATGCAGTCAGTATTTTCCCTGCACAGAAACAAAAAAACTCACCCAAATCTAATTCTCTCTGCACATGTTACATCTGCCCCCCCTGCAGTGCACATGGTTTTGTCCATCTAAGAAGGATTTTGTCAGAAAGAATGAACTAGAATAAACCCCTATGTGAGAAAAAGGGAAGTAGCAAACCCTAGCCATGAATGTAGAAATTTGACACATATATTTTAAGGTGTATATGTGAGTATTGTAAACAGTCACCTGAGGAGACATGTATAGAATGGTGTAAGGCCCCTTCTGGAGAAAACCGAAATATGTTGTTGCAATTACATAATTTGGTAGTGAATGCCCTTAACACTACAAACTGTTGGATCTGCTCTCAAGGTCCTACCTCAGGAGGAGGAGGAGAGTGGACATTTATCCCCATCACATTTGAAGAATGGGCACTATTTGAAGATAACCGTGCAGATAGTGAACCATTCAAAGCATCAGTAAGCCAATACTTACGCAAGGAATCCCCTAAATTGCTAGCACACCTAATTACCCCAAATGTATCTTTTTGCATTGAATTTAAGAAAAAACAAAGTGAAACCATACTTGGCTTTAATAAAACAAAAGGTTTTCCCCTCAAACACCTACTTAGGAACATTTCATCCTTGCTCAAAGGCCCCTTTTAGAGTTGGTAGTGCCCCTGACACCTTCGAATCAGGAGTACCTCCATACCAAATGTTTTTGACACCATATGATGATAAACCTGCACTAAGGGAAATGATAAATATTGGAGTGTGGCCAGGGCCAGGATTCCCTAGTTGGATGAATGAGACAGGAAGCAATCCTGACCAGTTCGTAGTTAATGGTACAGTAGCAGGAAAAGGATTGGTTAACCTAAAACAAATGTGGGATAGCATACCTCCAATTCTCCCAAATAATTTGTATTTTTTGTGTGGGAAGTATGCCTACAAGTGGCTTGTTTTTGGCGACTATGGGAATTGCACCCTAGGACGCATAGTACCTGCAGCGCAAGTGATAGAGCATGGAGATCTTAAAGAAATTAGCAGAGGAAGAGAAGGCCAGGTAAGAAAGTATAATCCAATACACAGGGACAGAAGGGAAATAAAAGAAGCAGGGAAAAAGGCAAATAAACTAGTCTACACACCCTGGCATCAGAGAATGGGATTTTTGGACCTATTTGGCTAAAAATCATATTATAGAGTTGAATCACTTGCAATGTTATTAGATAACATTACTGAAATATACGATAACACCTTCAGATATGTAGGAAGAGAGATCCAAGAAGTGAAAAAAGAACAGTTACAACACAGATTAGTTCTGGATCACTTAACGGCACAGACAGGAGGCTATTGTATGACCTTATATACTCAGACAGGAATATTGTGCTGTACATTTATTACTAATGAGACTGACAATGCTCAAGAGACAATAGAAAAACAAGTTACCCTGTCTCAGGGATATAACCCACTAGACCCATCTGATGTGACTAATCCTTTGCATGTTTAGGCAGTTTGTATTGTAAGATGTCTGACCACTATGAGTTTCCTACAATTTATAATAATTTTTTTTTTTTTTTTAGTTTACTACTGTATGTAAACAATATTAATTCAATTGTAATGTTTAATTATTATACAAAGGAGGGAGTAATGTTAGAGTGAATCTTACTAAATACTATATTGTCTATATAATTTGAAGATTCCTTTAAGTACAAAGTATTAAGGATTATGTAGTATAAGAATTAGAACAAATGTATGGTTCTATCTTCAAGGAGTTGAAACAGTTAATATGAATGTATGTTCTGTATAAGTCTCTATTTTTCCTGAGACCACCAATTAATATAGATTCAAAACAGATGTGGAGTAAATGCCACGACTGCAGAATAGACACATTGGGGGGGAAATAATATACATCCCTTATAAGGCAAGGTTTCTAGAAGGATCTATACATTCTATGGGAGTTAACAGTGATGGATAACGTAATATAGAAGCTACTTCCAGTCTATAGAGGTTCACTCCCATAATGATGTAAGAGATGCCATTTATCCTATGTATTCCTACATTTCTTACGTCGAACCAAAGTTTTAATTGTTAACCCCACCTTAGGGGTGTGTTGTATATGAATATGTATGTTTTTTGGGTACTTGTGGAGTATCACGGCTCCCACGACCTTGATCGTATGCTGATCGCATGATAAAAAAATCGCATCGCATCCGATCAAATCGCATGCGATGCGATCGCACCCGATTTTGCACTGAAATGCATCAAAATGCATTGAAATGTGTAGTAAACATGTGAAATGCCCCCAAATGCCATTTTTCATAGTGTACCACCCCCACTATCAACGTCAACCCGAAGCGTGGCGAGCGCAGCGAGCCCGCGATGGGCGGCGGTACGCGTCCTACGACCTTTTCATACCCCCACTATCCACGTCGGCGTGGAGCTGAGAATAGAAAGTGTGGCGAGCGCAGCGAGCCACCGAGCCCGAAGCGTGGCGAGCGCAGCGAGCCCCGCGAGGGGACGCGGATACCTTCACAGCTATACGCGTCCCCTCGCGGGCTTCACAGGTATCCGCGTCCCCTCGCTGCGCTCACCACACTTTCTATTCTCAACTCCACGCCAATGTGGATAGTGGGGGTATGAAAAGGTCGTAGGATGCGTACCGCCGCCGCTCGCCACGCTTCGGGTTGGCGTTGATATTGGGGGTGGTACAGAGTGAAAAATGACAGTTGGGGGCCAATTAATATGTTTCATACTAATTTTAATGCATTTGGATTCATTTAAGATCAAAAACGTATGCCATCGCATCGCATCGGATGCCATCGTTCCCTGTCTTTTTTTCACATGTACATGGATATTTGGGGTACTTGAGACGGATTGCAACCCTGTGAATTATCCTCAATAATACAGGACTATACCTTTAGCGCACGTGAGACTTCTCTTGTTTTTGGATTACATCACATTTACTGTATATACCCTATGTACTGGGTGTGTATAGGGTGACTGCACACAGTACTGCATCAGGGACATCACATATACTGTATATACCCTATGTACTGGGTGTCTATAGGGTGACCCTGCACAGTACTGCATCAGGGACATCACATATACTGTACATACCCTATGTACCGGGTGTGTATAGGGTGACCGCGCACAGTACTGCATCAGGGACATCACATATACTGTACATACCCTATGTACCGGGTGTGTATAGGGTGACCGTGCACAGTACTGCATCAGGGACATCACATATACTGTATATACTGGGTGTGTATAGGGTACATATACCAGTGGTTCCCAAACTGTGTGCCGTGGCACCCTGGGGTGCCCTGGGACACTTGCAGGGGTGCCTCGGGTTGGTGGCCCAGGACCAATTCAAATTATTTATGGTCACTGTAATAGACAAAATCAGTGCTGGTGGCTGCCAATTATAAAATGTGGACAAAAAGAAGCAAATCCTGATCCTCACCACATAACTGACCCTATGAGGCACATATCAACACAATCTACTTAATTTATTTTCTTCATTTCTTTTGGACTCGGGGTGCCATGAAAAAAAAAATCTGATACTCTGGGGTGTCGTGATTTAAAAAAGTTTGGGAACCACTGACATATACTGTATATAACCTATGTAATGGGTGTGTATAGGGTGACCGTGCACCGTACTGCATCAGGGACACCACATATACTGTATATACCCTATGTACCGGGTGCGTATAAGGTGACCGTGCACAGTACTGCATCAGGGACATCACATATACTGTATATACCCTATGGAATGGGTGTGTATAAGGTGACCGTGCACCGTACTGCATCAGGGACATCCCATATACTGTATATACCCTATGTACTGGGTGTGTATAAGGTGACCCTGCACAGTACTGCATCAGGGACATCACATGTACTGTACATACCCTATGTAACGGGTGTGTATAGGGTGACCGTGCACTGTACTGCATCAGGGACATCACATATACTGTATATACCGGGTGTGTATAGGGCGCCCGTGCACAGTACTGCATTAGGGACATCACATATACTGTATATACCCTATGTACTGGGTGTGTATAGGGTGACTGCGCACAGTACTGCATCAGGGACATCACATATACTGTATATACCCTATGTACTGGGTGTGTATAGGGTGACCCTGCACAGTACTGCATCAGGGACATCACATATACTGTACATACCCTATGTACCGGGTGTGTATAGGGTGACCGCGCACAGTACTGCATCAGGGACATCACATATACTGTACATACCCTATATACCGGGTGTGTATAGAGTGACCGCGCACAGTATTGCATCAGGGACATCACATATACTGTACATACCCTATGTACCGGGTGTGTATAGAGTGACCGTGCGCAGTACTGCATCAGGGAGATCACATATACTGTATATACCCTATGTACTGGGTGTGTATAGGGTGACTGTGCAAAGTACTGCATCAGGGACATCACATATACTGTATATACCCTATGTAATGGGTGTGTATAAGGTGACCGTGCACCGTACTGCATCAGGGACATCACATATACTGTATATACCCTATGTAAAAAAGTGACACACTACAGAAAATGTGAAAAGTGACAAACGTGAGAAGGAAAATAAATAAATAAAGAGACCCCAGCCAGAGGGCCGGGGTGGGGGTGTGAAAAATTGTCCTACCCCAAAAGGACGAAGTAAGGATGTGAAGCGCTAGCCTAAAGGGAAGTGCGCAGTGCTAGTGCAAGGTGATTTGGGGATCACCCGTGCATGTTCGGCACCCCAGAGTTTCCCCGGGGGCACAGTGCAGCCTCGGACTCCAGGCAGCCAGCCAGTCAGCGTTCGACCAAGTGTTTCTCTGCTCCACCAGCAGGCCCTTTCCGGACCCCGGCATGGGAATGGATACTCCACCAGGCTTTTCGATGAGTCACATATACTGTATATACCCTATGTACTGAGTGTGTATAAGGGGATGCAGTTACAATCCCGGCGGTCGGGATCCCGGCGTTCAGAATCCCGACGCCGGAATCCCGACCGCTGAAATGCCGAAACATTCTCCCTCCGTGGGTGTCCACGACACCCTTGGAGGGAGAATAAATTAGTGTGCCGAGCGTAGCGAGGCACCGGGCCCGCTGCGTGGCGAGCGCAGCGAGCCCGCAAGGGGGGGGCGATCCACGTCCCCCCCTTGTCGGCATTTCGGCTGTCGGTGTTCCGGCGTCGGGATTCTGAACGCCGGGATCCCGACCTCCGGGATTCAATACTGAATCCTGTATAAGGTGACCGTGCACAGTACTGCATCAGGGACATCACATATACGACCCTATCTCACACAAGACACTACTAAATCTCTTATCCATGCACTCATTATATCCCGCATTGATTATTGCAATAGTCTCCTAACTGGTCTTCCCAAGAACAGACTCTCACCACTGCAATCAATTTTAAATGCTGCTGCTAGGCTGATCTTCCTTGCAAGACGCTCATCGTCTGCTGATCCGCTCTGCCAGTCCCTCCATTGGTTGCCTGTATATTACCGTATTCAATATAAAACACTTCTACTTGCATATAAAGCTATTAACCATACTGCACCAGCATATATCTCTGCACTTATCACAAAATATCTCCCATCTCGACCACTACGCTCTACACAAGATCTGCGTCTCTCTTCTGCACGGATCACTAGCTCCCATTCACTATTACAGGACTTTTATCGGGCTGCTCCCATCCTATGGAATGCCCTTCCACGCACATTAAGACTCTCCACCAGTCTCCAAACTTTCAAGTGTTCCCTGAAAACTCACCTCTTCAGGCAAGCCTATCATATTTAAGTTCTACATGCATAACCCTCCGAGGCACTTATGTATTATATAGCTTCCCTTCTGGACTTGTAACTGCTATGCTATTACTGGTGCCTGTCCTTATGTTTCCCCCCTATATCCCTATAGATTGTAAGCTTGCAGCAGGGCCCTCCTACCTCCAAGTCTGTCTGTTGTTACCCAGTTTGTTTTATCACTGTCTACTATTGTAAAGCGCAACGGAAACATATACAAACTCTCACCTCCACGACATATATTGTTGAGATCTAGCACCAGCTTAAGGACCCGCTCAGACCAAGCAGCTGCCGCCATCTAGCTGCAAAATGCACAGGAAAAAAAAAATTGTTACTCCTATTGCAGAACTGCACAGCAGGTAATCCACAGCTCACTCCTCCTGCAGTACCCCCAGCAGATAACACAAGGTGCACTCCTCCTGCAGTACCCCCAGCAGATAACACACACAGCCCACCCCTCCTGCAGGGCAGGTACCACAAACACAGCCCCCCTCTCCTGCAGGGCAGGTACCACACACACAGCCCCCCTCTCCTGCAGGGCAGGTACCACACACACAGCCCCCCTCTCCTGCAGGGCAGGTACCACACACACAGCCCCCCTCTCCTGCAGGGGGGCTGTCCCACACACACAGCCCCCCTCTCCTGCAGGGCAGGTCCCACACACACAGCCCCCCTCTCCTGCAGGGCAGGTACCACACACACAGCCCCCCTCTCCTGCAGGGCAGGTACCACACACACAGCCCCCCTCTCCTGCAGGGCAGGTACCACACACACAGCCCCCCTCTCCTGCAGGGCAGGTACCACACACACAGCCCCCCTCTCCTGCAGGGCAGGTACCACACAGCCCCCTCTCCTGCAGGGCAGGTACCACACAGCCCCCCTCTCCTGCAGGGCAGGTACCACACAGACCCCCTCTCCTGCAGGGCAGGTAACACACAGCCCACCCCTCCTGCAGGGCAGGTAACACACACAGCCCACCCCTCCTGCAGGGCAGGTAAGACACACAGCCCACCCCTCCTGCAGGGCAGGTAACACACACAGCCCCCCTCTCCTGCTTGGCAGGTACCACACACACAGCCCACCCCTCCTGCAGGGCAGGAACCACACACACAGCCCACCCCTCCTGCAGGGCAGGTACCGTACACACAGCCCCCCTCTCCTGCAGGGCAGGTAACACACAGCCTACCCCTCCTGCAGGGCAGGTAAGACACACAGCCCACCCCTCCTGCAGGGCAGGTACCACACACACAGCCCCCCTCTCCTGCAGAGCACGTAACACACACACAGCCCACCCCTCCTGCAGGGCAGGTACCACACACACAGCCCACCCCTCCTGCAGGGCAGGTACCACACACACAGCCCCCCTCTCCTGCAGGGCAGGTACCACACACACAGCCCCCCTCTCCTGCAGGGCAGGTAACACACAGCCCACCCCTCCTGCAGGGCAGGTAACACACACAGCCCACCCCTCCTGCAGGGCAGGTACCACACAGCCCCCCTCTCCTGCAGGGCAGGTACCACACACACAGCCCCCCTCTCCTGCAGGGCAGGTACCACACACACAGCCCCCCTCTCCTGCAGGGCAGGTAACACACAGCCCCCCTCTCCTGCAGGGCAGGTAACACACACAGCCCACCCCTCCTGCAGGGCAGGTAACACACACAGCCCACCTCTCCTGCAGGGCAGATAACACACAGCCCCCCTCTCCTGCAGGGCAGGTAACACACAGCCCACCCCTCCTGCAGGGCAGGTAACACACAGCCCCCCTCTCCTGCAGGGCAGGTAACACACACAGCCCACCCCTCCTGCAGGGCAGGTAACACACACAGCCCACCCCTCCTGCAGGGCAGGTACCACACACACAGCCCTCCTCTCCTGCAGAGCAGGTAACACACAGCCCCCCTCTCCTGCAGGGCAGGTAACACACAGCCCACCCCTCCTGCAGGGCAGGTAACACACAGCCCACCCCTCCTGCAGGGCAGGTAACACACAGCCCACCCCTCCTGCAGGGCAGGTAACACACAACCCCCCTCTCCTGCAGGGCAGGTAACACACAGCCCACCCCTCCTGCAGGGCAGGTAACACACAGCCCACCCCTCCTGCAGGGCAGGTACCACACACACACACAGCCCACCCCTCCTGCAGGGCAGGTAACACACAGCCCCCCTCTCCTGCAGGGCAGGTAACACACAGCCCCCCTCTCCTGCAGGGCAGGTAACACACACAGCCCACCCCTCCTGCAGGGCAGGTAACACACAGCCCACTCCTCCTGCAGGGCAGGTACCACACACACACAGCCCACCCCTCCTGCAGGGCAGGTAACACACACAGCCCACCCCTCCTGCAGGGCAGGTAACACACACAGCCCACCCCTCCTGCAGGGCAGGTAACACACACAGCCCACCCCTCCTGCAGGGCAGGTAACACACAGCCCCCCTCTCCTGCAGGGCAGGTAACACACAACCCCCCTCTCCTGCAGGGCAGGTAACACACAGCCCACCCCTCCTGCAGGGCAGGTAACACACACAGCCCACCCCTCCTGCAGGACAGGTAAGGTAACACACACAGCCCACCCCTCCTGCAGGGCAGGTAACACACAGCCCACTCCTCCTGCAGGGCAGGTACCACACACACAGCCCACCCCTCCTGCAGGGCAGGTAACACACAAAGCCCACCCCTCCTGCAGGGCAGGTAACACACACAGCCCACCTCTCCTGCAGGGCAGGTAACACACAGCCCACTCCTCCTGCAGAACCCAGAGCAGATAACACACAGTCCACTCCAGGGTGCTGACTCTAATGATGGTGTCAGACTGTCAGTGGTGAGGTGACAAGGGGACAGGGCACACTATCCAGCTCTGTGGTAGGGCGGCGGCCATGTTTATGGAGACCTGGAGCCTGGGACTATTCTCTTATAGTGTTAGAACTCTTTTTACCATTGCTGCACACTGGTGATTGGACACGCTGAGTCATGTGACCGCCGCCATATTGTTACACCCGGAAATGCCATCACCAGACCGCTAAGGCCTGACTATTTACGTCCCGTATTCCCGAGCCGTAATCTCCCGGAATACTCAGCTCCTTACATGGTGACGGGCAGGTATTGCGGGGTCATGCAGATGGCGGAGGGGCAGGGGGTGTAGCAATATGGCCCCCAGGCCTGGATGCCACCTGTTGCTGTAACCCAGGAACCCTACTAAACTTCTGTCTCCAGGTAACAGTCACAGGTGACTACATCTCTTCTCCAACTGCCCCTTCTACCACCCCACATCACTGCATCCCTCCTCCAACTGCCCCTTCTACCACCCCACATCACTGCATCCCTCCTCCAACTGCCCCTTCTACCACCCCACATCACTGCATCCCTCCTCCAACTGCCCCTTCTACCACCCCACATCACTGCATCCCTCCTCCAACTGCCCCTTCTACCACCCCACATCACTGCATCCCTCCTCCAACTGCCCCTTCTACCACCCCACATTACTGCATCCCTCCTCCACCTGCCCCTTCTACCACCCCACATCACTGCATCCCTCCTCCAACTGCCCCTTCTACCACCCCACATCACTACATCCCTCCAACTGCCCCTTCTACCACCCCACATCACTGCATCCCTTCTCCAACTGCCCCTTCTACCACCCCACATCACTGCATCCCTCCTCCAACTGCCCCTTCTACCACCCCACATCACTACATCCCTCCAACTGCCCCTTCTACCACCCCACATCACTGCATCCCTCCTCCAACTGCCCCTTCTACCACCCCACATCACTACATCCCTCCAACTGCCCCTTCTACCACCCCACATCACTGCATCCCTCCTCCAACTGCCCCTTCTACCACCCCACATCACTGCATCCCTCCTCCAACTGCCCCTTCTACCACCCCACATCACTGCATCCCTCCTCCACCTGCCCCTTCTACCACCCCACATCACTGCATCCCTCCTCCAACTGCCCCTTCTACCACCCCACATCACTACATCCCTCCAACTGCCCCTTCTACCACCCCACATCACTGCATCCCTTCTCCAACTGCCCCTTCTACCACCCCACATCACTGCATCCCTCCTCCAACTGCCCCTTCTACCACCCCACATCACTACATCCCTCCAACTGCCCCTTCTACCACCCCACATCACTGCATCCCTCCTCCAACTGCCCCTTCTACCACCCCACATCACTACATCCCTCCAACTGCCCCTTCTACCACCCCACATCACTGCATCCCTTCTCCAACTGCCCCTTCTACCACCCCACATCACTACATCCCTCCAACTGCCCCTTCTACCACCCCACATCACTACATCTACATTTAATTCAAAGGTCAGTCAACGTTTCGTGGACCGCATCCACTTCCTCAGTGCTGAGAAACGTTGACTGACCTTTGAATTAAATGTGAGTGGAAGTTTTTCACGTTTTTTCACCTTCATCTAAAAGTCTCCTGAGTGCCTTCTTTCTGTGGGACAATATACCAATTCCAGCACAATAAATGGCACTCCAGAAGCATTTTGAAGAAAGTGAAAAAAATAATTGTATTTAAGGCATCAAGCTTTCGGGGTTTACCCCTTCATCAGGATACAATTAATACAGGCTGTAGGAATGGTGTATATATATATATATATATATATATATATTAATACAATTGTGTCATTTATGTGCCTTCACCTCAGGGCGCACGGTGTGGAAGCTTGGAACCACGCACCACAACTGCAGGGAAGACTGAACATTCTTAGGGGAAGGCAGGCTTCGGGGAATGGGGTGAGTGTGGGAACCGAGGATATAGGTGTATAGAGAAGTACTATAGATCTGCTGTCTGCAGAGGATGAGAAGTGATTGTAGCCTGCAGGAGACTCCAGGCGCCCCCCCTGCACCTGACTCTCTGCTATCATTCTCATACACTAGGCTGTTTGTGTTGTAGGTCCAGGATGCCTCAGCTCCCGCTGGTAATGCCCCCGGAGCGCGGGGGTGGTTCCCTCTTCAGCCTGCGATTCACCACCTTCGCTGTCGCCACTGTCTGCCTTCCTCTCTTTGGATTCATCTCCTGCATTCTCCTGTCCCTGCTGTTTGACTTTGGTGAGACGACTGCCACACACTGCGGGGTAAGTGTTGGTACCAGGGGTATAGTGCAGGCAGTGGGTATATGGTGCGGGGTAGTCTGCTGGTGGGTGGCAGATGTGTGCGGTGGGGGGAGAGGGAGCACCTGAGATGCAGTGCAGAGTGTTAATGCCACAGAACACACAGCTGGTGATAGAGCATAACGCTGATATCATACACTTGGCATGGTGCCAGTGTGCTATACGGGCATACTGTAGGGTGCCCAGCATGGTGATGACACATTCGCGGCTGGTGACCAGAGGTTTATTGGGTACTTGTGTATTAGTGCGGTGCCCGGTTACGCTACGTTGTCAGCGTAGGCCAACGGCTGCCTAGGGTAGTTGGCGTAGGGACTCCGCGGCAGCCCGGTTCTGTCCCCGGCATCCATGGCTCTGTCCCTGTCGTCCATGGCAAGCCTAGTGAGCGCCTCTCACACATCGCCGGTAACCGCCAGATCCCCTGCTCTGGCGGACGCCGGCAGAGAGGGGATCAAGCGGGCGCCGGTGGAGAGGCGCTCCAGCTGTCTGAGACGCAGGTGCCCCAAGCATCCTGATCGGACACGGAACACATGTAAAGTAATCCGTGCTCTCACCACGCTTCGGGCTCGCTGTCTCGCTATGCTCGCCACACTTTATAAAATCAACTCCACGCCAACGTGGATAGTGGGGGTATGAAAAGGTCAGGAGGACACATAACGCTGGCGTGGATAGTGGGGGTGTTTCAGGAACACATTGACACCTGTCATGTCAGCCAGGTTTAAATGGTCAATGGTGCCCACACAATGTAATAAGCGCTGACTGACTATGCTAACTGCATAACGCTGACTGACTACGCTAACTGCGTAAGCTCCGGCTGGCCGCGAACGGGCGCGAACACGACGCTGATACTGACAGGGACGCCTGACTGACTACGCTAACTAAGTAGTTCCGGCTAGGCGTGAACACTACACTACGCTGCTTGCACTGGGCGCGCGAACACTACGCTGATTCTTACAGTGCCGCTACGCTAACTGCATAACGGGCGCCGTGCTAATACCATTTATTGTTACACTAGCAGAACTGGTCATTAGTGGTGACAGATTACTTGCTGTGGCACCAGCATTAATAGATGACATGACACCACTTGACCAGTGGACTATCGAGTGGGTGCAGAAGTTTAACCTCTGTGAATTACTTTTTAAAGGTTCCTAATTACCTGCCATCAATCAGTGCTGCAATTGGTGGCGTGACCCCACAGAGATACATCTGGCGGTTATGTATCGGCCTGCACTCTGCCCCCCGTCTGCTGGTAGCAGTGGCTTACCTCAACTTCTACCAAGGAATCGGCAGCTCCTTCTCCCTATGTCACAGCAACTTCATGTTCAATGTGCTGGAGATAGTCAGCCTCCTTCTGCTGACCTACATCTCCTCCAATGAGAACCAAGGTAAGACCAGATCTCTGTCATTCTGAGTAATAGGTCACATCATCTGTAACCATGACTGATTCCAGAGAGGTCCTGAGTCCTGTGCATTTCTCCTTCACTGTTTGTATCCCCTGCTTCCCGCTCTGCTACACCTTACTCATACTATACTCCTCCTCCATTCTCGGTGTTATATTCCCGGTACTCCTCCATTCTCGGTGTTATATTCCCGGTACTCCTCTCTACATCTCCTTTCTCAGTGTTATATTCCTAGTACTCCTCTCTACTTCCCCATTCTCAGTGTTATATTCCCGGCACTCCTCCATTCTCAGTGTTATATTCCCGGTACTCCTCCATTCTCCATTCTCAGTGTTATATTACGGTTCTCCTCTCTACATCTCCTTTCTCAGTGTTATATTCCTAGTACTCCTCTCTACTTCCCCATTCTCAGTGTTATATTCCCGGTACGCCTCCATTCTCAGTGTTATAATCCGTTACTCCTCCATTCTCCATTCTCAGTGTTATATTACCGGTACTCCTCTCTACTCCGCCATTCTCAGTGTTATATTCCCGGTACTCCTCCATTCTCAGTGTTATATTCCCGGTACTCCTCCATTCTCAGTGTTATAATCCGTTACTCCTCCATTCTCCATTCTCAGTGTTATAGTTTCCGGTTCTCCTCTCTACATCTCCTTTCTCAGTGTTATATTCCAGTACTCCTCTCTAATTCTCCATTTTCAGTGTTATATTCCTGGTACACCTCCATTCTCAGTGTTATATTCCTAGTACTCCTCTCTACTTCCCCATTCTCAGTGTTATATTCCCGGTACGCCTCCATTCTCAGTGTTATATTACGGTTCTCCTTTCTCAGTGTTATATTCCCACTACTCCTCTCTACTTCTCCATTCTCAGTGTTATATTCCCAGTACTCCTACATTCTCTGTGTTATATTCCACTTACTCCTCTCTACTTCTCCATTCTCAGTGTTATATTCCCGGTACTCCTCCATTCTCAGTGTTATATTCCCGGTACTCCTCCATTCTCAGTGTTATATTCCCGGTACTCCTCCATTCTCAGTGTTATATTCCCGGTACTCCTCCATTCTCAGTGTTATATTCCCGGTACTCCTCCATTCTCCGTGTTATATTCCCGGTACTCCTCCATTCTCCGTGTTATATTCCCGGTACTCCTCCATTCTCCGTGCTATATTCCCGGTACTCCTCTCTACTTCTCCATTCTCAGTGTTATATTCCCGGTGCTCCTCCATTCTCAGTGTTATATTCCGATACTCCTCCATTCTCAGTGTTATATTCCCGTTACTCCTCCATTCTCAGTGTTATATTCCCGTTACTCCTCTCTACTTCTCCATTCTCAGTGTTATATTCCCGGTACTCCTCCATTCTCAGTGTAACCATGAGAATGGAGATACTCCTCCATTCTCAGTGTTATATTCCCGGTACTCCTCCATTCTCATTGTTATATTCCAGTACTCCTCTCTACTTCTCCATTCTCAGTGTTATATTACCGGTACACTTCCATTCTCAGTGTTATATTCCAGTACTCCTCTCTAATTCTCCATTTTCAGTGTTATATTCCTGGTACACCTCCATTCTCAGTGTTATATTCCTGGTACTCCTCTCTACTCCTCCATTCTCAGTGTTATATTCCCGGTACTCCTCCATTCTCATTGTTATATTCCAGTACTCCTCTCTACTTCTCCATTCTCAGTGTTATATTCCTGGCATTTCTCCATTTTCAGTGTTATATCCCTGGTACTCCTCTCTACTTCTCCATTCTCAGTGTTATATTCCCGGTACTCCTCCATGCTCAGTGTTCTATTTCAGTACTCCTCCATTCTCAGTGTTATATTCCAGTACTCCTCTCTACTTCTCCATTCTCAGTGTTATATTACCGGTACACTTCCATTCTCAGTGTTATATTCCCTGTACTCCTCCATTCTCAGTGTTATATTCCAGTACTCCTCTCTAATTCTCCATTTTCAGTGTTATATTCCCGGTACTCCTCCATTCTCAGTGTTATATTCCCGTTACTCCTCCATTCTCAGTGTTATATTCCAGTACTCCTCTCTACTTCTCCATTCTCAGTGTTATATTACCGGTACACTTCCATTCTCAGTGTTATATTCCCTGTACTCCTCCATTCTCAGTGTTATATTCCAGTACTCCTCTCTAATTCTCCATTTTCAGTGTTATATTCCCGGTACTCCTCCATTCTCAGTGTTATATTCCTGGTACTCCTCCATTCTCAGTGTTATATTCCCGGTACTCCTCCATTCTCATTGTTATATTCCCGGTACTCCTCTCTACTTCTCCATTCTCAGTGTTATATTCCCGGTATTTCTCCATTCTCAGTGTTATATTTCCGTTACTCCTCTCTTCTTCTCCATTCTCAGTGTTATATTCCCGGTACTCCTCCATTCTCAGTGTTATATTCCGATACTCCTCCATTCTCAGTGTTATATTCCCGGTACTCCTCCATTCTCAGTGTTATATTCCAGTACTCCTCTCTACTTCTCCATTCTCAGTGTTATATTACCGGTACACCTCCATTCTCAGTGTTATATTCCGATACTCCTCCATTCTCAGTGTTATATTCCCGGTACTCCTCCATTCTCAGTGTTATATTCCAGTACTCCTCTCTACTTCTCCATTCTCAGTGTTATATTACCGGTACACCTCCATTCTCAGTGTTATATTCCCTGTACTCCTCTCTACTTCTCCATTCTCAGTGTTATATCCCTGGTACTCCTCTCTACTTCTCTATTCTCAGTGTTATATTCCCGGTACTCCTCCATGCTCAGTGTTCTATTTCAGTACTCCTCTCTTCTTCTTCTTTATTCTCAGTGTTATATTCCCGGTATTTCTCCATTCTCAGTGTTATATTCCCGGTACTCCTCCATTCTCAGTGTTATATTCCCGGTATTTCTACATTCTCAGTGTTATATTCCGGTACTCCTCTCTACTTCTCCATTCTCAGTGTTATATTCCTGGCATTTCTCCATTTTCAGTGTTATATCCCTGGTACTCCTCTCTACTTCTCTATTCTCAGTGTTATATTCCCGGTACTCCTCCATGCTCAGTGTTCTATTTCAGTACTCCTCTCTTCTTCTCCATTCTCAGTGTTATATTCCCGGTATTTCTCCATTCTCAGTGTTATATTCCCGGTACTCCTCCATTCTCAGTGTTATATTCCCGGTATTTCTCCATTCTCAGTGTTATATTCCGGTACTCCTCTCTACTTCTCCATTCTCAGTGTTATATTCCTGGCATTTCTCCATTTTCAGTGTTATATTCCCGGTACTCCTCCATTCCATTTAAAAATACGAATTCGTATTGGCAAAAATACGAATCCATACACCATCGGAAAATACCAATCAGTCAAATACGACTGATTAGTAAATTTTCCCCTGGAATCCGAATTCGTAAATGCCATACGACGGCGATGCCAGTCGTATGCATTCGTATTAAGAATACAAATTTTCGTATTCATATTCTTAGTTCATTTCCCCCTCAGTGTTATTTTCCCGGTACTCCTCCATTCTCAATGTTGTATTCCTGTACTCCTCTCTACTTCTCCATTCTCAGTGTTGTATTCCAGGTACTCCTCTCTACTCCTTTATTCTCGGTGTTCTACAGTACTCCTCTCTTTGTTATAGTCCTGGTACTCCTCTCGGTGGTACCCCTATCAGGTTCTAGTTCTGGTACTCCTCTCACTCTTATAGACCCGGTATTCCTCTCGGTGGTTCATCCTTCTATGTTGTAGTCCCGCTACTCCTCTCTGTGGTGTAGTCCCGGTACTCCTATCCTGTAATAGTCCCGGTGTTCCTCTCTGTGTTATAGTCCCGTTACTCTTCTCTGTGTTACAGTCCCGTTACTCTTCTCTGTGTTACAGTCCCGTTACTCTTCTCTGTGTTACAGTCCCGGTACTCCTCTCTGTGTTACAGTCCCGGTACTCCTCTCTGTGTTACAGTCCCGGTACTCCTCTCTGTCTTACAGTCCCGGTACTCCTCTCTGTCTTACAGTCCCGGTACTCCTCTCTGTCTTGCAGTCCCGGTACTCCTCTCTGTCTTGCAGTCCCGGTACTCCTCTCTGTCTTGCAGTCCCGGTACTCCTCTCTGTGTTGTAGACCCGGTACTCCTCTCTGTCTTGCAGTCCCGGTACTCCTCTCTGTCTTGCAGTCCCGGTACTCCTCTCTGTCTTGCAGTCCCGGTACTCCTCTCTGTCTTACAGTCCCGGTACTCCTCTCTGTCTTGCAGTCCCGGTACTCCTCTCTGTCTTGCAGTACCGATACTGTAGCTGCTGTTACTATATCACAGGATTGATGCGACCTTCTCCTGTCTCTGCAGGGATCCACCAGCTGGCGTTCGCACTCTTCATGTTCTTTTCCCTCATGTACATGTTGATGACCATCCTAATATGGAGTAAGTGTAAGAAGTACGTCAGTGCAGAGGTGAGGATCCGGGGTTATGACGCTTCCTCTTATATGTGCTGGGGGTGTAGACCTGGGCCGTTAAGTGGTGTGGGGGAATAGCCTGGGTATATATTAGATGATACATAGCGCGATATATAATTCCGATGCCGATCAGAACGATATATCGACCCTATTATCTATTGCCGTTAGCCACTGGAGCGCGTTATTGGTAAACTATAAATGATTCCGCAATGCCAGCTGTGACGTTCCTCATCTGTTGTGATCTAGGAGCGGAGATCGTATAACTGGAAAAAGCGATTATTCGCCTTCTACCTTCTCACCTTCGCGGTTTCCATGATGTTCTACATTCGCCATAATATGTTCTGCGAACCTGGAGGTAGGATCCTACATAAATGACCCAATGATTGATTACAGGTTGAAGGGAAGTTTGTGGGTTGTAGGTGCATAGGATCATTTTCTAGGTTGTGCCCACAGCTTTTTCCTGTGCACCTGTTACCCCCGTAGACTTCTCTTCACTTGTCCTTTCCACCCTCCCTGCGTCCTGTGCTTCCCAGTCACCGCACAGTCCCTATGACCTCACTCTGCTTATGTCATCCACCTATTGCCCATCTTCTGCTTCTCTTCCACAGTCTACACCATGTTCGCGTTGCTGGAGTACCTGGTGGTCTTCTCCAATATGGGCTTCCACATGACGGCCTGGTGGGACTTTGGGAATAAAGAGCTTCAAGTCTGCTCCCCACAGGAAGACAAGCAGATCTAGGACAGATCCCAACACCGGTACACCCTCGTCCGGTCCACCGTGCTAAGGATGGGCGCTCATCGCCGCTACCCATGGCAGAGCCGGCGTGGCATCAGATCTCCGATACTGTGCGTTCTATGTGTATATCTAATCTGTGTCCCTGCACCCGGTTCTCCTTCCTAGGGGCAGAGAACACCAGCATCTCCCTATGTCCGTGTCTAGGTGCCGTGGGCCGAGGAACCAGTTGGGTGGTGGTTGATCCACGTTGGGAACTTTATCAGGGAATCAATCAGAAATAATGTCCATTCCTTGTTTTCTAGAACAAATGTTGCTGGAGAACTTCAGCTTTTTACCAAATATTATACAGACTTTGCAATTCTTCCAGTCAATGCGCAGATTACCTACAGTAAGCTTTCACTCATATGGTAGTGGGACCATGAACACGTGATGTTGTTGTCATCCTGCAGGGGGCAGCAGTAACAGATAGACCATGAACACGTGTGATGTTGTTGTCATCCTGCAGGGGGCAGCAGTAACAGATAGACCATGAACACGTGTGATGTTGTTGTCATCCTGCAGGGGGCAGCAGTAACAGATAGACCAGTGGTTCTCAAACTGTGGGGTAGATTTATTACTGGGCGATCAGGGGAATATGCGCTATCCCTGTGCATTATGGCAGGGGATCTATGACACCCGCTGAGCGGGTGTCTAGCGTGCGGCGGTGTGGGGCAGGAGGCATAGCGCAGCTACGATATTTCATACTGCGCACCTGCCTAATTTATGAATGGTCAGCATCTCTGACCGTTCCGCCCCCCTGCAGCTGTCGACTTCGACGGCTGCAGGCGGCGATGCCCTATGCCCACAGCAGGGACAGCGCTGTCCCTGCTGCTGGCTCTGAGCTGCGCAGGGGATCTCGCGAGAGTAGTGAGATCCCGCACATGCCCAGTGAGCCGGCCGGGGGGGAAGGAGACGGCGCATCAGTATTAACTGATGCGCTATCTCCAGGAGGGGACATCGCCGGAGGGGGGAGTTAGCGCTCCCCCGCCTTCGGCAGACAAGATGTTAATACATCTTGTCGGTCTCCCCTGCTGCTTTGCTAATGAGGCAAAGCAGGAACTGTTTCTATAATAAATCTACCCCTGTGTGCCTAGGCACCCTGGGGTGCCTCCGGATGTTTGCAGGGGTGCCTCCGGTTGGGGATCCACGACCAAAATTATGGTGGCTGCCAGTCATACATTGTAGGGACCGTTAGAACCACAGCGATGTTCCCACCACATAACTGAACCTCAGGGTGACAATTAAGCACAATTTACTTTATTTTATTATTTATCCAGACAAAACTTCTTGACCTTGGACAAATACTGATATTCTAGGGTGCCCTGGGAACCACTGAGATAGACCATAAACACTTGTGATTTTGTTGTAATCCTGCAGAGGGCAGCAGCCACCTATGTGGACCCTCCTGCAGTGTATAATGAGACAGGAGGTGCCACCAGATGGGCATTGGTACATTGTTTACATTTGATACTGTGGACCATTTATTCAGACACCCAGAGTGTTCGCTCTTTTTATTCTGTGCTATTTATTGCAGTGGGGTGTGACTGCAGGGGAATGAGTTCTAACACTGGAGGATATATATACATGTATATGTAGCAGGAACGTCTCTCCTCGGCCACCATGTACATACAGTCATTTGAAATAAAATGTTTTGAGGAAATTAACCCTTGGAGTTATTCTAGATGGGATGCGCTGATCTGACAGTGTCTGTTATGCTACACTGGGGGCTTGCAGTGTTTCACTGAGGGGTCGACGCAGGGCATGGGGAATAGAACAGGAAGCGGGGAATACAAAGTGGTGGGGAATAGCACAGGGGCGGAGAATATGCAGTGGTGGGGAATAGCACAGGGGTGGGGAATGCGCAGCTGTGGGAATGCACAGGGGCGGGGAATACAAAGTGGTGGGGAATGTGCAGCGGTGGGGAATAGCACAGGGGCGGGGAATAGTGCAGCGGTGGGGAATAGCGGCGGGAAATGCACAGCGGTGGAGAATGGCACAGGGGCGGGGAATAGCACAGGGGCGGGGAATAGCACAGGGGTGGGGAATGTGCAGCGGTGGGGAATAGCACAGCGGTGGGGAATGTGCAGTGTTGGGGAATAGCACAGGGGCGGGGAATAGTGCAGCGGTGGGGAATAGCACAGGGGCAGGAATGCACAGCGGTGGGGAATGTGCAGTGGTGGGGAATAGCGCAGGGGTGGATAATTCGCAGCAGTGGGGAATAGAACACTGCAATCCCAGCACACAGCCGAAGGAGCAGCAGGCAGAATCACATGCCGGTCCCCACCGTCACCTCCGACCTCCACATTGCCCCCATCCTTCAGGCTGAGCCGGGGACAGGCTCCGCCCAGGAACGGAATTATATACACACACAAGGATCTGGTCACACTGCTCCGCTCCCCACCCTGCACCTCTGCTCCACCCTGCACCTCCGGCTCCGCTCATCTCCCCTGCCAGCCATGGGCTCCAGCAGCCTGCTAAGGCGCCACACAGTCATTGCTTCTGAGCACGCAGGCACTGCACTACAAAGGCGCTCCCGTGCTGTAGTTTGTCTGCGCTGCTGTTGCACCACCTGACATGCAGCAGCGGTAATGAGTCTGCTCAGTCTGCTGCCAGCCAATCCCCTGTGCTCAGTGTGCTGTGCTACTGCTGCTCCTGTATATAGGACTTTCTTCTCCAGCTAATGCTGCCAGCTATTAGCATAGGCTCCGCCCACTACCACAGGCCCCACCCCCATGTACAGCGCCTCCCACATCGATGCATCGAGCGACAGCAAGCACGGATCCCTCTACACCTCCTTCCACTCCTCCATACTGTACCGTGTATGTGCGGCCTGTTTATCCTCCTGTGGACACTATGTCACGGGAACTACTGTGTAGATTATGGGCCTGATTCTGGTTGGCTCTGTAAGCCCAAAGATCCACGCTGCCGAATACCCTCCCCCCGCCACCATTTTCCCTCGCAAACCTGCAAGGGGATGTGTAACAAAGACACGCCCCCTCACATGCCGTCGCTGCGGGAGAAATCATTGATGGTCATCGAATGTTCTCTACGGTCTCTGCAAATAAAAGTGTCTGAACTGATGTTTATTTATGTGTGCCCCCCCCCCCCCCCCCCCCGGCAGCCATCAGCTCGCCCGTGGACCCAGAGTTTTCATAGGGATCCCTGTCTAAGCCGTGGATCGCCCCCCCCCCCCCTGGCGAGTGAGTAACTTGCCCCCGCCGTTCGCTGTCAGGGATTGCACATGCGCAAACCCCGACCATTGGGGCAGGGGGCGCATTCGGATCACTACGTGTGAACCAGAATTACCCCCTATGTGTATTATGTGTTTAAGGCCCTTTACTATTGTGTCTAAATACATTGTGTAAGTGACACCCGCTACAGAACCACCCCTCCCCCACCCACATCATCCTCCCACCCACACCACCGCAACCGCCAATACACTACCCGCAGCGCCCCCACATCCACCTGTAAAAAACCACACCCGCAATACACCCACACCCGTAATACACCCACACCCTCCCCACCCACGTCATCCTCCCACACAACCCTCACCCATACACACCACTGCAACCGCCAATCCACCACCCGCAGCACCCCCACATCCACCTGTAAAACACCACACCCGCAATACACCCACACCCGCAATACACCCACACCCTCCCCACCCACGACACACCAGCCAAAACTATATTTCATACAATAAAGATGTTCACATGTTAAGGGGGCAAAGCCCCTTACGACGGTGTGAAGAGCGCCCGTAGGGTGCGATGAATCACCTAGTGGTTAATATGCTATGACATTTTAGGACCAAGGACGGGGTGCTTCCTGTGTTTCCAGACAATGGGCATGTGTTGGGCTAAGTTTCTGCAAGCGGCATACACTGGAAGACGGCCAGTATGTGCCGCGGACACCATGACCAGTGGTTGCGGTGTGTGTGTGCGGTTCTGACCCTGTATGTTCTATTTGGACGCAGCACTTGGATGTCAGATGCCTCTTGCAGCATTACTGGATTTTTGCACAGCAGCTGTGTCCAACGACACAGAGGAGAGTTAAAGTAGCAGTCAGTCAGCTCCCAACTGCCATGTTACAGGCTGTTTGGTAAATGATGGTTAGGTACTGATTGACTGGTACTGTATCTCTCCACCTTATCTCTTTCCAAGGCTCAGTCTGTTGGAAAATAATGAAGAATAGCTTTATGTGTATAGATGTATATGAAAGTGTTGGGAAACAGGATAGTTCTGCACATATTGAACAGCTTCTAGCTGTATGGAGACCCCTTTGACAGCTGCAGTCTGTAGCAGCGAAATGCATCCGTCCTACAGTCAGCAGACATCACTATTAGGACCGCATCTGACCTGGCTTTGAAGGATATACAGTTGGGATCCTCCAGCGATTTGATGCTGTCAGTTGAGGAACCAGGTACACCTTGCGTTGGATGTCTTTGCTAATTTGATGCCCACAGGATGCTTATAAGAACAGGAAAAATAAGCTTACATTAAAGCTGGACTTGTCTTCCATCTCAAAGGGTGATGCACCCATTTCCCCAGTATCAAATCCCCTGTACTTTCTTCATTGTGTGATCTTCATCTATCTTACTTACCTCTAGGAAGAGGACTCAGAACCAAGGTCCCTCACAGACATGCTCATCAATGTGTGTTCTTCATCTACCTTACCATCCTCCAGAATGAGGACTCAGAACCAAGGTCCCTCACAGATTTGCTCATCAATGTGTGATCTTCATCTACCTTACCTTCCCCTAGGACGAGGACTGAGAACCAGGCTCCCTCACAGATGTGCTCATCAATGGGTGATCTGCATCTACCTTACCTTCCCCTAGGACGTGGACTGAGAACCAGGCTCCCTCACAGATGTGCTCATCAATGTGTGATCTTCATCTACCTTACTGTCTTCCAGAATGAGGACTCAGAACCAAGGTCCCTCACAGATTTGCTCATCAATGTGTGATCTTCATCTACCTTACCTTCCCCTAGGACGAGGACTGAGAACCAGGCTCCCTCACAGATGTGCTCATCAATGGGTGATCTGCATCTACCTTACCTTCCCCTAGGACGTGGACTGAGAACCAGGCTCCCTCACAGATGTGCTCATCAATGTGTGATCTTCATCTACCTTACCTTCCTCTAGGATGAGGACTCAGAACCAGGGTCCCTCACAGACATGCTCATCAATGTGTGATCTTCATCTACCTTACCCTTTAGGTAGAGGACTGAGAACCAGGGTCCCTCACAGACATGCTCATCAATGTGTGATCTTCATCTACCTTACCTCTAGGACGAGGACTGAGAACCAGGCTCCCTCACAGACGTGCTCATCAATGTGTGATCTTCATCTACCTTACCTTCCTCTAGGACGAGGACTGAGAACCAGGGTCCCTCACAGACATGCTCATCAATGTGTGATCTTCATCTACCTTACCTTCCTCTAGGATGAGGACTCAGAACCAGGGTCCTTCACAGACGTGTTCAGCAATGTGTGATCTTCATCTACCTTACCGTCCTCCAGAATGAGGACTCAGAACCAGGCTCCCTCACAGATGTGCTCATCAATGTGTGATCTTCATCTACCTTACCTTCCTCTAGGACGAGGACTCAGAACCAGGGTCCCTCACAGATGTGCTCAACAATGTGTGATCTTCATCTACCTTACCGTCCTCCAGAATGAGGACTCAGAACCAAGGTCCCTCACAGACATGCTCATCAATGTGTGATCTTCATCTACCTTAGCTTCCTCTAGGACGAGGACTCAGAACCAGGGTCCCTCACAGACGTGTTCATCAATGTGTGATCTTCATCTACCTTACCTTCCTCTAGGATGAGGACTCAGAACCAGGGTCCCTCACAGATGTGCTCATCAATGTGTGATCTTCATCTACCTTACCATCTTCTAGGACGAGGTCTCAGAACCAAGGTCCCTCACAGATGTGCTCATTAATGTGTGATCTTCATCTACCTTACCTTCCTCTAGGATGAAGACTCAGAACCAGGGTCCCTCACAGACGTGCTCATCAATGTGTGATCTTCATCTACCTTACCGTCCTCTAGGACGAGTTCTCAGAAACAGGGTCCCTCACAGATGTGCTCATCAATGTGTAGTCTTCATCTACCTTATCGTCTTCTAGGACAAGGGAGGTTATTCTGGTTGGTGCGTCATTTTCCAAATTCTTTCTGAGCGGTCCGCGCGCTACGCTGTGCGGACATGGTATGAAGAAACGCCCACCGGTCCTCCGCATTCGGATGGACTCACACTTTAAGAAGAGGGCGTGTTTACGGACGACATCCAAACCTCGTGTGTGTGGTGGACACACACATATTCTGCACGGTCTTACCGCGTCAGAACGGACGGGAACATGGCCGTACGCACCGATGCGGTGTATTTCCGCAAAACATACTACTATCTTTTGATCCCCAAATGTGTGCTGTTATTGGTAAATGTAAAAGTGACATGTATATTTATATTAGTGAAAGCAAGTTCTGGCCATTGCTTGCAGTGTAAATGTGTGTAACAAATGCAGCCGTGCTTTCAGCATAGATTTGTGTGTTTAGCAATGGTCCATTTAAGCTGCAAGGTTTCCAATTGAAGCAATGAAAAGAGTGTAATTAATGAGTAATGAGTAGAGGAGGGGATTGTATTGTGTACAGGTGACATTGGTTCAGGTGCGGGAGTACTAATTGGGTGATCCGAATGCCTAGCGCATGACCGAGTGGTGTCCGCAAAGAAATACTTGCTTATGGACAACGCATATTTCTTGCCTTTTGGTTCGTTTGCAGTCGGTGTTCAGTCCGAATGCACGCCTACCAGAATTAGTGCACTCCCTCGTGTACGCCCATGTTTACGCCCAGTTTAGCCCACTTTGAAACTACGCCCCTGTGTACTTCCGTATGACGCCCATAATACGCCCATATCTCCCGAGTGAATGTGGTGCACATTTCTGTACGGTATTAGTGAGAACAAGTACGGAGACCTTGCGTGGCAAATGCGCATAGCGTTGCCCACGCATGCACAGACGGCTAAAAAACGCCATCCGAAAGAATTCGGAAATTTACGCATCGACCAGAATAAGGCCCATGGTCTCAGAACCAGGCTCCCTCACAGATTTGCTCATCATTGTGTGGTCTTCATCTACCTTACCTTCTTCTAGGATGAAGACTCAGAACCAGGGTCCCTCACAGATGTGCTCATCAATGTGTGATCTTCATCTACCTTACCGTCCTCCAGAATGAGGACTCAGAACCAAGGTCCCTCACAGATTTGCTCATCAATGTGTGATCTTCATCTACCTTACCTTCCCCTAGGACGAGGACTGAGAACCAGGCTCCCTCACAGATGTGCTCATCAATGGGTGATCTGCATCTACCTTACCTTCCCCTAGGACGTGGACTGAGAACCAGGCTCCCTCACAGATGTGCTCATCAATGTGTGATCTTCATCTACCTTACTGTCTTCCAGAAGGAGGACTCAGAACCAAGGTCCCTCACAGATTTGCTCATCAATGTGTGATCTTCATCTACCTTACCTTCCCCTAGGACGAGGACTGAGAACCAGGCTCCCTCACAGATGTGCTCATCAATGGGTGATCTGCATCTACCTTACCTTCCCCTAGGACGTGGACTGAGAACCAGGCTCCCTCACAGATGTGCTCATCAATGTGTGATCTTCATCTACCTTACCTTCCTCTAGGATGAGGACTCAGAACCAGGGTCCCTCACAGACATGCTCATCAATGTGTGATCTTCATCTACCTTACCTCTAGGTAGAGGACTGAGAACCAGGGTCCCTCACAGACATGCTCATCAATGTGTGATCTTCATCTACCTTACCTCTAGGATGAGGACTGAGAACCAGGCTCCCTCACAGACGTGCTCATCAATGTGTGATCTTCATCTACCTTACCTTCCTCTAGGACGAGGACTGAGAACCAGGGTCCCTCACAGACATGCTCATCAATGTGTGATCTTCATCTACCTTACCTTCCTCTAGGATGAGGACTCAGAACCAGGGTCCTTCACAGACGTTTTCAGCAATGTGTGATCTTCATCTACCTTACCGTCCTCCAGAATGAGGACTCAGAACCAGGCTCCCTCACAGATGTGCTCATCAATGTGTGATCTTCATCTACCTTACCTTCCTCTAGGACGAGGACTCAGAACCAGGGTCCCTCACAGATGTGCTCAACAATGTGTGATCTTCATCTACCTTACCGTCCTCCAGAATGAGGACTCAGAACCAAGGTCCCTCACAGACATGCTCATCAATGTGTGATCTTCATCTACCTTAGCTTCCTCTAGGACGAGGACTCAGAACCAGGGTCCCTCACAGACGTGTTCATCAATGTGTGATCTTCATCTACCTTACCTTCCTCTAGGATGAGGACTCAGAACCAGGGTCCCTCACAGATGTGCTCATCAATGTGTGATCTTCATCTACCTTACCGTCTTCTAGGACGAGGTCTCAGAACCAAGGTCCCTCACAGATGTGCTCATTAATGTGTGATCTTCATCTACCTTACCTTCCTCTAGGATGAAGACTCAGAACCAGGGTCCCTCACAGACGTGCTCATCAATGTGTGATCTTCATCTACCTTACCGTCCTCTAGGACGAGGTCTCAGAAACAGGGTCCCTCACAGATGTGCTCATCAATGTGTAGTCTTCATCTACCTTATCGTCTTCTAGGACAAGGGAGGTTATTCTGGTTGGTGCGTCATTTTCCAAATTCTTTCTGAGCGGTCCGCACGCTACGCTGTGCGGACATGGTACGAACAAACGCCCACCGGTCCTCCGCATTCGGATGGACTCACACTTTAAGAAGAGGGCGTGTTTACGGACGACATCCAAACCTCGTGTGTGTGGTGGACACACACATATTCTGCACGGTCTTACCGCGTCAGAACGGACGGGAACATGGCCGTACGCACCGGTGCGGTGTATTTCCGCAAAACATACTACTATCTTTTGATCCCCAAATGTGTGCTGTTATTGGTAAATGTAAAAGTGACATGTATATTTATATTAGTGAAAGCAAGTTCTGGCCATTTCTTGCAGTGTAAATGTGTGTAACAAATGCAGCCGTGCTTTCAGCATAGATTTGTGTGTTTAGCAATGGTCCATTTAAGCTGCAAGGTTTCCAATTGAAGCAATGAAAAGAGTGTAATTAATGAGTAATGAGTAGAGGAGGGGATTGTATTGTGTACAGGTGACATTGGTTCAGGTGCGGGAGTACTAATTGGGTGATCCGAATGCCTAGCGCATGACCGAGTGGTGTCCGCAAAGAAATACTTGCTTATGGACACCGCATATTTCTTGCCTTTTGGTTCGTTTGCAGTCGGTGTTCAGTCCGAATGCACGCCTACCAGAATTAGTGCACTCCCTCGTGTACGCCCATGTTTACGCCCAGTTTAGCCCACTTTGAAACTACGCCCCTGTGTACTTCCGAATGACGCCCATAATACTCCCATATCTCCCGAGTGAATGCGGTGCACATTTCTGTACGGTATTAGTGAGAACAAGTACGGAGACCTTGCGTGGCACATGCGCATAGCGTTGCCCACGCATGCACAGACGGCTAAAAAACGCCATCCGAAAGAATTCGGAAATTTACGCATCGACCAGAATAAGGCCCATGGTCTCAGAACCAGGCTTCCTCACAGATTTGCTCATCATTGTGTGGTCTTCATCTACCTTACCTTCTTCTAGGATGAAGACTCAGAACCAGGGTCCCTCACAGATGTGCTCATCAATGTGTGATCTTCATCTACCTTACCGTCCTCTAGGATGAGGTCTCAGAACCAGGGTCCCTCACAGATGTGCTCTTCAATGTGTAGTCTTCATCTTCCTTATCGTCTTCTAGGACAAGGTCTCAGAACCAGGCTCCCTCACAGATGTGCTCATCAATGTGTGATCTTCATCTACCTTACCTTCCTCTAGGACGAGGACTCAGAACCAGGGTCCCTCACAGATGTGCTCAACAATGTGTGATCTTCATCTACCTTACCTTCCTCTAGGATGAGGACTCAGAACCAGGGTCCCTCACAGATGTGCTCATCAATGTGCGATCTTCATCTACCTTACCGTCTTCTAGGACGAGGTCTCAGAACCACGGTCCCTCACAGATGTGCTCATTAATGTGTGATCTTCATCTACCTTACCTTCCTCTAGGATGAAGACTCAGAACCAGGGTCCCTCACAGACGTGCTCATCAATGTGTGATCTTCATCTACCTTACCGTCCTCTAGGAAGAGGTCTCAGAAACAGGGTCCCTCACAGATGTGCTCATCAATGTGTAGTCTTCATCTACCTTATCGTCTTCTAGGACAAGGGAGGTTATTCTGGTTGGTGCGTCATTTTCCAAATTCTTTCTGAGCGGTCCGCACGCTACGCTGTGCGGACATGGTACGAACAAACGCCCACCGGTCCTCCGCATTCGGATGGACTCACACTTTAAGAAGAGGGCGTGTTTACGGACGACATCCAAACCTCGTGTGTGTGGTGGACACACACATATTCTGCACGGTCTTACCGCGTCAGAACGGACGGGAACATGGCCGTACGCACCGATGCGGTGTATTTCCGCAAAACATACTACTATCTTTTGATCCCCAAATGTGTGCTGTTATTGGTAAATGTAAAAGTGACATGTATATTTATATTAGTGAAAGCAAGTTCTGGCCATTGCTTGCAGTGTAAATGTGTGTAACAAATGCACCCGTGCTTTCAGCATAGATTTGTGTGTTTAGCAATGGTCCATTTAAGCTGCAAGGTTTCCAATTGAAGCAATGAAAAGAGTGTAATTAATGAGTAATGAGTAGAGGAGGGGATTGTATTGTGTACAGGTGACATTGGTTCAGGTGCGGGAGTACTAATTGGGTGATCCGAATGCCTAGCGCATGACCGAGTGGTGTCCGCAAAGAAATACTTGCTTATGTACACCGCATATTTCTTGCCTTTTGGTTCGTTTGCAGTCGGTGTTCAGTCCGAATGCACGCCTACCAGAATTAGTGCACTCCCTCGTGTACGCCCATGTTTACGCCCAGTTTAGCCCACTTTGAAACTACGCCCCTGTGTACTTCCGTATGACGCCCATAATACGCCCACATCTCCCGAGTGAATGTGGTGCACATTTCTGTACGGTATTAGTGAGAAAAAGTACGGAGACCTTGCGTGGCACATGCGCATAGCATTGCCCACGCATGCACAGACGGCTAAAAAACGCCATCCGAAAGAATTCGGAAATTTACGCATCGACCAGAATAAGGCCCATGGTCTCAGAACCAGGCTCCCTCACAGATTTGCTCATCATTGTGTGGTCTTCATCTACCTTACCTTCTTCTAGGATGAAGACTCAGAACCAGGGTCCCTCACAGATGTGCTCATCAATGTGTGATCTTCATCTACCTTACCGTCCTCTAGGACGAGGTCTCAGAACCAGGGTCCCTAACAGATGTGCTCTTCAATGTGTAGTCTTCATCTTCCTTATCGTCTTCTAGGACAAGGTCTCAGAACCAGGCTCCCTCACAGATGTGCTCATCAATGTGTGGTCTTCATCTACCTTACCTTCCTCTAGGACGGCGGCGCGTCTCAGATGTCTGAAGATCAAAATACCATTTCCAAAAGTATTTTGATCTGTAGACATCTGAGACGCGCCGCCGTGATCCCTCACACTAGCAGTGGGGCGGTGCGCTGAATACCTATATTGAATACTCTTGAGAAGAACAACGGAGTGGGGGAAGAGATTTCAACACTTGTTTTGTATAAAGACTTTCCTGCACAGACATTGACTGTTAGGCATTTACCCCTTCCCCATTCCTATCGGTTATGGTATGCATCACAGACTGACTCATCATAGACAGTCATATGGTCGACCACTAATGGTAGACAGTCACAAGGTCGACAGGTAAAAGGTCGACATGGTCAAAAGATCAACATGGAAAAAGGCCGACATGAGTTTTTAGGGTGTCTATGTTGACATAGGTCGACATGGACACTAAGTGTACCGCGTCCCTCGCACAACTCGTTGCGCTCGTTATGCTTCGGGCACGGTGCCTCACTACGCTTGGCACACTATTTTATTCTCCCTCCACGCCCTAGTGGATGGTAGGGCATGAAATACCACCTGTCGGCACATGTCGGCTGAAAATTTTGTAACAAATGCATGTCTACCTTTTTCATGTCGACCTTTTCCATGTTGACCATGTCGACCTTTAGACCCTGTCGTCCTTTTGACTGTCGACCATATGACTGTCTATCATGAGTCAGTCTATGATCAGTCCGGATACCTTCCAATCACGCTTAGTGTTATTCCATTTGGTCCACTTCAGTCTCCTGTGGCTGACCAGAGGTTCCAGGGGAGGGACCTATGCTTAAGGGAGTCCCTAAGGGTAACCTTAAACCCTCCACATCTGGTCAGCACAGAGTGATACTGCTCCGGACCTGTCTTAAGATCTTTGAGATCTAAAGACACATTAATTAATCGATTAATTATTTGGCAGCACTTAATTAATTTTTTAACACAATACATTAATAAAAACTTGTTAAACCCAGAATTGATTCTCACTCCTCATTATTTATAATTAACTAAAACTAATTAATTGCTTAATCAATTACAATCATCATAAGAGAGCACACGGTATAATTATTATAATATTCTAGATTTGCCTTAGGAGATTAGACATCGTCTGTACCTCTGCAGCACTCGATCCACCAAGATTTTGGAGCACAGACACTAAAATCAATATTACGAAGTGGTTTATTTGTCAGAGGTGTTTTGTGACATAAGAATCGGTCCCTTCCTGTGGTGGACTCATACTGGCATTACACCAGATCCGTTGGGTAGCAGGGAGGATGGTAAGTGCTTCTGTAGGAACTCCCGTATCATGTCCATGGTGTGTGCTGGGCAGACTCTGCCTATGTCCCACCTCAGGAAGCCGGGATTCTGCACATGGATGACTTGTATCAGGTAGCAGAAAAAGACAAGCAGAACACCGGAGAAGATGACCATGAAGTAACACCACAGCAGCTGCAGCAGCATATTACACAGTGTCCTGAAAGAGAATGGCTGTTACAGCAACGGGTGGGATAGCATCACTGTGAACGGCTGTTACAGCAATGGCCGGGGCATAGCATTGCAGGGAATGGCTGTTACAGCAACGGGTGGGATAGCATCACTGTGAACGGCTGTTACAGCAATGGCCAGGGGCATAGCATTGCAGGGAATGGCTGTTACAGCGACGGGTGGGATAGCATCACTGTGAACGGCTGTTACAGCAATGGCCGGGGCATAGTATTGCAGGGAATGGCTGTTACAGCGACAGGTGGGATAGCATCACTGTGAACGGCTGTTACAGCAATGGCCGGGGCATAGCATTGCAGGGAATGGCTGTTACAGCGACAGGTGGGATAGCATCACTGTGAATGTCTGTTACAGTAACGACCAGGGGCATAGCATTGCAGGGAATGGCTGTTACAGAGACGGGTGTGATAGCATCACTGTGAACGGCTGTTACAGCGATGGGTGGGAGCAAAGTATTGCTGGGAATGGCTGTTACAGCAACGGGCGAGGGAACAGCATTGGCGGGAATGGCTGTTGCAGCAACGGGTGGGGCATAGCATTGCTGGGAATGGCTGTTACAGCAAGGGGTGGGGCGCAGCATTGTTGGGATTGAGTGTTACAGCAACGGGCGGGGAAATAGCATTGCTGGGAACGGCTGTTACAGCGAAGGGTGGGAGCAAAGCATTGCTGGGAATGGCTGATACAGCAACGGCATGGGGCACAGCATTGCTGGGAATGGCTGTTACAGCAATGGCAGGGGGAATAGCATTGTTGGGAATGGCTGTTACCGCAGCAGGTGGGGCACAGCATTGCTGGGTATGGGTGTTACAGCAACGGAGGGGGGAATATCGTTGGTGGGAATGGCTGTTACAGCAACGGGTGGGGCATTGCTGGGAATGGCTGTTACAGAGACGGGTGGGGCATATCATTGCTGGGAATGGGTGTTACAGCGATGGGTGGGGCACACCATTGCTGGGAATGGGTGTTACAGCAACCGTTCGGGGGAATAGCATTGGTGGGAACGGCTGTTACAGCGATGGGTGGGAGCAGAGCATTGCAGGGAACGGCGGATACAGCAATGGCCGGTGGCAGAGCATTGATCCGAATGGCTGTTACAGCAACGGGTGGGGCATAGCATTGCTGGAAATGACTGCTACAGCGAGGGCTGGGGCACAGCATTGCTGGGAATGGGTGTTACAGCGATGGGTTGAGCAAAGCATTGAAGGGAACGGCTGATACAGCAACGGCCGGGGGCATAGCACTGGTGGGAATGGCTGTTACAGCGATGGGTGGGGCATAGCATTACTGGGAATGGCTGTTACAGAGACGGGCAGGGGAATAGTATTGGAGGGAATGGCTGTTACAGTGATGGGCAGAGGATAGTATTAGTGGGAATGGCTGTTACAGTGACAGGTAGGGGAATAATATTAGAGGGAATGGCTGTTACAGAGACGGGCAGGGGAATAGTATTGGAAGGAACGGCTGTTACAGTGACGATCAGGTGATAGTATTACAGGGAACGGCTGTTACAGTGATGGGCAGGGGATAGTATTAGAAGGAATGGTTGTTACAGTGACGGGCAGGGGGATAGTATTAGAGGGAATGGCTGTTGCAGTGATGGGCAGGGGATAGTATTAGAGGGAACAGCTTTTACAGTGACGGGCAGGGGATAGTATTAGAAGGAACGGCTGCTACAGTGACGGGCAGGGGAATAGTAATAGAGGGAACGGCTGTTACAGTGTCGGGCAGGGGGATAGTATAAGTGGGAATGGCTGTTACAGTGATGGGAAGGGGGATAGTATTTGAGGGAATGGCTGTTGCAGTGATGGGCAGGGGATAGTATTAGAGGGAACGGCTGTTACAGTGACGGGCAGGGGGGTAGTATTAGAGGGAACGGCTGTTACAGTGACAGGCAGTGGAGTAGTATAAGAAGGAATGGTTGTTACAGTGACAGGCAGGGGGATAGTATTCGAGGGAATGGTTGTTACAGTGACGGGCAGGGGGATAGTATAAGAGGGAATGGCTGTTACAGTGATAGGCGGGGGGTTAGTATTAGAGGGAATGGCTGTTACAGTGACGGGCAGGTGATAGTATTAGAGGGAACGGCTGTTACAGTGTCGGGCAGGGGAATAGTATTAGAGGGAATGACTGTTACAGTGATAGGCAGTGGGATAGTATTAGAGGGAATGGCTGTTACAGTGACGTGCAGGTGATAGTATTAGAGGGAACGGCTGTTACAGTGATGGGCGGGGGATAGTATTAGAGGGAATGGCTGTTACAGTGACGGGCAGGTGATAGTATTAGAGGGAACGGCTGTTACAGTGTCGGACAGGGGAATAGTATTAGTGGGAATGGCTGTTACAGTGATGGGCAGGGGGATAGAATTAGATGGAGCGGCTGTTACAGTGATGGGCAGGGGATAGTATTAGAGGGAATGGGTGTTACAGTGATGGGCAGTTTGATAGTATTAGAGGGAACTGCTGCTACAGTGACGGGCAGGGGGATAGTATTAGAGGGAATGGCTGTTACAGTGTCGGGCAGGGGAATAGTATTAGAGGGAACGGCTGTTACAATGTCAGGCAGGGGATAGTATTAGAGGGAATGGCTGTTGCAGTGATGGGCAGGGGGATAGTATTAGAGGGAACGGCTGTTACAGTGATGGGCAGGGGATAGTATTAGAGGGAACGGCTGTTACAGTGATGGGCAGGGGATAGAATAAGATGGAGGGACTGTTACAGTGACGAGGATGGGGAAAGTATTAGAGGGAATGGCTGTTACAGTGACGAGCATGGGGATAGAATTAGAGGGAATAGCTGTTACAGTGACGGGCAGGGGATAGTATTAGAAGGAATGGCTGTTACAGTGACGGGCAGGGGATATTATTAGAGGGAATGGCTGTTACAGTGACAGGCAGGGGATAGAATTAGAGGGAATGGCTGTTACAGTGACGGGCAGGGGATAGTATTAGAGGGAACGGCTGTTACAGTGACGGGCAGGGGATAGTATTAGAGGGAACGGCTGTTACAGTGACGAGCATGGGGATAGTATTAGAGGGAATGGCTGTTACAGTGACGGGCAGGGGATAGTATTAGAGGGAATGGCTGTTACAATGTCAGGCAGGGGATAGTGTTAGAGGGAATGGCTGTTACAGTGACGGGCAGGGGATAGTATTAGAGGGAACGGCTGTTACAATGTCAGGCAGGGGATAGTATTAGAGGGAATGGCTGTTACAGTGACGGGCAGGGGGATATTATTAGAGGGAACGGCTGTTACAGTGATGGCTAGTGACTAGTCAGATAGTATTACAGGGACTGGCTGTTACAGTGACGGGCAGGGGATAGTATTAGAGGGAATGGCTGTTACAGTGACGGGCAGGGGGATATTATTAGAGGGAACGGCTGTTACAGTGATGGCTAGTCAGATAGTATTACAGGGAATGGCTGTTACAGTGACGGGCAAGGGATAGTAGAGGGAACGGCTGTTACAGTGACGGGCAGGAGGATAGTATTAGAGTGAATGGCTGTTACAGTAACGGGCAGGGGATAGTAGAGGGAATGGCTGTTACAGTGACGGCAGGGGGATAGTAAATCACCTTCTAAAGCTGAATCTCTTCTGTCGTTCCTTTTCCCAGTGACTCGGCAGCAGCTGCTTTTCCTGAGGGGAAATGACAGGATGGGGGGGTCAGAGAAATGACGGGGGTCATTGGATTATTGGGATGGAGGAGTTTGTGTGAGGTGATTGATGAGTTGTAGATGTAGTGACTTGGGCAGTGACACCATCTAGGACTCCCTGAGACACACAGTGACAGTCTCTCGGTCAGATGCAGTGGCGGCTCCTACCTGAAGCCCATGGGGGGCTGCAGGTGCATCACAGTGTAGCAGGTGATTGGCAGATAGTGCTTCCAGTAGGGAACCACTGCAATCACTAGGCCTACTGGTGGTGGCACATTTTGCGGGGGGGGTTCTGCAGCCCCCATTGAAAAACCGCCACTGGTCAGATGTTGTATTTTGTGGTCCCAAAATGGACTTGTAACCTGGTGATAACATAACTGAAATCAATGGGATCCATACCATGCACAATGTAAACACAGGAGTGTCTAGTCAGTACAGTCCATAACAGGCGGCCATATTGCCGATATTCTGGTAACACCAGTGATATTGGTGTTCACACAATTATCTCACAGTAATGTGCTTGTATACACCCTTCTGGCTCCTGCCACTGGGCCCTTCCCCCCTGGCCAGCTGGTGCCATCTTGGATTATCCCCGGAGCCACCGGCATCCTCTCCTCCCCCAGTATGGGTAGATGACCGGTACCAAGGCCCTGCAGATGGCTGTACAGTGCGCTATCTGTCCCCTCACTGTGGTATCTGGGGAGAGGATGGGAGGGAACCTGTCTTTCTGTTACATGATGAATGGCGATCAGGTTCAGACCTGGGGCGGGACATGTGCGCTTTGTGCTGGAGGTGATATCACCAGCGTGGGAGCCCCTGTGATGTCACTCATTTCCTCATACAGACCCCGAGGTCCCATCCTTTAGAGGAAGGAGGCCTGCTCTCACCAGATTGGCCTGGACCATCTCGTACATCAAAGTACCATCCGCTGCCGGATCAGATGACTGTGCCATTGTCTGCTGCATCGATTTCCTGCAAAGGGAGCGGAAGATCCGTTAGTGGTCACTTTCATACAGTACATGGGCCTCATACGTCCCGCCGGGCCTCTCACTTCTATAAGGGCTGTGTAGGGCTAGTACAGTGCATGGTCCTCATACGTCCCGCCAGGCCTCTCACTTATATAAGAGCTGTGTAGGGCTAGTTCAGTACATGGTCCTCATACGTCCCGCCGGGCCTCTCACTTATATAAGAGCTGTGTAGGGCTAGTACAGTACATGGTCCTCATACGTCCCGCCAGGCCTCTCACTTATATAAGGGCTGTGTAGGGCTAGTACAGTGCATGGTCCTCATACGTCCCGCCAGGCCTCTCACTTATATAAGAGCTGTGTAGGGCTAGTTCAGTACATGGTCCTCATACGTCCCGCCGGGCCTCTCACTTATATAAGAGCTGTGAAGGGCTAGTTCAGTACATGGTCCTCATACGTCCCGCCGGGCCTCTCACTTATATAAGAGCTGTGTAGGGCTAGCACAGTACATGGTCCTCATACGTCCCGCCGGGCCTCTCAGTTATATAAGAGCTGTGTAGTGCTAGCACAGTACATGGTCCTCATACGTCCCGCCGGGCCTCTCACTTATATAAGAGCTGTGTAGGGCTAGTACAGTACATGGTCCTCATACGTCCCGCCGGGCCTCTCACTTATATAAGAGCTGTGTAGGGCTAGTACAGTACATGGTCCTCATACGTCCCGCCGGGCCTCTCGCTTATATAAGAGCTGTGCAGGGCTAGTACAGTACATGGTCCTCATACGTCCCGCCGGGCCTCTCACTTATATAAGAGCTGTGTAGGGCTAGTACAGTGCATGGTCCTCATACGTCCCGCCGGGCCTCTCACTTATATAAGAGCTGTGTAGGGCTAGTACAGTGCATGGTCCTCATACGTCCCGTCGGGCCTCTCACTTATATAAGAGCTGTGTAGGGCTAACACAGTGCATGGTCCTCATACGTCCCGCCGGGCCTCTCACTTATATAAGAGCTGTGTAGGGCTAGGGCCCTCATACGTCCCGCCGGGCCTCTCACTTATATAGGAGCTGTGTAGGGCTAGTACAGTACATGGTCCTCATACGTCCCGCCGGGTCTCTCACTTATATAAGAGCTGTGTAGGGCTAGTACAGTACATGGTCCTCATACGTCCCGCCGGGCCTCTCACTTATATAAGAGCTGTGTAGGGCTAGTACAGTGCATGGTCCTCATACGTCCCGCCGGGTCTCTCACTTATATAAGAGCTGTGTAGGGCTAGTACAGTACATGGTCCTCATACGTCCCGCCGGGCCTCTCACTTATATAAGAGCTGTGTAGGGCTAGTACAGTGCATGGTCCTCATACGTCCCGCCGGGCCTCTCACTTATAGAAGAGCTGTGTAGGGCTAGTACAGTACATGGTCCTCATACGTCCCGCCGGGCCTCTCACTTCTATAAGGGCTGTGTAGGGCTAGTACAGTGCATGGTCCTCATACGTCCCGCCGGGCCTCTCACTTCTATAAGGGCTGTGTAGGGCTAGTACAGTGCATGGTCCTCATACGTCCCGCCAGGCCTCTCACTTATATAAGAGCTGTGTAGGGCTAGTTCAGTACATGGTCCTCATACGTCCCGCCGGGCCTCTCACTTATATAAGAGCTGTGTAGGGCTAGTACAGTACATGGTCCTCATACGTCCCGCCGGGCCTCTCACTTATAGAAGAGCTGTGTAGGGCTAGCACAGTACACGGTCCTCATACGTCCCGCCGGGCCTCTCACGTATATAAGAGCTGTGTAGGGCTAGCACAGTACACGGTCCTCATACGTCCCGCCGGGCCTCTCACTTATATAAGAGCTGTGTAGGGCTAGTACAGTACACGGTCCTCATACGTCCCGCCGGGCCTCTCACGTATATAAGAGCTGTGTAGGGCTAGCACAGTACACGGTCCTCATACGTCCCGCCGGGCCTCTCACGTATATAAGAGCTGTGTAGGGCTAGCACGGTACATGGTCCTCATACGTCCCGCCGGGCCTCTCACTTATATAAGAGCTGTGTAGGGCTAGTACAGTACATGGTCCTCATACGTCCCGCCGGGCCTCTCACTTATAGAAGAGCTGTGTAGGGCTAGTACAGTACATGGTCCTCATACGTCCCGCCGGGCCTCTCACTTATATAAGACCTGTGTAGGGCTAGTACAGTACACGGTCCTCATACGTCCCGCCGGGCCTCTCGCTTATATAAGAGCTGTGTAGGGCTAGTACAGTACATGGCCCTCATACGTCCCGCCGGGCCTCTCACGTATATAAGAGCTGTGTAAGGCCAGTACAGTACATGGCCCTCATACGTCCCGCCGGGCCTCTCACTTATATAAGAGCTGTGTAGGGCTAGTACAGTACATGGTCCTCATACGTCCCGCCGGGCCTCTCACTTATATAAGAGCTGTGTAGGGCTAGTACGGTACATGGTCCTCATACGTCCCGCCGGGCCTCTCACTTATATAAGAGCTGTGTAGGGCTAGCACAGTACACGGCCCTCATACGTCCCGCCGGGCCTCTCACTTATATAATAGCTGTGTAGGGCTAGTACAGTACATGGTCCTCATACGTCCCGCCGGGCCTCTCGCTTATATAAGAGCTGTGTTGGGCTAGTACAGTACATGGTCCTCATACGTCCCGCCGGGCCTCTCACTTATATAATAGCTGTGTAGGGCTAGCACAGTACATGGTCCTCATACGTCCCGCCGGGCCTCTCACTTATATAAGAGCTGTGTAGGGCTAGCACAGTACATGGTCCTCATACGTCCCGCCGGGCCTCTCGCTTATATAAGAGCTGTGTAGGACTAGTACAGTACATGGTCCTCATACGTCCCGCCGGGCCTCTCGCTTATATAAGAGCTGTGTAGGACTAGTACTACCTGACGAATACAGATTATGTCAATAATCCACAAGGGGGTAACAGCAGATATTAGACACCTCCCCCTCTTTGTGCTAATAAACCTCTCCCCATAATTTTATATGGATATTGCACAAACACCCCATATCCCCAGCGCCGATACCTCATCTGTTCCCTGTCACCTGGTGCTAACTATTTTTCCGAATTCGTCCCCGTTCCGATGTTTTGGGGATCCCCCATGCAAACGCCATCGGTGACTATCACAGTCATCGGGATGGTACATGGGGACGCCCAGGAAGCGTTTCCTGGGTGTGCCCATAAAATGGTGCGTGCAGGAAAATGCCTGGCGTCCTCATGTGAATGAAGGCGTAGTGATGCCTGCAAGGGGTGGGCACCCGCCGTCAGCGCCCGCCCCATTCTCGGACATTTCTGGCCAGTATATACTGACTTTTTTTGCTAACACGGGAAAAATCATTCGATGGTCGGCGACTAGTAAATGATTGTGTTCCCCACATGTGTGAGCGTACACGTCTATTCGCAGAGAGCATACGTGCAGGGGGGGGGGGGGGCGGATGCTTTTAAGCTGCTCGCTAAACAGCAAACATCTGCCGCTTAGCGAGAGGACCAGAATTACCCCCTATAGCTGCTGCTTAGCGATTGGACCAGAATTACCCCCTATAGCTGCTGCTTAGCGATTGGACCAGAATTACCCCCTATAGCTGCTGCTTAGCGAGAGGACCAGAATTACCCCCTATAGCTGCTGCTTAGCGATTGGACCAGAATTACCCCCTATAGCTGCTGCTTAGCGATTGGACCAGAATTACCCCCTATAGCTGCTGCTTAGCGATTGGACCAGAATTACCCCCTATAGCTGCCGCTTAGCGAGAGGACCAGAATTACCCCCTATAGCTGCTGCTTAGCGATTGGACCAGAATTCTCCCCTATAGCTGCTGCTTAGCGATTAGACCAGAATTACCCCCTATAGCTGCTGCTTAGCGATTGGACCAGAATCCCTCTCTCTCCATATCCAGCAAGTCTGAAACAGATCAGTCCCTGCAATAATTGCTTTCACTTTCTGTTATGACCTCTTTTAGCACATAAAAGAGTCATTTTGGTCCGTGCAGTGGTCACTGGCGGTACGAGGAGTAGTTAGCCTTTTATATATATATAAGTAGATATATAATTTTACTGTGTCACGTCACCTTGTCCGTCCCCCTGTAGGGAGGGGGAGAGGAACGAGTACCCCCCTCAACCAGGAGCAAATCCAGGAGGGGATGCTCCACCAGGCTGGGGCCCGGGTAATTGGTACCACCCTGGGGAGCCTCCAGAGGTAGGGCTACAACACAGTTAAATATTTAAATTGGGGAGGCACAGCAACTGCCACCAACTGCCATTCCAAACTGTTTCACTGGCAGTTGCTGTGCCTCCACTATTTAAAATGTTGGACTGGATCCGCCGCTGGTACCTATCACTCTTACTTTCTATGCACATCACAGCAGCCGAGTTAAGGCCCCCATACATTAGGCCGACTTGTCCTTAGGACAAGTCGGACCCAATTCTCCTGTGAGCCGCCCGGCAGCTCCCCGGGAGGCTCACATACAATTTGGCACTTGATGAGCCAAATTTTCTTGCGATTTATCACGTAGGGGAGTAGGGGGTGGGCGGTGAGGTGCAGGGGGGCGGCGGTCATCATCATCAGGGTGGAGCAGTGTGACGGGCAGCGGGTCCTTGAGCGTTTGGCTGGCGGCGGCGGCGAGTGCTGACCTGGCCGGGCGGTGTGATGATAACAGTAAAAAACCTGTCAAATGACTGGCCGTTCTCTGATTGGCTGAGAGCTCTCAACCAATCAGAAAACGGACAGTCATTTGACAGGTATTTTAAAAATCTAATACCCGCCACTGCGTGTCCCTTCCCGCAGCGCTGCTGAATGAGAGACTGTGATCATCACACCGCCCCGGCCAGGTCAGCACTCGCCGGCGCCGCCAGCCAAACGCTCAGGGACCCGCTGCCCTCCCTACTGTTCCCCCGGTCAGTCTGCATGCATATGCCTGTCAGGTGGGCAGGCATATGCATACAGGGAGGTCGGACGTGATCTTACATGCTGACCATCAAACCTCCCTGATCCGGTCCGATGCGCACGGGACCGCGCATCGGATCAGATATCACACACCTGCGATTTTGGGCTGATTTCACCCGGTTATCGGCCCAAAGTGCCGAAATCGGATGAAATCGTCCCAAAATCGCATAGTGTATGGGGACCTTTAGATTTCAGAAGTCCAAAAAAAAACACTTGCAGGTGATTTTCAAACTTCTGTGCATGCCCTGCAATGTGATCGCAGGGTGCGCCTTATCATGTCGGGCTGAATCAGCCCCATAGTGCGTACACAGAGTGTGAATATACTTGTGTGTCCCATATATATGACACGTGCCCTATAGGTACTGACAGGGCGATATCCTGAGACGTCTGTTCCTGCTGAGACTGCAGTGCCCGGATCCTGTCCTTCAGCACCTGGGGGGAGACGTGGGGTGAGATACACCATACACCAGGGGGGCTTCCATCCCGCAGGTGCATGTATACAGTACCTCTATAATAGTGGTGTAGTCACTCGCTGTCAGTGCCATCTCTTCCATGTCCGAGTCTCTCTAAGACAGAGGAAGAAGGTAATGTCAGACCCACAGTGTTCTCCCCTGGGACCCCAATAATAACGCATCTCCTCAGGGTTATTCCAATACCCCGCTCTGTCCCCAACTTCCTACGGTATAATCATACTGCCCCCACTTTCCTAGTACATGTGGCCCTGACACCCCTACTCACCCCCCATCCCCCTACCCCACCTTCTGTATGGTCTCTTCCATCTCCGTCAGCTCCAGGACTTTGCTTTGTAGATGTGGCCCTTATACCCCCCCCCCCCCATCCCCCTCACCCCCCTTCTGGGAGGTCTCTTCCATCTCCGTAAGCTCCAGGACTTTGCTTTGTTTATGTGGCCCTTATTCCCCCCCCCCATCCTCCCCTCCCATCCTCTGGGAGGTCTCTTCCATCTCCGTAAGCTCCAGGACTTTGCTTTGTACATGTGGCCCTGACACCCCCCCCCATCCCCCTCCCCAACCTTCTGGGAGGTCTCTTCCATCTCCGTCAGCTCCAGGACTTTGCTTTGTACATGTGGCCCTTACACCCCCCTCCCCCCCATCCCCCTCACCCACCTTCTGGGAGGTCTCTTCCATCTCCGTAAGCTCCAGGACTTTGCTTTGTAGATGTGGCCCTTACACCCCCCCCAACCCCTCACCCACCTTCTGTATGGTCTCTTCCCTCTCCGTAAGCTCCAGGACTTTGCTTTGTACATGTGGCCCTTATACCCCCCCATCCCCCTCCCCACCCTTCTGGGAGGTCTCTTCCATCTCCGTCAGCTCCAGGACTTTGCTTTGTAGATGTGGCCCTTATACCCCCCCCCCCATCCCCCTCCCCCACCTTCTGGGAGGGCTCTTCCATCTCCGTCAGCTCCAGGACTTTGCTTTGTACATGTGGCCCTTATACCCCCCCCCCCCCATCCCCCTCACCCACCTTCTGTGAGGTCTCTTCCATCTCCGTCAGCTCCAGGACTGTGCTTTGTACATGTGGCCCTTACACCCCCCCCATCCCCCTCACCCAACTTCTGTGAGGTCTCTTCCATCTCCGTAAGCTCCAGGACTGTGCTTTGTACATGTGGCCCTTACACCCTCCCCCCCATCCCCCTCACCCACCTTCTGTGAGGTCTCTTCCATCTCCGTAAGCTCCAGGACTTTGCTTTGTACATGTGGCCCTTATACCCCCCCCCCCCATCCCCCTCACCCACCTTCTGTGAGGTCTGTTCCATCTCCGTAAGCTCCAGGACTGTGCTTTGTACATGTGGCCCTTATACCCCCCCCCCCATCCCCCTCACCCACCTTCTGTGAGGTCTGTTCCATCTCCGTAAGCTCCAGGACTTTGCTTTGTACATGTGGCCCTTATACCCCCCCCCCATCCCCCTCACCCACCTTCTGTGAGGTCTGTTCCATCTCCGTAAGCTCCAGGACTGTGCTTTGTACATGTGGCCCTTATACCCCCCCCCCATCCCCCTCACCCACCTTCTGTGAGGTCTGTTCCATCTCCGTAAGCTCCAGGACTGTGCTTTGTACATGTGGCCCTTATACCCCTCCCCCCGCATCCCCCTCACCCACCTTCTGTGAGGTCTGTTCCATCTCCGTAAGCTCCAGGACTTTGCTTTGTACATGTGGCCCTTATACCCCCCCCCCCCCATCCCCCTCACCCACCTTCTGTGAGGTCTGTTCCATCTCCGTAAGCTCCAGGACTTTGCTTTGTACATGTGGCCCTGACACCCCCCCCCCATCCCCCTCCCCAACCTTCTGGGAGGTCTCTTCCATCTCCGTCAGCTCCAGGACTTTGCTTTGTACATGTGGCCCTTACACCCCCCTCCCCCCCATCCCCCTCACCCACCTTCTGGGAGGTCTCTTCCATCTCCGTCAGCTCCAGGACTTTGCTTTGTAGATGTGGCCCTTACACCCCCCCCAACCCCTCACCCACCTTCTGTATGGTCTCTTCCCTCTCCGTAAGCTCCAGGACTTTGCTTTGTACATGTGGCCCTTATACCCCCCCATCCCCCTCCCCCACCTTCTGGGAGGTCTCTTCCATCTCCGTCAGCTCCAGGACTTTGCTTTGTAGATGTGGCCCTTACCCCCCCCCCCCATCCCCCTCCCCCACCTTCTGGGAGGTCTCTTCCATCTCCGTCAGCTCCAGGACTTTGCTTTGTACATGTGGCCCTTATACCCCCTCCCCCATCCCCCTCACCCACCTTCTGTGAGGTCTGTTCCATCTCCGTAAGCTCCAGGACTGTGCTTTGTAGATGTGGCCCTTATACCCCCTCCCCCATCCCCCTCACCCACCTTCTGTGAGGTCTCTTCCATCTCCGTCAGCTCCAGGACTTTGCTTTGTAGATGTGGCCCTTATACCCCCCCCCCCCATCCCCCTCCCCCACCTTCTGGGAGGTCTCTTCCATCTCCGTCAGCTCCAGGACTGTGCTTTGTACATGTGGCCCTTACACCCCCCCCCCATCCCCCTCACCCACCTTCTGTGAGGTCTCTTCCATCTCCGTAAGCTCCAGGACTGTGCTTTGTACATGTGGCCCTTACACCCCCCCCCCCCATCCCCCTCACCCACCTTCTGTGAGGTCTCTTCCATCTCCGTAAGCTCCAGGACTTTGCTTTGTACATGTGGCCCTTATACCCCCCCCCATCCCCCTCACCCACCTTCTGTGAGGTCTGTTCCATCTCCGTAAGCTCCAGGACTGTGCTTTGTACATGTGGCCCTTATACCCCCCCCCCCATCCCCCTCACCCACCTTCTGTGAGGTCTGTTCCATCTCCGTAAGCTCCAGGACTGTGCTTTGTACATGTGGCCCTTATACCCCCCCCATCCCCCTCCACCACCTTCTGGGAGGTCTCTTCCATCTCCGTAAGCTCCAGGACCTTGCTTTGTAGATGTGGCCCTTACACCCCCCCCCCCCCCCCCCATCCCCCTCACCCACCTTCTGGGAGGTTTCTTCCCTCTCCGTCAGCTCCAGGACTGTGCTTTGTAGATGTGGCCCTTATACCCCTCACCCCCCCATCCCCCTCACCCCCCTTCTGGGAGGTCTCCTCCATCTCCGTCAGCTCCAGGACTGTGCTTTGTAGATGTGGCCCTTATACCCCCCCCCCCCCATCCCCCTCACCCACCTTCTGGGAGGTCTCTTCCATCTCCGTCAGCTCCAGGACTTTGCTTTGTAGATGTGTCTGCAGGGAGAGCGTTATATTATATCAGGAGGAGAATAATGTGCAAACCAATGGTTATATGTCGCTATGCCTGGGAGACGGCCGCTAGGTCGACACAATGACGGCCGACATACATTAGGATGACCACTAAAGATCGGTCAACACATGAAATAGGTCGACGCCACTAAGGTCAACAGGGATGGAAGGTCAACACAAGCTTTAAAGGTAAAAGAGGGGAAGGTTGAAAGTGAAAAGGTCCCGTTATCTGAGCCGACATGTGCCGACAGGCGGTATTTCCTGCCCTACCATCCATACCGCGTGGTGGGAGAATATAATAGTGCGCCGAGTGCTGCGAGCCGTGCGAGGGGACGCGGTGCACTGATACGGCGTCCATGTCCGCTTACATCGAAATGCGCAACAAAAAACCATGAAAAACTCATGTCGACCCTTTGACTGTTCCCATTGCTGACGTAATGCTTGTGTCGACCTTCTGACCCTGTCGACCTTATTATTCTGATTCCATCGGTCCCCCTGCGCGTCCGCACAGGGGACCGATTGTTAGCGACTGCACATAGGATGTGGGTGCGGGCGGCTGACAGCGGATGTCCTCGCACAGGGGACCGATTGTTAGCGACTGCACCTAGGATGTGGGTGCGGGCGGCTGACGGCGGATGTCCTCGCACAGGGGACCGATTGTTAGAGACTGCACATAGGATGTGGGTGCGGGCGGCTGACGGCGGATGTCCTCGCACAGGGGACAGATTGTTTGCGACTGCACATAGGGTGCGGGTGCGGGCGGCTGACAGCGGATGTCCTCGCACAGGGGACCGATTGTTTGCGACTGCACATAGGGTGCGGGTGCGGGCGGCTGACAGCGGATGTCCTCGCACAGGGGACCGATTGTTAGCGACGGCACATAGGATGTGGGTGCGGGCGGCTGACGGCGGATGTCCTCGCACAGGGGACCGATTGTTAGCGACGGCACATAGGATGTGGGTGCGGGCGGCTGACAGCGGATGTCCTCGCACAGGGGACCGATTGTTAGCGACTGCACATAGGATGTGGGTGCGGGCGGCTGACAGCGGATGTCCTCGCACAGGGGACCGATTGTTAGCGACTGCACATAGGATGTGGGTGCGGGCGGCTGACAGCAGATGTCCTCGCACAGGGGACCGATTGTTAGCGACTGCACATAGGATGTGGGTGCGGGCGGCTGACAGCGGATGTCCTCGCACAGGGGACCGATTGTTAGCGACGGCACATAGGATGTGGGTGCGGGCGGCTGACGGCGGATGTCCTCGCACAGGGGACCGATTGTTTGCGACTGCACATAGGATGCGGGTGCGGGCGGCTGACGTCAGCGATGTCCTCGCACAGGCCCGTAGGTCTGAGACACCATTAGGGTGTCTCACACCACCCAATCTCTCCCCCACACCCAAGGCTGCGAATGCATCATCCATCCACATGCCTGCGTGGATTTGGGGGGGGGGGCAATCTCTGACCAGGCCCGGTTCTGGCTTCTGTGTACCCTGCGAGCACCCCTGCAGAGGTTTGGTAGTATACTGCGCCACCTCAGTGTAGTAACTGATACCTGGAGCTCTGTGACCAGCAGCCGCAGTCTGGTGACCTCATGGCCCAGGGACTCGTTCTCGTATCTGCAGTCGCTGATCTGTAACAGGGAGAATACAGTCATTGTGTATTTGTGTCATACATGTTACAGGGTCCTCTGTCAGCGCACATCCAGTATTCATCCGGCAGGTGGCAGAGTGTGACTGTTATGTTATGCCCACAGCATCAGTTACTATACATCTAGACCAAGGGATCTGTGTGAGTTCATTCTGCTGCGAACTCACAGCAAGAGCGATTATCGAGCACCGTACGCTGTGCGCATGTGTGAGCCGGCTGTACGAAGACAGCCACCGCATGCTAGCCTTCACTGGCTGCTGTCCAGCTGTTGGGTGGGAGGGGCGATGACGTCAGCAGTGGCCTCCTTCTCCCCGCGGCCTCCGCAGCGCTGAGCGAGTGTAGACTAGCCTTCACTGGCTGCTGTCCGGCTGTTGGGTGGGAGGGGCGATGACATCAGAAGCGACCTCCTTCTCCCCGCGGCCTCCGCAGCGCTGAGCGAGTGTAGACTAGCCTTCACTGGCTGCTGTCCGGCTGTTGGGTGGGAGGGGCGATGACATCAGAAGCGACCTCCTTCTCCCCGCAGCCTCCGCAGCGCTGAGTGAGTGTAGACTAGCCTTCACTGGCTGCTGTCCGGCTGTTGGGTGGGAGGGTCACTGACGTCAGAAGCGGTCTCCTTCTCCCCGCGGCCTCCGCAGCGCTGAGTGAGTGTAGACTAGCCTTCACTGGCTGCTGTCCGGCTGTTGGGTGGGAGGGTCACTGACGTCAGAAGCGGTCTCCTTCTCCCCGCGGCCTCCGCAGCGCTGAGTGAGTGTAGACTAGCCTTCACTGGCTGCTGTCCGGCTGTTGGGTGGGAGGGTCACTGACGTCAGAAGCGGTCTCCTTCTCCCCGCGGCCTCCGCATCGCTGAGCGAGTGTAGACTAGCCTTCACTGGCTGCTGTCCGGCTGTTGGGTGGGAGGATCACTGACGTCAGAAGCGGTCTCCTTCTCCCCGCGGCCTCTGCAGTGCTGAGCGAGTGTAGACTAGCCTTCACTGGCTGCTGTCCGGCTGTTGGGTGGGAGGATCACTGACGTCAGAAGCGGTCTCCTTCTCCCCGCGGCCTCCGCAGCGCTGAGCGAGTGTAGACTAGCCTTCACTGGCTGCTGTCCGGCTGTTGGGAGGGAGGGGCGATGACGTCAGCAGTGGCCTCCTTCTCCCTGCGGCCTCCCTGCGGTAACTGGGGGACAGCCGCGCAGGGCAGAAATTACAGACATTGACAGCCGGGTAGAGAGCAGGGGGCTGCCCGGCTGTACTCAGAGCAATGCAGGTCCTGGCTATTTGAAAGCACCAGAAAATGCAGGGAGTTACCCGGGCTGGCCTCTTTTACACCAGCCTAGTTCCTGCATTTTCTGGTGTGAGGAGATAAACAAGCAGCTATATCTTCGGAACTAACTGACCCATTTATATATTGGCAGCAAATGATTTTCGAAGTATTTTGGTCCTGTGAAACTGGGCCGTTTGGTTCCAGAGAAATCTGTCCATAGACAACATTAACAGCTATGAAATTACATTTCAGAAATGAAAAAAAAAATAGTTTTACCCACAATATCTCTAGAACCAATGAACCCATATGGACCAGCTTGGTATCAGATTGAAGGCCCAGCGATTTGGGTTAGACTGAGATCAACCTCGAGTTTCTGTGATGCTGTATGGGGGAAATGGCAGCTGTGGGAACCGGATGAAGGTCGGAATTAGCGGGTCCCATGTTATCCTATAGGGAAAACGTTCCATCTTTGCCTGGCGGTATCTCCGGTTCCCGGGGGCTAGCAACGCGGGGCTGGGCTCATTGGAAAGCCATGGCCCTCAACTACAAAATGGGCCTATTTGGAGAGTGGGCCTGGAGCTGTAGCTCCATCAGGCCAATTGTTAATCCGGCCCTGGCTGTCCGGCTGTTGGGAGGGAGGGTCAGTGACGTCAGCAGTGGCCTCCTTCTCCCCGCGGCCTCCGCAGCGCTGAGTGAGTGTAGACTAGCCTTCACTGGCTGCTGTCCGGCTGTTGGGTGGGAGGGGCGATGATGTCAGCAGCGGCCTCCTTCTCCCTGCAGCCTCCGCAGCGCTGAGCGAGTGTAGACTAGCCTTCACTGGCTGCTGTCCGGCTGTTGGGTGGGAGGGGCGATGATGTCAGCAGCAGTCTCCTTCTCCCCGCGGCCTCTGCAGTGCTGAGTGAGTGTAGACTAGCCTTCACTGGCTGCTGTCCGGCAGTTGGGTGGGAGGGTCCCTGACGTCAGTAGCGGTCTCCTTCTCCCCACGGCCTCCGCAGCGCTGAGTGTAGACTAGCCTTCACTGGCTGCTGTCCGGCTGTTGGGAGGGAGGGGCGCTGACGTCAGCAGTGGCCTCCTTCTCCCTGCAGCCTCCGCAGCGCTGAGCGAGTGTAGACTAGCCTTCACTGGCTGCTGTCCGGCTGTTGGGAGGGAGGGGCGCTGACGTCAGCAGTGGCCTCCTTCTCCCTGCAGCCTCCGCAGCGCTGAGCGAGTGTAGACTAGCCTTCACTGGCTGATGTCCGGCTGTTGGGTGGGAGGGGCGATGATGTCAGCAGCGGCCTCCTTCTCCCCACGGCCTCCGCAGCGCTGAGCGAGTGTAGACTAGCCTTCACTGGCTGCTGTCCGGCTGTTTGGTGGGAGGGGCGATGATGTCAGCAACGGCCTCCTTCTCCCCGCAGCCTCCGCAGCGCTGAGAAAAGGGGCGGGGCGTATGCAAATGAGGGCGCGGCTTATGCTAATTAGCCGCGACCTCATA